>NW_026542602.1:74165944-75365944 GCF_028750875.1 Macrosteles quadrilineatus | reverse complement strand
CAATTGTATCCAAATAATTTATTACAATCAAAAATATTATAGAAGTATTTATTTTTAAAATTACTTTATTGTTACAATAACATCCTTGTTTAAATTTATTTATATACCTTGTTTACGAAAAATCTGTCAAATATTTATACGTACTTTTAACTTTAGAACAAAAAGGTGAATAAGACTTGATGTTGACTATTTTAAAAACCGTTTACTGAAATTTTAAGAGTTTGCCACAGAAGAAAATAAAAACGATTAAACCTGCCAAAAGATATGTTTTCATGACACTCAAACTATTTAGAGCCCTTGGTAAGTTTTTATCCAGTATGTTATTTTTAATCTTTTGAAGGTATTTTGTGTGTTCCTGTTTTTAAAGGAACATCGATAGTATTCTAAGTATAAAATTATCCTCAATAATTCAGGTATTGAAATACTTAAGCTGTAGGAGTCCGATATAAAGTAGCAATAAAGTATAAAGTACTCCGAAATTCGACGTCGTAAACAAGCATTGGAAACCCATTCTCCACATCTGGAGGTGACTCGTCTAGCGAAATATCCTTCCGCCATTTTGGTCCGGAAAAGAAAATAGGACGTAAGTAAACTGGACTTGCCAATATTGTTGAAGTGCGATGTATAAACTTTCATACATTCCATTTATGTCTATTTTAAAAGGTTAAAAAAGAAAAATACCACCCTTACAGCAAATGTTCTGTTCTCTGACATTAAATTTTATTTGACTGATCGGATTTACACTGCATAATCAGCTGAAGTATGTCAGACCTAATTCCTTAAAAAAAACATTAGGTTTAATGAGTACCTACCTAAGTTTTTTTTTTCCTTTAGGAAACTTCTTCAGTAAAGTTTTAATAACTCATTATGAATTAAATAAATTTTCCAAATATGATTTTATGTTCTACAGTATTGTGTTAAGAAATGTACAAACTTCTATGTCTCAAGCGTCAAAATAGGAAAAACTAATACCCACCAATACCTCCCTAAAAGCCCCTTTCTACATGCCAATCATGATTGTTCACGAGCTTGTTCATACTGTTTACAATTTTTACCAAATTCCAAAATTTTTAGTCTAAATATCTAGCAAGCTTCTGAAGCCAAATGGATTTTACTATATCATTTGAACATGACATGTTTTGACTTCTAAAGACATAAAAAAAGAAATCGGTCCTGGGTCTAGGTCTTACCATGGGACTTACGGTAGTAGATTATTCCCAAATTTGAAAATCCGCTAAAACTATGAAATAATAATACATTGTTTTTTTTATTTTTTTTAGATTGGCGGCCCCCTTAAATTTGCCCGTCCACATAGACTACAGATTTGTGCGTGGAACGTACCCAGCAAAGCAAGGGGTGAGCCGGAACAGTAGAAAAGTGAACTACTGAAAAAATGTTTGTGGCAGTGACTAGGATCCGAACCCACAACATAACTGCCTTGGGCCCGAAGTCCGTACGCTACCAACTGAGCCACCGACTCACCAAACTTACCTGTTATTTTCTATAAAATCCTAAAAAAATATTTCCACTGATCACTACAATGTCGAGCATTAGCAGTCGAATCTCAACTACATATCAATAAACAAATCTCCACCTAAACAATTAAGATTATTAAACTGCTTCTAGTTACTTTATTATAACTAACATTAGCTATAAGATAACTAATGTGCTATTACGTGAGCTGATTGCAGTCAATTATCATTAAGCAACCCCAACAGTCAGATACAATCACCATTAATCTAGTTTGTCCTACACAGCGTGCATAACAAGCTGGTAAAAAGAAAAACACACAAAAAATCCTTCAACATAAATTATACATACATAAACATACATAAATCATACATACACACATACGAAAATTTTACAAAATACACAGAGCTACACACATAGAAACAAATTTGAGTCTGAAATCGTATTTTTACATTAATGCAAATGCATATAAAAACATACCTTGGTATCTACATTTTAAGTAAATACTTGTTTTGTCCTTGGTAATTCAACCAAGTCGAAATATATTCTAAAATGAGAACATACGTCACGTAGATAAATAAATTTAACGTTTTAATTAGAAGAACACATCTTCATAAACACGACGGCTAAAGGTTTATGCTATCAAATTTACAAATTACAGATTTGAATGAAGCTTAGTTATTGTTTTTTAGTAGTAAAAATGACAGGAGAGTTTTTTCATAACATACGAGCAAAGAATTAAAGGGATGACTCTATTGATTTGTTCTTCTACAGTGCCTAAAAAGTAATAAAAATTTAAATTCTAAATGTTTGACTAATAATGAGAACGTAATCTGTCACCAATATCGTGAAATATATATATTTCATATATTAATTTACAGATGCTACCGGCGCTACTGAGAAGGCATTGAGCCTCTCAATGTGCGTAAACGCATTTTACCTCCAAGTTAGTTTTTGTCACTGAATTATATTACTACATTT
This sequence comes from Macrosteles quadrilineatus, assembly GCF_028750875.1. Lineage (NCBI taxonomy): Eukaryota > Metazoa > Arthropoda > Insecta > Hemiptera > Cicadellidae > Macrosteles > Macrosteles quadrilineatus. The sequence continues at coordinate 75,363,493 of NW_026542602.1, read as the reverse complement.
AAATAAAAATTATACATACAATTTTGCTGTTAAAATAAGGTATCTACTCAATTATACTTTACCACAGTGCAATGAATTATTGTAGCAAACATACAAGGGAACAATGTTTATATACATTATGAATGTAAAGAGAACTAGTTAACTGACTAATAAAGAAGATTGTTATCAGACAATTATGGCAATAATATATGAGTGAGCATAGGGAAATGCTTTTAACGTCTACAATGTCAAAGTCTATAGACATTAAATTAGAATTTATCTTTATACTCTATTCGCTTATAGTCCAGTCAAGGAATGAGGTGTAGAGTGCGTGAGCAGGTAACTAAGCAATTCCTTCAAAAACTTGTTCAGGGGGCTTAGGGTGTTAACATTCCAAAAGTCCTGACTCCTAGGTGGTGAGCCAGGGGGTGGAAAGGGGAAAAAGGGGGGGGAGAAAGGTACGCATTTTGGGTTTTTTGATTATATCTCGAAAACTATCAACTTTTTGTATACTATAGTAAATTATAAAATTGAAGAAGATTAAATTTTCTACAAGAAAAGTATATAATGTGTTTATTTTGGTTCAACAGATTACGAGTTATAACTTATTTAATTGATATCTTATTAAAATCTTCTTCCATAAGAAATACATGTTAATTAGTATGCGAAATGGGGCGAATCCTATCCGCCCAAAGGAAATGTAAATGATATTCTGGAAATCTTGACAAAATTTCCAGTAATTTGACACTTTAATCATTAAAATTGATCCAAAATTAAGGCGAGGGCGAGGTAACAAAATTTCGAGTTTTGGTGTTTTTTTATTGGAAATATAAAAAAAAAACCTTAAATCATCCCATTTTTAAACACTCACCCTCGCTCTTAATTTTTGACAAAATTTCATGATTAAAGTGTCAAATTACTAGAAATTTTGTCAATATTTCCAGAATATCAGTTATATTTCCTTTGGGCGGATAGGATTCGCCCCATTTCGCATACTAATTTACTTGTATTTCTTACGGAAGGAGTATTTTAATAAGATATCAATTAAATAAGTTATAACTCGTAATCTGTTGAACCAAAATAAACACATTATACACTTTTCTTGTAGAAAATTTAATCTTCTTCAATTTTATAATTTACTATAGTATACAAAAAGTTGATAGTTTTCGAGATATAATAAAAAAAAACAAAATGCGTACAAACAAAAGTGAAACCAATAGCTAACGTTTTAATGTGAACGGCAGTTAACTTCCTATGAGGCACTCTCCGTTTATAAAGATATTTTTGGGGTGTTTTCTAATGTTAGAAATTTCATAAATCTTTCTAAACATGCAAATAAAAATATTTTTTTTAAATAGGCTATTTAACTTATAGCTCTGCTGGTATGCTCTCTATCTATAAAGTTGTCTGGTATTATTTTTCACAAATGCAATTTGTTAATTTTGATGATGACTTACAGTTTTTAAAACGTATTTCTAACTAATTACGTACTATTTTAAATCATACTGTCATTGTCTTTTCTCTGTATATACGTAAAAGTACTAGGGTCATATTTCCTTACAAAATACCACGTTTCCTCAGTGTATTTCTGCTCCAGTGGTCTGTCAAAGTGAAAGTATAGGTTGAAGGCTTGGCAACAGTAAGTAAAGATTTGTCAGAACGATATATTTTAAGTAAGGGCCATGCAAAAAATCATATTTTGTCTCAATGTTGATTTATTTATGCCAACAGATGATTTTTTTTCTCTCCTGTATACAAAATGTCAATATTGTTAGTGGTAACATTACTAAATTATAAAATAAATTGTAAAATAATAATATGTTTCATTTGTATGTAAAGGGGAAAACAAAAACCCATATTACTACAATAACAATTAATTGGCAACTTCCCGTTAATTTGCTACTAACATTTTTATTATTTCAATTCCGTTTATTCACTAACAGATTTTTTCATAATCAACAGGTTTAGTTGGTTGGGTTAGTTTAGAATAGTGTCATTTCATAATTGATATATTTATGTACTGTTTACACTACAGTCAGACTTCCATTATCGTGTATAAATCAATCAAACATACTAATTAATGTAACGAAATTATATTGATCTTTATAAAAAAGCATACGTTTCTTTGATTATCCTTATCGTATGTTCTTTATAAAATACAGCTACGTTTATAATCAACTATACCATGGGATTACCAACCATCCGCAATGTGGTAAATATTGTTCATGTTTAATACAGATGAATCATCGGTTTTCATTTTAGTTGCCCAGACATTGGCGATGATTTTGTCTAATCAAATTTGGAAAATATATTATACAATAGAAAATTGTAATACAAATATTAAGCTTCAAAACTCGATGTCGTAAACAAACATTGGAAATCCATTCCCCACATCTGTAGGGGACTCGTCGAGCGAAATATCCTTTCCGCTATTTTGGTCAGAGATAAAATAGAAAGGGAACATGTGTGTGCCGTGTTTTACCTGTATTATATACTAATAATTTATGTATGTAGGATAGATAGAGGATGAATATATTAGGACTTATTCCATGGTACTATTAATTTACGCGTTGTTATAGTTGAAATCCCTTGTCATACAGAAGAAGATATTTTGAAAAAGTTTGGTTAACATTTTTAATTAAACTACATGCATTAGGTCGTGATATGTGCCTATTCCCTTCACATGTTTTATACGAAAGATTTGTATTCATAAATTTACATTAACTACAAGCTATTTTTTATAAGGAGACAGTTTGTATTTGATATAAGAATTACAAGTTAAGAAGAAGGTGTTAACAGTTTTTTAACCAATCTAATGGCATTTATGTCTCGGAATTCTTAGTTGTCGAAGTATATTGTTCCTATTCAAAAGACAAAACTAATCTTGCGTAATTTTAATTAGTGAACCATACATGTGTACTGTGAATATCTATTCAAAAAATATAATGCTAAATGCCATTGACAGAATTATAATTTAAATGTTTTAGTTTCAGTAATATTGATGGTTTTATGAACATAACCACAAGCATGTCAATAGGAAAATCCTAATTTTAAATTGGAAAAATAAGTGCAGAATTTAACAGATTAATTATCAACTTGATATCAACCGCAGGTGCAACATGGTATTTTAACTTTTAACACATCATTAATGTGCAAAATGTGCACTAATATGTGTTCAAAAATGTTTAACAAAGCATCCTGTTGTGACAATACCATATACAGGATGCAATTGAGATAGATCAGGAGCGGAAATAACATGGCGTGAGAGAAGATCAAAATCAACACAGATAAACATCTGGGCGAGCTACCAGCATCATATAAGAGCAGCATAGTTCACTGCATAGTCATGAAGATCTGCTACCTACCGATATTTTTGGCTTTGGCCTCTCTCAGTGTAAGTATCCATTAAGACTATTTTACCTACTATTTTCATCGTGGTTTGATATTTTAGTTATTTTCTTTCGGTTTTAAAACTTTTTTTGTTACGTTTTATGTTTATATTACGTTTCATATCAACATGCGAATAGAATAGAGCTATCAATGGATTCAATGGTTTGATAGAGTAATACAATAAAATAAACTATGCTATTTGCGCACTGTTTGCTTAACTCTTTTCATAAATTATCTATTGAACTTTCAAATTGAATTTAATTAACAACCAACGTTAATATTTTTGTTACGAACAGAAATAGCCCAAAACCTTATTTTAAGTATTTTTTATGTCACAATACTGAAATAGTCTTTTCTATGCAAAACATGTTTTTATTGTTATGTGTCTATACTTTTTGAATAATTAATTATTTATTTTTATGGTAACTGTATATTTTCAGATGCCTGGTGCTAACGCTAGAAATTTAGGGGTAAGTTTTATTTTAGTACTATACGAATACAACAACTAGTCATAATTAAAGGATAACGATAACACTATGATAATCGTTCGTAATCTTATCACTGAAGACTTTTACTGAGGAAGCAGGTTAACCCTAAAGAATTAAAATTATGTGATGACTGTGTTTACTTCTTACCGTACTGCGCTGGCAAGATTATATAGTTAGAAATAATTTTTTGCTCGAAACTCATGTTTGATAAAGGTGAGTTTACATCTGTTAGAATATTGTAGAAAATGAAAATCGTAAAATTTGTTTCATTCAGGATGAAAAATGTTCTCAATAATCTGTTATTTAATCTAATTAGTTGTTGGAATTTGAATTCATTAGAGTTAAAATTTGATGCAGTCAAACTACAAGTGTTTATAATTAATAATTAACGGAGCATTTTATCTAAAGCTTATGAGAAGTACTCCTCCAAACTCCTGCGACTTGGTATAAGATAATTGTGGATGTTTAATAACTTCAATTATACTGTATTTTAGTTTAATCGGTAATTCCTTTTGTCCCGTAGTTTCATGCCTAAAGTATGTGTGTCAATAACTTAAAAAATATACTCCGTTTCAAATGTAGGTGTTTTGTAGAGGAAGCAATCAATCCCTTCCCTAATGGTTCAACAGCTGAGGATTCTTAAAATCATATGGGTGTTTTTTTAAAAACTTGCATCTTTATTTATGTAAAAACCGCAATAGATAGAAATATGCAGTTTGCGGGAATCATCTATTGACGTAGGGGGACCAATTGTTTTGAATTCAACGTTACATTCACATTCCCCCCCTTTCCCCCCCTGCCACCAACTTATTTTTTTTTAAATAGCGAGGTACCCCTTGTGACATATCAAATAAAAGAGCATAAAAAAAGAAAATGTTTGATGAAAAAAAATTGAAAATCGGTTCATAAATTTGTGAGATATTCCCCCCCTCACCCCCCCCGGAACTTAATTTTTTTTTAATAGCAAAGTACCCCTTGTGACATATCAAATGAAAGAGCATAAAAAAAGAAAATTTTTGGTGAAAAAAAATTTAAAATCGGCCCATGAATTTGTGAGATAATCACCCCCCTTTTCCCCAACCCATAACTTGTTTTTTAATAGCAAGGTACCCGCCCTTGTGACATATCAAATGAAAAATAAATTTCGCCAAAATTTTTCTTTTTTCATGCTCTTTCATTTGATATGTCACAAGGGGTACTTTGTTTACAAAAAAAAATTAAGTTCCGGGGGGGTGAGGGGGGAAATATCTCACAAATTTATGAACCGATTTTCAATTTTTTTTCATCAAAAATTTTCTTTTTTCATGCTCTTTTATTTGATATGTCACAAGGGGTACCTTGCTGTTTAAAAAAATTAAGTTGGGGGCAGGGGGGGAAAGGGGGGGAATGTGAATGTAACGTTGAATTCAAAACAATTGGTCCCCCTACGTCAATAGATGATTCCCGCAAACTGCATATTTCTATCTATTGCGGTTTTTACATAAATAAAGATGCAAGTTTTTAAAAAAACACCCTGTATAAATAAAAATATATAAGGTAATAAAGTAAAAAAGTTAGGATTTTGTAATTGGAGAAAACCTATCTGATAGTTTTAATTAAATTTATTTACAAACTCTTAACTAAATCAAACGGTAAAATGAAGTATTCTTGTATATAAATAACATGGATGAAACCCACTGTTTCAGGCCGTAAGAATAATGCACAGCCAAGTAAGTGCAGTGATAAGTACAGTAATGTTACTGATAATTCCTTCTGAGGCGATGTCAGTGTTTACTGGGAATACCCATGAGGCCCTCTCTAGGAACTCTATGGAACTTCCATCAAGTGGCCCTATCGCATCACTGGGAAGGACTCGGCGATCCAGCATTGCTTGGGAATCACAACTTAAGAGAATTCAAAATGAAGTGGAAACTCTTGAGAGGATGGTTGAGAGCAGCCCAGTCAATCGTCACATGGAGAAGGTCTCTAGGGTCGAGAGAGGCACTGATGAGAGCAACGGTGAGACTATCAAAGATTGATTAAACTTGATGATAAGTACCAGAAAAATATTAAAAACTAACATATCTTACTAATATTATAAATGTGAAAGTGTGTGTGTTTGTTTGTTTGAAGTTCAATCACACATTAATTACTGAACGGATTGGGCTGGCATTTGGCATGATGATAGCTCACATTCCCGATTAACATAAGGCATATTCTTATCTCGAAAATTCTTTCGGGCTCCGCCCTAGTGCCTCTGGAGTTTCCCATTTAACCTTATGAGTACTCATATTTAAATGGAATTAAAGAATTTAGCCAGCCGTTTCAACTAAAATGGTTGGTTCTATGATATGCAAAAGCATTAAAAGTTATTAGATTTATCAACAGGGTGCGGCACTATTATTTTTTTTTCATTAATGAAAACAGCTAATTTGAACTAAGCAGAAACAAAAAACTGTGATACGCAATGAGAACTGTCTGTTTACAGTTATGTGTTTTTTTTTTTTAATTTCACGAATAATTTGGGATATTTTGTGAATCTTTAATAATTTATTTTTTTCTATTGTTTGAGTGAGGTTAACATTATGGCTGTGGTAGATGTGTAATAGTATAGTATGACGTACATTTGAAGAAGGAAATTTTATTATACTGTGTCCTCCCACATTGCAAACACAAAGCTTGAGTACTAAGCATTTTATACTAATATACCAATCCCGTACGAAGGACGGGTCCTCTGCTAGTACAAAAATATAAGTGAAAACATAAAGTACTATATAAGTAATTATAGAATAAGAGTATATTAACACATGATTCTTGTAAGTTTTTAAATAAGCAATAACTCTAAAATAGAAGTGTTAAATACACTCTTCACCAGTTAATGATTCTAGCTTGGAATTATCTATTACTGTTGTACATGTTGGTCTAACGGCGATGAAACATTCATAGAGCATGAAAAAGGTTATTGGAACAATTAATTACCTACGTCATCACCTAAAGATTAGTTAGTTTACAAAGTAAGACGAATATTTGCTTTTAGCTTGAATGTAATAAGTCTGTCATCTAACAATCATAAATGGAAAGAGGTACAAAATTAAATTGGCTAGATACAACCCATTTCATGAGTTTACAAACGTGTCATTGAAATACAGCGAAATATTAAATAACTGAAATTTATGAATATTTCGTAATAGCTGTAAATTTAAATATACATACATTGCGTTTACAAAATTACAAAACGTCTATTTTATGTACACTGGATGTTATAACAACCATATAAATTTCTCCGTATAAATATGAGTTTGTAATGTTTTTTTTTTTTGCTAATTATGTGATGTTTATACAGATGAAGACAGTGCAGATGTAAGGGGTAAGGCTATGGAGGTTGCCGGGAAGGGGGCTGCCATGGCAGGGAACGGTATGCAGATGGCAGAGCAAGGAGCTAAAATGGCCTCAGACGGGGCTCAGGGTGCTAAAGCAGGTAAAGTTCTGGTTATCTTTGCATTTGTTCTTTATATAGTTGTATGGATGGTTATCAAATATACTACTTATCAATAAAATAACTGTCAACATAGCATTCCTCTCCTTAGTCTTTAGAAAGCGCTCTCTTAAAAGAATAATTAAATTTTTAACTATTTAATTTTAAGTTTTTCCGTTGACATTTTGAAATACTTTTTTTGGAAAAGGTCCAAAAAAATGTATTTAACCGTACGAAATATGTGTGTGATGTATGTGAGTGATACTGATTTTATTGAGACATAATGTAAAATGAAGCCTCTCCAAAATTTTGTGTTGACAGGTTATTACATTTAGTTCTACACGTAGGCTACATTGAAATATAAACATTTTGTAAGGATCGTATTCAAACTTTTATAGTGGAATAAGCCTGGATAGGAAATAATATACTCCAGATACTTACAAAACAGCATTTTTCTCTGTATTCGAATGGATCTTGGTAATAAACTAAAAATAAATTAACTAACTTGTGCTAGATAAAATTTGGCAAAGTTTGTTGAATGATGATCACTATATTTGTCTTGACAAAGCATTTGAAAAAGAACAAAAAGCTTAATAGTTTATACTAGGATAATAATTTGATTGTTTGTTTAGTTCAAATAGCATTGACACTTTTTGAAAACTGATATACAATGCAGATGAAAATAATTATCAAAAAATATTCAAAACAAAAATAATAACATATTCTGTGAACTGTACGCTTTATTCAGGTTTTTTTAGAACTCAGATTAATGCATTTCTGTATACATTAGGCATGTTATTTTATAACAGATGTGTTTTTACATACTTTTACTTTCTTTATTTTTTTATTGTTTATGACTGTAAAGTCTTACTATTTTTTGGTAGTATTAGGCATACATTGCTTACATCGTGCAGAAGATATCTCCACATATATTTCGATAATTTTTATACCATTGACGCTGCTAACCCTTAAATAGCCTTCAAAACTTTGTTGTATTTTTATTTATCAATTTGCAGGAGCCGATGCCCTAGGGAATGGTGCAGAGATGGTGGGAAAAGGAGCAGAAGTTTTCGGGGCGGCCGCCCAGCAAGGCCAGGACGTCGCAACCTCATTTTCTGGATAGTTCATTCCATGTCGGGCATGTTAAGTATTTTTCAACTTCACTGACTGAGTATTTTTTCTTGATTTTCTCAAATTCTTACTATGACTATGTGTGTTCAATATTAAACTCCAAATGGGATGTAGTGGTTTTAGTTTTTTCCCCCTGAACTACTTCACTGCCAATGAATTTATACTTTAACGGTAAACTAAACGATTTATGTTTTATCTAGTCTCAAAAGAGTATAATTTTAAACTTACAATGTGAGGTGAAATTTTCATTATTTATAAAAACTTTATAAAATAGAATGTAAGTAACAAAGTACGAATTTTCTCTTCGAAAACCATTGCAATCATTACTAATGTGTAAATTTGAAAAATATAAGTTCCTCATTTATAATTTGTGATTTGCATACAATTAGTATTTACAACACGTGGAAGAATAACAAACTTACTATCCTATATATTAATAGGCAAGCTAAAAACCTTTTTTCTCTGTTCGATTGCATAGCAGGGACAATCTACGTATACTGTTATAAAGATATTTTCCTGTAGTTGTGCAGAATCCCTTTATAAATTGAAATAGGCTCAAAAACAAGCACAACCAATTAATTTAAAAATTAGAAAGTTAATATGGACCTTATGGGTCGTCATGCTGGTGACAAAATAACAACAAAATATAAACAGAAAATAAAAACTAATAGAAGAAATTGCAATCACATGTTTCATTTACAGATTGGGGTGAAAATAGATAAGTCTTTACATTACATATTTTGGTCGGGTGCATCGCTGCGAAAATATACGCATACTGTTAGAAAGATATTATCCTGTAGATGTGCAGAATCCCATTATAAATTAAAATAGCTTAAAAATAAGCATAAAAATAAATTTAAAATAAAAATAATAATATGGGCCTTATTTAAAGCAGAGGGTGAAAATGGAAAAGTCTGTATATTATATATTTTTAGATGAGTTTTCACCAATGCACGATCTTTAGTAACTTTTATCGTGTAGAGTTACCTTTTGAAACATATTTGTGCAGTCGTTTAAATTTATTTATGTTGTACAGTATTAAAAAGATCTTACTAAATTAGAAAGGAAATTAACAACTTAGTATGTACCATGAGGCTTATACAGCAAGCTCTCACATATCCGATAATTTCCGTTGCATAATGAGCACCCACTTCAATTAAAAATAACCACAATAATACATTGCACGTGAGTCATTTAATATTTCTTTTTTTCCTCTTGCTACGAGGAAAAATATTAAAAATTTACTAGAATTTTTTTAAAATATTCCATACAAAAAATACTTGCATTTTTCGTCTCCTCCAACAAACAGTTAAGCGTATATTTTACGCTTGCTTAGCAAACAGCTGTGACTAACGGGTCCCAATACTAGTTTACTGGTGCAGTTTGTATCATGAGGTTTTTATTTAAATTTGCTAATTATTACCCTTAACGTTCTATTTGCAAAGTCACAGTATCGTTTCAATCAATAACGGAAGCATTTTTGACATGAATATTGACATTTTATGAGCAAATACTTTATTTTTAATTAGCATTTATCACATTAATTTATAGTTAGAGAAATAAGGTTAAAATACTGTGCACGTTACTAAAATAACACTATATTACGTTTCATAATGCGATTACTTTAATCAACATTGTATACCAGATAGTTTTTGTTTTGAATTTGTAGGTAGAGTTTTAGCATTTTTAATTACCTAATTATTCATCTGAAAAAGAACAACTCAACAATAAATATAGTGTGACTCCCTACTAAAAGAAGGCACAATTATTTTCTACTTATTCTCAAACTATTTATCTACCTTTAAAGATTTCCCCTTTTACAGTCAATGTAAATTCCTCTAGTTTCTTGTAAATACTAGCAACATGTGTAGTATTTTCTATCCTATAGTATCGATTTAATTTATTTGTATACATGCAATAATAAACTTTAATGGACTTCTATTGTCAATCCAAAATAAATTACTCTACTTATACTACATACTCCGTAATACAGTATTGTTTTAGGTTAAGTCAAACCATTTGTTTTACAATAAAACAATTTGACTTATTTATTCATATCTTGCTTTAAAATTAATTGATTTTTTGACGTAGTTGATGCACTAAAAACATATACATATAAACATACATATAAACACAAAGAAGGTTTTCAGCATAAGGACCAACTTAAATAGGAAATAAACGATTATACGATTAACGTTTCGGCATGACTGCCTACATATATGGTATTTGATCTTAAAAATCTAATTAAATATGTACGTAATTTATTATTATAAGCAAGTCACTTAAATTACCTTGTAATATATATAAAAACCAGGTCAAACGTAGTCTGTTTGATAAGTTTTACAAATAAACACATCCATGTAGCCCATGGACGAGAAAAAAATTTTTTTCTTTATATTTAAAACTTATAAATTTAAATCGTTAAAAATAAATTGTATAGGGGCCCAATTAAAAAAAAATACTTACACACATGTCACCTTTGGATATAGATACAAAGAAGCATAATACTCAAATACCTATGTTATAGGCATGTTTTTCATCTAAACTTTGTCACCTTTAATAAGGGTATGTATAAAAGAAAATTCAATTGAAATAAATTTTACTCCGTAATGGAACCACAAATATGAAGCGACGTTTAATTCATTAAAAATATCAAGAATTAATTTTGTATTTAGATAAATAATGAAGAGTATCTGGAAATATACATTTAGTAGCTAATACATTTAGTAGGAAATATACAAATAAATACCAATATTATCTTGGATCAAGTCAGAATAACTCATTTTAAAGGCATTTCTTTTTTTTTCATTTTGTACTTGTATTAAGGCGGCATGTTAACCATTTTGTGGATCTTCTTGGGACAAAAATTCACATGTTGATTTTGAAACGAATACCGAATAAACTGAAGAGGAGAATCAGCCATTGCTTGCAAAGCTCTCCATCAAACTCTATCAACGGCGGATTATCGTTTGTGTTGAGTTCAGATAGAAATATCTTTATTTTACACATCATTAAGGAAAGCAGACATTTAAAATATTGTCTACTTAAGTTTAGCTGACATTATAGAATTAAGAGGTCTGGCATTTTTATGTATTTAGAAAGATTATTACACTACTATACTAGAAACGAAAAACAATGCTTTTTGTATTAATTTTGGTGGACGAGCTAAAAAAAATTTTGTTGATTGTAGTGGTATTTCATTTTTATTGATGTAGACAGATTATTACATTACTATACTAGAAAATTATAACATCATTCATTGTAACATTTTGTTAGACAAAGTAAACAAAATATTTTAAACAAAGTTGTTAGCTTATTGTTTTATGTAACTAATATGATGATCTAGAACATAAGTGGACAGATTTTTATGCACATAGCAATAGCCTATTCATCGATAAGAAAAACTCGTCAGGAATTTACGCGAAACTAAGCTATCTTACAGATACACAAAGTCAAAATCAATTCTAACTATTAATGTAACTAATCGTAACCGAGGTTGTAAAGGAATTATTTTTTGAATAGAACCTAATCCTGAGGCATTTCTGGGGCTCTGCATTATATTACTCATATTGCAATCTTATTTGTCATAAAAATTATTTTGTATGATTGTGAACTTGTAATTATTTATTTCATCTCAGTTTTGATTTTTATTTGCATAATTAATTGATATTTTTTCTTCAATCTATGAAAGGAAAGTGCGCTATAAGCATAATCTATACGGATTAAAGCGATAGATTATTAATACTTTAATGATAATCTGTAGCCATAGGCAAACCCTCATACATCCTAATAATACATAATTGATTTCGATATGATTTGGATTTGATATGGATTTATTAATGTGGCTTTATTTTGGCTAATATATTATCGGAATTATTAAACTCGTTATGACATTAATTTTACCATACAATGTCTAACGATGTTAATAATCGTCAAGATGAAAACTTTAATCATCATCATATATATTAAAACGTGACAGGGTGTTTTTATTTCGTGAATTATTTTCTGAATCAACCATTAGACGGATTTTCATGATTTTGATAATTTTGAGAACTAGGGAATGTCGAAGCCATAATTTTAGTTTGGGGTTTCAGTTTTTTGAAATTAAATTTCAAATTTTAAAAAGTCCAGGAGCCGACGCTAACATTCTACTTTAGCGTTCGGTATAATACAATTTGTTTAACGTAACAGCTGCAAAAATTCAGTGTTTTTGTCACAAATTCAATTGTTTTTTTGCAGTCTTTAAAACCTTTAGTTTGTTGTAGTACAATATTATTTGTTATAACTAACAGCTGATTGAATATAAAAATATCCCGTAGAACTATGAGGTTAGTTTATTTACTCTGTGATTTTGTCATTGATTATAGGAAATAGGTAAGATTCTTTAACCATTGATGAATACGATTCGAAGCTCACGAGTCTTCAAGAGAAAGTTGATGAAAATTATTTTACTACTCGACTTTTTGAGGAAAGGTTGGGAAAATAACAATTTATCAATTTAATTCAGCTTGGCAGTTTTTTTTTCTTTACAATAAATTTTGAGCTACTTAAACTATGCTTGAATTAGGATTGGACATATCTAATACAGTTTTAAAGGACTACTCGATTTTCCGTACGTAGAACGGACCAACAGCTCGTATTTTGTAATACAAAACATATCCTTAGTATTAAATAAAAATTAACTAAATAAAAAATGCGGTAGAATATAAAGCTGTCTTATTTATTTAATTTTAAGTGCAAAAAAAGAATAAGTCAGGAAAGAGAACAGCCGTTGTTAAAATTATTGATAATATTGCGAAAGTGGCAGCGACTACAGTCACTGGGGAAATCTTCAGAAGTATAGGACATAATTGTGTCTTCATTTTACGATTTGGCCACTGCGTCTTCATTATCTCGTCCAATCCTCATCTTAAACCTGGTAAATGCATTAAGGCAATGAGTTTTAGCTAGAATTGTTATTATACACGTAAATAACGAAAGAGCAGTTTAATAGGTTCCATGATATAGTTAAAGTAATTGGGTTTATTAATTATGAAAAATCCCATATTGTATATTTTAAAAATATAACTTTAACACAAATATGATGTACAAATATGTTCAGTAAGTATAAGATTTTGCATAAATACAATGTTTTATAGTAATGGAAACACAGTATCCACAACTAGGAAGACTAAGCCTTTTGACCAGGACATATATGGATTCAAAGAAAAAATTTGACAGATTACATTTTAACATATCAAACGGTTAAATTATTCGTAATGCGCTAGAAACTTCTAAAATACGTAACAAAACTATTTCTTGGAATATGAAACAATAGCTAGAAATAAGTACAAAATGAAATTGTGTCATCAGGGTATAACATATATTATTATATTAAGTCCCGATATTTTCCACGGCTATACTAATTTACCTATATTTATGTAAATGTAATGTAAAAAACTAGTTATAACACATTGAAATAACAAAACTGTTTTCAAGTAAAAACCCCCAAAACTTTTTAATATTATCTGTATGAGCATTTCATGTCTTTTAAACTGTAAGTATTATCATATGAGTATCGTATATAAAATGTACTAATGCACTGTTTATTTATAACTAATTATTATGCATAACATTGTATATCTTTCAACGAGTTTACGATTCACACCTATTGACTGTGCTTATACTAAGTAACTAGGTAATATCACGGAGAATAGACCAATTAAATGGTCTATTGTCTGTGGTAATATTAGAATAGGTGAGGTTCTGTGAAGACTATACAATTGATATCAATAGCAAAAGTATTGACGTCAAGACCAGTTGAGTTAAGCAAAGCAATAAATAACAGGACGTCTTTCTTAGGGTAATCTACTTATACTGAAAGTTTGATTCGCTATTCCAAGTATTACGTAATAGCTACTTCCCTATAGGTAAATTTGCTAAAATACAGGATTACTAGTCTAATATCGTGGTTGGATGATACAAAGTAAACAGTCTGAATTGTAGAGTCAACAACTAATTGACTTCACTCTCAATCAGACTTTGTCAACAACAGTTCTTTGTTGGTCCAAGTAAGTAAGTTCAGCTTGTAAGTGAACTATGACTCTTTAGAAAGTGTTTATATTACCGCAAAAAGTCAAATTAATAAGACACAAGTTGAAAACAGGGACCACAACATTAAAGGAAACAATTAATTAACCTTTTAAAATAATACATACTCTCTGTTTTGTTTTGTCACTACCCATATATGTAAAATTTTTATTTGCAGTTTATTTTTTTACATTTTAGTAAAACGTGTACTAGTTTCAAACGATTTAAGACACATTAAAACATTCCAATGATCTTCTTATGCCAATGGGTTAAAAATTACCCAAATAAAACATATCTGGTACAATTAAATTGTCTTTTAAGTACAACTAAATGGTGCTAGAAAGGCAATACACGTACAATTTGTTTTGGTGTATGAGTATATATATTTTTTAATTAACAAAAAATATGAAGTCAAGTGTATGCTGTGACCTAGGTGACACAACGCACGAAAAAAACTGCACTGTCATGTTTCCTTTAAGCAGCGTAAGCTAAAAGGCACGCGTGTATATGGCTAGCGCACGCGTGGTACGTCACGTCACAGCTGGTAGCACTGACACAGATTTTACGTAACACACCACGCAACTCGGGTGTAATGTAACAACAAACGAACGTCGATATAATTGATGCTAGAATTATCTGTGCTGTATGATGCAAAATGGCATGATATGGACCAGGTTTTAGACCAGGTTTCATATTATTATTCAAATTTTTTCCCCCTGGAGAAACGCCAAGCTATAAAAAAAAAAATTATACAGATTAAATATTGTATACTGAAACATTCGTGTGGTGCGTGTCTTGGGTCGGGAAACATAGTTTGCGTGCGTTGTCTCACGTGTTTAATTTTTAGTTGTAAAAAATTGCCATTGTAATCGCCCGAAAAACTTTCTTGTGAATGATTAGGATTTATGATTAAGGAATCATAACTCCTAAATTAAAATTCTAACCGTAAAAGGTTACGGTTAGAATTTTAAGTTAAAAAAAAACTTATGTTACAGTTACTATAGAAATAATACGGAGTCTTTGATTTTTTATTTTTCGTAATGTAAAAATAACATTTTAATTGAAATCAACCTTTCAATATTATATATAATTGTGTTGTCTTTAATACTTCTTTTTAGATTTACTGTGAAAAAATCTCTTTTAAAGGTGTTGTTAAACTGGACATCACTATCAAAAAATGGAGCTACGAAGGGTTAAATGTGCAAGTTTATAGTTGAATTCTCTCCACGTCAATATTACTGGGCTATTGCTTGTAAACCAGTTTGAGCTACTACTTTAACACTTCTTTTCGCTCAAAAAGCTTTAAAGTGATCGTTTGTCCTGGCGAAAGACAAATCTAGTGTTTTACCTCCCTTTTTGGGGAGATGTTTTACAATTCTTAATGACCACTTTTACAGATAAGGTAATTTACTTGCCTTACCATCTTTATAATCAAATTGATCAACTGTATGATAGCAATATGTTATTTTTTGAACAAAACCTATGTGACTGCTAAAGTAAAATTTTTGTTAGGTTGCTTTAGTTACATACCTTTATAGCAAATCAAAGCAGTTTTTAACATGATAACAGTTATTCATGTTACAGTACATTTATTATTTTAAAGTTTTTATTATGCTTGGGATATTAATATAAATGTGTCCTAATTTATTTCCATTCTTAATTAATTATTAAGCATGTTTGTTTTAACTATGAATTTTGTGAACTTATATCATCCTACGATAACTACAACGACGTTTATTAGTAGAACACAACCAATATTTAAACACAATCAATACAATACTTCAATATAAAATATTTCACTAATATTTAACAATTTACTATATTTCACAATCAATATAGTACTTCATTAAATAATAAAATATCAACGATACTATATACGAGTTTTTGACCCTGAAATAAAACAATAAATTCAATCGGTCCTAATCTTTAAAGTGTTTATGCATTTAGATAACGTAAACATAATTTTGCCTGAAAGTAACATGAAACTCAGTATTTTAAATGATTATGAAAATTTTAATGAAACAACCCAACACCCCTACACTCTGAAATAAAATTGTAAAATATCTGTTTAGCTTAAAAAAGTTAGGTTCACATTATTATTGTTTTTAATTGTATTAAATTGTATTTGGTTTTCTCAATTATCTGATGACAATTGTTTTATTGTAAATAGAGCATTTATATACTATCAAAGCTAAGTCATACTTGACAAAGGAAACAAGTTGGATTGGTGGTAGATCGTGTACTAAATAACCGAGGTACGGGTTCAAATACCGACAATTAAGCATTTTATTCACGCGATAATATAACGCCACTCTATGAGAAATGTGTCAAATGGTTCCGAAATAGAGCGCATATTTCAAGGATGTACGGGACTTAAAAACAGTCTAATAGCACTTAATGAGTTTTCAGTGTCAAACGTTTGTAAAATACTCTGGCATGTTATCACTTAATCAGCTTCCCATTGTTTCGTGACTACATAGCGTCAACGCAGCGAAGTGTGAAGTGTTCACATATCACACGACGCAATTTGTGACATAGCTCAGCGGATATTGTACAACGTAAAAATATTGAATTATAAATTAAATTCTTTGGACAAGTATTTAAATGTAAAAATATTTGTGGGAATGTTTGATGTAAGTATTACTCATGTAGATAATGATCGCCGTTTAAGGAACCATAATAAGCACTAACTACTAGTTAAATCTTACATTATATTATCTAAGGAGGGGTTATGTCGCTTGCCTTCAAAAGTAAATAATGCCCGATTTCCTGGGCAGGGTTGTTTTTAAACACAAGTATCTATATAAAATATTGATTTTGGTTGATTTTACAATTTGAAAATGGTACCACGCGTACACCACGAGTGTGTATTCCTTGTAGTGTATTTATTTATTGACAAAAACATTTGGTTCTTTTAGTACTACTCCAACAAAACATAGAGAATGCCTTTAAGGTTTATTAATGTTCTTGGAAGACGAAAGAATAACTGTGAACTGAGTTCTTTCAACATAAAAAGGAAGGAGAGAATTGAATATTTTCGAATTTTGATCATAATTACCGAGATTTACTTACCAGACGATTAGTCAGTTGACAACTCCTTTTATCAAGATTTCTTATAAATAAAACAATGACATTTTCCTTGAGCTTGAGTATATGAGGTTGAAACATGTCGATCCAGGAGCAATTTGTTAAAAGAATAAAGCTTGGAATGCATTCAACGTCATAAAATTTAAAACTTTGAAACTAAAATTGTACAATGAATTAAAGCGCGCTATAGTAAACTAATAGTAGTACACTATAGTATTGAACAAGTAGTATATTAGATAAAACGATAGTTTAGCATAGTTATATCCTTTATTACTTGAACAAATCCGTAAAAAAATCGTTTTTGATTTTATTGTTGGATTAAGTTTATTTATCTGTAACATGTATATTAAATTATCTTATATGTTTAACATTTTTCTAATTTTAAAAAGTTGAAGAATAACATTACTGTTAATACTGTTCAATGGGAAAAATATAATTATACCATATTTATTTACGCAATGAAGAAAATTATTGAGACAAATTTCAACTGTTAATAACACGACCAATTCTAGCTAAACTAGCAAGGACGGGGTCACTGGGGAAATCTTTGAAAGTAGAAGATATAATTGTGTCTTATTTTAAGGCTTCGGACCCTGCATTTTTTCTATCTACTTGTCTATCAGTCTTTAACCTAATGATAGATGTAAAAACTGTCTTCCTTTTTTTCACTCATATTTTATGATAATTTTTAAAGTCTTAATATATTTAGAGGGCCTTGATTTTATTTGAAATAAATAATATAACACATATTTTATCCAGTAGACATATTTACAATGTATTCAAAGAGTCAAAACAATTGTTCATGCAGAGCAGTTGTCAAATTGAGAAGTGTGTAACAGAGTGTACTTTTAAGTCTACAAATAAAATAAATTACATTTCAATTTAATAGGTCCAAAACTAATATCACAGAGTGTATCACTGCTGTGAAGTAAAAAACAAGCATTTGAAAGTTAGTTAACTAAAAAATTAGACAAGTTGTAAGTAGGCCTACTCTAAGGCTTTAGGTGAAGATATGGCCGTTTGACAGTGAAAACTAAAAACACATCTTTGATGAAGGAAGGTCTAAGAGATTTTTTAGATTTACCTAAATGGACGGGATCGAAAAGGATGAACAGCTAGCCATTGGAACCCTTGGTGTTTAATATGTATAACTAAAGAAAGATCTATGTTTATAGTTCGTTGTTATGTTAGCATAGCAACTTCATAGAAAGAGTAGAGTCTAAATATAAAATGTGATTTTGAGTCGTATAGTTTGATTATGTGTTCTGTTCTTAAATTATAAAAATAAAGTATAGGTTGTTTGTTAATTCAAGTTGTATCAATTAATAAGGTCAAATGGTTTAACTTTAATAGTGTAGTTAAAAAAGTTAAATAAAAAATTATTTAAGGATGCAAGGTTTACAAATGATAAATACATAATGGATTACAATAGCTTAAATATTTGGAATATACACATTCAAAATGAGTATTCAGCTGACGCTAGATTATATTAGCATAATATCAATATTCATTGGAATCTAAAAACTGTTACGATACGATATGGTCATTCAATTGTTGATACGGGTTTGTTTAGCAGAGGGAAAATGTGCAGATGTATAAACATTATATAATATATTTACCATTTATTAGAGTTGCATTTGTAATAAATCACATGTAAATATTTAATTGTAAACCATATTAAATATATCAATCGTTTTATATTCAAACAAAAGATTAAATATTTATTAAATAGTACTATATTATGGCTAGACTTTTCAATTGAATTTTATAGTGATCTGCTATTTTAGAAATGATTGCATTATATTTTTAACGCAATTGTAAAATCATCTTAACCTTTTACGGTACGTATAATTAATTATTGTTCAAAAGTTAAAATTCACTTTAGTAATGATGGTTATTAATATATATTTTGATGCTTGAAAATAGTGTTTTGTCAAAGCCTATGATTTGTAACATTCTTAATCTTAATCCTCACTTGTGCAGAATATTTAAAATAACAAGATTAAAAACCGAAAACAGTTTAAGAAATATAGCAACGTTGCTTCATTTACATACAAATGAAAGCCACAGTATGCCGCAGCCTCCGCAATAAAAACTGGTGTTTTGACATGCAACTCTCGTGTGTAAATGAAACACATCTTTAATACCAATCCTTTAAAACTTCCAAAATAATACATAAATAGTACGAATCGAGGGATTCTTTGGTCAACCTTCATATAATTGTAAAATTGATCTTATTCTTAAAACATGCGTTACAACATACCCTTATTTTAAAGCAGTTAAGCCTACAGTATTTCTTTAGTACATATGCTGTGATGTGATACGTGTCACGTTAAACTGGATATTTATTAACATAAACTCCAGATTTAACAGGGTTACGTGAGTTTAGGAAAATAAACTGCCCTATTTGGCACCTCCGTGGGACCTAATCTTCACCTTCCTAAATTTATGAGGTGAAACTTAGACTTAAGATGGTGGATGATGGAAATAAAAAATACTTTACAATAAAGAAAATTTTACATTATTGTTACCTTAAGGTTTAAGATTATTGTTATCTTTGTTTTTAATTTAAGACAGTAATATACATCGTGTATAGAACACTCTGGTTGAGTTCGTAAGAATAACAATTTAATTTGTAAAGAAAAGAAATATATCATGGTAACTAACAAATATAACTGCATTTAAAACACAGTACGGTACATTATTCTTCATATTCCCACACATTATTCTTCTACATATTCTTCTATCACATTGCGTATACCTCATCATGTGACCACAGCTTATGGCAAGCCTTTTGTTGTTACCGCTTGTCGTCTGTGGAACGGCCTACCCCTGCACATTAAGACACTTGAAAAACGTTCCCAGTTTGTGGCGGCACTGAAAAAGCCCTATTTTGAGAAGATGGTCTCGGCTGGCGTGTCCTTGGGCTACTGTTACTTTGCTCGTTTGCTGATGCGTGTATGCACGAGTGTGTAAATGTGTTTTTTGTATTTGTTAAATTTGTATGTTTTTTTCTGTGATATGTAGGTACTTGAATTGTTAAATATTTTATGTTTAATTAGATTAAGTTCTCCCAATGTAACATTATTTTTGTTATTTTTTGAATGTCAGGTTAAGCGTAAGAAAGGACCATGTGGCCCTAACTTTGCCTGAAAAAGTAAACGATTTTTCATTTCATTTACATTTGTATAAATTAATAAAAAATATAGATAAAGTAAATATATTTTAGTTATCTAAATTACATCCATAGAATACTCTGCCGTAATACCCATAACTTTTTGTAACCATTTTTTAATGCATTTTATTTGCAATTTAGTAACTATAATAACAAAAAACCTAGGTGAAACAAGGTATTTTAATTATTCCCAATATACTACTGATATTTAAATTCATAAAAACAGTGGTTATAGTACTCTGGCGACTACGAAACTATTAATCTGTAAAACAGAACAACATGGCTCCAAAACAACCGTAGGCCTAATTCATCAGTTGTTCATTTGCCTATCTTTACATACATACATACATGATACATGATCTCTCCGTCCGTAGTCCTTTGCCTTAAGGAATTGGACAGGTCAGGGTATTACGCCAGGCGTCCATGGTTCTGCTTTCATGTCTGGTCTCTTCTGTATCAATACCTTTTGTCCAACTTTAAGTGGGTCCAATGCCTGAGTGCCTTTATCATAGTGTTTCTTGTATTTTTCTTGTTTTTCCTTCAACTTGTCTGTGACTCCTATGTGTATCTTTGGATTTAGTTTCATTTCTGTTATGGGCAAACGAGTCTTTGTTGATCTTGACATTAGCAACTGCACAGGACTTGCACCCAAGTAAGCCAGTGGTGTATTTCTCCACTCTAATAGAGCTGATTGAAAGTCTTCTTTACTTTCTTTTACCTTCTTTAGCATTCTCTTTGCAATTTTAACTGCTGATTCTGCCTTACCATTGGATTGGTGATTATGTGGTGAAGAAACAACAATTTTAAACATCCAAGTCTGGGCAAAAAGCTTGAAGTCTTGGCTAACAAGTTGAGTACCACTGTCAGAAACAACCACGTCTGGTATTCCGTAACGAGCAAACTGTTCTTTACAAAACTGTATCAGGCCTTCTGTTTTTAGTGAATTCACTTTCTTAAGTTCAAAAAATGATAAAAAGTAATCTGACATTATAAGAAAGTGGTCACTGCCCAGCTGGAAGAAGTCAATTCCAACTCTTTGCCATGCTCTTGTTGGAGTATTATGAGGCTGTAAGGGTTCCGATTTCTGAGCTGGAGCGTACTTTTGGCAAGGCCAACATGTTTCAACAGTTCTTTGAACATCTCCAGCCATTCCCGGCCAAAATAACACTTCTCTTGCTCTTCTTAAACAAGACTCGACTCCTTGGTGAGAAGAATGTAGAATTTTAAGCATGGCAGGTCTCAAAGAACGTGGAACTACTATACGGTCTCCTTTTATTACGATTCCATCTACCGCTGATAATTCATCTCTAACACTCCAGTATTCCTTAGATCTTGAGGAACATGAGTACGTTTCTCAGGCCACCCTTTTTTAATCGTGTCCACAAGATTATTTATAACAGGGCATTTACTTGACTCTTCTTTTATCTCCTTGATCCTCTCATCGGTAATATTTATGTTGTCTAAATCGTTAATGTTCTCTAACTCTGCTTGAAAAATTAGGTCGTCAACTGTTTCTCTGCCGGTTTCTTTAAGAGGCGATCTAGGCAGAAAATCTGCTACATGCATTGATGTGCCTGGTTTGTATTGTACACAAAAGCTGTATTTTTGAAGTCGTAAAAGCATCCTTTGCAGTCTCTTAGGAGCTGAAATCAAGGGCTTCTTGAATATTGCCTCCAAGGGCTTGTGATCGGATTCAACTATAACATCTCTATGTCCCATCAAATACTGTTCAAAGCGTTCAAGTCCAAACACAATAGCTAGACACTCTTTTTCAATTTGTGCGTAGGCAACTTCAGTCTTAGTCAATGTTCTTGAAGCATAAGCAACGGGCTTACCTTGCTGCATTAGGCAAGCTCCTAGGCCATATTGACTAGCATCACATTGCACAACACAACTCTGTGTCTGGTCAAAGTACTTTAATGTTGGAGCTTCTTGGACCATCTTGAGCAACTTTTGAAAAGCATCTTTCTGTGGGCTGTCCCATACCCACTTACTATCATCTTTCAACAAATTTCTAAGCGGTGTTGCTACTTCTGAGAGTCTTGGTAGAAACTTTGATAAATACACAACGTAGCCTAAAAATCTCTTGACTTCTTCTTTTGAAGTAGGAGCTGAAAGTTTTCTTATGGCTTCTACTTTGCTAGGATCAGGACACAACCCATCTGCTGTAATGAGATGTCCCATGTATGGAATTTTTTCTACACCTATTTTACACTTATCCTTGTTAAACTTTAACCCTTTAAGCTGAGCTTGTTGCAGAAGGGCATTCAGCTTATTGTCATGGTCAATCTTAGCTTCTTGAACGGTGTTTCCTTTTCCAAATACCATAACATCATCAGCTATTGCCACAACTCCTTCAAGGCCCTCAAGGTTTTCTTGAACTCTTCGTTGAAACTCTTCAGGAGCATTAGGTAGTCTAGTCCAACGAAATCTCCCTTTGGGGGTCCAAAACGTAGTTAGCCTGTTTGATTCCTCATTTAGCTTTACATGCCAAAACCCATCCTTAAGGTCCAGAACACTAAAGAACTTTGCTCCATATAGCTGTGGGGCTATTTCCTCAATAGTTGGTGCTTGATAATGAGATCTTTTAATGGCTTTATTCAGGTGAAAAGGATCTATACAAAGTCGTATCTTGTTAGGTTTCTTCACTACTACTAAACTACTGACCCAATCAGTAGGCTCTGTTACCTTGACGATGACTCCGAGCTGTTCAAGTCTATCTAATTCAGCACATATTTCTTTCTTCAATGCTAGAGGTTGTCGCCTGGGTGCTGCTATTGAAGGTGGTACCGACGGGTCAGTTCTTATGCTGCAAAGACCTTCAAAACACCCTAATCCTTCAAATACAGTAGGAAATTGATCAAATATCGTATGTTGATGTGTGGCTGTTTGGTTAGATGCTGTGAGAGCCTGGAAAACCTCTTCATCTGTCGTAATCAAACCTAGTCGAAGACAATCTGCTGCTCCTATAAGAGGTTTTCTCTCAGAATTCAGAATTTCAAACTTTAAATCAAAAATATTCTTCATAATTATAAGTTTTTCTGTTGAAATTTATTTTCAAAAACTTGTTTTTTTTCCTCACTGTTTGCACCCGTATCGTTTTATCAATCCTATCTTTAAAAGAGTGACTGATTTGCTTAAAATTTTTATTTTCTACATGTTGTTAGTACTAGTTTTAATCATTTCAATATTCATTTACCTACTTTAAGTTTAGTTTTACGCTTCATATAATCCATATATCCAGTATTGACAATAAGGTATTTGGATTAACCTATCATTAAAAGTTGCGCCATTGTTTAACTACTTTTTTGTAATATTTTATTTGCTATATACCAACTAATTGCGTATATTCTGTATAGTAATACAGTACATAGATAACTCAAAATTACCAAAGACGATTGCTCTATACATTTTCCCGTGGCAAAACTCGATTTCAATCACATTTTTGCCCAACAAAAATCAGAAGTAATTATAATTCTATAAAGAATTAACTCAACATGCAGTACAGTACTACTTTATAGTTATAACATTATGGTACTGGCAAGGTAAAATCACTATGTTCTAATGTTTTCGAAGAGTGTTAGGGTGTGGTTTTAGGAAGTGTTACAGTATTTACAATATTGTAGAAAATATAATCTCAAGATAAAATTCGTACGGGAAAATATCTGGCTATTTGTATAATTGGCCTAAACACCCTTGCAGGAATTACTTTTTCGCAGTTTATATTGCTTTTATAAACTCAATGCTATTTGCATCAAATGTTAATTATAACGAGAGAACAATCTAGTTGTAATGTTCGATCCAATTTCTAGAACTAATGGGCGGAAATCTGAGTTGAGTGTATAATGGCCCAACTTATTGATAGATTAACCCAATTAACATCAATCCGTTTGAAAAACGATCTCTTAACAATCAATTAGTTTTGATGTAGTAAAAATATCAAACATACAAACATATTGAATACATTAAGTTAAACATTTCAAACAAAACATTGACGGTATAAGTATTAAGGACCATTCAACTATTTTGCAAAATTTTGATTGTGATTTAAGTAGTGTCAACGTAGTATAAGTGAAAGATTTAGAATTGTTAGCCTAATTTTTTTATTGTCATTTCAAGTGTGCCATGATAGCCTACATTATAAATTTTCTTATAAAGACATTGGGGAAATCAAAAGATTTCAAATTACGGTACTTTGTTTTTAATTAACGTATTCACAAGCCCTCGTTCAATAGAAATGTAACGATAAATATTAAGAATTTCATTTGTATATATATTCTTTAAATTATAGTTCTCAAAGAAATGAAATAACATATTTACCATGACCTAAATAATTTAACATAGACATTAATTCATGTACAAATGAATACATGAATATATATATTAATTTTTTATCAGACATGTTATTAAGACTGTATAACGCTCAATAATGTAATAAAACTGAGAAAGGTAGAGAAAACTACAATTGACACACGCCAATCATTATTCCAAGATATTACTATTTATTAAATTGGAACAAGTTATAATACTTAACGTAACTTGAGTTAGAATTACTATCAAGTCCGTTTTTATAAGAAATCGTAAAAGATAGATGATATGATTTTCGTAAATGGTTTACTGTATTTAACTTAATTTCATTTATAACCCATAGAAATTATATTTGTTTACTTTCGTCTAATACAACTAATACCTAGAGTCAACATTATGTTAGGTTACAATTACGAATACTTGAACAGACCCAGTGTGGATATGAACATAAAGAAATGAAGTTACTGCCCGAAAATAAACATTATTTAACATTTCTTGGATGGTACTGTCTAAACAATTTTGTTAATTATATTAGTAGTCTATATGATTCGGGCTAGCAACGTCATTTGTTATGTTTATAATCCATACCGGTTTTGTTCAAGTATTCGTAGTTATAAGTGTAGTGATCACTGGAAATTATTGAATAAAATTCTGTATCACAATATAAACGTGAAAATGCATTACACAAACAATGTTGCAATTAATTTTTATGTAAAAATTTCTATATACGGGGATATATGACATACCCATATTTATTTCATTGTATTTCTTCGACTTTACAATAAGCCTCTAAAACACAGGTGTAAATGCCCAATATTTTGACTCTAATCAAACTAAGAGTGAACCTGTATTTTTTATGGCTTTGAAATGGTTATGTCATATAGTGATAATGTTCAGTTATGGATTTATAGATGAATGAATACTCTGTGGCATGTTATCTTCAATAAAATATTACAGTATCGAAAACAGTTCAGTATAATTATATTGTTATTGTATTGACGATATGTGTGAAAAGAGCATGCAGTAATATTAGGAGAAAGCAAAAAATACTAACAATATTTAGTTAGACAAGACTGGTTTGGCAATACCTTAGTATAGAATTGAATCAATCGGATCTGAAACTTGGCCGTTCAGAACTTAACGGATGATTGTATTGGAAACTCATTAACAATAGTTCAGCTACAATCCACTTTAGGTTTACGTCAACTGCGCTCTGTGGTTATGAAACATTGATTGGAATTTGAAAGAAAAAATTTTAACCTAAACGCTTATATATTTTTATTTGTTACACAACTACACAAGAGTAAAATATCTATCTTAAGATCATAAACGTGCTTCTAACCACACACAGGTTTACATATTATCATAATTACAAAAGTGTTGCTGGAGTTACGTCTTGGTGTATATATGAACATGTTGTTGGAGTAATTTAACATTTCTTCAAAATATAACATTAAAATCTAGAATTTATTCTGCTTAAGTTCTAGCCTACAGTCTCCATGAAACTCAGTATCTTGCAACAATGTTAATACTTTGCCTATGGCAATTGAAGGAACTACAAAAATCCTAAACCAGCCCATCATAGCAATTGGCCTGAACATGACGTTTGAAGCATTACAATTTTACTAATTTTTTCTCTATTCTTGATCCTCATTGGTCCAAACTTGTACTGTAAAGAAAACAATTCTGTAAAGTAAGTAAAATTCCACTCTTAAGATCTAAAAGTAAAAAAAGTAAAAGAAAAAAACTGTTGTCGGTAAAATACTAAACGATTCATTTAAATATAATTAACTACATAGTTAACACAGACTCATTTTTCAGGCCTTGAGAGTACTTAAGTATGGAAACAAATCTGTTTTTTTTTACCGAAATATAAAGAAATATTCTGTTTGTTGCATTGATTGTTAACAAAGGTTTCGCATTTTTTTACGTCAACAAATGTTCCTTAACCCCTTAACAGGGTGGGGGTGACTTAAAAAAAAAAACCCCCCTATTGAGTGACTCTTTAGTTTGAAGAGTTTGTCAAAATAAACACACCGACGCAAACCCGAGGTGGATATCTCACCCCTAGCCTAAATGGCAGGAATTCCAAAATTGTATTAATGTGAAAAAGCATTCAGTGATACAGATTTAATTCCATATTTACACACTGTATTTGAATGTTAAATGTTACGCCTTATCACCAAATTAAATTGCACCAAATTATAAAAAAAGATATAAATACATTTTTCGGTGCAAAGTGTTTAAGAAATTAAATCCATGCAAAATTTACAGCAAATTAAAATAAATAAGTTAATTTTTAATTTGACTATCTGAATTACGTCGAATACCCTTAGTAAGTTTGAAAGCCTATTTTTCATTATCCAACTGTTGCTTGTGCTGCAGGTAGTTTCGTCATGAAATAATCTTTGGGCGGCGAAAGATATCTTCAAAAGTTCTACGATGTACATAGTACATAGACACAAACGAACACAAACATGTATATTTTAATCGTTTAACCCTTTAATCTGTACATCAAGTTTGTAGGTTATCTATTCCAGATTCAATATTTATAAAAGTAAACAAACTTGTGTAATGTGCCTTACTGAGCCAGCAAATATCCTCAGAATAGCAGCCATTCATATTTTAAGACTGTTTTTAAAACAAACCTTTTGAAAGAAGTAAGAGCGTTTGTCTTTTAAGATTTTTTTTTTATTTCATAACGAAAAACCAATTATATTATTGATGTGTATCCGAAAATATAATATAATATTATACAAAAAAATATACATTAGGGAATGTGCATAGTGAATTCCCATGATTTTGATAAGGTCGATTGCATGTATAGTTTTTGTCAAAAATATGCCAGTGTTTTTTTTTTTTTTTAGTTAGACGACAAATAAAGCAACCGGGCTTAAATTTAAACGGAAAAAATCTAAGCATAATTTAATTCACTACCTTA
The DNA here is from genome assembly GCF_028750875.1 of Macrosteles quadrilineatus. Lineage (NCBI taxonomy): Eukaryota > Metazoa > Arthropoda > Insecta > Hemiptera > Cicadellidae > Macrosteles > Macrosteles quadrilineatus. Next base: position 75,335,471 of record NW_026542602.1, on the reverse strand, counting down.
CAAGAATGGGCTGTAGAAAGTCTGCAGATGGTGGCAAAACCATGACCGAACTGGTGCAGAGGATAGAAATGTAAAATTTATTATTTTTTTTAAATTCTCTGCTCTGTGGGCTGGCGCGAAGTTGCACTCGGATTTTCAAATCAGCTAGTATAAATTTCCAATGTGGAAACAAATTGGTCAAACTTAATCACAGTATGTAATATATAAAAGTAAAAACCAGAGGAAAGTTTGATAAAGGGTGGTACTCAACCGATAATAATGTCAACATTTATTAATGAATTATTAGATTTTGCAACAACACCCGGTCCTCATTAGCTCATTCAAAGTCATTTAGTAAATAGCTTCCTCCCTCGACATTACTCTTTAGTGGTCCATATTTTATTAACTGAAGATAAACCTGTTGGTAACGTGAACATCTAAAATTAGTTCATATAAATAACTATGCTATAATAATTAGTCTAATATACTAATGGCCATTTTATTTCCATAGGTTAGAAACAATAGCAAATACATGCTTACAAATAAAATAAAATAAAATATAAATATATGAGAATACAAACTAAAAGAAATAAGAGAACAGTAATTATTGACTTGACTCTTCCAATCCTAAGATAGATTTCCTAGGTGATCTAACGTCACGCTTCCTCAATCTTAAGATGACGTATTGGAAAACGAATCCTTACAACAAATACAGACTCGGGTATATCGAATCCCTAAACACCCTTACTTTCTAGGTATTGTGGTATATTTGTTCATCTTTTACCAAAATGTATTGTGACAATAAGTTTTTAAGAAATCTATATTTTAATTTATTTTGTAGCGTGGTGCTTTCTCATATAAGCTAGATGTGTTTATATTCACACAAACAGTTTTAAATTTGGTTTCACAACACGGACCGTAGATCCCAAATTGTATATGCATTAAATCGATATTTGATGAGATATGTTGAATTATATAATGTTCGAACTCCTTTTTAAAAACGACATTAATATACTTAGTTAACAGCCAAAGTGATATTTTCAAATGACTGCCATGCTCAGCTTTACAAACTTCAGCCACTTTTAAGGCAATACAATCATTTAATTATTGCCCAATTTATTTAAAATGAAATGGATTACTATCTTAACCTCTTATTTTCCTAATCCTTCTGCTTAAAGTGACCTTAAAGGAAGCAATCCAGTGCTAAGGCTTCGTAATCTTGTTTACAAGTATCGATCACCAAAACAAGAGATTAGAAGTTTAGAAAAACTTTCGTGCAACCACTACCCTGTTAGCTACGCTGTTATCATATCCAGCCACAAATAAGGAAATACATTTTTGTAATATCATTTAAATTTTTTCATTATTGGGAAGACTAGATAGCGTAATCCACACTATGTGTTGATAATGTTGAGTTAGTGTTATGACGTAGGCCTTCATGAATGCAACCACCATGTTGTATTACTTATAAGACAAAATCATCACTGTAGGATCGAGCCATAGACTTTCATTTCTTGAAAATTTGACAAACTATTTCTAGAAGTAGATTTTTAAAAGGAAAAAAGTCACTTTACTATCATGAAATTCGTCATTAACAAATTTAACGAAATAAACATTGACTCTAAAAGCGTACTGGCAGTATATCTCTTTAGTATATATTTCTCCAATTATAAATCAATAAAAACATGTTCGCTCTCACTAAATAATTATAAAAGGCGAATAAAAAAATGTAACAACCAGGCAACATTAAAAAAATCAATGGGTTGTTAGGGAATTGTATTAGCTACATGTAGCCAACATTATTGCATTTTTAAATCATGAAAAAGTAAAATAAACACCACGTAGACAATCGGGTTACCAGGTTTTCACAGGTGCACTACTGACAAGTCCCTTTGGGTTCGTATTTCTTTGTTATCTGAGTTACTGTCTTCTCTTTACTCTTTATAAGGTTTAAAAACTGAACAACTGTTTTATTCTCTGGTGTAAAATATATAAAAAGTAATAAAACGTACAGAGTATTAAATAAATAAGAGATAGGTAGTTGAATTTCTTGTTTCATTCTATAAAAAAAATAATTGGAATTCTAATTTAATGTTTTAATTAGCTTTTACAATTCTTTTTGTAAAGCTTATTATTATTCATAATAGTATTTTTTAAGTTGTGTGTTGTGTTATATTTATGTACACGTCACAATTTTATTACATAAGTTAATTAGGGTTAATCAATTTTACTATGCAAGTAGTAACTTTTTCACTATAGCTTTTGACACTACATTTAAAATGACCTAAAACAAATAGCTTATCATACTCATACTGTCTTTCAAACGGCAACGGTTTATTTCGGTCAAATTAAACATGATTCTTTAAATAAAACATAAAAAAATTATAGTTCATCCTAATAATACGAATAAATAATGTTTACCAAACAACATTAGTATTCTTAAAAATAATATTAATCCATTCCTAGCTTGCAACAAAAAATAGTTCAACTCGTGAAAATACGCGTACTAAAATTATTCAAAAGAGCTAAATTTAACCAATCAAAATTTCAGCTTTTTTGGATAAATATGAATTAGGTGTGTCTTCTTTATTTATTTTTTATATAAAAATACATTCACGATCTTTAACTCAGTTGTATTGCCTCAACCAGGCATGTAATATCAATAATATCAATGAATAAAAAAATAGTTTAGTAAAAATAAAAGATGTTCTTTTAAGTCGGAACTTATTATTTATTTAAACATTGTTTTAACCAGTTTAACCGAGCACTGAAAATGAAGATTTAGTAGGGGATATCTTTCACAAAAATGAATAGTTTGTGACCATAAAAAGAGTATAAAAACAAACAAACCTGTATAAAACTCAGTTTCCTACCCTGATGGGTTTTTATGTATAAATTCTTTCAAAGCTGTTTTTAGAACTAAATTAAATGTTGAACATTTCTTAAAGTCGATTTTTAAAGATTAAAATTATATTGGAACTCGAGTCAAAACTAATTTCCATTACAGACCTTCTGCTTTGAAGCTAGTTTTCATAATACTGTAGATGAAAACAAACTATTGTTATTTTAAAAGCTATACGTAAAAATAAAAGTAATTATTAAAACATAAGACGATTCATTAAAATCCTATTTTTTAATGGTCTTAGGCGAATTACTTTAGCAGAACGGGTTGCAAAGAGTAACTTGAAGGGTTCAATCTAACCTGAAAGTTATTGGTGACAAGTAAATGCTCAGAATCCCGATCAGCTGTTTATGATTCTGTACCTTACTCGGAACCTAAAGCTAGTTTTAAATCTGACAACAGTGAGTCAGTTTTCTTGTAGATTCACTTATTATTTCAAATAATGTTACTTTAAGTATACTAAACAAACCTAAACATACACAAATCTGTATTTTATACGGGATAATCTTTATATTTTGCATTTTCAAAGTGCTAACAATGGAGTTCTTTCTTAAACAGGCCTGCACATAGAGTACTATCATTGCTATTATGTTTTTTTTATCAATTTAAAGTATAATTCTTTTAAATTTAAATAGTGTACTCAATATCGTCAAAATAGTGTTGTGTTGTCTTAATTGAAGGCATCTATAATTTATATAAATTAATATCAAATTTAACAACGGTAGCTAGAATGAAAAAAATGTTTTATCGCTTCGCATATTTGATCAATTTAATCAAATTACTTAGTTTTAATTTTTTATTGTTATTTCACCCCAGTGTACTTAAATAAATGTCATAGTATTCGAATTTTGTCCAAAAAAGTATGTTAATGTGTTTATTTGAGGTCATAAAATACTTAAATTTTACCATTTGTGTAAAGAGTGGTTCCGCAATTAATAATGAGACAATTAGGAATCACATTTACCAAAAAATAAAAATAAAATATATTCACTGGACCTATTGTTGACAGTCACAATTAATTGTCGTTATTCAATGGACATATATGTGTACTTTACACCAAACTTCTAATACTAATCTATATCACACACGTTGGCCTGAAAATATTTTTTTATATTCATTCAACTATCTAAACCATCACCACTATATATTTACCTATGTTTACATAACAAACACAAGCATTTATTGCTAAAACGCAAGTTACAACCATACTACGATGTACGTTCTTATCTCTAATGATGACTATTGTGAGCATACTTTATTATGTATATGGCACTGCTCCAAACATGATAATAGTTTTAAGTGATAAAACACTTAAAATATCATGATCAGATCACTGACCAATTAAAAGGTCAATTTTATAAGTTATATACAGGGGAGGTACGTTGTAAGTTAAAAAAAATTCGGACTTAAAATTTTTGTTATTCTAACTTTATGGTAATCTTTTCAATATTATGCTACAAGAAAATTTAAAAAGTAAATTTCATACAAATTATCAAGTGGGTTAAATATGTTTTAAATCTTATCATCCTATGTCCCAATTTATCAATGATTCAATTTTGCCTGTAAAAGTGATTATTGTACTAATTGATAAATGGTGAAAATACAATTGCAATATGAAGTTGCTTATGTATAACTTCTAACTTCAATAAAACAAGTACTCAGGAACCGAACATGGAACACAGACCAAAATGTTAGAGTATTAAGAATGACATTAGGTTGAATTCCGGTTCAGTGAGCCGTCAAACACACAACTTCCGGTAGACAGCGTTGACAAGAAATTGCGTAGTGGTTCAAAGCATTAAAAATAAAACATTTAAGAACTAAAGTTGCGGATTTTTCACTAGCTACATATAAACCATTATCATATGTTTTAAACAATTCTCATTTACATGTATGAACCGAACTCAATCAATTTAACGATTTACTATAACAAATATATTTACAAATAGCTTTTTAGGTTGTACTGATTCATGCTAAGAAAATTGACTGAACTTAGTTACCGTGTTCAGTTATGCACCTTATTTGATTATTTAAAATTTGTTTATTTTATTACCAATTAAGAATGCATTTTTCAAACACAGAATTATCATATCATTGAATTTACTATTATTTTCTCTAATATATTAGGTAAAACAATTAAAAACATATACAAACAAACATACACTTAATTAAATGATGAATTTATTAATGACGTAGGCAATCTAACGAGGGTCCTAATTCAAGAAGCAATCAAGGTGGAAATAGATGTAATCAAGACTAAACCTATTTAGAAATGCAAGAATAGGGTAGGCCGGTAATCTTAAAGTAGATAATCTTGAATTTGAAGGTACTAAAAATGTAAATACCTTGACAATAACAAATGACAAAATGAAGGAGAAAGTCCAAAATTGAAAAATACTTGCTTTAGCAAGCCCCCACACCCAACCAACAAAAAACAACACTAACACTAACACTAACTTGGGTTGTGTTTTTTTTGTGTGTTAGTGGGCCTACTGGAACCCACTGGTCCTTAGCTAACATTAAAGTCAAAGATCAACTAATAGAAAACAATGGAAACCGGTGTTTTTACCCTAATAGACGATAGAGTAATATATATAGTATTGAATAAATGTTTGCAATATAAAATCCTCTCACGTTAATACTAATTTACATGTATTAAAAGACTTTTATTTCTGTATTTTATTACCCTAATAGACGATAGAGTAATATATATAGTATTGAATAAATGTTTGCAATATAAAATCCTCTCACGTTAATACTAATTTACATGTATTAAAAGACTTTCATTTCTGTATTTTGAAAAAATAACGTAACTGCTATTACTTATTAAGATTTAAGTCAAAGCCACATTTACGAAAATTATACACCAACCTTTAACATGCAAATAAGACCATTTTAAATCTCAAAAGATAATATTCCTAACTTAAGTTAACATTTTTGCAACAATAAAATGTTTTCTACATTGTATAGTTATTTTTTAATAATTTGGTTTTTACAATTACTGTTAAGGCATGATCGGTACAAAATTAATATTACATGAAAAACCCTTCACTATGTGATAACCTTTTGAGGTTTTAAGGGATCGACCTACTTTTGCAATTACTTAAGTTGCATTTTCTTGAAAATATTACATCAGTATGTTTCCAGCCCAGTGGTCTGTCAAACAAGAAGAGTTCCGGTCGAAGGGTTGGCAAGAACCAGTGAGAATTTGTTAGAACAATAACGTTTTAGGTGCAGACCAAGCGAAAAAGAGTCCCTTTCGTCACAACATTTTATTATTTTAGTTTTTAAACGTCAAAATAGATTTTTTTTTTCTATTCTAAAATTTAGTTAATTTACCAGTAAATGCAAAGAATCGCAATTAATACAAATATAGAATTTCGATTTATAACAGTACGAATTATAAATAAAAACACATTACAATTAGCTATAGCTATCAGTGATTATTTTTCCAACAACCATACTTATGAAAAATATATAACTAGGAATACTGAGGCCAACATGCAAACTGAGCGAATTTCCATTTGTCAGATTAGATCTTCACTAAAGAATTTAAATGACATTAGTTTAATGAGTATAGTAGTAGGTTTGCTGCTACAGGTAAGGTAATAAGGAGTTTCCTAGTTAAATGGTAATAGTACAGTTAAACAAATACATACCGCAATTGTGATACATTTTTTAACAAGCAAACTACAACTGTTTACTTATCAAAAGAATACCATTTCAATTTAATAAAAAAACTAAAACCCAAAAAATAAATCGGTCCCAGGATCAGGTCTTACCATGAGACCTGCCGTAATAGCTCATTCCCCATATAGGAAATTCGCTAAAAGTAGGTGTATTAAAGGAAGTAAAAAAAGTATATACAACCATACAATTGTATCCAAATAATTTATTACAATCAAAAATATTATAGAAGTATTTATTTTTAAAATTACTTTATTGTTACAATAACATCCTTGTTTAAATTTATTTATATACCTTGTTTACGAAAAATCTGTCAAATATTTATACGTACTTTTAACTTTAGAACAAAAAGGTGAATAAGACTTGATGTTGACTATTTTAAAAACCGTTTACTGAAATTTTAAGAGTTTGCCACAGAAGAAAATAAAAACGATTAAACCTGCCAAAAGATATGTTTTCATGACACTCAAACTATTTAGAGCCCTTGGTAAGTTTTTATCCAGTATGTTATTTTTAATCTTTTGAAGGTATTTTGTGTGTTCCTGTTTTTAAAGGAACATCGATAGTATTCTAAGTATAAAATTATCCTCAATAATTCAGGTATTGAAATACTTAAGCTGTAGGAGTCCGATATAAAGTAGCAATAAAGTATAAAGTACTCCGAAATTCGACGTCGTAAACAAGCATTGGAAACCCATTCTCCACATCTGGAGGTGACTCGTCTAGCGAAATATCCTTCCGCCATTTTGGTCCGGAAAAGAAAATAGGACGTAAGTAAACTGGACTTGCCAATATTGTTGAAGTGCGATGTATAAACTTTCATACATTCCATTTATGTCTATTTTAAAAGGTTAAAAAAGAAAAATACCACCCTTACAGCAAATGTTCTGTTCTCTGACATTAAATTTTATTTGACTGATCGGATTTACACTGCATAATCAGCTGAAGTATGTCAGACCTAATTCCTTAAAAAAAACATTAGGTTTAATGAGTACCTACCTAAGTTTTTTTTTTCCTTTAGGAAACTTCTTCAGTAAAGTTTTAATAACTCATTATGAATTAAATAAATTTTCCAAATATGATTTTATGTTCTACAGTATTGTGTTAAGAAATGTACAAACTTCTATGTCTCAAGCGTCAAAATAGGAAAAACTAATACCCACCAATACCTCCCTAAAAGCCCCTTTCTACATGCCAATCATGATTGTTCACGAGCTTGTTCATACTGTTTACAATTTTTACCAAATTCCAAAATTTTTAGTCTAAATATCTAGCAAGCTTCTGAAGCCAAATGGATTTTACTATATCATTTGAACATGACATGTTTTGACTTCTAAAGACATAAAAAAAGAAATCGGTCCTGGGTCTAGGTCTTACCATGGGACTTACGGTAGTAGATTATTCCCAAATTTGAAAATCCGCTAAAACTATGAAATAATAATACATTGTTTTTTTAATTTTTTTTAGATTGGCGGCCCCCTTAAATTTGCCCGTCCACATAGACTACAGATTTGTGCGTGGAACGTACCCAGCAAAGCAAGGGGTGAGCCGGAACAGTAGAAAAGTGAACTACTGAAAAAATGTTTGTGGCAGTGACTAGGATCCGAACCCACAACATAACTGCCTTGGGCCCGAAGTCCGTACGCTACCAACTGAGCCACCGACTCACCAAACTTACCTGTTATTTTCTATAAAATCCTAAAAAAATATTTCCACTGATCACTACAATGTCGAGCATTAGCAGTCGAATCTCAACTACATATCAATAAACAAATCTCCACCTAAACAATAAAGATTATTAAACTGCTTCTAGTTACTTTATTATAACTAACATTAGCTATAAGATAACTAATGTGCTATTACGTGAGCTGATTGCAGTCAATTATCATTAAGCAACCCCAACAGTCAGATACAATCACCATTAATCTAGTTTGTCCTACACAGCGTGCATAACAAGCTGGTAAAAAGAAAAACACACAAAAAATCCTTCAACATAAATTATACATACATAAACATACATAAATCATACATACACACATACGAAAATTTTACAAAATACACAGAGCTACACACATAGAAACAAATTTGAGTCTGAAATCGTATTTTTACATTAATGCAAATGCATATAAAAACATACCTTGGTATCTACATTTTAAGTAAATACTTGTTTTGTCCTTGGTAATTCAACCAAGTCGAAATATATTCTAAAATGAGAACATACGTCACGTAGATAAATAAATTTAACGTTTTAATTAGAAGAACACATCTTCATAAACACGACGGCTAAAGGTTTATGCTATCAAATTTACAAATTACAGATTTGAATGAAGCTTAGTTATTGTTTTTTAGTAGTAAAAATGACAGGAGAGTTTTTTCATAACATACGAGCAAAGAATTAAAGGGATGACTCTATTGATTTGTTCTTCTACAGTGCCTAAAAAGTAATAAAAATTTAAATTCTAAATGTTTGACTAATAATGAGAACGTAATCTGTCACCAATATCGTGAAATATATATATTTCATATATTAATTTACAGATGCTACCGGCGCTACTGAGAAGGCATTGAGCCTCTCAATGTGCGTAAACGCATTTTACCTCCAAGTTAGTTTTTGTCACTGAATTATATTACTACATTTAAATAAAAATTATACATACAATTTTGCTGTTAAAATAAGGTATCTACTCAATTATACTTTACCACAGTGCAATGAATTATTGTAGCAAACATACAAGGGAACAATGTTTATATACATTATGAATGTAAAGAGAACTAGTTAACTGACTAATAAAGAAGATTGTTATCAGACAATTATGGCAATAATATATGAGTGAGCATAGGGAAATGCTTTTAACGTCTACAATGTCAAAGTCTATAGACATTAAATTAGAATTTATCTTTATACTCTATTCGCTTATAGTCCAGTCAAGGAATGAGGTGTAGAGTGCGTGAGCAGGTAACTAAGCAATTCCTTCAAAAACTTGTTCAGGGGGCTTAGGGTGTTAACATTCCAAAAGTCCTGACTCCTAGGTGGTGAGCCAGGGGGTGGAAAGGGGAAAAAGGGGGGGGGAGAAAGGTACGCATTTTGGGTTTTTTGATTATATCTCGAAAACTATCAACTTTTTGTATACTATAGTAAATTATAAAATTGAAGAAGATTAAATTTTCTACAAGAAAAGTATATAATGTGTTTATTTTGGTTCAACAGATTACGAGTTATAACTTATTTAATTGATATCTTATTAAAATCTTCTTCCATAAGAAATACATGTTAATTAGTATGCGAAATGGGGCGAATCCTATCCGCCCAAAGGAAATGTAAATGATATTCTGGAAATCTTGACAAAATTTCCAGTAATTTGACACTTTAATCATTAAAATTGATCCAAAATTAAGGCGAGGGCGAGGTAACAAAATTTCGAGTTTTGGTGTTTTTTTATTGGAAATATAAAAAAAAAACCTTAAATCATCCCATTTTTAAACACTCACCCTCGCTCTTAATTTTTGACAAAATTTCATGATTAAAGTGTCAAATTACTAGAAATTTTGTCAATATTTCCAGAATATCAGTTATATTTCCTTTGGGCGGATAGGATTCGCCCCATTTCGCATACTAATTTACTTGTATTTCTTACGGAAGGAGTATTTTAATAAGATATCAATTAAATAAGTTATAACTCGTAATCTGTTGAACCAAAATAAACACATTATACACTTTTCTTGTAGAAAATTTAATCTTCTTCAATTTTATAATTTACTATAGTATACAAAAAGTTGATAGTTTTCGAGATATAATAAAAAAAAACAAAATGCGTACAAACAAAAGTGAAACCAATAGCTAACGTTTTAATGTGAACGGCAGTTAACTTCCTATGAGGCACTCTCCGTTTATAAAGATATTTTTGGGGTGTTTTCTAATGTTAGAAATTTCATAAATCTTTCTAAACATGTAAATAAAAATATTTTTTTTAAATAGGCTATTTAACTTATAGCTCTGCTGGTATGCTCTCTATCTATAAAGTTGTCTGGTATTATTTTTCACAAATGCAATTTGTTAATTTTGATGATGACTTACAGTTTTTAAAACGTATTTCTAACTAATTACGTACTATTTTAAATCATACTGTCATTGTCTTTTCTCTGTATATACGTAAAAGTACTAGGGTCATATTTCCTTACAAAATACCACGTTTCCTCAGTGTATTTCTGCTCCAGTGGTCTGTCAAAGTGAAAGTATAGGTTGAAGGCTTGGCAACAGTAAGTAAAGATTTGTCAGAACGATATATTTTAAGTAAGGGCCATGCAAAAAATCATATTTTGTCTCAATGTTGATTTATTTATGCCAACAGATGATTTTTTTTCTCTCCTGTATACAAAATGTCAATATTGTTAGTGGTAACATTACTAAATTATAAAATAAATTGTAAAATAATAATATATTTCATTTGTATGTAAAGGGGAAAACAAAAACCCATATTACTACAATAACAATTAATTGGCAACTTCCCGTTAATTTGCTACTAACATTTTTATTATTTCAATTCCGTTTATTCACTAACAGATTTTTTCATAATCAACAGGTTTAGTTGGTTGGGTTAGTTTAGAATAGTGTCATTTCATAATTGATATATTTATGTACTGTTTACACTACAGTCAGACTTCCATTATCGTGTATAAATCAATCAAACATACTAATTAATGTAACGAAATTATATTGATCTTTATAAAAAAGCATACGTTTCTTTGATTATCCTTATCGTATGTTCTTTATAAAATACAGCTACGTTTATAATCAACTATACCATGGGATTACCAACCATCCGCAATGTGGTAAATATTGTTCATGTTTAATACAGATGAATCATCGGTTTTCATTTTAGTTGCCCAGACATTGGCGATGATTTTGTCTAATCAAATTTGGAAAATATATTATACAATAGAAAATTGTAATACACATATTAAGCTTCAAAACTCTATGTCGTAAACAAACATTGGAAATCCATTCCCCACATCTGTAGGGGACTCGTCGAGCGAAATATCCTTTCCGCTATTTTGGTCAGAGATAAAATAGAAAGGGAACATGTGTGTGCCGTGTTTTACCTGTATTATATACTAATAATTTATGTATGTAGGATAGATAGAGGATGAATATATTAGGACTTATTCCATGGTACTATTAATTTACGCGTTGTTATAGTTGAAATCCCTTGTCATACAGAAGAAGATATTTTGAAAAAGTTTGGTTAACATTTTTAATTAAACTACATGCATTAGGTCGTGATATGTGCCTATTCCCTTCACATGTTTTATACGAAAGATTTGTATTCATAAATTTACATTAACTACAAGCTATTTTTTATAAGGAGACAGTTTGTATTTGATATAAGAATTACAAGTTAAGAAGAAGGTGTTAACAGTTTTTTAACCAATCTAATGGCATTTATGTCTCGGAATTCTTAGTTGTCGAAGTATATTGTTCCTATTCAAAAGACAAAACTAATCTTGCGTAATTTTAATTAGTGAACCATACATGTGTACTGTGAATATCTATTCAAAAAATATAATGCTAAATGCCATTGACAGAATTATAATTTAAATGTTTTAGTTTCAGTAATATTGATGGTTTTATGAACATAACCACAAGCATGTCAATAGGAAAATCCTAATTTTAAATTGGAAAAATAAGTGCAGAATTTAACAGATTAATTATCAACTTGATATCAACCGCAGGTGCAACATGGTATTTTAACTTTTAACACATCATTAATGTGCAAAATGTGCACTAATATGTGTTCAAAAATGTTTAACAAAGCATCCTGTTGTGACAATACCATATACAGGATGCAATTGAGATAGATCAGGAGCGGAAATAACATGGCGTGAGAGAAGATCAAAATCAACACAGATAAACACTTGGACGAGCTACCAGCATCATATAAGAGCAGCATAGTTCACTGCATAGTCATGAAGATCTGCTACCTACCGATATTTTTGGCTTTGGCCTCTCTCAGTGTAAGTATCCATTAAGACTATTTTACCTACTATTTTCATCGTGGTTTGATATTTTAGTTATTTTCTTTCGGTTTTAAAACTTTTTTTGTTACGTTTTATGTTTATATTACGTTTCATATCAACATGCGAATAGAATAGAGCTATCAATGGATTCAATGGTTTGATAGAGTAATACAATAAAATAAACTATGCTATTTGCGCACTGTTTGCTTAACTCTTTTCATAAATTATCTATTGAACTTTCAAATTGAATTTAATTAACAACCAACGTTAATATTTTTGTTACGAACAGAAATAGCCCAAAACCTTATTTTAAGTATTTTTTATGTCACAATACTGAAATAGTCTTTTCTATGCAAAACATGTTTTTATTGTTATGTGTCTATACTTTTTGAATAATTAATTATTTATTTTTATGGTAACTGTATATTTTCAGATGCCTGGTGCTAACGCTAGAAATTTAGGGGTAAGTTTTATTTTAGTACTATACGAATACAACAACTAGTCATAATTAAAGGATAACGATAACACTATGATAATCGTTCGTAATCTTATCACTGAAGACTTTTACTGAGGAAGCAGGTTAACCCTAAAGAATTAAAATTATGTGATGACTGTGTTTACTTCTTACCGTACTGCGCTGGCAAGATTATATAGTTAGAAATAATTTTTTGCTCGAAACTCATGTTTGATAAAGGTGAGTTTACATCTGTTAGAATATTGTAGAAAATGAAAATCGTAAAATTTGTTTCATTCAGGATGAAAAATGTTCTCAATAATCTGTTATTTAATCTAATTAGTTGTTGGAATTTGAATTCATTAGAGTTAAAATTTGATGCAGTCAAACTACAAGTGTTTATAATTAATAATTAACGGAGCATTTTATCTAAAGCTTATGAGAAGTACTCCTCCAAACTCCTGCGACTTGGTATAAGATAATTGTGGATGTTTAATAACTTCAATTATACTGTATTTTAGTTTAATCGGTAATTCCTTTTGTCCCGTAGTTTCATGCCTAAAGTATGTGTGTCAATAACTTAAAAAATATACTCCGTTTCAAATGTAGGTGTTTTGTAGAGGAAGCAATCAATCCCTTCCCTAATGGTTCAACAGCTGAGGATTCTTAAAATCATATGGGTGTTTTTTTAAAAACTTGCATCTTTATTTATGTAAAAACCGCAATAGATAGAAATATGCAGTTTGCGGGAATCATCTATTGACGTAGGGGGACCAATTGTTTTGAATTCAACGTTACATTCACATTCCCCCCCTTTCCCCCCCTGCCACCAACTTATTTTTTTTAAATAGCGAGGTACCCCTTGTGACATATCAAATAAAAGAGCATAAAAAAAGAAAATGTTTGATGAAAAAAAATTGAAAATCGGTTCATAAATTTGTGAGATATTCCCCCCCTCACCCCCCCCGGAACTTAATTTTTTTTAATAGCAAAGTACCCCTTGTGACATATCAAATGAAAGAGCATAAAAAAAGAAAATTTTTGGTGAAAAAAAATTTAAAATCGGCCCATGAATTTGTGAGATAATCACCCCCCTTTTCCCCAACCCATAACTTGTTTTTTAATAGCAAGGTACCCGCCCTTGTGACATATCAAATGAAAAATAAATTTCGCCAAAATTTTTCTTTTTTCATGCTCTTTCATTTGATATGTCACAAGGGGTACTTTGTTTACAAAAAAAAATTAAGTTCCGGGGGGGTGAGGGGGGAAATATCTCACAAATTTATGAACCGATTTTCAATTTTTTTTCATCAAAAATTTTCTTTTTTCATGCTCTTTTATTTGATATGTCACAAGGGGTACCTTGCTGTTTAAAAAAATTAAGTTGGGGGCAGGGGGGGAAAGGGGGGGAATGTGAATGTAACGTTGAATTCAAAACAATTGGTCCCCCTACGTCAATAGATGATTCCCGCAAACTGCATATTTCTATCTATTGCGGTTTTTACATAAATAAAGATGCAAGTTTTTAAAAAAACACCCTGTATAAATAAAAATATATAAGGTAATAAAGTAAAAAAGTTAGGATTTTGTAATTGGAGAAAACCTATCTGATAGTTTTAATTAAATTTATTTACAAACTCTTAACTAAATCAAACGGTAAAATGAAGTATTCTTGTATATAAATAACATGGATGAAACCCACTGTTTCAGGCCGTAAGAATAATGCACAGCCAAGTAAGTGCAGTGATAAGTACAGTAATGTTACTGATAATTCCTTCTGAGGCGATGTCAGTGTTTACTGGGAATACCCATGAGGCCCTCTCTAGGAACTCTATGGAACTTCCATCAAGTGGCCCTATCGCATCACTGGGAAGGACTCGGCGATCCAGCATTGCTTGGGAATCACAACTTAAGAGAATTCAAAATGAAGTGGAAACTCTTGAGAGGATGGTTGAGAGCAGCCCAGTCAATCGTCACATGGAGAAGGTCTCTAGGGTCGAGAGAGGCACTGATGAGAGCAACGGTGAGACTATCAAAGATTGATTAAACTTGATGATAAGTACCAGAAAAATATTAAAAACTAACATATCTTACTAATATTATAAATGTGAAAGTGTGTGTGTTTGTTTGTTTGAAGTTCAATCACACATTAATTACTGAACGGATTGGGCTGGCATTTGGCATGATGATAGCTCACATTCCCGATTAACATAAGGCATATTCTTATCTCGAAAATTCTTTCGGGCTCCGCCCTAGTGCCTCTGGAGTTTCCCATTTAACCTTATGAGTACTCATATTTAAATGGAATTAAAGAATTTAGCCAGCCGTTTCAACTAAAATGGTTGGTTCTATGATATGCAAAAGCATTAAAAGTTATTAGATTTATCAACAGGGTGCGGCACTATTATTTTTTTTTCATTAATGAAAACAGCTAATTTGAACTAAGCAGAAACAAAAAACTGTGATACGCAATGAGAACTGTCTGTTTACAGTTATGTGTTTTTTTTTTAATTTCACGAATAATTTGGGATATTTTGTGAATCTTTAATAATTTATTTTTTTCTATTGTTTGAGTGAGGTTAACATTATGGCTGTGGTAGATGTGTAATAGTATAGTATGACGTACATTTGAAGAAGGAAATTTTATTATACTGTGTCCTCCCACATTGCAAACACAAAGCTTGAGTACTAAGCATTTTATACTAATATACCAATCCCGTACGAAGGACGGGTCCTCTGCTAGTACAAAAATATAAGTGAAAACATAAAGTACTATATAAGTAATTATAGAATAAGAGTATATTAACACATGATTCTTGTAAGTTTTTAAATAAGCAATAACTCTAAAATAGAAGTGTTAAATACACTCTTCACCAGTTAATGATTCTAGCTTGGAATTATCTATTACTGTTGTACATGTTGGTCTAACGGCGATGAAACATTCATAGAGCATGAAAAAGGTTATTGGAACAATTAATTACCTACGTCATCACCTAAAGATTAGTTAGTTTACAAAGTAAGACGAATATTTGCTTTTAGCTTGAATGTAATAAGTCTGTCATCTAACAATCATAAATGGAAAGAGGTACAAAATTAAATTGGCTAGATACAACCCATTTCATGAGTTTACAAACGTGTCATTGAAATACAGCGAAATATTAAATAACTGAAATTTATGAATATTTCGTAATAGCTGTAAATTTAAATATACATACATTGCGTTTACAAAATTACAAAACGTCTATTTTATGTACACTGGATGTTATAACAACCATATAAATTTCTCCGTATAAATATGAGTTTGTAATGTTTTTTTTTTTTGCTAATTATGTGATGTTTATACAGATGAAGACAGTGCAGATGTAAGGGGTAAGGCTATGGAGGTTGCCGGGAAGGGGGCTGCCATGGCAGGGAACGGTATGCAGATGGCAGAGCAAGGAGCTAAAATGGCCTCAGACGGGGCTCAGGGTGCTAAAGCAGGTAAAGTTCTGGTTATCTTTGCATTTGTTCTTTATATAGTTGTATGGATGGTTATCAAATATACTACTTATCAATAAAATAACTGTCAACATAGCATTCCTCTCCTTAGTCTTTAGAAAGCGCTCTCTTAAAAGAATAATTAAATTTTTAACTATTTAATTTTAAGTTTTTCCGTTGACATTTTGAAATACTTTTTTTGGAAAAGGTCCAAAAAAATGTATTTAACCGTACGAAATATGTGTGTGATGTATGTGAGTGATACTGATTTTATTGAGACATAATGTAAAATGAAGCCTCTCCAAAATTTTGTGTTGACAGGTTATTACATTTAGTTCTACACGTAGGCTACATTGAAATATAAACATTTTGTAAGGATCGTATTCAAACTTTTATAGTGGAATAAGCCTGGATAGGAAATAATATACTCCAGATACTTACAAAACAGCATTTTTCTCTGTATTCGAATGGATCTTGGTAATAAACTAAAAATAAATTAACTAACTTGTGCTAGATAAAATTTGGCAAAGTTTGTTGAATGATGATCACTATATTTGTCTTGACAAAGCATTTGAAAAAGAACAAAAAGCTTAATAGTTTATACTAGGATAATAATTTGATTGTTTGTTTAGTTCAAATAGCATTGACACTTTTTGAAAACTGATATACAATGCAGATGAAAATAATTATCAAAAAATATTCAAAACAAAAATAATAACATATTCTGTGAACTGTACGCTTTATTCAGGTTTTTTTAGAACTCAGATTAATGCATTTCTGTATACATTAGGCATGTTATTTTATAACAGATGTGTTTTTACATACTTTTACTTTCTTTATTTTTTTATTGTTTATGACTGTAAAGTCTTACTATTTTTTGGTAGTATTAGGCATACATTGCTTACATCGTGCAGAAGATATCTCCACATATATTTCGATAATTTTTATACCATTGACGCTGCTAACCCTTAAATAGCCTTCAAAACTTTGTTGTATTTTTATTTATCAATTTGCAGGAGCCGATGCCCTAGGGAATGGTGCAGAGATGGTGGGAAAAGGAGCAGAAGTTTTCGGGGCGGCCGCCCAGCAAGGCCAGGACGTCGCAACCTCATTTTCTGGATAGTTCATTCCATGTCGGGCATGTTAAGTATTTTTCAACTTCACTGACTGAGTATTTTTTCTTGATTTTCTCAAATTCTTACTATGACTATGTGTGTTCAATATTAAACTCCAAATGGGATGTAGTGGTTTTAGTTTTTTCCCCCTGAACTACTTCACTGCCAATGAATTTATACTTTAACGGTAAACTAAACGATTTATGTTTTATCTAGTCTCAAAAGAGTATAATTTTAAACTTACAATGTGAGGTGAAATTTTCATTATTTATAAAAACTTTATAAAATAGAATGTAAGTAACAAAGTACGAATTTTCTCTTCGAAAACCATTGCAATCATTACTAATGTGTAAATTTGAAAAATATAAGTTCCTCATTTATAATTTGTGATTTGCATACAATTAGTATTTACAACACGTGGAAGAATAACAAACTTACTATCCTATATATTAATAGGCAAGCTAAAAACCTTTTTTCTCTGTTCGATTGCATAGCAGGGACAATCTACGTATACTGTTATAAAGATATTTTCCTGTAGTTGTGCAGAATCCCTTTATAAATTGAAATAGGCTCAAAAACAAGCACAACCAATTAATTTAAAAATTAGAAAGTTAATATGGACCTTATGGGTCGTCATGCTGGTGACAAAATAACAACAAAATATAAACAGAAAATAAAAACTAATAGAAGAAATTGCAATCACATGTTTCATTTACAGATTGGGGTGAAAATAGATAAGTCTTTACATTACATATTTTGGTCGGGTGCATCGCTGCGAAAATATACGCATACTGTTAGAAAGATATTATCCTGTAGATGTGCAGAATCCCATTATAAATTAAAATAGCTTAAAAATAAGCATAAAAATAAATTTAAAATAAAAATAATAATATGGGCCTTATTTAAAGCAGAGGGTGAAAATGGAAAAGTCTGTATATTATATATTTTTAGATGAGTTTTCACCAATGCACGATCTTTAGTAACTTTTATCGTGTAGAGTTACCTTTTGAAACATATTTGTGCAGTCGTTTAAATTTATTTATGTTGTACAGTATTAAAAAGATCTTACTAAATTAGAAAGGAAATTAACAACTTAGTATGTACCATGAGGCTTATACAGCAAGCTCTCACATATCCGATAATTTCCGTTGCATAATGAGCACCCACTTCAATTAAAAATAACCACAATAATACATTGCACGTGAGTCATTTAATATTTCTTTTTTTCCTCTTGCTACGAGGAAAAATATTAAAAATTTACTAGAATTTTTTTAAAATATTCCATACAAAAAATACTTGCATTTTTCGTCTCCTCCAACAAACAGTTAAGCGTATATTTTACGCTTGCTTAGCAAACAGCTGTGACTAACGGGTCCCAATACTAGTTTACTGGTGCAGTTTGTATCATGAGGTTTTTATTTAAATTTGCTAATTATTACCCTTAACGTTCTATTTGCAAAGTCATAGTATCGTTTCAATCAATAACGGAAGCATTTTTGACATGAATATTGACATTTTATGAGCAAATACTTTATTTTTAATTAGCATTTATCACATTAATTTATAGTTAGAGAAATAAGGTTAAAATACTGTGCACGTTACTAAAATAACACTATATTACGTTTCATAATGCGATTACTTTAATCAACATTGTATACCAGATAGTTTTTGTTTTGAATTTGTAGGTAGAGTTTTAGCATTTTTAATTACCTAATTATTCATCTGAAAAAGAACAACTCAACAATAAATATAGTGTGACTCCCTACTAAAAGAAGGCACAATTATTTTCTACTTATTCTCAAACTATTTATCTACCTTTAAAGATTTCCCCTTTTACAGTCAATGTAAATTCCTCTAGTTTCTTGTAAATACTAGCAACATGTGTAGTATTTTCTATCCTATAGTATCGATTTAATTTATTTGTATACATGCAATAATAAACTTTAATGGACTTCTATTGTCAATCCAAAATAAATTACTCTACTTATACTACATACTCCGTAATACAGTATTGTTTTAGGTTAAGTCAAACCATTTGTTTTACAATAAAACAATTTGACTTATTTATTCATATCTTGCTTTAAAATTAATTGATTTTTTGACGTAGTTGATGCACTAAAAACATATACATATAAACATACATATAAACACAAAGAAGGTTTTCAGCATAAGGACCAACTTAAATAGGAAATAAACGATTATACGATTAACGTTTCGGCATGACTGCCTACATATATGGTATTTGATCTTAAAAATCTAATTAAATATGTACGTAATTTATTATTATAAGCAAGTCACTTAAATTACCTTGTAATATATATAAAAACCAGGTCAAACGTAGTCTGTTTGATAAGTTTTACAAATAAACACATCCATGTAGCCCATGGACGAGAAAAAAATTTTTTTCTTTATATTTAAAACTTATAAATTTAAATCGTTAAAAATAAATTGTATAGGGGCCCAATTAAAAAAAAATACTTACACACATGTCACCTTTGGATATAGATACAAAGAAGCATAATACTCAAATACCTATGTTATAGGCATGTTTTTCATCTAAACTTTGTCACCTTTAATAAGGGTATGTATAAAAGAAAATTCAATTGAAATAAATTTTACTCCGTAATGGAACCACAAATATGAAGCGACGTTTAATTCATTAAAAATATCAAGAATTAATTTTGTATTTAGATAAATAATGAAGAGTATCTGGAAATATACATTTAGTAGCTAATACATTTAGTAGGAAATATACAAATAAATACCAATATTATCTTGGATCAAGTCAGAATAACTCATTTTAAAGGCATTTCTTTTTTTTTCATTTTGTACTTGTATTAAGGCGGCATGTTAACCATTTTGTGGATCTTCTTGGGACAAAAATTCACATGTTGATTTTGAAACGAATACCGAATAAACTGAAGAGGAGAATCAGCCATTGCTTGCAAAGCTCTCCATCAAACTCTATCAACGGCGGATTATCGTTTGTGTTGAGTTCAGATAGAAATATCTTTATTTTACACATCATTAAGGAAAGCAGACATTTAAAATATTGTCTACTTAAGTTTAGCTGACATTATAGAATTAAGAGGTCTGGCATTTTTATGTATTTAGAAAGATTATTACACTACTATACTAGAAACGAAAAACAATGCTTTTTGTATTAATTTTGGTGGACGAGCTAAAAAAAATTTTGTTGATTGTAGTGGTATTTCATTTTTATTGATGTAGACAGATTATTACATTACTATACTAGAAAATTATAACATCATTCATTGTAACATTTTGTTAGACAAAGTAAACAAAATATTTTAAACAAAGTTGTTAGCTTATTGTTTTATGTAACTAATATGATGATCTAGAACATAAGTGGACAGATTTTTATGCACATAGCAATAGCCTATTCATCGATAAGAAAAACTCGTCAGGAATTTACGCGAAACTAAGCTATCTTACAGATACACAAAGTCAAAATCAATTCTAACTATTAATGTAACTAATCGTAACCGAGGTTGTAAAGGAATTATTTTTTGAATAGAACCTAATCCTGAGGCATTTCTGGGGCTCTGCATTATATTACTCATATTGCAATCTTATTTGTCATAAAAATTATTTTGTATGATTGTGAACTTGTAATTATTTATTTCATCTCAGTTTTGATTTTTATTTGCATAATTAATTGATATTTTTTCTTCAATCTATGAAAGGAAAGTGCGCTATAAGCATAATCTATACGGATTAAAGCGATAGATTATTAATACTTTAATGATAATCTGTAGCCATAGGCAAACCCTCATACATCCTAATAATACATAATTGATTTCGATATGATTTGGATTTGATATGGATTTATTAATGTGGCTTTATTTTGGCTAATATATTATCGGAATTATTAAACTCGTTATGACATTAATTTTACCATACAATGTCTAACGATGTTAATAATCGTCAAGATGAAAACTTTAATCATCATCATATATATTAAAACGTGACAGGGTGTTTTTATTTCGTGAATTATTTTCTGAATCAACCATTAGACGGATTTTCATGATTTTGATAATTTTGAGAACTAGGGAATGTCGAAGCCATAATTTTAGTTTGGGGTTTCAGTTTTTTGAAATTAAATTTCAAATTTTAAAAAGTCCAGGAGCCGACGCTAACATTCTACTTTAGCGTTCGGTATAATACAATTTGTTTAACGTAACAGCTGCAAAAATTCAGTGTTTTTGTCACAAATTCAATTGTTTTTTTGCAGTCTTTAAAACCTTTAGTTTGTTGTAGTACAATATTATTTGTTATAACTAACAGCTGATTGAATATAAAAATATCCCGTAGAACTATGAGGTTAGTTTATTTACTCTGTGATTTTGTCATTGATTATAGGAAATAGGTAAGATTCTTTAACCATTGATGAATACGATTCGAAGCTCACGAGTCTTCAAGAGAAAGTTGATGAAAATTATTTTACTACTCGACTTTTTGAGGAAAGGTTGGGAAAATAACAATTTATCAATTTAATTCAGCTTGGCAGTTTTTTTTTCTTTACAATAAATTTTGAGCTACTTAAACTATGCTTGAATTAGGATTGGACATATCTAATACAGTTTTAAAGGACTACTCGATTTTCCGTACGTAGAACGGACCAACAGCTCGTATTTTGTAATACAAAACATATCCTTAGTATTAAATAAAAATTAACTAAATAAAAAATGCGGTAGAATATAAAGCTGTCTTATTTATTTAATTTTAAGTGCAAAAAAAGAATAAGTCAGGAAAGAGAACAGCCGTTGTTAAAATTATTGATAATATTGCGAAAGTGGCAGCGACTACAGTCACTGGGGAAATCTTCAGAAGTATAGGACATAATTGTGTCTTCATTTTACGATTTGGCCACTGCGTCTTCATTATCTCGTCCAATCCTCATCTTAAACCTGGTAAATGCATTAAGGCAATGAGTTTTAGCTAGAATTGTTATTATACACGTAAATAACGAAAGAGCAGTTTAATAGGTTCCATGATATAGTTAAAGTAATTGGGTTTATTAATTATGAAAAATCCCATATTGTATATTTTAAAATATAACTTTAACACAAATATGATGTAAAAATATGTTCAGTAAGTATAAGATTTTGCATAAATACAATGTTTTATAGTAATGGAAACACAGTATCCACAACTAGGAAGACTAAGCCTTTTGACCAGGACATATATGGATTCAAAGAAAAAATTTGACAGATTACATTTTAACATATCAAACGGTTAAATTATTCGTAATGCGCTAGAAACTTCTAAAATACGTAACAAAACTATTTCTTGGAATATGAAACAATAGCTAGAAATAAGTACAAAATGAAATTGTGTCATCAGGGTATAACATATATTATTATATTAAGTCCCGATATTTTCCACGGCTATACTAATTTACCTATATTTATGTAAATGTAATGTAAAAAACTAGTTATAACACATTGAAATAACAAAACTGTTTTCAAGTAAAAACCCCCAAAACTTTTTAATATTATCTGTATGAGCATTTCATGTCTTTTAAACTGTAAGTATTATCATATGAGTATCGTATATAAAATGTACTAATGCACTGTTTATTTATAACTAATTATTATGCATAACATTGTATATCTTTCAACGAGTTTACGATTCACACCTATTGACTGTGCTTATACTAAGTAACTAGGTAATATCACGGAGAATAGACCAATTAAATGGTCTATTGTCTGTGGTAATATTAGAATAGGTGAGGTTCTGTGAAGATTATACAATTGATATCAATAGCAAAAGTATTGACGTCAAGACCAGTTGAGTTAAGCAAAGCAATAAATAACAGGACGTCTTTCTTAGGGTAATCTACTTATACTGAAAGTTTGATTCGCTATTCCAAGTATTACGTAATAGCTACTTCCCTATAGGTAAATTTGCTAAAATACAGGATTACTAGTCTAATATCGTGGTTGGATGATACAAAGTAAACAGTCTGAATTGTAGAGTCAACAACTAATTGACTTCACTCTCAATCAGACTTTGTCAACAACAGTTCTTTGTTGGTCCAAGTAAGTAAGTTCAGCTTGTAAGTGAACTATGACTCTTTAGAAAGTGTTTATATTACCGCAAAAAGTCAAATTAATAAGACACAAGTTGAAAACAGGGACCACAACATTAAAGGAAACAATTAATTAACCTTTTAAAATAATACATACTCTCTGTTTTGTTTTGTCACTACCCATATATGTAAAATTTTTATTTGCAGTTTATTTTTTTACATTTTAGTAAAACGTGTACTAGTTTCAAACGATTTAAGACACATTAAAACATTCCAATGATCTTCTTATGCCAATGGGTTAAAAATTACCCAAATAAAACATATCTGGTACAATTAAATTGTCTTTTAAGTACAACTAAATGGTGCTAGAAAGGCAATACACGTACAATTTGTTTTGGTGTATGAGTATATATATTTTTTAATTAACAAAAAATATGAAGTCAAGTGTATGCTGTGACCTAGGTGACACAACGCACGAAAAAAACTGCACTGTCATGTTTCCTTTAAGCAGCGTAAGCTAAAAGGCACGCGTGTATATGGCTAGCGCACGCGTGGTACGTCACGTCACAGCTGGTAGCACTGACACAGATTTTACGTAACACACCACGCAACTCGGGTGTAATGTAACAACAAACGAACGTCGATATAATTGATGCTAGAATTATCTGTGCTGTATGATGCAAAATGGCATGATATGGACCAGGTTTTAGACCAGGTTTCATATTATTATTCAAATTTTTTCCCCCTGGAGAAACGCCAAGCTATAAAAAAAAAAATTATACAGATTAAATATTGTATACTGAAACATTCGTGTGGTGCGTGTCTTGGGTCGGGAAACATAGTTTGCGTGCGTTGTCTCACGTGTTTAATTTTTAGTTGTAAAAAATTGCCATTGTAATCGCCCGAAAAACTTTCTTGTGAATGATTAGGATTTATGATTAAGGAATCATAACTCCTAAATTAAAATTCTAACCGTAAAAGGTTACGGTTAGAATTTTAAGTTAAAAAAAAACTTATGTTACAGTTACTATAGAAATAATACGGAGTCTTTGATTTTTTATTTTTCGTAATGTAAAAATAACATTTTAATTGAAATCAACCTTTCAATATTATATATAATTGTGTTGTCTTTAATACTTCTTTTTAGATTTACTGTGAAAAAATCTCTTTTAAAGGTGTTGTTAAACTGGACATCACTATCAAAAAATGGAGCTACGAAGGGTTAAATGTGCAAGTTTATAGTTGAATTCTCTCCACGTCAATATTACTGGGCTATTGCTTGTAAACCAGTTTGAGCTACTACTTTAACACTTCTTTTCGCTCAAAAAGCTTTAAAGTGATCGTTTGTCCTGGCGAAAGACAAATCTAGTGTTTTACCTCCCTTTTTGGGGAGATGTTTTACAATTCTTAATGACCACTTTTACAGATAAGGTAATTTACTTGCCTTACCATCTTTATAATCAAATTGATCAACTGTATGATAGCAATATGTTATTTTTTGAACAAAACCTATGTGACTGCTAAAGTAAAATTTTTGTTAGGTTGCTTTAGTTACATACCTTTATAGCAAATCAAAGCAGTTTTTAACATGATAACAGTTATTCATGTTACAGTACATTTATTATTTTAAAGTTTTTATTATGCTTGGGATATTAATATAAATGTGTCCTAATTTATTTCCATTCTTAATTAATTATTAAGCATGTTTGTTTTAACTATGAATTTTGTGAACTTATATCATCCTACGATAACTACAACGACGTTTATTAGTAGAACACAACCAATATTTAAACACAATCAATACAATACTTCAATATAAAATATTTCACTAATATTTAACAATTTACTATATTTCACAATCAATATAGTACTTCATTAAATAATAAAATATCAACGATACTATATACGAGTTTTTGACCCTGAAATAAAACAATAAATTCAATCGGTCCTAATCTTTAAAGTGTTTATGCATTTAGATAACGTAAACATAATTTTGCCTGAAAGTAACATGAAACTCAGTATTTTAAATGATTATGAAAATTTTAATGAAACAACCCAACACCCCTACACTCTGAAATAAAATTGTAAAATATCTGTTTAGCTTAAAAAAGTTAGGTTCACATTATTATTGTTTTTAATTGTATTAAATTGTATTTGGTTTTCTCAATTATCTGATGACAATTGTTTTATTGTAAATAGAGCATTTATATACTATCAAAGCTAAGTCATACTTGACAAAGGAAACAAGTTGGATTGGTGGTAGATCGTGTACTAAATAACCGAGGTACGGGTTCAAATACCGACAATTAAGCATTTTATTCACGCGATAATATAACGCCACTCTATGAGAAATGTGTCAAATGGTTCCGAAATAGAGCGCATATTTCAAGGATGTACGGGACTTAAAAACAGTCTAATAGCACTTAATGAGTTTTCAGTGTCAAACGTTTGTAAAATACTCTGGCATGTTATCACTTAATCAGCTTCCCATTGTTTCGTGACTACATAGCGTCAACGCAGCGAAGTGTGAAGTGTTCACATATCACACGACGCAATTTGTGACATAGCTCAGCGGATATTGTACAACGTAAAAATATTGAATTATAAATTAAATTCTTTGGACAAGTATTTAAATGTAAAAATATTTGTGGGAATGTTTGATGTAAGTATTACTCATGTAGATAATGATCGCCGTTTAAGGAACCATAATAAGCACTAACTACTAGTTAAATCTTACATTATATTATCTAAGGAGGGGTTATGTCGCTTGCCTTCAAAAGTAAATAATGCCCGATTTCCTGGGCAGGGTTGTTTTTAAACACAAGTATCTATATAAAATATTGATTTTGGTTGATTTTACAATTTGAAAATGGTACCACGCGTACACCACGAGTGTGTATTCCTTGTAGTGTATTTATTTATTGACAAAAACATTTGGTTCTTTTAGTACTACTCCAACAAAACATAGAGAATGCCTTTAAGGTTTATTAATGTTCTTGGAAGACGAAAGAATAACTGTGAACTGAGTTCTTTCAACATAAAAAGGAAGGAGAGAATTGAATATTTTCGAATTTTGATCATAATTACCGAGATTTACTTACCAGACGATTAGTCAGTTGACAACTCCTTTTATCAAGATTTCTTATAAATAAAACAATGACATTTTTCTTGAGCTTGAGTATATGAGGTTGAAACATGTCGATCCAGGAGCAATTTGTTAAAAGAATAAAGCTTGGAATGCATTCAACGTCATAAAATTTAAAACTTTGAAACTAAAATTGTACAATGAATTAAAGCGCGCTATAGTAAACTAATAGTAGTACACTATAGTATTGAACAAGTAGTATATTAGATAAAACGATAGTTTAGCATAGTTATATCCTTTATTACTTGAACAAATCCGTAAAAAAATCGTTTTTGATTTTATTGTTGGATTAAGTTTATTTATCTGTAACATGTATATTAAATTATCTTATATGTTTAACATTTTTCTAATTTTAAAAAGTTGAAGAATAACATTACTGTTAATACTGTTCAATGGGAAAAATATAATTATACCATATTTATTTACGCAATGAAGAAAATTATTGAGACAAATTTCAACTGTTAATAACACGACCAATTCTAGCTAAACTAGCAAGGACGGGGTCACTGGGGAAATCTTTGAAAGTAGAAGATATAATTGTGTCTTATTTTAAGGCTTCGGACCCTGCATTTTTTCTATCTACTTGTCTATCAGTCTTTAACCTAATGATAGATGTAAAAACTGTCTTCCTTTTTTTCACTCATATTTTATGATAATTTTTAAAGTCTTAATATATTTAGAGGGCCTTGATTTTATTTGAAATAAATAATATAACACATATTTTATCCAGTAGACATATTTACAATGTATTCAAAGAGTCAAAACAATTGTTCATGCAGAGCAGTTGTCAAATTGAGAAGTGTGTAACAGAGTGTACTTTTAAGTCTACAAATAAAATAAATTACATTTCAATTTAATAGGTCCAAAACTAATATCACAGAGTGTATCACTGCTGTGAAGTAAAAAACAAGCATTTGAAAGTTAGTTAACTAAAAAATTAGACAAGTTGTAAGTAGGCCTACTCTAAGGCTTTAGGTGAAGATATGGCCGTTTGACAGTGAAAACTAAAAACACATCTTTGATGAAGGAAGGTCTAAGAGATTTTTTAGATTTACCTAAATGGACGGGATCGAAAAGGATGAACAGCTAGCCATTGGAACCCTTGGTGTTTAATATGTATAACTAAAGAAAGATCTATGTTTATAGTTCGTTGTTATGTTAGCATAGCAACTTCATAGAAAGAGTAGAGTCTAAATATAAAATGTGATTTTGAGTCGTATAGTTTGATTATGTGTTCTGTTCTTAAATTATAAAAATAAAGTATAGGTTGTTTGTTAATTCAAGTTGTATCAATTAATAAGGTCAAATGGTTTAACTTTAATAGTGTAGTTAAAAAAGTTAAATAAAAAATTATTTAAGGATGCAAGGTTTACAAATGATAAATACATAATGGATTACAATAGCTTAAATATTTGGAATATACACATTCAAAATGAGTATTCAGCTGACGCTAGATTATATTAGCATAATATCAATATTCATTGGAATCTAAAAACTGTTACGATACGATATGGTCATTCAATTGTTGATACGGGTTTGTTTAGCAGAGGGAAAATGTGCAGATGTATAAACATTATATAATATATTTACCATTTATTAGAGTTGCATTTGTAATAAATCACATGTAAATATTTAATTGTAAACCATATTAAATATATCAATCGTTTTATATTCAAACAAAAGATTAAATATTTATTAAATAGTACTATATTATGGCTAGACTTTTCAATTGAATTTTATAGTGATCTGCTATTTTAGAAATGATTGCATTATATTTTTAACGCAATTGTAAAATCATCTTAACCTTTTACGGTACGTATAATTAATTATTGTTCAAAAGGTAAAATTCACTTTAGTAATGATGGTTATTAATATATATTTTGATGCTTGAAAATAGTGTTTTGTCAAAGCCTATGATTTGTAACATTCTTAATCTTAATCCTCACTTGTGCAGAATATTTAAAATAACAAGATTAAAAACCGAAAACAGTTTAAGAAATATAGCAACGTTGCTTCATTTACATACAAATGAAAGCCACAGTATGCCGCAGCCTCCGCAATAAAAACTGGTGTTTTGACATGCAACTCTCGTGTGTAAATGAAACACATCTTTAATACCAATCCTTTAAAACTTCCAAAATAATACATAAATAGTACGAATCGAGGGATTCTTTGGTCAACCTTCATATAATTGTAAAATTGATCTTATTCTTAAAACATGCGTTACAACATACCCTTATTTTAAAGCAGTTAAGCCTACAGTATTTCTTTAGTACATATGCTGTGATGTGATATGTGTCACGTTAAACTGGATATTTATTAACATAAACTCCAGATTTAACAGGGTTACGTGAGTTTAGGAAAATAAACTGCCCTATTTGGCACCTCCGTGGGACCTAATCTTCACCTTCCTAAATTTATGAGGTGAAACTTAGACTTAAGATGGTGGATGATGGAAATAAAAAATACTTTACAATAAAGAAAATTTTACATTATTGTTACCTTAAGGTTTAAGATTATTGTTATCTTTGTTTTTAATTTAAGACAGTAATATACATCGTGTATAGAACACTCTGGTTGAGTTCGTAAGAATAACAATTTAATTTGTAAAGAAAAGAAATATATCATGGTAACTAACAAATATAACTGCATTTAAAACACAGTACGGTACATTATTCTTCATATTCCCACACATTATTCTTCTACATATTCTTCTATCACATTGCGTATACCTCATCATGTGACCACAGCTTATGGCAAGCCTTTTGTTGTTACCGCTTGTCGTCTGTGGAACGGCCTACCCCTGCACATTAAGACACTTGAAAAACGTTCCCAGTTTGTGGCGGCACTGAAAAAGCCCTATTTTGAGAAGATGGTCTCGGCTGGCGTGTCCTTGGGCTACTGTTACTTTGCTCGTTTGCTGATGCGTGTATGCACGAGTGTGTAAATGTGTTTTTTGTATTTGTTAAATTTGTATGTTTTTTTCTGTGATATGTAGGTACTTGAATTGTTAAATATTTTATGTTTAATTAGATTAAGTTCTCCCAATGTAACATTATTTTTGTTATTTTTTGAATGTCAGGTTAAGCGTAAGAAAGGACCATGTGGCCCTAACTTTGCCTGAAAAAGTAAACGATTTTTCATTTCATTTACATTTGTATAAATTAATAAAAAATATAGATAAAGTAAATATATTTTAGTTATCTAAATTACATCCATAGAATACTCTGCCGTAATACCCATAACTTTTTGTAACCATTTTTTAATGCATTTTATTTGCAATTTAGTAACTATAATAACAAAAAACCTAGGTGAAACAAGGTATTTTAATTATTCCCAATATACTACTGATATTTAAATTCATAAAAACAGTGGTTATAGTACTCTGGCGACTACGAAACTATTAATCTGTAAAACAGAACAACATGGCTCCAAAACAACCGTAGGCCTAATTCATCAGTTGTTCATTTGCCTATCTTTACATACATACATACATGATACATGATCTCTCCGTCCGTAGTCCTTTGCCTTAAGGAATTGGACAGGTCAGGGTTAATACAAAGAATAACCAGCTTAATACTAATTTTTGTCACCGTCTAGGTAACTGTCTATGTCCTCTAAACTTAACTCTACTAGATATTTTTTAATTCTGATTTGAATTTTGTTAAGCTCTGAATTTCAAGTAATTTTTTCGGTAGGGCCTGGTACAATTTCATTCCCATGTAATCTGGTTTGTGTTCAAATTTTGTGAGTTTATGTTGGACTGCATGTGTGCCCTTTGTTCGTGTGTTGTAAGTGTGATTTGTAAAAGTTGGTTTAATGTTCTGTGATTTTATATAGCAAACTGATTCATAGATATAAAGTGAAGGGACTGTGAGAAAGCCAAGTTCTTTATAAACATTTTTGCAGCTGGTCCGAGGCGGCATGCCCAAGATTGCTCTTACTGCCATATTCTGCCAAACAAGGATCTGGTCAATATTCTTCTTAACAGCTCCCCATAGAATGATTGAATACAAAATGTGCTGTTCTATTAGGCCAAAATACACAAGTTTAGAGAGAGCCAGGTTTCCGAAGGTTCTTATTCTTCGAAGTACAAAGACCCCTCGAGCCATAGACCCCTCCAGTTTTTTTATTTGTGCACCCCAGCTCAATTTATCGTCCAATCTCACCCCCAAAAAGTCGGCAGTTTTTGAAATTTGAATTTGATCCTCTCCAATTAATAGGTTCGGAGTCCTATTATTTTTTAAATTTTGTCTTTTTGCAGGTTGGATACACATGTATCCTGTTTTTTGTGAATTTAATTTGAGTTTGTTTGAGGAAAAAAAGTCAGCCAAATCATTTGCTCTTTGATTAGATTCTGCCTCCAGGGCCGCGTTGTCAGTTCCCCTTACGAACAACGTTGTATCATCCGCAAAGAGGTAGACGCTGTCCTGCGGAACAGTATCTGTGAAGTTGTTAATGTAGACCAAGAAAAGGAGAGGTCCAAGGACAGATCCCTGGGGGACGCCATTGGAGATCAGTTTTTTTTGTTGATGAAATTCTTTCAGTTTTTGAATTTGAGTTTTTTTGAATCTCAGTGACTTGGAATCGGTTGCTCATATAGGATGTGAGCCACTTCAGCGCAAGTCCTGAGATTCCAATTGATGCCAATTTTTCCAATAGAATCGCAGGTTCGACACAATCGAAGGCTTTTTTTTTCATTTTTGACACATTGAATAACAAATAGTAGGTTACTATTTTGGAAAACACGTACACATAATATAAACATAGACTAACCAACATAAATATACTTCTCATCTTCGTTGTGACATCTTTATCATCATTATCATTATTGTATCGTTAAATCTTTATTGCATCGTTAAATCTGAGGCTTGACCTTTTTATATACCGGTAGTACATGTTGTTTTTTAGAGATATTTTTTTATTTGCGCGTTACTAATTGGTTATATAACCAAGGGAAGAGTTATTGTTGATGATTACATCGTGTTATTTTCCTAATCGAGGTTTTTAATACCTTAAATAACAAGAAAGAAAAAAGTAAAGAAAACACGATCCTATCGGCCCTGGACAGAAATGACAATCAAATTATCTTGAGCTGATCCATAGCAATGCCAAATCCACCAACGAGTGTGTTTACTCCATAGTATAAATCTTCATATTCTATTTTTAGAAAATAAATTTGGAATACAACTATTAAAAAGCAGTTTCAATTGTAAATTTCATAATCTAAAAATTGTAATAGTAATAGCAATTTCAAGAAAATCGATAGTGCAATAAATGTTAAGAGGCGTTTTAAATTGTTTACTTATGTGAAATATTTCATTCAGGAATATTTCATATCGGCTCACAGCCTGATAACTTGAGTTAAGCCATTTGCCATACGGCTCCACTCCAGCGGAATAATTTTTCCCGCCAATTGTGCTGATTATTTAATAAAGATATATCTGATATGTACAATATGCAGCAACTGATAAGCGATGACGATTGCTTATATTGATTAGATTGTTACAATAAAAAAGACATATTACAACTAACAAAAATTTATAATTTTATGTTGCTTGATGTTCAATTAGTTTAGGGTTACTTTTACTTTTAAAAACCTTTATGAAATATTATTTACTTATAACTGTCACTATATGCAGTAATACAATAAAAAATGTATTAACTCTAATGCCTTTATATATAACAAATCACAGTGTGTAAGCAAGAGTGTAATAAATAATCTCAATAAATAGCTATTACTACACATTTTGTTATGGAAGGATGTTAGTAGCTATATACTCAAAGGCAAATATTTTAAAATATGGAATTAATGTAGGGAAGCTTGTAAAAATTTAATTTGAGAAATTAAATTTGTTGCGGAAAATTTTCGAATGGTGCATTCGATCACAGTTCCAAACATACTCGGTAAACAATGTGCATAATAAGTGTAAAAACCAAAATGTGGTTATAAATCAGTTTATTTTGATTTTTCAATTTTTTTTATTATTATAATATTTATTGCCCTTTACTTTAATCTGTAAAAAATCGTAATAGAACTATTTATACTCTAGGTACACTTTTTCCGATCGTGCGGTTCATTTTTGGACACATTTTAGGTGTTTGGTATTAAATCAAGGGAGATATTAATTTTTATTTTTATTTTGAATTATATGC
Source organism: Macrosteles quadrilineatus (assembly GCF_028750875.1). Taxonomy (NCBI): domain Eukaryota; kingdom Metazoa; phylum Arthropoda; class Insecta; order Hemiptera; family Cicadellidae; genus Macrosteles; species Macrosteles quadrilineatus. The sequence goes on along the minus strand of NW_026542602.1, from coordinate 75,302,486 downwards.
CAATTGTGCCGAAATGTTGTTCTCATATCAGAAATATCCAGCTTACCATGTAGTAGTGACTGCTCTTCGAATTCTAACCGTACCCTTCTTAGCCACTTAATAGCGGAGTGTTTGTTTTTACATTATTTACACAATTGAATAGTAGAAAAAAAAGAAATAAAAATAATTAAATAGTTTTAAACAGTACATTAAAGTAGAGATTAATTTATATTCATTTAGTTACTAGATTTTTAATGTTAGTTATTTTACCTCTGAAGTTAACACTCTACATTGTAACTTGATTAAAGGCTCCAGGTGGACCTTTATAACTAGATCCCTACAGATCGGCCCCGGTCAAACTGCATTTGAGGTCTTAACTGGTGATTGTATTATGGTAAGGCTACGATATTTTTTGTTGTGTAAAGATAATTGACATTATCACTATTCTTATGATTTATTATCATAATTAAAATTTGTTTGGCAACAAAAAGGCCACACAAGTATGAAATATTTATACAGGTTGTTTGTTAACGTCAAGACAATACGTTTTTATATGAGGCGTTGCTCATATAACAAACGCTTTGTCATGTAAATTCTTGGTATAATTATTACTACTATATAAACATAATAATTCATCATTGCTTATTTTTTGGGCCTTCAACACTGTAAAGATTTATATTTTTTATGTTTTCAGATATACAATGATTGAGTGTTGGTTAACTGTACATACAAAATTTTACTTACATAGGTTAATGAGAATGGTATATGTAAAAACATGTCAATGAGATGTTTCAAGTGTACTCTGAAGCTACGAAGATATCATGAATATAACAGTAAAATATGATTAGTAAAATGTATTTTTTGAGGGGGGGGGGGTAGTTATATATTTTATTTTTACGTTATCTTGGGTAGACTAAATCTACATATTTTCCCATGAAAAGACACAAAAGTCAATGAGAGACAGCGCAAAACAATGAAATTAAATATCCCTACTACTACTGAATATTAATTTTTTTTACTTCTTTAAATTTTACAGAAACGTGTTCGATGCAGTATATGCTAAATTACACTAAATATTCCCAATATGTAGATTTAAACTGCTAAACAAACCCGTATCAACAAGTAAACAGTCGTATCGTATTTTAACAGCTTTTCGATTGTGATAAATATTAATATGCTAATCCAACAGCAGCTGAGCTTGCCTTCCACATATTAACATTTTAATATTTATGTACTAATGAGGCGCCCCTTTGCAACCTTGATTTAATTTTTAGTTTAATGGGAAATTATTTTTTTGAGTCTTTTTTTTCATTTAAAATTATACCCATTGATTATAACCGTAATTTAAAATACGTTTAAGATGACCGTAGGAAAGAGGTTACGCTTGTTTTATACAATTAAAAATGAAAAATAAGGTTATTTTTGGACATTATGCAATACCTCTCAACTAGGAAAAACCCACATGTCAACTTTTATTAGGATGGTTAATTTTGTTTATTTCGCTCAATTAAACTAATATTTTACATTATTTTATTTTGACAAAAATAACCCCAATATAAGATATACATAAATTCATATTTCCTTGTTCTCTATTATATTGAACTACTTTTGGTAAAGTTGCAAGCCAAGCTTAAATGGTTACTCCATGAAGAGCTGTCAATAAAAAAAAAATACTTTTAATCTAGATGTTTTTTAAAATATTTTATTTTTAAACTTATTTTTATTGGTCCTAACCAACATGTTTGGCCAAAACAGTAATGACATATCTTTTAAATTTAATATTATATCTATCAATGCAAGTTTTATCAAAATATCTTGTAAATTTGTCAACCAACAAGGCAAAATGCTAAACAAATACACTAAAAACCATAAAAAACATTTTTTTACGTATAACTAGCAAACGATTGAGTTTAGGACATATGCTTATAGGACATTTTTTTCTAGTTTTGATCCAAGGAACCATTTCCCAAAGTTTGTCAGGGTTCTCGTGAAACACCCTGTATTATATCACAAAGCTAACAACCCCATTATAATAATAAATCAGATATTCGATTAACAATAATCTCAATTTATTACTTTCTAATTCGTGTCAGTATATCGAACAATTAGTAGGTTTAAGATGTTTCAACCATGTATTTATTAACACCTGTTATAAGTGTATTCAAATTATGGTCTTTAAAAACTGTTAAATAAGTAAACAATACGTGTAAAGAAAAAAACCTGACTAAACATTATATTTAGAAATAATAACATCTACAGCAGAAAGCTACAAAGTACTTTCGTAAATTGTTCAAAGCAACGCAAAATACGTCGACATTGATCATAAACTGCTACCAAGATTTGTGTTTGGGAGCCGTATCGGAGTTATGGATCCTAGGTTGACCATTGCCATAAATCTGATTACATTCACCAAAGTCCAACAATGCTTTGCTGTAGACAGATGTATTTTGGCTGAATATAATTGAGTAACTCAATACATAGTTTGTACGTGCATTTATATCTGATAAACCAGGTATAAGTGTAATTATCGCTCATATAGACATGTGTTAGCTTAAATGCTTTTTAAATGTATAAAAACTATATATAACTAAGTATAACGACAGACGATAATAATTCTTTCTGAACAACAAAGAATCTGTGCACTAGGCCTATATCCAATAAGATATCCATTTAGAAGGTCTTACTGCAATAAAAACTAATTACCTAGTAGTCATTACATAATATGTTGTACTCAAATGAATACAAAATTTAACGTAGTTGTGACAGTGATATTATTTAAATTCAAATGTCACCTAAAGCTCATTTAAATCAAAGGCGGAATGCAATTTCAAATCAGAAATGTTTGAGCTATAATTAATATGAATGGTATTTAGTTTAATTGGTTAAAGTTAATTATTCTTTTATTTAAAAACTTGATTATTTTTCAGTTTTTATTTTTATTTTATAGATGCTAATTAATGCTTTCATCAATCACAGTAAAGACTAAATGTCTTATAGTTTCTCATAATTAATTAAATTAACTAAAATTTTATAGCCTATAACTTTTTTAAATAGCCAAGTTTTAAAATAGGTAATCTTATTTTAAGGTTAACAAGTTTTTTTTTATTAAATTTTTTATTAAGTTAAAGTTTTTAAATTAAAGTTGTTTTTTAATATCTTGGCCTAACCATCAGTGATGACCTGAGATGGCACAAACATATCGACAACATATCTGTGAGACTCACGGCAGTTTGCTATTCGGTTCGAAGGCTCCAACCACTCCTGGAAAAAGAAGTACTAATGAAGATATACCATGGCTGTTTTCACAGCATCATGAAATATGGGATCCTACTATGGGGAAACAGCCCAGCTGCCCAACGAGTACTTCTCCTACAAAAAAGAATAATAAGATCTATTTTCTTGGAACCATTTCTCGCACACTGTAAGCCACTGTTTGAAGAAGCCAAGGTCCTTACCATGACAGCACTTTTTATCCTGGAGTCAGCACTGAGCGTAAAGAAGAACCCACAACTGTTCCTAATAAATGCAGCATTCCACAACTACAACACAAGGCAATGTAAAAATGTCCACCTAACCCAGGTAAACTCCACTTTAGTAGCAAATGGCCCTAAATTTATGTGCTCCAAAATCTATAACAAGATCCCAACTGAAATCAAAAATATTAAAGAAATAGAAAAATTCAAGACGTTACTCAAGAATTATTTATTGAAGAGGCCATACTACTCACTGACAGAGTACTTTGAAGATTTAATGAAAAGGCCAATATGTTTTTGAGGACCACGGTGAAGTGACGCTTCCAGTGGAAAATCTTCAAGTATCAAGTATCAAGTAAGTAAGTAATTTTTTTAGTTAGCCTATACTAGTTTTAACCTTTTATAATCCTCCAAATACGCTTATTAAAAGGTAAGGAATAACAAAGGCGTGAATGTTACGAACCAAAGCCCATGGAAATCTTTTTCAAAAAGTATTCTGACGCAAATAAAGCCACAAAAAGTATAAATAATCTGTAAGTAGGACAAACATTTTGATTGTTACGAGTGTATCTACTGCACCTAAGAAAGTTTAATATTAGGATTATTGCATGATTTGAATAGCAGAAATTAATAGTATCACTGAAATGGAGGTGGCATATAGTACTGTTGTATTTTATTAAGTGGTTACAAAAAGTTTGCCGCAGTACACTAACGATGGAACTGCAATCACGTCGAGATTTTCTAGCTCGGTGGCTTGAAAAAAAAAACTACTTGGCAATGCTGTGAAGTTTCTTGGTGTTACTTAACTGTATACAGTTCATGTAGATCGTTAAATAGTTTAGCAGCAAATACTGCACTGACATAGATTTAAAATAGATTCAATACTTACTGTTAGATTCAATATTTACAATAATTACAAGTCTCTCGCTGGCCCTCGATTTAAATCACTTGTTTTGGTTTTGACATAGCTATTGAATAATATAGGGCATTTTTCTACAGACACCATCGTAGTCTTTTTCTTTTTCAAACACATTGTAGGTTCATGTAGTTTTCATTTACTGGTTAGCATGTTCTTTATTTAGTAATAATCATAAAGTTTTTATTTCAACAACTATTTGCTATATTCATTTTGGCAAAGTGTATATTACAGAAAAGTCAATTCAAATATACCCAACCGTAAAGAATTGGATGTCGCATTATTTACATACTCCCGGCAGAGCAATTTTTTTTTTTGCAAATTATTCATCCCATGAAATCCCCATTACATTCCCATAGTCTGACCATGCTGGTTTGCAAGCTCTGCCTAATAAACGTAGGTGTTCATATTGGTACTGAATTCTATCGAAATCCAATGATTTTTATTTCAGCTGTCGTGATAATGGACACACACACGCCACATTTTTTCGATCAAAATTATTGTAATAAATACTGGTTTATAGAAATGTTTATGAGTAATTTTACTTAAATAACTACTTATTCTTACTTACTTATTGACAATAATACAGCATATATCAATTATTCCTCTGAAATAAAACTGCTGTAGGACATATTACTGTACCCTGTAAGTTTCACAAAATATTAAATTAAAACTCTTAAGAAGGGCATGCACCATTTATTTTTATCATGCATTTTGATCTAATAAACGTCTGTCAAAAGGAGGGTTCTTCTGTATAAATATAATTTAATTAACTAAAGAATATTATAGAGATAATCAAAAACAATCTTTTGTACATCCAAGTAAAGCTGAGAAATTAACTAATTCCCATGTATATTAAATATATTCGAATCTAATTAAGGACCAATTATCTTGTATACGGTATAGTACTTACTGAACCGATGACATTTACACTAATATTCCTAATTTTTATTCCTCACAATTAATCCACTTAATGTATACTAGTATCAGCTATGTCAGGCATATTATATGCTATCACGAAATTTTTGTTTACTATAATTTATATATAATCAGGGTAATTTTATCTAGTAAAAAGTGTAAACACAAAAAATGTATGCATATCTGATCGAGTTTGACCGCTTCCAATATGGATCAGCAATTCAAAATCCTTGTCCATCCTAAAATCTCCTCAGCGTTTGGTCTTTCTTCTGAAAATAACGTGCCAATGAAACTATGACATAAAAAAACTACTGAAAGGTATATCAAGTTTACATTAGTAAAAAAGTTCTCTTACAGGATTCGGTAACTTATAAACGTATAATATAATATTTATAAGGTTTCCTGAAGGATTTTTGAGATATTAATGAGGTATTTTAAACGAAACCAGTATTAGTTAGGTTTATAAAATGTTAGTGCACGTCCAAATGCTCAAGTATACAGCACCAACATTATACATCATATATAACATTATACTGAATGTAGTATTATACGAATTTAAAATCTATAATATAATTTACAGTAAAATATGTATGGTAAAAAGTATAGTGGAAACACTTTTATTATACCTCATTAAAATTAGTCTAATGTTAATGCCACCCATCGATCTCTATTATTTGGTCTCTATTAGTTGTAGTAATAGAGATCGATGATACTACCACACATTAACCTTAATTATTGTGTACATTTACCATTACACAGTTTACCAGTAATTGCACCTACCTAAACCTTATAGTGTTTTAATTGAATGTTCTAAAAAATTAAAAAATTTTAATACTAACATAGCAAGTTACTAATGCATAATATACACACCGTAATGGTATATGTCTAAAAACAACAGAAAACAGTCCCAACCAATTTAATTCCTAAAATATGTAATAAAAGTGTATGTTTTTTATAAACAATTTTCAAATGTGTAATACAAACAAATTAAGCTTTACTTTCGTACGCCCAGTGGTATAACATATACACTTACAAATGAATGTAAGAAATGGCTTGTGAGGCCAAATATTACAATGCCTTCGAATAGGCAGGGATTCCGAGCGTAATAAGACCCTGTAAATATTATGCCGGTATAAAGCAAATAAAGAGAGAAATCTATTTATAGCAAAAAATGATGCATCAAAATTGTTACCTTTTGTTACTGTTCATTGTTGTAATAACTATTTAAAATAAAATAAAACAAATTAAGTTGTTGAAAATGTCACCCTGTACCATTTCTTTTATATAATTGTAATTCATAAACGAACCGGGGGACATGTGTGTTTCATATGTTTTGCAAAATATAAAATTTTGTAAATATTTCATGGTGCTGTATGTATTACTCGGACTTGGATGTGATGACAATGTTAGTTGTAGCCGTGCTAAGTCTACTTTAGAGTTTCACTAACATCGTCGTATCACTAGAATCACTAGAAGTAGCCAAACTAAATTTACATCATAGCTTTAATGGATTCCTAACTGTTTTAGAGTATTGATTGTAAATAGCTGTATAATTCAATTATAATTTTACTTTATGTTGTAGTTTACTATTGTGTGGATAATTTAATAAAAATAATAAAAATGCTAACCATTTAGGCCTTGTTTAAGATTTAAACTTGAATATTTGAATACTAGATTAAAATAAATTATAAGCTGTTCGATGAAATATATGTTTTAATGACATTGCTAATATATGTATTATTGAAACATAACATGCATGATAAGTAGCCTTCTTTGTCTTTGTATTTGTAAATCTAATTGCTTTATGTTATAGCTCTAGATTTACAAGTAATTAATTATTTAACCTGTTATGCCTTAATTTGAGTAGCTTAAAGTAGGTTACACGGTAATTTACAATTGGAATAGGTATGAATAAATAAATCACTCTTCTAAGGTCAAGGGCTTAATCTTATGTTGTTTGTTGACAAAAGATTAAATTCTTTTTAATTTTCTGTTTAAACATTTATATTTTCAAATAAATCTGGTGTAGTACAAGTAAGAACACAGAGGAAAAATATAAATTAGCAATTGATTGAAATCAAGGAACATCAAAGTAACATTCCTTTATATGCCTCATTCTTAAAAACCCACGTGTAACTCAATATTGACCAAAACTGAAGTAAATGAGTTACATGTATGTGGTATATGTTAGGGTATCCGGTCTACTATTATTGAAATCTGTATTAAAAACCCGTTTATTGTGGCTAAGAAATCCTTTTCAGTGAGATCAGCAGTTAAATCCCAAAATTTAAATTAAATAAATAACTTGACTGACAGGAGAAAATTTCACACAAGCTATTAAGAATGTTAGTACGATGGATAATTACACCTATACTGACACATTTTAATAGATTTTTTTAGAAAATATGATATTTTAAAGAGTTTTAAATGTCCAAAATGAAAACAATTGAGTTGGACCTTATTTTTCAGTGGTGTAGATTAATTATGTATTAAACCTAACGAGAAATAAAATGCGAAGTTCTTTTTGCAGAAGACCGTTACTAAAATAAATTAATTAATCAATAAAACCTTCCTTTGTTATATTTATTTTCATTAAACATATATTTACGAGTTGAAAATAATATTATTTGAACAACAATTTCTTTCAAATTATTTTATCTGTTAAGGCAACCAATTTCAACCAATAAAAGGTTTACCTAATGCCATAAAAAAACCATCGTTAATATTACTAGCTCTAGATATTTAAAAGAGTGTTATCCCCAAAAATTTATAATTTAAATCGGTTGGTAACCGTTATGTAGTAGGTAACTATAATGGATTACAGTAAAATCTGTCATTTTAAAATGGAAAATATGTGTTAAGTCCGTAGCATATAAATTCGAACCTTGGGAGGACAGAGAATAAAGAGATACTGGCACACTGCATCTTGTCACTGTATTTACTAGTGATTGGAAAGACGCACCAGAAACAGAAAGTACACTTTTAGCGTCTTACTTTTATTTCTAAAATAAACTACGTTTGCCAACAACCCTACAATTTTCAGAATTTACAATAGGCATGAATAATATTAATAGTTACATAAACAGAAGATAAGGATAGCTCAAGGTAGGTTGTAGTTGTAGGTAAGTTTAATCCTCTAACTGCTATTATGTACATGAGATATTAAAGGCAATAATGCGTTTGCCTAAAAGATATACTTGGTTTAATTTTAGTTTGACATACATTTTCAATCGTTTAGGTACATTTAACTTCATATTACCTGAACTGAACCTATACTACGACTATCCGCAGTACTATGTTGAAAATTATACCAATTCGTTTATACTAAGGCAAAAAATGTCGTTCGGATTCCACTATAAACTCTACATAGTTCCTCTCTTAGTTGCCATTAGCTGTATGGGCTATTACTGAACAGCTGTGTCTAAGGAATAAGTCGGCCTTAGTCACTAACAAGAGTAAAAGATCGCGCCACTCATCCTACACTCATATCCATTCATACTTGGCTTAAAATACCTACTTTATATGGTCACCATTTCATTGTAAAGTATTAAATTATTGAAGTATTACTAACAGGAAGGTTCTCACAATCATGTTACTTAATTAAACATTAAAAATCCTATTTAAATATACAATTTAAATTGGTGTCACTATTGATCATCTAGGTCTAATACAGATTGATGGTTCTAAACTCAGAAATTTCTAAATTTAATATTAAAAAAAATTTTTAAACTAAAAAAAAACATGAGATGGATTAATGTGTGATTTGTGTTAATGGATTTGTACATAGTATATTACATGGTTGAACCTCACAGTAAATAAGAAAGTACTTCGGTATTGTATATCACATTCTATTGAATAGTATACTTAGATAGCTTAAATGGAAATGACTATAAGATTAATTCACAGAAAATAACATTACAACTAACCTCTGTTAAAACAACTACTATTAACAGGTAATACTAATGTATTGTACGTGTTAGGATTTAGAGGAGAGTTGTGCCTCGTTGCCACAATCCTCTTTTGTTGTTCTGTGAAAGAGCATTTCAGTTGTACTTCCATAATGCTTACTTGCAGCCCTGTCCGTAAAATGAAAAAACCACCAACTTACATATTACAATACCTATTGCATTGCTAAAATGAGTCATTCCTAAAAAAAACTATGTAAGAAGGTTAAAACACTTCATAAACACTCGGTTCTAAGATTTTTAGTCTCAAGAACAAATACTGGCATTACTTGCATAATTTTTAGGCACTGTGGGAAAATTTTAAATACCTGATGTTCTAGCCTACCCGTATTTAAAATGCATGTAGGAGGATCAATTAATACTCTGATTATACTTTGTTCAGATGGTTTACATAATATGACTTAGGCAATCATCTGCCAATTGTTTAGTTTTACCACTGAAAGGCGAATTTTAGGATTACCATTACAAATATAATCGCTCGTGGTTAATTAGAAACCCTAGAACTATTAACTATTAATATAGTTTTAAACAATAACGAACCGTCTAACATATTACATTCGTATTCTGGTAATTGGCCTGACTTTAGTTCGGCAGATATGACTCTTTGATATGGCCGTAGTTGATCGATATTTCCTCTACTCATTTAAATTATTTGTGTGAAATGTCAGTCAAAATGAGTATTCTTAATTCCAATTATTTTATTAGAAAACGCACTTACTGAATTGTCAAAGGATTAATTTAAGTTGAAGCCATTCTGGTTCAATGTGTATTAAATATATACGAGGCCGATATGTTTCATCGTCCCGGCATATACTCGTAATTACTGTGGTAAAAATAACACGGCAGAAACGACTCTAAGTTTATAGTATTTTGTTTGGAGTAAACAAAACCATATCACAATATATTTTAATTATTATAATGTTCGTTCTGTTTTTGTTTAAATCCTATTTGTCCATTATTTTATATAGTTATTTGTTATGACATATGTATTTGTTTCTAAGATTCGTTTTCCAATACGTCATCTTAAGTTTGAGGAAGCATGATGTTAGATCGCCTGGGAAATCTACTGTAGGATTGAAAGTGCCAATAACTGTTTTCTTATGTCTTTTGGATTTTTTGCTTTCTTTGCTGCTTTTACTTCTCTGCTTTCTTCTGAAGAACTGCTTTTCCGTTTGAGTTTTCTGAGGACACGTTCTTAATGTACTTGTGTCTGTGCATGTGGATTTGTTGAGAGCTACAGACTGGATTTGTAGTCCAAACTGTATGGATTTTGGCATGTGGATTCTAATCAAAAATATATTCTAACTGGACGAAATCAAGGTTTCTAACTATTCGAAATTAAATCTAATTTAGACAGATAAATGCATTAATTGTAAGAAGAAATAGAACAACGTTAAATTTATGTAGAATATTTTAATGTTTCTTAAATTCGAAGAAAAAGCTATGCACATGAAATATAATCTTATATTTCTTATCATGTTCTAAAACATACGTTTGGATGAAAAAAAAGTTAATTTGGTGAAGGGCATTTAAAGCTTAAAACTAAAAACGTATAGAAATTATGTAATTCATCATGACAATATTTCTTTCGTTTGTAATATTATTCAACATAATGTTTAAAAACAGTTCCAACCATAATGGCCGTGAGCTATCCAAACCAAGCACAGACTGTTAGTTCAATTTCCGGTCATTATTTATATCCGGAAGCATGGGCCGTATACCGGCAATCAAACTACATATGTTTGTTCACAAATAGTCAAAAGATTTGAAGCTTTTAAGCATAGACTAGTTGCGTTACGTAACTCTACAATAAAATAGTCATTGATGTTATAGGACATACGTGGAGGCCCGTTCAAAGGTTCATAATTGATAATGCGTTCACCTAACTTTTTACAAGTCTATTGTTTTGCGTGCTGTTTGACAAGTAGCACAATCATGCTGAAACTTGAGATTTTCAACATCATCATTTAAGTGATGATCGAAAAATTCTAAAGTTTGCTCTGTAGCATTCTTCAACAACAGTAACACTATGACTGGCACCATCGTAAAAACATATGAGCCAACGATCTCACCCGACTTAAATGCACACCAAACAGCGAATTTTAATGGGTGCAACCTATATCCAACAAAATGTACTTGGATTTTCTTCACTCCGAATCCAGAAGTTGTGGTTATTGAGTTAGCTATTCTACCAAAAATAGCTTCCTCACTGAAGAAAATTTTGTTATAAAACAAAGGGTCAAGTGCAATGTGGTTTTCGGTCTGTTTGCAGAGACATATAACATATAACACGAATGGTGGTCATGCGGTTTCAAACTTTATACTTACTGTGTTATGTACGCATTTTAGCCTAGATATGCCCACAAAATCATCTTCAAAGCAGATGAGCTTAGCTCCAGCTGTTGCGCACGGCAGCTTATTGACTCATAAGCTCCTTTTAATACTGATTTTCCCAGCAGCAATTGTTTCTCCGTTGCGCGTTTATCAACGTTTCTGTGGATGGGAGTTAATAAATAGAGTATGCGTGGTACGAACACTATTCATGGTGAATTGGATAACATGCTCGGTTGGAAGATTATGTTGACCGTAAAATAGACGCAGTTTAAGTTTGATGCATAGAACCATTGTTTTCATAGTATGCTTACTTCATAGTAACTTCATAGTAACTTCGTAGTAACTTCATAGGATAGGGAGTCGGTGGCTCAGTCGGTAGCGTCACGGACTTCGCCGCCAACCTCTTAAAAAAAAAAAAAAAAAAATAGTATGTGTAGTATATTTTTACAACAACTTGTAGAATTTTTTTGGTGTAAGAAGCGTGTAAAAAATCCATTTCGATTTAGTACAGTTAGTGAAATATGAGCATATGTGATGACTTATTTTCTTCTTTTATTCATTACCTTTCAAACTATGTTGACCAGTTTTTGGACTCTTTGTAACTAACTTATGGTTAAACAACAATTACTTACTCGACACGACATGGCCCATCTCACTTTTATTAGATTAAACTTTATTATAAACAATCAAATGAAGATACAAATCATTAAGTGTCGTATTTAAAACGAAATTAAAGATTAAATTTAGATAACATGTTAATGTAGAGTAGGAAAGCATTTGAAAAAAAATATTGGATCGAAGCTTCAGTTTCCATTTAATCATTTCACATTGTTATCCCCAAATCTTTTGAAAGCATGTGCTGTATGATATAATAAGCTTACTTGGAAGAAGCCATAATGGAGGGACTGTTTGAATATGCTCAAAGTTCAATACGTCAGGAGCTCAATTGGAAGAGGATCATGATTCACAGAGAGAATAATGTAGGCCTTACCGGTGCATTGTCAAATTATCAGCTTAAGACTTCTATTGGAAATATCAACAGAATATTACTGTCTGTATTTATTATTGTGATGTATCAGTACATCAAAACATCAATACATTAAATGTAAATTAACTATGTGTAAGAAAAAACAATATCGTTGAATACTTTAAATGGATAAAAATGTTGTAATTCTTTTCTTTCTACTCAGTCAGACAAATCAACTAGTTCTATTCATTGGTACTTGATATTATCTTACTTATGTAAATATTCTTTTAAAACCCCAGTATAACTTTGATGTTTTAAATATAAGCAGAAGATATGTAATTTAAGACCAATCTTGGGGTTTATGCTAGGCTTAATAAAAGCGAACTCGTGTAGGTCTGTAGCTTATGAGACCCATTTAAATATACGTATATCTCTTACGTCCCATTTGAATACCAAAGTAGCTTTTATAAAAAAAAAAATATAACGAACACAGAAGAGTATGTTCAACACGAAACCAAGTAAAGATTATGTAAATTTGAAATTGTGTAAAGTAAAGATTCTTTTCTACATTACTAGGAAAGTTAATTTACTGCATGTATTCGAAAAAGAGTGCACATTATGTTGAAATACTTCAGTGGCAGTCTTGAGTTTTTGATTATAGTCTATTTATTTGTTATGATTGTAATTTTAAAGCCTTTGGTGTTTATATTAATTTAAAACTGTTGGATTTTTTTTGTAATATAATAAATCACGTTTACTAAAAATACTTTATGTAACATACGCTTTATCAATGTGTTCAGCTTTTTACTGCACGATTTGGGACATACAATATAATATAATGTAAAGGGGAAGGAAATATGAAGGCATTATTTTGTAAGTTAAATGTATCTTTTTATGTTTTTGGTTTCAATAATTAAATAAAACTTACTACATAACATTCTCAATTTGGATATTTTGAGTTTATAGGTTATTGTAACATCATTTGAAATGTTTTTACTGGCATTATCACATCTTTAAAATATATAATTATTACTCAAGCAGTATTACAAGAGTCTACTGGACTGTAGGTTATATTACAGAAAGAAAAAAACAGTATAAGAACTCGTACAAAGCTGACGAAAAAGCTATTTTGTACTATTGACATCCCAACTGTCTTGATCACTATGAAAAAAAACACATATTTTCAAAGTAGTGTTTAATAATGCTAACAAGATCCTATTAATCTGCAATTTTAGAAATAAGAGATTAAATATTGTACAACTTTCCTTACAACTCACCCCAACACAGTACACCAACACATAGAGCGTTTATAAAAATTGAATGTCAACTTTTTTAGAGAACCTTGGGCCTTTATGTGGTTGCTGCTTTTTTATGTAATAATTTTAATCATAAATACGTCCGGCTTTCGCAGAAGTAAATAAGGTTGGTTAACAACATAATAATTTCTTAAAATCTATTGGTGGTTGAACTCACAACACAAGGCACAATGTTATACAACACTTATGTAAGATAAAGCTAGGGAGTTTATAGTTGTAGTCTTAGAACGCCCAAGAAACTTTATGAAAGGCTCAAAACAGCTCCAACAAGCATTTTTTTTATGTTTACAACAGTTGACAACAATTTTATAAACGGTTTAAAATCCTAGTTTTGTTGTTACGAGAGAGCTGTTTTTTCCACCCTTCTAAACGAATTTAAATGCTGACTAAAACGTGCAAAAGCGTATAAAGGAATATCACAATACTTTGTTCTTGTAATTGTCATTAATAGACAACATGTTTTGATTACTTTAAACACCATTTACGGATAAATTACGTAAAGATCTTAATGTACTTAATGAAGTTATAAAGTTTAAATACTGCTGGAAGTAAAACACTAAGTTTTGTAATTAATCACGGTTGGTTTGTGGTTCAACAATGAAAGATATTGAATAAATTTGCCGATTTAAGGTAGACGGTTAAGCATGTATTAGCATCTTAGTTGAATCCGAGTTGTTGACATAGAAACGTGATCGACAGTCCTGGCATTCAAACTACTTTTTTTTGTATGAAAAACATGAAGCAAAGGGTTTCATGAGTTATTTTTATTATGTCATAGGTTTAGATCTCTCATAGGTTAACATCTTTTTAGATCTGCACACAGTATTTTTTGTTTAAATGGTTGTGAATTCATAATTTGACTGAGTAATATGTATATAAATAAAATTATTTTTTCCTAATCCTTTAGTTCAATATGCTTAAGCATACTGCGTCTCTAAATGTAAAGTCGAAGATAACGTAACAAAGAGAATGGAGAAAAACGTAAAGTAGATAACAAGAAAATACCGACCCAGTGGGTCTTGTCACTATATGTTACCTGTGAAAATAAACCTGGAGCTGATACTGTACCAGAGATACTTTTAGAAAAAAAGAATCGTCCCTTAACACACATTCATGGATAACATATTTGATCTAACAGTTATGGAGCAACTAACGTAAGTTATTCTGAATGTTTCTTTGTAATAATCGTGTGTGAGTAGAAACTCACAATCTTATTTCTCATTATGGAAATAGTATTTTTGTAAGTTTTGAAAGCCCTAAAACGTTTAACAATGTATGAAAAACTTCCATGTCAATGTCCCATGTTAGCGTTAGAGTTATAGTGGGCAATGAAGGTGTAGGGTATTGTAAATGTACAATATATTGGGTGTTTTAGCATTACATATTTTGTGTCACTTTATATCCAATGGTTATAATCCCATTTCTTAAAAATAAAATTTTATCAACCAAAAAAGTCATAACGCATATGCTTCATCGAAATAAAACAAGATCTTAATTATTTCTTTTACCATATATTAATTTAAAATTAGTAAAAAATAAAGATTGATGTTACAATCTAATTTGGTAGCTATCACAGAACAAATAGTAAGAATTTTCCTGTATTAATAAGAAAACTGTTTATTGTCTTCGTAAATGCTAGAATTAATCGATATATTCCAATAAATCCCGTGTATTCATTCATATTAAAACCATAAGATGTCATGGACTAATACAAAAAAGATGTACTCCTCAATTCGTCTTATCATGAGGTCTAAATTTGTCCATAACAAGGAATAATCACTAAAACTATGGTTCCTTTTAATTATTTAAAGCTATTTAATGTAAACGTACATACGTATTTTTTATACTGTTTTTTATATTCGTGTAGTTAAATTTATAATTCATGAAAGAAAAATTAAACCTCCACGTATCTCTTTGGTAGGTATCAGCCATTCTGTCACAAGGACAAGACTATGATGTTATAGATTCTACACAGATCGATATCTGTTGTAAGAAAGGGGATTAACCCCGTACCCACGGTGCTCATCTATGCAGACACTCTGTTCACATTACACTTAGTCGACCAGTTGGTGTGAACAGAGTTGAACAGTAGCATGAGCATCGATTTACAAATTCCTTTCCCAGCTGATGTGAGCTAGGCGATGACCGGTAGGGCTGACTTCCAAGAAACACCGTTAACCTATAAGCCACACACCCTATCGGTAATCAGCCAATGAGAAGGGCTAATGAAGAAGATGGAGGGGTCAAGACTCTTGGAGCTGGAGGATCTGAAGGAAAACATCGAGGAGATCACCTAGGGCCACCGGAGAAAGAAAATCGGGAGTTTGGGAGTGCGTGTATCGGTGTGTGTGCTTCTGGGACAATTAGCAGTATGTAAAAAGAATAAAATATATAACTAAAGTTTTGTCAAACATACAAGTCATGTAATTTGTCAGTAACTAATTCTTTTAAATTTTCAATTTATTTTATTTTCTTGTTAATTTAACGTTGTAAATTAATTTATCTTATCATTGTAGTTTTTTGCATTTTCAAAGTTTTCTTTTGCTGTTGTTACACCTTGTTACTTTTGTTGTTTTTCTAAATTTATATTTTTGTTCATTACACGTTGAGTAACACCCTTAAGCAGTCTTATGTCTCATTAACCTAACACCTCTTGACTAAGCTAAGCGAGTGAATCATTTTAGGAGACTTAAACTTAAAGTGAGGCATGGGTTCCATGTATGTTGTTTCTGATAGAAATCGAAAAACTATAACGTATAACGTTGATTGTGGGGAGGATATTAACGCATGAGTTGTTTGCGATGGTTGGGAAGATAGTTAACTAGATTTTTATATTACACCTATTAAATGCATACATTGGTGACTTCATTACACCTTATGTAATTTGCCTTTTCGTTTGATTTAAAAAAAGAACACAGTAACGTATTCTTTTTCGTCACGTTTATTGCAACGTTACAATGATAAACTGTAACAACAACGATGTAGAAATTGGAGCTGAAGCTTTTTGGCAGCTGGTATATGCTTTGAATTCCGATCATTCGATTAGTATTCTGCCCACAACTTTTTATTGAGTTGTTTTACCTTTCACACAAAGGGAAATAAACAGAACAGGATATGTATCTTAGAGTTTTTTACAATAAATTAGTATGAGTCAGTATGAATGGGCAATGAGGGGAATTGTGATGTATCTAAATAATCAATTATCTATATAGATACAAATATCTAGTAACATAACATAAGTTTTTACACATTAAAAATTTTCTAGAAAATTATAATTTATCTTTAAACTGTACTACTATAAGCTGTTATATAGTATATGGTAATGTTTTAAGAGATATAAAGTGTTATTTATAATACTTTTGCAAAGCAAGGTCATAGCTATTATATTCATAAAATTGGTAAATATTAAATTGTTGCCCGACAAAAAGTTTGATGAAGTAATTAAATTAAACGAAATAATTTAAGTGGGTCCACATCAACTATTCGATAATAATAATATTTTAATATTTATGAAACTGGCCTTGAATTTTTTTTTACATATGCTTCTGTCATTTGTGTGTGTTATTAAAATATTTATATGGATAAGGAAGTCATTAAGGTACTTCAGTATTATCCAGAGGCAACTTACTTTAGTGGATTTTTTTTTACCGGAGAACAAAAATAATTTCATAATTGGAAAGAACATACTCTAAATTAATTTCGTGCTTGTTAACATAATTTTAACGTCAAAGGAACTTCCGTATTCATCGCTATTATTACATGGCACACTTAACTATGATTTAATGTAATTTTATCCAACCAAAATGGAAGTCAAACTTTAAAAGCGTTCATTAATAATAAATTATAAAGTAGGAATTAATTCATAAATTCCAATTTATTTAGAATAACATGCCATGATTAAAAATTTGTTTTACAATAAAAGTATATTAATTTATCTATGATTCAATTGCAGCAGGGTTGATATACTACACTACCTATGTTATATGTTATGAACATTCTTTCTACTTGGACTACAAAAAAGAAGTAGGCGTATAAATTACAATTTCTTACATCCTATGTGTATTTTATTACTTGTACTTTTGTTGTAGTCTGTAATGTTCTCTCATAAAAAAACTACGGATTTATCTCTTAAAAACTAAATATCAGAAGAAATAAGTAAAATGGGAAGTTTGTTTTGTTATTTCATGTTATTTTGTACACTTACGGATGGGAAAAATAATTTAAATAAATTTTTACAAGTGTGTTCAATCTGTTTTATAGAATCTGCAGTTAACGTTGCTTAGTATAACATTTCTTTGCGGATCTGAAGCTCTTAGTTTAGTTTAGTTCCCACACCTTTCTATTGCAAAAGTAGTATGTTGAACTGTATGGCTGCTGGTGATAGTGGTTATAGGACGATGTTAAACCCAGTGAAGTAGGACATGTTTGACACAAATCAAACTCATATTACAATTCCATTACATCAAGGGGGAGGCAAGTGTAAAAGTCTGGAGCAAAAACTTGAATAACTTTATAGATTAAATATATTTTTAATTTAAATCTTAACAAATATGGTAAAATATTATAGGATTCATACTATTTATTATTCAAATCCTACTGAAGAAGCTTTCATGTCATGTATTTCATGTATTCGTGTATTTTAAAAACAGAAAATCTACGAATACTGCAAGTTTATATTGTATATTTAAAGTTAAGCTTAGGAAGTAAATGTAATGATTTTCGAGGTTTTAAGCTAGATAATATTTTTCTACACTGTTCAGTTTTTTAAGACTGGAAATTGGATGGTAAATTGCACTAGACTATATAACTATAACCAAGATAAATAAAAAACCAATGTTTACCATAGTATAATGAACTCGTTTTATTAAATAATTTGAATAAAAGTCACTAGCTTTTTTTTTTTTTTTTAACTGGACCCAGCTGTTCTTGTCCATTGGTCTTTAAAGAATTGTTCCTGACTGATGAACCAGCTGATCTTGGTCAGTAACAAAGCTCATTCAACACTCTCATTACAACATTCTACACTCATCTTTCACTATTTTTTGCGCTAAAATAAGCACATAGGTGGCATCCCAATCTCAAGTAAAAAATAATTGAATATGGAGCTACGTATCATAAACTTGTGTGTACAGCCTCAACAATATAAAAAAGTGAAAAGAGAAAGAGCAGCACTTAGAAACCAGATACCGCTTTCTTAGCTAAGGTAACATATTCTTTTCAAACAAAACTGTAGATATTTCCAACTGAATCAATTCTTTCAGAAGAATTACTATTTACACGAGAAATGTTTTTTCCAAAAATAATCTGAGGTTTTGCCAAAGTTAAATTTATTTTACAGTTTATTTTAATATCAGCCTGAAATATAAATATAGTTTAAATTATAATATATTTTATGCTGCTGTCAGTACTAAGAGGTGTTGTTAACTTGATAAATAATAATTGCTCAATATTTTTTAATTCTTTTTTTGCGGGTTTCCCACATTTTGTATTATTAAAAGAAAATGCAAAAATATATGAGAGTCTGTATTTAGTTATCGGACCCTCCATGAATGGTTACTTAAATATTCATTAACTTAGTACGTAGTGTAAGCAAATATTTCTAAAAACTTTAATTTGCTTCATTTATCTTAAATATTGAGTTTTATTTTTTATATACTATAATAATCAGGGCTTAAACGGATACCCTTCCTAAGAGATGGCTATGGAATAAAATTTATGTCAACACAACATAGAATCACACACTGAATTGTGAGTATAAAAAATACAAGAATTTGTTAATAATATATTGTTGCATTTTAGGCGTGAACTATTTGTTTGGTGAACTACGTTATATTAAACAAAATTCCTGGGAAAGAGCTGCATATTTTGTCTGTCATAAATGCAATTGGTGGTGATAGGCCTATATATTTTAAATATAACTAATAGTAAATAGAGAACAACCTTGTACGATGATCGATCCTATATATCTTCTACATAATTGCTTACTATTTCTACAGCTTACTTACTATGTTGTAGTTAGTAGCAGTACTATTTATAATATGTAATATTTACCATCCATTTTGCAGGTTACTATGTGTATTTTACGAGA
This sequence comes from Macrosteles quadrilineatus, assembly GCF_028750875.1. Classification (NCBI taxonomy): domain Eukaryota; kingdom Metazoa; phylum Arthropoda; class Insecta; order Hemiptera; family Cicadellidae; genus Macrosteles; species Macrosteles quadrilineatus. The sequence goes on along the minus strand of NW_026542602.1, from coordinate 75,282,530 downwards.
AAATAAATTTTAAATATAAAATTAAATTAAAAATAAAAATTTAATGTAAAAGCAATTAGATTTTATTCTAAGTGTTGATGAATGATGTAAGATTGATTCGTTTGAGCTACAACCTTTCAAATTAAATTCCTAATGAATAAATCGTAAATGCATGATGAAAAAACTAAAACGTCGGCTTTTCTACGATTTAGGAGTACCAATCACAGATTGTCATTGGTTATTCTCTTTGTTTAGTGATTTTTATACAGGGTGTTCATTTGAAAACTTTCCATATCTGTTGTGTGCAAAGGTAAGGCTTTTAACACTTGTTTGTTCTCATTTTCCCCTAATTTGGACATGCCAAATCCAATAAAATTATTTTCAATTTTGAAAAATGCCCCAAAAGGGCCCAATTTGGGGGGTAGGGGTGCTTTTTGAGAAATTTTCAAAGGTAAATATGGGTTGTGTGATACATCAATTTAAAGGTCTAATCATCCCGATCATTTTGGTGCAGAAAAAGTTTAATATCTTTAACCGTATTTACAGGGTGGGTCAAAACGTTTTAAAAAAGGACTTTGAAGTTAAGTACCATATTACCCTAACTACTGAACGGAACAGCGCCAAATTTTTTTCCAAGCTTATTCTTGAGCTACTCTTTAAGATAACTTGTAGTAAGGGCATTTTCCAAGTTATTTTCTAATTTTTAAGTTATTTTATTTATTTATTTTTGTGCACGACTAATGTTAACATATGCTAAACGATTTACAACATTTTTACTCTGTCTATGGTAAATTACTAAACATCTTTATGCTACTTTAATGGTGTTTTTATTTAAGCGTTGTAAAGTCTTATAACGCTGGTTTGGATCAGAATGACAACTTTAAGAACATATATCTTAAGGAAACATTATTTTACAGTGGGTCTTTTAAGCATTTCGATAATAATGTTCACTTTACTTCTATGCATATTAAGGTTTTTATCATTATAATGTTGCGATAACCTAGTTTTTGTGCTCATATTTATATCAAATATAAAAACACCATGTAATAAACTTTAATATTCATATTTTCTTATATTCCTCTTGTCATAAATATTTATTGATACACTTCAGTCAATCCAAATGAATGCAAAACGTATCTCTACGTTGAAGACTCGTCATATCCATATGTTTATCTGCATGAACTGAGGTAGTTAACGGATTCATGGAACCAATGTTTACCTAATCAACAACTCGATTTAAAGTCATGAAACTCATCACTTGCCAATTATACGAAATAAACAATCATATTTACCCTCAGCGAAGCATTGTTCTGGGAGTCCATTCAACAACTCAGTTAATTACTTTTAACGGTATGACTTTAATAAAAAAAAACTCAGTGGTCATTTTAATTTATTTATACTACTTAGGACTCTCCTAGAGAAAGATATTTTTTGAATAAATAATACTCTTCAGATTTATTTTTACCAGTATTACCTGGGCCAGTTTTTTTTTTTTTTATATTAATATTAATGAATTGTTAATTTCTTAAACATATAAAATTGAGATGTCGTAGATTCATCAGCATTAAAATGTGAAAATAACCAAACTATATTTGTTTAATTTGATTGTTTTGTATTACAATCAAGGTTAACTTAAACGGACAAAACTCGTTAATATTAGGAAGCAAGAAGTAAATAGATGTGCTAATCCAATTAAGACTGGGACGGTGGCGTCGTCCTGTGATCCAGCTACTAGGAGGTTACGAATTGTGGATATTTATAGGCATGCACTGTGGATGCAGTGTTCCCTAGTGTGGATTATTGTCTACGACTATCCGCAGTACTATCCTGATAATTAGACCAATTCGTTTGTTACAAGGTAAAAATTTGGTTCGGATTCTACCATCAGCTGTAGGCCTCTTAGTTGCCATTGACCGTATGGGCTATTAATTAACAGCTGTGTCTAAGGAACATGTCGGCCTTAGTCTCTCAAGACTAAAAGATCGTGCCACTCAACCTACACTCATCCTTCACTCATACTTGGGTTAAACTACATACAAAGTGGTGTCCCCATCTTAAATAATTGATAAAATTGATATTGACCTCCAAATAATAACTCTTTAAAACATCCTATATGTTAATAGTATCTTGTTGAATAGTAGTAAGATATCACCAAAATTTTTAGTTTTGTTTACCTAATTGTACTAAGCATACATTAAAGTGGTACTCTACTAAATCCAAATATACGTTTTTCAGTATGTTTAAGTGTAAATACAATCCAATGTAATCACTTAGTTAATGGCCAAGTTTCACCAAGATAATCAATTAAATTGACCTCAAACCTTCTTGTATATAATTGCTAAACTTGGCTAACGCCCACGTACCGAACTGTATTATAGAACTCAAACAGTCACTGTTCATTTATCTATTAATTGATTTCTCATTGATATAACTTTAAATCTACCCCAATTCAAATATACTATCAGTAGTATAAATTTCGTTAATCACATTTTTTATAAAACCTGTTAATGCGTTTTGGAATACCACACGCTAGTGATCTATGTAGATATAGCTTTGTGATATCATGAATTAAATCAGATTCTTATATTTCGGTTTTTGTACGGCCTAGCACGTTTTGACTAATCCAAAGACGTAGTATATTAATTTTGTGGAGTCAAATCATACATACTGTGTCAGCCTTAAGTTTTGTAAAATTGATTTTTATTTAGTAACTGAAGTAACCTGCATTTTGAAATTTAGTTACTTTTAATATATTTTAAAACAACACTCTCATAAGTATTATCTCTAGTCCTCCATATTGCACATTGTTGCTCCATATCCTGCATATTGCTTGTTGTTAAAGCAATATGCAACAGTTCATACATTTCGATTATTTTAACTGGATCACAAGTTGCCAAACATATAATCTTAAAATTGAATATTTTAAGATTGTTCGATCAAAAAAGGGTAATTATATCGATCACGAACGTGTCGCAAAATTTTTTTTCACTATTCTTATGATAAATTAATTCTTGAGTTCAATAATGATTGTCATTTTCGTCGGAAAAGCACCGTTTTCCCGGAAAAGCGGAAAAACAGGAAAAAGATTTCGCGGAAATGGGTCATGTGTATACTCACATTAACCGGTAAAACGAGCTGAACAAGAATATTCAAAACATTTCAAGATCCGATTAATATTAACGGAGATACGGCCGAAAAAGCGCGGCCGGAAAAGTTCATTAGTCACAGGAACAACGGCATCAGGAGGATCCGTAGGTGCTGCTGTCTGTGGGAGCGATTTAGAGGTTATTTATTTGGTGAATATATATTCTTTATACCCTTGATTATATTAGGTTAGGTTAGGTTAGGTTAGTTTAAGTTAGGTTAGGTTAGACAACCTAATCTAACCTAACTTAACCTAACCTAACCTAACCCAACCTAACCTAATATAATCAAGGGTATAAAGAATATATATACCTAACCTAACTTAACCTAACTTAACCTAACCCAACCTAACCTAACCTAACCTTACCTAACCTAACCTAACCTTTTTTTGGCCATTTTGACGCTAACTCGATTTACCAACGCTTTTCCTGCCGTATCTCCGTTAATATTAATCGGATCTTGAAGTTTTTTTGCATATTCTTGTTCAGCTTGCTTTACCGGTTAATTTGAGTATACACATGACCCAAATCCACAAAAATTTATTTTTCCGTTTTTCCACTTTTCCGGGAAACCGTGCTTTTCCGACGAAAATGACAATCATTTTTGAATTCAGGGCGTAATTTAGCATAAGAATAGCAAAAAAAATTTTGCGACACGTCCGTGATCGATATAATTACCAAAAAAAGAATTTTAATTGCACTATTTTTTGTTGTACATTGCCTGTTAACACAATCTGAAGTTTAAGAGTTTTGAATATCTAAAATCTATTGTAATTATTGAATTTTATAGCTACACATTTTCATCATCCAATATGGATACTATTTAATAAAGTTAAACCCCACACTTTTAATTATATCATAATACTTACCTTGAAAAAGGAACACAACGTTAGCAAGAATTACTCCTTTTTAAAGACACAAACTTTAAAATACTAAACAGGAATGTTATTAACCATCGCCTATGACTTTAGCAGTAAATATCAACAAAATGGAAATGATTTAATAATAACCACCATTCCATAACCACTTTCCACTTAATTCAATTATTGATAACCGCTTATAAGAGAACTGACTGTAATGTACGATCCAATAGCAAGAACTAATGGGCGGAAATTTGAGTTAAGTTGGGTATAATGGCCAACCGTATCAACAGGTTCAGTTAACGGTGTCTATTTGAAGGCAACAATGAATGGTTATTATGTTCGTATTGAATCAAAATACAAAATTAGGATTAAAGTGTATATTTCTAATTACAACTAATACATTTCACCCAATAAATTATTTCACTAGGAGATTATATACTTGCTTTGCATTATAGTTATGAAGTGGTTGTCAATTGGGTAATGATTCTGCATTTCGGTATTAATTCTGTTTACATATAAGTATTATACACTTAAATACTTCATTGCTATGTTGAACTATGTTGAGATTCGGGAAAATAACCACAATTCACCGTTTAAAGTCAAGTATATACTGTATTATACGAGGGTGGTTTCTTCAAGTAAGGGCCTGTTTCGCGTGTAATCCTTAGTTCACTTGTACGCTTCGATATGGTGTTTTTAACATTCTTAAACAATCAAAACCCCTGCCGGTAATAAGATTTGCTATTTAATTGTAAAAAAGTAACTATATCATTTTCTCAAAATATAAAAATCTATAAACATATACATTTTGACTCTTTCTATGATTAAGGGTTTTTTCATTCCATTTCATTACAATAATAGTTTTACGGGTTGAAAATTCTTATCAGTGTAAAATAATTATATATATAATTATATTATATTAAATAATTCATAATGATGTATAGCAGTAGTAATAGACTATTCTAGGACCTTATTTATCGTTGACTACAAATGTAAAAAATCCAAAAATACAAAATCGCCAAGTAATAAGAAACCAGTTAAATAATTTAAAAGTTGACAAATCCCCTACTTAACTGGAATGTAAATAACGAAAGAAAAACACCTGAGCGGGCTGTTTACAAAACGGACTCAGCTCTCGGGACTTGGAGGCTGTCACTTTATTCATCCTTACGTTTGTGTTTAAGATTCTATATCTTTGTGTTTGACTGAAACTTTGAGTTATTGATAGATTTATTTTGTGCTATTGTGGTTAAGATTATTTAGCCAAAACAAATTGATTACGCTGTTCTTTTAATACACAAGGACGGCCCACAATTTTTAAAATTGAACATACTGTTTTCTAAGTACACCTTTTAACACAAACCCTTTTTTTCATTACATATGTCGTTATGAATATTGCCTTCATAATTCAAACCCGTAATATTTGACAAAACCATTCTTTCTCTATGCAGTAAACAGAATGCAGCATGCATGTGTGTTTTTTTAACACTTACTATGAAAAAATTTAAGATCAATAACATGGATTTTTTTACAAACATTATTTATTGACGTTTGTAATGCCATGTACTTTGTCATCTGCAATAAAATAATACTAATTATTATTATTACGGGGGAAGAAATACAAAACATATGTCAATGACTGATTTGAGTGGTGGACTTATTATTTTAAGAATTAAACTTTGGTTGGTTTGCCTTTATTTGTCATATATGCGTTTATAAGTACATTAATAAAATAACATATTTTTTAAATCTTGACTGAGACTTTTTTAGCGGATCTTCCATAGGGAATAAGCTATTACCGTAGATCTCATGGTAAGACCTGGAACCGGGACCGATTACCTTTTCAGTTTTTATGTCTCCAGAAGCCAAAAACGCCATCCGTTCTATGCATATTTAATCTTCTGATGACCTGTTATCTTGTGATAAACCTAATTTTTTGTAAAAAATAAACTCAAATAAACATCAAATGTTTCAGCCAGAGACCTACGACGAAGAAGATTGTACATTGAGGTGATTTTATCAATCTTACCTGTCCAGCGGAGCTTAAGATGGATCACTGATTTAATAAATAAAGATTTATCATGATTGTGTTATCGTTGTAAGCGGTATTAGACATAACCTTATTTTTACTCATTCACATTGTAAATCGAAAACGTTTATCGACAAAAAATTTAAAGTTGAGGATTATTTGCGGAATTTAGTCTATGCACAGTAATCGAATAAGTAAAAATGTTGTACAGTATCTATAAATTATTATAAATACAAAACACAAACTAATGTTTTTTTACTCTTCTCATGTAGCAAGATCAATAACAATATAAATAAGATGTCCTTTTACTTGACACATTATGCCACGAAGGCATAGTTTATTAATATCTAAAAATTAATTACTTTCAAAAATACACATCAATGTAGGCACAGTTAAAATAGAATAATTCGATCTACAAAGTTAATACAAACGAATGAAACTAGCCTATCATAGTGGTTTTTTCATCGCTGTGATTTGTAATGTTAGGATAAAACGTATTAAAATGTATCCTAAGCTGTAAAGTGTTTAAGTTTTTTCATTCGTTATTTACAATACTACATTTGAACACGTTTGGACATTGTTATCATTCTTCTGTGGTAAAGAAATAACGTTAGCCGTGCTATATAGCAGCCCCAGTACTTACTTGCCCTTTAAATTAGCAGATAGGAACGAATCCAACTTATGCAAGACTCTAACTGTTAAGATTGACAACTTTGAAAACGTTAGCGCCTTACCTCACAGTTAATTAATATAAATGTTAATTCGAGATGCAAGCTAGTATATAAACATCTATTTAACACGTTGGGTGCTGATGACGGGAATTCCCGCAATTGCTTAACATTGAAATAAATGCAACTTTTATGTTCAAACATGTCGACAGCACGAATAGTGTTAAATAACTGTCTTGATTTCTTTCAACTCCTTCAATATTATATTATTATTAAAACGAATTAAAATTTCCTGGTCGATGCACTGATGCAATTACTGAAATTCATAACTGTTTTTATTTCCAAAATTTTGATAAGATATCTGGATTTATCAAAGATGAGTATTCATTAGTATAATTTGCTTAATATCCCTCTACGATCTATGATGAATATGGTTGAATGCATTTCTCCAGCTCCATATCCACCTTTATAAAGTTACCGGTCAAAGTTACCTCTACGCGTGATGTGAGTTTGACGAATAAGGGTGCTCCAACTTCACGTCAAAGCTAAAAGCTTATCAACTGAAATTTAGTTACCTTAGTTATATTACGTTTCATGTTAAGGTTGTATCTTTTTCACATCATATGGTTTGTACAGCAAAATATATTTAAAAATTATAAAAACTAAAATAATATGTTTAATGCAGGGCTTTTTTGCAAAAAGTATTTAAATGATTGAAGAATAAGCTGTGAAAGAAGAAAAACCTTAGAAAGAAAAGCATGATTTAGATATAGTTAATTTTTATTGGAATACCAATAATGAGTGTAGCTGGAATACAGAGTGGCTGAAAAGTAACATGCGCCCTTCCTCCCTTAACTTTTGAAACTTATGGGATATTTGAAATTGGTTTGCGGGATCCGTATTAGATATAAGGCACTACAATAATTATGGTTAATTTAGAAAATGTTGCCCTTACAACGGGGATAGGGAGTAACTCAAAGATTTAAAATGAGTTAAAATGAGTAAAGTTGAGTTTGGTATCATTTTACAGGTTTTCACGGTTCTAAACAATTGGCATAAAGGAAACTTACATTGGACAACTAATAACAAAATTGCGCCCTAAAATGTCTCTGATCCAAATAACCACCAGAGTGGCTGAAAAGTAACTTGCACCATCAGTCTAGTTTAGGTTTTCTTTACGTCAATAGTTTGTATGATGTTTATATTATGTCCCTGTTTATCACACATGTTTATTAGAAATATAGAAATGTGATTATTAAGTTATGAAAAACTAGGTGTACCTACTTTAGACAAAATTTGCAATTTACGTAGGAACACATTAAAGTATGTGGTAAATATTTTGAAACACATGAAGATACGAAATACAGTATAAATAAATTACTACATTACCCAATGGCTATATTTTATTCACCTAAAAACGAAATTTGAACATATTTGTCAATGATGACATTGAAAGCCAAATGTCAGGTAAAATTCATCAACGTCAAAGGCGACGGCTTAAAACCAGAAATTTTTGGGTTTTCATTAGTCGAAACGAATGTTCATTTAACTGTTTTATTGCGTAACCATACGTATCAATTAAAAAAAATCGTTCACCAATAAAAACTATCAGTTAGGTTGTGTACCTCTCACTCAATTTGTACTCTTCCCCCGTAATAGTAAGGACTCGACTGTAGCTTTTTTTCTCACAAATTAATTTAACTTTACTCTGTACATTTTTTAAATAATAGTTATAATTATTTAAGTATTTTTATGAAAATGTAAGGTAATGAAAATTTTAACTAGAAATAAATTGGTTTCTGTCTTTAAAAAACAATGAAAAGAAACACATAACAATAACATATAACCAGTATTTTTTTGTTTCATCCCAAGTATTTTATTGACTACTGCAATCACGTGGACATTTCCCGGCTCGGTGACTTGGAAAACAAATACTTGGTTGTTTTGTAGTGAGATATCTTATTGTGACTTTACTGTATACAGTAGATGTAGTTCCTGAAAAGGTTTGGCTGCAAAGGCTGCACTAGATATTTCGGATTGCATATAAGGTCACTTGCATAAAAAATACTAGGTTGACTTGAGTGAAATAGCTCGCTGAATTCTTACTGGATATAAAAACTTATGTTATTGAAATTGCACCATCCAGTTTTTGTGTGTCTAGTTTTTATTTTGCTAGTTTTTATGAAATTTATTTTGAATTATTTTGACACATACCACTGATAAAATAAACTAAAATAAATTACCATTTATATGATACTGCCAATGGTTTTTAATATCTTAGCCTGTAGTAAGGCACCAATAATAACTGTTAAACTTTCTTTATATTTGTAGTTGTAAGCGTCATTACATATATAATGCACATTCTTTAGTAAATAATAAGTGATATTTTAGACCAGCCATATTTTAACTGTATACATTGATGATTAGTATGTTGATACTGATAATGTTTGAAAACAAACAGTTATTAAAATGAAATTAAGTGAAGACATGCATGTATACTGTACTTGATGCAAGTATAAAAGTTTGCGATCTTAAGCCTTTACTTAAGTAATGTAAGTTTAAAATTAACTTAGTTTAAGGACATTTGTTGTAAAGCTGTTTGCCTTTTATAACGTTTATCTAATCCTTTTTTTTATCTAGGGAAAAAGTGTAAACAAAAGAAAGCTATGAATATCTGATAAAGGTTGACCGCTTCCAATATAGATCAGCAATTCAAAACCCTCTCCTATCTTGATAGCACGTCAGCATTTTTGCTGTTTTCCAAAGAGCATACTTCAAACTATAACGGAACACGACGATAGTTAAAAAAGTGAACTTACTTACTAACTTACTTACTTTAACTTACTGTACTTTATTGGTACTTTAGCAGTACTTTGCAAATATATATATAGGATTGGTCTAACAACTTACCAATATTAAAATTTCTATGAATTAAAATTAAATGATACACAATACAGTTTGTTGGTCTTCACGCTTGTCATTTGAATGACTAAAGATACTGAATATTGTATAAAACCAATTTTTTATATCAGTTAAATTAAATATTTTTTATGCAATTTTCAAAAACAGGACCAAAAGTTCTCTCTATACTCACATTGCGTGTTCATATGAAATACTTAGAACCACAAGTCATGGCTCAGTGGTCTTATTTGTTAGGCCAAATATTACATTCCTTCCTGAATGGGAAGGGGTCCTGAGTTGAATACAGTGCTTCATATATATTAGTCCGGTCTTTCAAATGTATTCTTATAAAAAGACGTGTTTTTTTTTTTTTTTTTAATTTTATAACATTGATAAATACAATTTAAAGAATTTAGTATTTTTACCAAAACCAGTTTTCAGACATTAAGCTTTTGAATGCTACTATTAGGAAGGGCTTCATTGCTATATATATTACATATTACGCCATTTTTTAAGCCGAGCGTTTGGACGGTAAAAACGGGTGTAGGAAAAACCGTATATTTGCCTAATATGAATATGTGTAAAATGTCAAGCCTATCATAACGTAGCGACTTATTTTCATTTTACTTTCATCTTAGGCGTCATAATTTCCAGCCAAAATACAATTTATAAGTGGATAAAAAAGTTGAGCAAAATAGGATACATCTAAAAAAAAAATAAACAACTTTGCCAAAAAATAGTTTTTTGTTTTCTCAAGACTTTTTTTTAGATCTTGGGTTAGACAAACCTATGTTAAATTTTACCTTTGTTTATTTTCTTAAAGATCCACCGTGTATTTTACTCAGGATAAAATGGCCGTGGAGTGTATCATGATTCTATGAAGGGTTATTTCATGTGTCCGTGTTATTCTGTGTCCCCAAACATCGAAAGATTTTAGTCTGTGAATCTTTCTTTGTGATTTTCTAACACTGTGCTTTTACACACACCCCAACCCCTAATGGATCTTAAGGAACGGGATTAAGCAGGAACTTTCGGACCCTTATCCGTATTTTGATGGTGTTGAAATGTGCAGGGACGTGTCATAGAAGATTTTAAGGAAATATTTTGAACCTACATGAGTGAAAGTAGACTCTATCTTATTGGCATTAGTTAAAGGATATCTGACAATCGTATCCATCTATGCTTAGTAAAACTAGTGTTTTCCTAAATTTAAAAAAAACGTACGGACATTTTAATTAATAACAAGTTGGTTTGCATAAAAACAACAGGGTAATGTTTATTTTAAAAAGTCCAGAATTCCCCGGTTGTCCTTTATCTATCTTAGATTCATTTTCGATTTCTTAACACGTACAATGGTACATTATTATTGTGATGATGTGCTTATTTCGCTTGGTCCAGGATGTAACGATAATGTGAGTTAGAGCCGTGTTAAGCCTACTTTACAGAGTTTCACTAACATCGTCATTTGTATGTAATCACTGAAAGTGTGGTTCAAACTAAATTTACATCAAGGGTTTATTGGATTCCTAACTACTCCAGAATAGAAATTTAAACTGTACGGTTAAATTTTGAGTTGAATTATATATAAACTTGAGTTAACTTTTTATATAATAACATATGCTACCTCTTTTTTGTTCGTCACTGATGTAAAGTTATATGTTTTCAGAACAATTTTTTACATTTTACATTTGGATAAAAACAATGCAGTAGGACACTCAGCTTAAAAACAGACAAGGAAATCTCTTTTAAATATTTACTTTCAAGAGAAGGTTCTTTTGCACCATTTTCTTGGATATTCAAAGGATTTAAGCTTCTGAAATTTATTATACGTATTCGGACTACTGAATGCATTTAATTCATTACTTGTAAGCAAGAGTTATGAGCAAATAAATGTATCTTAGTCCATAAATATCTTTTAATTACTTCGATACTCTAATTTTCATAAAAGTGGCATAACACTATTTTTACCTCTTTTAAAATATATGTTTAATCTGTCTTAATCCTAATATTATTGGTAAATGTTATAATCTGTACCGGTTACATGTTACCACAATTTAAATATGAGAATATCTTGATAAGTTGGGAGCGTATAAATGTAAACCTTGGAAGGTCAGATAACAAAGAGATACTGATCCACTGGGTCTTGTCTATGTATGTTGCTTGTGATAATAAAGAAGCAACATATACTACAAGTAAACCCATAATTTTTGTTGTTATTTCAAGCTCTTTTACGTAACATATCATTCTTTATACACACTAAATCTCTCCAATACACAAGCTGTTGCATTGCTTTGACCTTATTTTAACAGGTTCATACGAAATTAAATTCATTTAAATTAAACCTATATTCCTAATAGAAATACTGCGATGGTAAAATTGTGTAAAACAAAATTATAAAACCTACATGATTTAAATGAGTAGCATGGATCCTTTCCCAATCTAAATCTATTTAACAAAAATGGACATCATAAAATATGAGGACTCATAAAAATCTTTAATTGAAGTGCAAATAATATAGCTAAATTCTTGTTGCAATAGTTTTCAAATTTATACAGATCTATTGAATATATTGGGATTGCTTTATAACCTTTTTTTAAGTATTGTAATGATCTAAATACACTGCAATATTTAAACTCATTCAAAGCTTTTGTTTAGTGGGGATCTAGCCAATATTTACAAAATTAAGGATCATAAACTTTACTAATTACGAAATCAATGCGTGAAAGTACCATTACTGTACATATGTTCTTACCAAATAAAGGAGAAAAAAACACACATACACATTGTCTAATCGTAAGAGGATCTAAAGGGTAATACTAATGTACTTTGCGTGTTAGGATTCAAAGGTGAGTTGTGCTCCATTTCCGCAATCCTCTTTAGTTGTTCAGCGAAACGTAATTGATTCCACAAGGTTTACTTAAAGTTTTGTAAAATAATGAAAACCCCACCAACTCACATCTTACAAATAGTGTATTTGTTGCTATTCTAAAAACACGTTTATTTAAAAACTTACAGAAGGAGTTTAAAGCCTTTTTTATATCTAGATTTAAAAACTTTACACAACAGGCATTTACATATCAAAAACTTTATAGGTAGGCCTATTGGTAAATCTTTGATTAAGACGCAAGTTATATCTAGCCTATCCTTATCCAACAAACGTGTGAAATAAAATTGCAGGATAAATTATCCAATTGTATAATTTTCTTTAGTTGGCTAAGAAATGCCAAATTAGTCAAATAATGGCCTCTTACTACGTACTATTGCTACAATTGAATGGGCCTTTTACAAACATAATTTCAGCTAAAATCACTCATGTTTTACTATGAACCCAAAGGATATTAAGAAAATGTCTTTGAAATAAGAAAGCTTACAATAAAATAAAATAAATTTGTACTTAATCAGTCTAACACTAGCTATGCAGGTATTTTACTGTATTTTATGTCCGTACTAATTGACATTGCGTATATAGTAGTCATTACTAAGTCCGATTACAAACAATATTACAAATGAATTAAACGTTTCATTAAGATGACGTTTTGATACAACTTTCATATTTTATTCGTTTTGAGTCGATAGATTCCCTATTGTTTAACGTTAAGCCCTGTTGATTTGTTTTACATGGATTTAAAAAAATTACATTTATAATAAAAATTTTCTAAAATTGTAGACGAAGTACGAGTACATAATTCAGAGCGTGTAAGTTAAGTCCACTGAGAAATATTCTTTAGCCGAACAAAATATTTCACGTACTTAAGAAAGGACTTACTTTAAATGTTCCTTCAGCCTCCAAACATATTATGATGTTTGCTTTGTATAACTACGGCTTTTCTTTATCTTGGGCAGTACAAACTACCATAGGCTTTACCCACTATGGCCAAAATTAAACCATAATTTGAATATAATTTAAATTCGTTTGATAACCATTCATTTTTCTTACTTTGTGGGAAAATACTTTACACTGTAACTTTTATTAAAATTAGAATTAACTATCCGTCAATATGCTTGTTTTGACCCATGTGAAACACCATATATCTTGGTACGAATATCACAATACAAAACACTGAAATAAGTCAAATGCTTCATCATTCATTTTTACTAGACGTAAATAATTCTAGCGCTGAAAAAACTGACATAACCTGGAAACGTTTATTATTTAACCTCAAATATATGTTTAAGAGATGGGCTCCAACAATGCAGTATTATTCATGATATGATTCCAAATTCTTCATCTTAAGATTGAGGCAGTATTATTTTATATAACTTGGGAAATCTACAGTAATATTTGCAGAGTCAAAAACTCTTGTCTTGGCTATTTTGGTTTTTATTCTAAAAGTTCTTATAATTAACCTTGCTATAGTTGCGAAGGTGGAGTGGAAAATGGATTAAAAGGAGCTTATGGTAAAACACATTTTTATTTTTTATGTTGTTTCTATGGAGTTGAATGGCCATAAAGGGATATTGCCACCTAAGTAAGTTTGTTTACGATTCTTCAAATAGTATGAATGTATTGTTAATAAACAAATGAATACGTTTTAAAAGATAGCTGAAAATATATTTAATTTAAAACTTAAGTCGGTTAAGGTAAATGATTAAGTGTAATTCAAAACGGGTTCTTGGTTTCCCAACTTTGTTAAGCCTCTACTAATCCATTAAAAGTAGGAATCTCTAAACAAAGAGCACGATGAAGGACAATTTAAATGGACAGCTGTTGTTTGGGGGTTTTTAATACAGTACCATCCTGCCTTTATTTGATATTCCTTTTACACTGGATCCAAAGTAAGAGAGCTTACTTGATATATTACTACAAAAAGCTCAAGAAATTTAAATAACTACATATAAATATAATATATAGATTTCTTATGTTAAACCATAGATTAAAGGAGTAGACACTTAAGTGTTTACTCCTTAAATCTTTGGTTGAACGTATTATTTCAGACAAAGAGCATAGGCAATAGGTTTTATATTGTTTTATTATATTATTAGTCGTGATTCCTATGATATTCATACTATACAGAATGTACCACGAAGAAGGTTAAACATTTCATTTTATATTTCCTGTACAGAATGTATTTAAACGTAACACAACTTATAAGGTAGGGTTTGAAAATAATTTGTACAAATTTCATCTGCTTTAGTTTTGAAGAAAATAATTCGTCGAATATTCATACATTTTCTGATTTGCTTTATATAATATCTACTTTCTTACGTTGTGGCTTATTTTTTTGGTAAATCGCAGTTTTAATCTTTTTTGTAGAGCAGTTGTTTGAATGAAGAATATTGTATATTCAGATAACGCATAATTAAACATTCTCAAGTGCAGTTTTACTGAAACTTAAGCTCGGAGAGATGGCTTTCACGTTAAAAATAACATTTATGTGTTCGCTTGGTAACGTTATAGAAACAGTACGACAACTTTTTACAAGTTGTTCTTTGATTAATAAATAGTAGGTAGTAGGTTAGTTCAAATGGTTCTGTAACGTAAAAAAAAATATTTTCCACTCAATAAAATATAAAACGTAAATTTTACTCATGATAAGGTCGCAAAACAAATTGTTCAATCTTTTAATGTGAATCCTTTTAGAACATTCCCCCTAGGTGTATTATATTGTGACAGAAGCATTCACGTCACATAAAGATTGGTCCGCGGTGTCTATCTAATGTAACAAAGTCATGAGTTGAATCATTGTGAATCAAATTGTGTAAGAGGATCTACAATCTGTATGGATCCATAAAACTCTAATGTTACATAAAACTCTAGACCATTTTATCGAAGGATATTTTTATATAATATATAATAATAATAAAATATACATATATGAAATAATATTTTATGTTTAGTATTTCCCTTTGTTCGGAGACATGCATTTTGATATACAAAAAGTAATATGATGTTGCATTATGTTTTTATTCCAATTTAAGCAGAACTATACGAATTGTCTTTGCTATACTCATAGTCGATAACAGTCTGTGTTCTTAAAATACTATCTTTATTTGTATAACAAATGCTTATTCGAAACTAACCAGTTATGGATGTGTTTTACAGCAAAAAAATGGTTATTTATTTTGAAGTGCGTAACCTTGCCTTACGCATTTTATTTCATCCATAAAATCGAGGATTGACTTTCACACTAAACAAAACATATAGGTGTTGAAATTGTACCTGTAGGCTACATAAGTCATATTTAGTAATTAAATTGCTTTATTCGATTAATTTCTGTAATAGTATTTTAAAAATTACTTACAAAACGTGCTTACGTATTTTCATTTGATTCGTTTGACTGCATATAAAAAATATGGATGTATTTTGGTTAATTATGCGTGTAGGTGGACTACAAAATGTCATTAAAAAGCCTATTTTTAAGATTAAATAGTTTTTCTACAACCATTTCTTTTATATTTTAAAAAATAAACAAAAAAGAGAATAATTCCACAGAGAAAAGTAATTTAAAAGGGGAATATTTATGAAAAAGGACTACATCAAAGATATTAAGAAAATAAAACCATTAATACAGGTTAAACAGTTCGATGTTGGGAATAAAATATTTTAACCTTTGGCTCAAAAATGAATAAAGATTTACTGTCGATAAAAACAACAAACGATTCCCTATTCCAATTTGGAAAGTGAAGAAATTAATCAGAATCAAGAATATTTGTGTGTTTGTAAAGCTAAAATCTATATTGATGTGCTAAAACAACGAAAACAAACATTTAACTAATTCCCTTTATTTTAGAAATTGATCATGATTTACCACTGATAAGCTTAATAGCCTTTTACAACACGTAAAAGTTATTGTTAATCTAAATTGGTATTGGAAAAGAGTGTTGACTTACACTTCAACGACGACCTATTAACGTCGTCTGTAAATGATCAGTTATTACCTTGTGTTTCCCCATTTTAATATTTAATTTTTTTGTTAGTAAAATTTAACAATCTTAATGCAAAGATAAAGAAAAAGATTCTTGTTTGGCCTGATAAAAGTTTCGAAATAGGAGCTGAAACTATTTTTTTTTTGCAATTCAAACTATTTGCCTAATAGCAAGTATTAAAACCTTCTTCTTACTCTTATTTTGTGGATCTTCAGGCTAACATTAAAGTAAATTAAATAAAGTTAAGTAAAACTATGACTTAACAAATAAACCCCCCTCGCTAACATATTAGGTTTCATACTACTTTAGGTTTTATGTGTCGAATTATGTAAGGGTTTCAATGTAGTGAAAACATATAAACATTTAGCAATTGAAATGTTATATTTTAATGTCACAAATTAAATGGAATGTGAAAGATATATGTACGTATAAGTAATGTTGATATTGGGCTGTATACATTTCCGTTGTGGAATATTACAAAATTACAAGTACCGGAACACTTACTGAATTGCTAATTAACTCGATAAAATATCCAACTATGTTGACATGTTAGAACTCTTTACCACTATTTAATAAGGGAATGAAAATCTTCTACCAAACATGATACACCTTTGATACATTTTGAACAAAATAAATTTCGGGGTTTGTGCTATGTATATTGTATAATAAAAGTGAACTCTTTCAGGGATTTATTTTACTACACCATCCTCTTAGGTTTTCCCGCACTTAAATATTTTTGTGATTGATCTGTAATATGTTTTAAGTAATATGAAACAAGTAATCCGATTTGATTAATTTAAAATCATATTAAATAAAAATTATATTCATCATCAATTTAAATATATTATGTCTTGACCTCAAAATACATCGCATTTCTTGAGGTATAATAATCAAAAATTGATTATTTTTCTGAAGTGTAGATTTAATAATTTAATTGAATATTTTGTATTTTTATACCAATTAAGCCCCGTTTTTAAGGAATTGAGTTAAAACACTTTTATCGTTTGAAATAATTGTTCTGCGAATTGTGTTAAATTCTACTTTGAATATTCTTTAATCTGCCTCATTTAAAGTAAGCTTTATTAATGTTTGCAGCATTCCACTGCAGGATTCGGGGCTTACAGATTAATTTATTAAGCAATGAAAGAAAATTAGCGAAGGCATTGTCTTTTGTATCCCGAGCACACCTTTTTGTTATTAGATTCATTCCAGAAAAAGTGTAGCAAAACTAAGTATTGTTGGCAATAGTAATTTTGATACAATTTTGTGTTTAGTAAAATAAAATTTCAAAGTTTATATAAATTTGTTACTTTATAGACGGTTAAGTCTTTACTATTAGTGCCGGTACATGTACGTTACTTGGTTAAATGTAAAAGCATTTTGTTTTTGGTGGTCTGATTTCCGTTTTATTTATCTTAATTGTTTGGTTTTGTCAAGACCTGTAAAATGATACCTAACTCGACTATACTTGTTTTTTGAAAATTTGAGCTACCCCATACCCCCACTACCCCTAAGGGCAAAACTTTCAAAATTGACCATAATAATAAAATTGTAGCCCCCTCATATCTATGAAGATTGCCTCAAACAGTTTTCAAATCTCTCAAATAGTTAAAAATTTAAAGGGGGCGCAAGTTAATTTTCAGCCACCCTGTATAGTTGCTATAATAACTTTGTAAAAAAAAATTTCTAGTTGTGCAGTACAAAATCAAACAACCATCCTTCGTGAACCATACTGTAAGTAACTACACGATGTAAAAGAATAAGTCTTTATTTTAGTGAATAAAATAATGATATTACAAAAAGATTTTGTAAGCAAAACTACCTTAAATCCCCGTAATTATATATTAATAAAGACTGTTCGATTTAATTTGTATCATAAAATCCCATATATTGACTATAGTAAACATACATGAAAAGCAAACAAGTTTGGTTGTGTTGCTAGCCTAGTGGTTGTTGTCTCGGACTTCGGTGCGGGAGGGATGGGTTCAATCCCCGGCACATCCACTGAACATTTATTCTCTCGTGACTCTCTCGTGAAATGCCACTGGCGTTGAAAAAAAAGTCAAGTAGATAACAATAAAATACTGCCCAGTGGGTCATGGCACTATTTGTTTCTGCTAAAATAAAACTAGAACGGGTTTTGTGCAAAAAGATACTATTAGAAAAAGAATGTATCCCCGAACACACATTCACGGGGAATACGCTCGTTCTAACAGTTTTTTTTTATTCGAAGCCACTAAGAAAAGATTTGTATTTGTAGATTTGTATCATTAATGTTTCAAAGTAATTAATCTAGCCTGTCAAAAGTACGCGTACGTTTCCTTTCTCTTATGCCTTCTAGCTTAATAGAAACAATTTTTGTTTGTCTACGAGAAAATTACGAACTTTTGAGTGTTATTGTTTCATGATATAACACGATATGTGGATGCGAGTTTTTTACAAACTTTATAGTAAAGGTATAGTAAGTATTTGTGACATTGTTTGTTTTAACTCTCTTCTTGAAAAAGAAAACTGATCGAATCCATTATGAAATACTGTTAATATATTAGATCAATAAAAAAGAGTTAAAGTTTAAATTTATTTAGAATTTTCACAATTTAATCTAAAGTTTATGTAAAAAATAATTAATTGGCTACTATTTGTGAACAGTTTATAATACCTATACAATTCATATTTTGTTTTCAGGAAGGAAATTTACTGTAGTGTAAGTTTAATAACAGAATAGTAACTCTGACCCGTCTTAAAAAGTGTAAATTTTTAATTTCATAGTTTGTTGGTAACATAAAAAGAATGAAAAGTGATCACTCCGCATGGAAAACGGTTTTTTCGTTTACACCTGATATCAAAGAAAGTAATCAATTGTTTCCAAAGCTCTAATTTAGAGCAAAGGAAAAACGATTGGGTGATTTAATTTGACCTTGCTTTAAATTTACTTTCCATTGCTTTTAATCAGTTTTGTATTAGCCCACCAAACACACTAGTTAATTTATACCATTTGTTTTAGTATTTGGATATTTTTTTACTATTTAACAATCTGAGTGTAAACAAAAATTCCCTTAAACAAATCTTTCTGTGTTTTAGCATGTGTTGTGTTTCATGCATAAAATGTGTGTTCCTCGAACGTATAATGTGTACTTCAATCAACCATTAAATTTATTTAAAACATTTATTTAACATGATAATTTCCATCATATTAGCTTACAATGGTGCACAAAACACACATGGTTTGTCAGCACTTAAAGAATGTATCCTTGGATGAAAAAGTATTAGCCGAATTCGACCTCATTTGCTGCGGAAAGTTCGAACAATACCCGTAGTGCATAACCTTGTAAGATAATTGGACCAATATTTTACATCTCTCTTTCAACTCTTGTACTCTGTTATTGTTCCTCCGTTTCTCCACATAAAAGATATAACAGTTGTCGTTCTATGTCTGGCACATAACATAACCAAGGGTATACTCACATTTCATATTTATTGTTAAATAAGGGATTTATTGACAAAATGTACATTAAATTTAAAAGTAGAAATATTAAATTAAAACATACAGGCAAATAGGTCAATCGTCGATTAGGTTAATCAAATGGTTCAACATGCCTTTTCTTAACACTTTTTTTATGATAGTTTTATTTACATATATGTCACGGGCCTACTATAATAAGTATAGTGAATTACTAAAGCATGTAATAAATATTGAATGTATTCAATTTAACGTGTTTTTCCTTATGAGACCTGAATTTATTGTTACAATAGCATATCAAACTGTCAACGCATTTAATACATTTTAGACAGTCGGGTAAGTTAGCAGGGTAGTTCATTAATACAGACTTTTTAAGGCCTTTGTTCGTAACCACGTGCGAAAGTTTAATGATGCAATCTGTATAAGAAATGTTAATGTGCTTTCCTTGTTCGGGACCTCTTCATCAAAATCAAAATAGTCTAAAATATATTTTTCTCACTACGACATGATGCCTAAACAGAAGTAATAATCAATATTAAATAAAGCTATAAGGCTATTTATAATCCCATGCAGCTTAAACTTTAATGAAATCCACAACACGAATAGTATAAAAACTTAATATAGCATTGAAACGAATTTTTCTAAGTATTATTTATAGTGTTATAGCTTGACTTAAGGTCTGTTTGGATATAAATCTTATTGTTTGTCAATGTAAATTAGTTTTGTCACTATATCTGCCATGTATGAGAGATGCATAACTATTTACTTACAAATGTGTAAATTTGAATACAAAACTATGGGTTCGTACCGTTCTCCTCGATTATCCAAATCATGTTCTTACTATTCAATTAAACTGAAGTTTGAGTAAAATTTAATGTACATACCTTCACCTCCACAGTTCATAAATGTATGGTCAAGCCCACTACATGTTTCACCTATACATAGGCATTGTCAAGTGATCCTTCAAGAACGTTTCGTCCATTGTAGACTCGTCCCACATGTAGTGGGATACATTTATGAACTGTGGACGTGAAGGTATGTACCTAGAATTTTTGTCTAATCAACAGTTCAGGGGCTAAACAATGAATTTCAATGAAGTTTGAGTATGAATTTGACAGAAATATTATATGTGATTATTCTATTTTGGTATAAAATCAAATTATCTAACATTGTTTATGCTAAAGGTATAGTGTAAGTAATATTCTATTTGGCATATATTCGTTTCTATGGTAACAAAATAAACTTACCATAAACTTGCATTGTATGCAGGTTAACTCCAATTAAATTATTTTTAAGATTTTCAAAATTTAAATAATTTGGAATGTTTTATATGTATACCAACTTTAAACAATATTTCAGAAATCTTGTAAAGGAGATCTGTGAAATTTGTACATAGATAAACTACAAAGCTGTATACTGCATTCAAGGTATGTTCCCTGAACACGAACATTGACCTGCATTGTGTATGCCACTCGATCACAAAGAGAACACTTCATAAAGGAATGCAAACTGAACTTTTAATTTTCGAGAACAAAGAAGCATACACTTTGTAATACACATCTTCCCTTACAAATATACAAGTAAAATTATCTTTTATTACTATTCATGCTTTCAACAATGTATAAATGTACAAGAATTGTACTTTGCAGTCAGTTTGCATTAGGAAGACAACATTTATTGTCTACTGCAGCATACCTTCCTGACGAGTACTAAACTCAAAAACCTTACATATTTGTATCAATTTGGAATTCAGATATTGAGACTAGTTTAAGAGCATCATTTAAAAAATCATAAATGAGGTAGGTAGGAAGATTAGGAAATTTCTTGGGCAGTGTATTTGCATTTGATCTCAATATACTGATGTGGTCAAATATTCTAAAGCTACCCAATCAAACACTTCATTAATGGACAAGTTTCACCAAGATAATCAAATCCATAGATCTCGAACCTTCTTGTATAATAATTGCTAAACTTTGAATTAGTTAAAGCCCCTGTAACTCTAAAGTGTATTACATTATTTAAGCATCATATAGTTTCATACATACGAAAATATATTACCAAAATAATACTTTCTCGTAGATACAATTTTTAATAGCTCATTAACAACAGACAATACGCTGAATATTGTTAGACAATTATTGATCAAACGAATTATTAGGTTGTAAAATTGAATTATAATATTGATCATATTATGGGGAAGAAACCGCCCCTCTTCTTATTTCGATCAATTCATAGTTAAAACGTCAAAAACTAACACAATGGAAACGGAAACGTTAATAACCCTGTTAAACGTGTATTTACTGCCCTTCATTTTATAATGCATTTATTTCTGTTGTATCCATTCATATTGTCTACAATTTCAACTATACAATTTATACAGTTGTCTTTTTTCAACCAGGCCATTGATTCAGAATAAGAATATTAGGTATATTTTTTAATTATTATTCGATATTTCCTTTTTTGCTAGGTATCTTCATGAGCCACAGAGTATCTTTAATTTTTTTATAATATAATAAGCTTTTTTTAAGATGCAAAGATTGAAGGAGCCTTTTTGAATATGCTGAAAGAAAGCTCAATACAAAGAGGCTTATATTACACAGAGAATAATCAATGACTTATCGTTGTACTTTCACATCCTTAGCATCACATTACTATACACAATGTAATACTAAATTGTATGATCTGCTTTAAAAACTATAAACAATCTAGAACCTCAAAATTAAATCTAACAAGGTATGTGGTAAAAACATTAACTGTTCGAACTAGTTTTTAGTCTTATCTTGAAAAAAAAAATGAAGTTAAACATACTTAAAGTTATAAAATTCTATTTTTATAAACTTAGTACCATTGTTTATAATTGGTTATTAGGAAACCAACTATCGACTTATGGAACTATTTGACCATGAGTGATTCTAGCATTCTCGCTTCAAGAGTCTCTCCGGCAATAAAAGGTGTTTAAACAACTAATATTTTAAATAAAAACTACTTAAAGGCTATTAGCATGATATATTTTGGCCTTGTACTCAATACACAAAAGTACACATAGTTCAAGAAAAATATAACATAAGAAATCTTTTGATATTTTGATTGCCAAAGGAATCTTATGTGCAAAGAACACAGAGTGGGTTTAAAACTTCTTTCATATCGGGGCGATTATCGGCTGGTTATTTGCTTATACCGATATCGAAAAAGTTTCTCTTTGCTTTTCGTTGTTTTATTTAAGGTGGTCTATAGCATTTCTGTTTGAAAACAAGGTAATACCGATTGCAGTGACTCATTAGGTTCAGGCATTTGCTTTAGATTTTTTTGTATGTTTTATTTCAAACGAACTGTGTAGGTACAGGTTTAAATATAAATAAAAGCACGATTATATTTCCAATGTGGTGTAAAATAATTTTTTTCCGAGTGTTTACACATTTTACTGATCAATTGTAAAACTATTATCACTTTGATATATCCTTAAACATTAGTATTAGGAGCTTACGTCATTACCACCTTTGGTAATGTATTGGATTTTTTTCGAAAACATCCTCATAGTATTGACTTGTAGAGTAAGTTAACTACTAATGTCACGATTTTATTGTATAACTTAGTCTGAGAGGAGCAACCTAAAGATCACTAAAACTCATTGTGCAATTAATATGGGAAACAGAGGTATATTGATGTTAATCAGAAACAATTATCCCTATGTGTTAAGCTGTGTTATGTTACGAATTCAGCACAAGTTCTAAATGATCCACCAACTAAATACCACGCGCGTGTCTCTAACCTCGATACATATAACGGAATAAATAAAGAACATACATTTTATAAAAATCCCTTGATCTTTCCAGTCCATACATATTTTTTTACAACTATTTAATGTTTAAATTACGAGGAACAACCATCAAATTCATACCTAGGAGGAAAATATTTGTCAGTAACTGAATGTCTTATTGTATTTTCCAAAACGTTTTTATCCTTATGTTTTGGAAATAGTAAACGCAGTTTGGTGGGTAAAGCGCTATGCATGGAACTTATATTGAATAGTAAATGTTAAAAGATATTATAGACATTACTTCAAATATTACTTAGACTAAGGGGTATAAAGAAAGTAAGAACATTTGGTGAACCATTAGATTATTAAGCAATAAATTCCGGTAACAACGAAAACAGTTCATGTAAATTATTAGTTTGTTTGCATACTAGCCGTTATTAAATTTTCGTGTTTGTTTGTGTTTGCGTGATCGTATTTCATGGCTTAAATAGTTGTAAATTGTATTGCAGGTGGTAACGTAAATATATTACTTTATATTTACGGTAAAACTTATAAATGCAATATACGTAAATCAATGATAGTTTTCTAAATGTAATTGAGCGATGCGAGCGAAGCGAGCGAAGCTCTTTGAGATCGGACCTTATGCAAACTATGTAATCAATTAACTCAATAACGGCTGAACATATTGAATCCAAACTTACCAGGGGTATTTCGACAAATATTTTTGATGTTTCGAAACAAACAAATTTCAATTTGATGATACCTGTACAATTTAAGACTGACATAAAATTTGCAATGTTTAACATGAGTCTTATGAGTTGCCATGATGGTTACGAGATAACAACGTAGATGTAAACAAAGAATCGTAGCGTATGCGACTCGACATTCTGTACCCACGGGCACCTCAGCTTGCACATGCACATATGGCCTATTTACAAAAGACAGTACAAAAGAAAAAGAGTCCGATGAATACCATTAAGCGTTGATTAACAATACACCGATTTGCATAATTTCTGGCGGCCTTACTGAATTATTCCATTCTTTTAATTGTTGATATTGCTATTAGTTTTGTGGTAAATATTAGTCCGGAGTGTGGGAACTGTTTATGACGATTATATTAAGGTATCTACAATCCTAAAATGCTATTAGAAGGGAGGGAAACAGGTCCGCGACGTAGGAAATGGTGAAGGAAGTAGTAAAGGTGAGTAGTCCGGAGTGTGAGAAATGTTTTGACGATTAGATTAAGGTATCTACAATCCTAAAATGCTATGGGAAGGGAGGAAAACAGGTCCGCGGCGTAGGAAGTGGTGAAGGAAGTAGTAAAGGTGAGTAGTCCGGAGTGTGGGAACTATTAATGACGATTAGATTAAGGTATTTGTTATCCTAAAATGCTATGGGAAGGGAGGGAAACAGGTCCGCGACGTAGGAAGTGCTGAAGGAAGTAGTAAAGGTGAGCGGTCCGGAGTGTGGGAACTGTTTATGACGATTAGATTAAGGTATCTACAATCTTAAAATGCTATGGGAAGGGAGGGAAACAGGTCCGCGACGTAGGAAGTGGTGAAGGAAGTAGTAGAGGTGAGTAGTCCGGAGTGTGGGAACTGTTTATGACGATTAGATTAAGGTGCATCTACAATCCTAAAATGTTTATATTTAATATATTTAACTATACTTGTTAACTTGTGTTGTCCAATTTATAACTTATAAGGGTGGAAATAATTTTTTCTGTGCAGATATACAGACACAGTTACAATTACACATGCCAATGTTGTAAATATATGTTTAATATTTATGTCTGTTTGTTTAAATGTATATATTTTTTATTTGAAAGTCTGACGCCATCAATCCCTTTTGGGTAAAAGATAAAGATAATAAGGTAATAATTACAAAAAGTAGAGCCTAGACTGCTTGGCCTGTACGGGAGTCCAGTTATAAAATAAGCGTGATATAATATTCCTATTTTTTTCCGTAATACTATAAGATGAATTATTACAGCTAACAGAACAGCATGTTGGCATTTTTATGTCAGGTTGAAAATTTAGTAAAACCCAATAAATAGGCTTTAGGGTACATCAACACAGTGCAGGTTATCAAATTAAATTGCCATAGCCTAATATAAAAACGTCTTTTATATTTGATTTTAATAATTTTGTTGTACAGTAGTTTATTATGCATATACAGTATTTTACTTAATCATGCTGTAATTTAGCATGAGGAATAAATATATTCTTGTTTAATTCATCAATTCTCTATCCAGTGCCGTCTTTAAAATCTAATCTATTTATTGAGTACAGTATGCCTATATTTTGGCAATGGGGCGGAGCTAGCGCAAACGTCACCAATTCAATGCCACAAGAGTTGCGGCAACCACCATCTTTTTCAGGGTATCATCAGCTCGTGAAATTAGCCACGCCTTATTTCCTGTGGTGACCATTGACTATGGTATTGCTATATGCTATATATAGTCCACCTTCTTCTGTCATTCTGTTCGCTGAGCAAAGTTTACTAATTGGCTAAATGTTTTAGTTGGAGAAAATGAGAAGGAAGCCTATATTCCTATTACACAAATGGGAGCTAAAAAAACATTAGGATATTGACAAAATAATACTTATCTTTATGCTATTACAAACACATAGTTTTACTATTACTCATATATACAATTAAAAATCAATGACCTAATAGAAAACAGCTGACTCGATCCATATTTCCTTCAACTCTTCCAACCAACCACGAGAATTAAATTGGATTGTTGCTATGGTGACGTCATCATGTATTCAATTTGAATCATGAAAACAAATTAATGTTATTTGTTTATATCAAAGCTTGCTTACTCCGCTCAATTGGCGGACCTGAGGCCGCATGCCTAGTAGCTTATTTTAAAGGAACTGATTTCAAATTACGAATTTAATGCAGTATGTCAAATAAATATAGTTAAATAACAATATTTTTATGCATTGAATTATATTTCACTGAATGAACTCTTTTTTCGACAACAGGACTAATTTGACGTTATTTTTACGTAATACTAGATTCGCTAGTATTATTTATGACTTCTTTTTCAATATTTTGAGTAAGTTTGAGGGTAAGGTGTGTATTCGTAATCACACTATAATTAAGATTATGTTAAAAAGGCTACAACTGTCAAAAGATTTATTCATTTGAGAATACCTTATCTACCAAAACTAAGCAAACATTATATCGAAAAGGAAATTATATATACAATTGTTGTATATTAATTAAGAATACCTTATCTACCAAAACTAAGCAAACATTATATTGAAAAGTAAATTACATATGCAATTGTTTTATATTAATTGAGAATACCTTATCTACCAAAACTAAGCAAACATTATATCGAAAAGGAAATTACATATACAATTGATTTATATTAATTGAGAATACCTTATCTACCAAAACTAAGCAAACATTATATCGAAAAGGAAATTACATATACAATTGATTTATATTAATTGAGAATACCTTATCTACCAAAACTAAGCAAATATTATGTCGAAACGGAAATTGCATATACAATTGTTTTATATTAATTGAGAATACCTTATCTACCAAAACTAAGCAAACATTATATCGAAAAGGAAATTATATACAGGGTGTCCGGTCATAAGTGTTAAATAAAATTTTGCATTAAACTACATGGTAATGGGGACAGAATGTCGCAAATTTGAGGTTCCTAACTTCAACAGTTAGAGAATAACAAATAAATTAAGATTTTTCAAAAATTATTGTAGTTGTTATGAAAAAGGTTATTTTACTCTGTTAAAAATTCACTTACTGTCAATTTCAATGTCATTTTCAGAATCCTCACAAAATTTTAAATAGATATAATACATAGTCGTTGGGGTACGGAAAAATATTCTATTTAAAATTCTTCGTTAAACAAATTATTTTTATATTGACGAAAATGTAAATAACATTCAACAATTTATTTCTCGGTTTTTGAGTTCCGGCGAGGTTATCAAATATGACTAAAAACTTCCTTATTTAAAGGGCTTTACAATGATGTATAACAACATTTACCTACTGTCAAATCCATGGTGAATATTACGCACTGTTGTGAAAAGATCACGGTAAAGCCAAAACAGATATTGTAAAAAATAATAAAATTTTACTTACTATTTTATGAGCTGACCACTGATGATGAGGGTGTGTATAATTTATGATTGACCAGACTACACTTCCATCAAACTAAAGAGTTTTTTTTTTAAGACTTTGGAAAATTTGTAATTAAACAACACAATACATTAGTAAAAAACACAATACACACTTTAATTTTAATATGAAAGGATAGTTAACACATTAAACAAATCAATGATATACTTTGTCCGAAGCACAAATCACAGTTTGGGTGTAAAGTGCCCACCGTTTTCCCGCAAGCAGGCCCTAGCTCTTTTGCGGATTGCGCCAACTGTGACCTCATACGTCAATTTTTCCCTTACTTTCCCAGCAGCCTCAAAGATTCTCTCCCGTAACTCAACTTCAGAGTTTACAACAGTTGAGTAAACTAGACTTTTCATGTAACCCCAAACAAAAAAATCTAACGGGCTCAAGTCTGGAGATCGAGGAGGCCATGTCACACTTCCTCCACGTCCAATCCATGTCGGGTAGTTTTGGGATAGCCACAACCGAACGCTTTCAGTAAAATGTGGTGGAGCACCATCCTGCTGAAATATGATTTCAGCTCTTTGTTGAGGATCAATTTCATCCAACAACTGAGGTAGAGAGTGCTGGAGAAAATCTAGATATAAATCACCGTTCAGATTTCCTTCGAAGATATGAGGACCAATTAACTGATCTCCAATCACACCTGCCCACACGTTGATCCCAAACCTTTTTTGAAAAGAAGCCTCTCTGGAGGCTTTTGGATTTTCATTATTCCAAAGATGCATGTTGTGAATATTTATCACACCTTCCCTGGTAAAACGGGATTCGTCAGTCCATAGTATTTTTTTAAGGAAGTGATATTCAACAATATCACGTTGAAGAAGCCAGCGGCAGAACTCCTTTCTGGATTCGAAGTCACGAGGCTCCAATCCTTGGACCTTTGTAAAATGATACGGATGGAAGTTATTGTCCTTTAACACTTTATGTACTTTCCACCGGGACATACTAGTTTCAAGGGCAAGCTGCCTAACACTAGTAGTAGGATTATCCATAACTCTCTGAATTACACCCTCTTCAGCTGCAACATCATGCACAGGTCCTACTTCTTTCTTCTTCTTCTCAACCGATCCTGTTTCCAGCAAACGTTGATGCACTCTAGTAAACACCTGAGTACTGGGGGTGGTGCGATCAGGATACCGATTCTGGTACTCTCTCTGAGCAGCCGACGCATTACCGTTACACAAACCATAAATAAAATGCATTTCAAACATACTCCCGAATCGAAAAAGACATAGTTGACCGATCACTGTCAACATGTGACTGATAGATCTTTTTAAAATATGACTACTGGTTCGCTTTGTTTTCTTATCGCTTAGATAAAGTATTGTTATCAGTAAAATACCTGAATCTATTGACTAAATCCATTCAACAAAATAGAAATTCCGGGAGATAATTGAAATCTTATATGAAAAATATACGATAACCGTAACTTTATCACAAACACATTTTACTACTATGTTTCTTTTCTTAGCTTGGTAGTTATAAACAAAGCGTTGCATGCGAGAAAAAAATACAAATTATTTGTTGCCTGCACTTAAATGTATTATTCTTCACAATAGATTTTCTTTGCCCTACCATGTTTTTTCACAATAATGATCGAATTACATTTTGGAATTTGAAATACGGTAAAAACTATTATACACCATTGTAAAGCCCTTTAAATAAGGAAGTTTTTAGTCGTATTTGATAACCTCGCCGGAACTCAAAAACCGAGAAATAAATTGTTGAATGTTATTTACATTTTCGTCAATATAAAAATAATTTGTTTAACGAAGAATTTTAAATAGAATATTTTTCCGTACCCCAACGACTATGTATTATATCTATTTAAAATTTTGTGAGGATTCTGAAAATGACATTGAAATTGACAGTAAGTGAATTTTTAACAGAGTAAAATAACCTTTTTCATAACAACTACAATAATTTTTGAAAAATCTTAATTTATTTGTTATTCTCTAACTGTTGAAGTTAGGAACCTCAAATTTGCGACATTCTGTCCCCATTACCATGTAGTTTAATGCAAAATTTTATTTAACACTTATGACCGGACACCCTTGTAGCAAACCAGGGTTTGTCGAGCTAAGCTTGTCACCACCGTAAATGTCAACTGATGTTGGAATCATGTATTATTTCATAATCTATATATTAATTTGAAACTGTTTTTCTTTGTGACAGCTATTTTGAGAGAACGGCTGGGCGTAGAAACTCGGTAGAGGTGTCTAAAGAAAGGTCCCGGTCTGTAGATGAGCCATCAAAAGAGAAACATGGAGAATTCCCTCGGGGCTCTGCCCCAGTGGCCTTTAAATTCCCATCCCATGTTATTCTTATGGAGGAAAACGAGGGTTTTGTCACAGCTAATTTGAGAGAACGGCTGGGTGTAGAAACTTGGTAGGGGTGTCTAAAGAAATGTATTGGTCAGTAGGTGAGCCCTCAAAAGATAAACGATGTAAATTTCCTTGGGGCTCTGCCCCAGAGGCCTTTAAAGTTCACTCTGCAATTTTGTTTACATTTCGACCATATGGATAATTTTACACTACTTTTAATGAACCAGCTGTTAATATTAAAATTGTATGCAAAGGTCTACTGAAACTGTCAAATTTGTATACAATTGTTTTATATTACAAAATATTTCGTTAATAATACATAAATACAATATCGAACTGTTGCAAAAAAACTATAAAGTTCAATTTATTTATTTATGTTAGTTTGAGTATAGTTCGTCTATTTTTTTTTATTATTCTATAAAGGTAGAATTCTCTAATGTAACAACAGTAATGGAGAAATTGGACCTGAACGTTATCAGCAGCAGGTGAATGCTTTGAATTCAGATCAACTGATTGAGAGTCTATCCACAAATGGATTTTTTATTTTGAAACAAACAAATTGGATGAGACGTCGTTATTAGTTAAATAGGTTGACATATCCCTACGAATATAAACTAATATACTAATAAATGTAGTTTTACATAAACCAACGTTTGATTTTTTACTAGCTAAGATACTTCATTTAATAAGTTTGATTCGATTTAAAACTGAGAAATACAGTTAAGGACCGCACTTTGTTAAGGACACAGTTAAGGACCAGGAGGGGATGAAGCTTGTGGAGTGAACACGTGTTCTTTTCGGCTCCGTGTTTTTTGCTATTTTTTGAGGTTATTTCTCGGATGTTTGTTAAATAATTTGTACCCGTGGAAAGCTGAACAGTTTCTCAGTGCGAATATATGCTTCAATCTCAAGAACAGTGTAAGACTTATTAATTATACCGTAATTTCTGTTTAATGATCCGGTCGCCGCCTCATCTACGTTCCGGTGCAAAGGTCAAGCCAGTGCCGTTGTCCAACTCCCGCGCTGATAAGAGTAAGCTCGAGCGGTCGTTATCTGCACCGTCCACGCCGACCGAGACTCTAACGTCCACGATGCCCAAGAATGACGTCATCGACACTGCTTACATTCAATCCTGCGTCACCGACTACCTCGCAGGGAGCAGTGTGCTCGACACCCTAGTCACCAAGCTGGCCGACAAGATGAAGGAAGTGGTAGAGTCGGCAGTGCGAGCCGCCATGTCAGCCGCCAATGAAGAGCTGGTCAGTCTTCGCAGCGAGGTGACCAAACTGTCGGACAGACTGCAGGGTGTGGAGGCGAGGCTGGAGGAGAGGACAGACGAGCTGGAGCAGTACCAGAGACGTAACAACATAAGAATATTCGGCGTCGAGGAGACTGCGGAAGAAGACACCGACCAGCTGGTCATCAACATCTGCAGAGATAAGCTGGGCGTGGAGCTGACCGAGGCCGACGTGTGCAGATCGCACAGAGTCGGGAAAGTGCCTGGAATATCACCCGACGGAAGAAGAAGACAACGTCCCATCATTGTCCGCTTCACGAGCTACCGGGAACGTCGGCGAGTCTTTGACGCCAAGAAAAAACTTAAGGGAACCGGAGTCACCATTAAAGAGGACCTGACAGCTCGTCGACTAGAGGTGCTCAAGAAGGCGGTGTCAATTCATGGTGTGAGGAACACATGGACCACAGACGGCAGGGTGCTGTGGGTGGACCAGGCTGGCAAGAAGGGCGTCGCTACCCGGCTGGCGGATGTGTCACCTGCGTGTGAAGCAACAGAGTCAACTGAGCTCAAGTAAAATATCTGTATATATATATTTCTAATATTTTATTTTATTTCCTTATTTTGATTGAGTTTAGATCAGGTCTTATTTTAATACAAAATTGAGTCCTAAACCATTAAATTTTCATGATCTCATACTGTTTAGTTTATTATATTATACAATTACTTTTACATTTATTTATTTTGCGTCCGATCTGAAATGCATTGATATTATACAGTATATTTTTTTTTATAGACGTTTTATGAGTATTTATTATTGCTATTTTGTTATTAAATACAATTCTATTATATTTAAAATGAATTCTAGTGGAAACGTAATTTATTGTTATTTTATAGTAGGTTTACTAAAAGTACTATAGCTTATTGTTACTGTAAAGTTATTGTTATTTATTATTTTATCAAAGAAATTAATTTTAATTTATTATTTTACTATCATGAGTATTTAATTTTAATTTATCGTTTTAATTTATTATTTTACTAGCAGGAGTTTAAACAAATCCTTAAGGGTAGTAAATATTGTTTTCTTTTATCTAATGTCAATAGTCAGGAGCCGAATATAAATGTGTTCATTGCGGTTTAATTTCAACTGTAATGCCAGAAAGGATTAATGTTACATGTAAATATTTATACTTATTTTTTGCAAGCTTGCATGTCCGTGGAATGTGTGTGCGTGTGAATGTGTTTGTTGCAGCTACGTCAGTGCGCGTCGTCGTTGCCTCGCCGCGGGTCCGAGCTGTAGGTCCAGGATAGCGGACCTGCACAGCGTCGCCTCAGTCACCCCTCCCCCGCCCACTCCACTCCCTACTGATAACGCTCAGATCCTTATCGACAACCTCACTCCCTTCTCCAAACAATTTAAAGCCGCTCACATCAACGCCCAATCACTCTCAAAACACATAGACGAAGTCAGAGTAATTTTTCGGCCTCAAAATTTCGAAATTATTGCAGTTTCTGAAACTTGGTTGAAGCCAAGTATTTCATCTGGATTGATTGCACTGCCTGGCTATTCAATTTTCAGAAATGATCGCCTGGGAAAAATAGGTGGTGGCGTCGCTGTCTATGTAAAAGATGGTTTGCAAGCCAGGCAGTTGTGCGAGTCCCCGGGTGAGTACTTGGCGAAACCCGAATTTATTTTTTTAGAAATTGGTTTGTGTGGTTCAGATGCTCTTCTCCTGGGGGCATGTTACCGCCCTCCGGGAGTGGGTCATCTGGCCGACTTTGAAAATTCTCTCTTGCGCCTCATGCCAGGCTACAGTCGTGTCTTGATCATGGGTGACTTTAACTGTGACTTACTCAAACCTGGAAGTTACTACTGCAGACAATTGACAAACATGTTTGACTCTTGCAACATGACGATACTCCCACTGGACCCGACGCATCACACTGCTGAAGCTGATACAATACTAGACCTTATTATTTTAAGTGATCCCGAATTTTCAGTCCACCATGGCCAGCTTCCAGTTCCTGCCATTTCACGACATGACCTAATTTATTGCGCCCTTGCCATGAGAGCTCCTAAGCCCAAACAAAAATTCATCTCTTACAGAAATTTTAAAAATTTTAATGAAGCAGAGTTTTTGTCAGAAGTTATATCAATACCTTGGCACTCCATACATACCCTGGAGTCAGTTGATGATATGGTTGATTCACTTAATGAAACCATAATAAAATTATACGACAAACACGCTCCAATTGTGAACCGTAGGGTTAGTAAAAGTCGCCCCGTTCCGTGGATCACTGAGGAGATTATTAGGTTAATGGCTCGGCGGGATTCAGTCCATCGCAGAGCTAAAAGAACTAGAGACCAGGGGCTTATGGCCCAGTATCGCCAGCTTAGAAATCAAGTTAAACAACATTTGCGCAACTCTCGACTTCAGTACTTTCATAGATTGTTTTCCGAAGGAAAACAATCTTCTGCTGTTCGCTGGCGTAATCTGAAACGTTTTGGACTTGGAAAAGAAGTTAAACCTGTTCCAATAACAATACCATTGAATGATTTAAACGATTTTTTCTTATCAGTTTCGTCAAATGCAAACGTCACAGTAGTACAGAACCATTTAACTCAGTTAAAATCACGTCACTTGCCCAATACTATTCCTCAATTTAACTTCAAGCCAATATTGCAGATTGATGTTTTGAAGGCTATAAGGCGGATAACGTCTGATGCCACTGGTTCTGACAGAATCTCGATTTCGTTGATTAAACGTATCTTGTTTGCTCTCCTCCCAACATTAACCTTCATATTCAACACCTCACTCAGATCAGGTATTTTCCCAGAAAAATGGAAGACTGCGCTTGTCCGCCCATTGAATAAGATCTCATCCCCATCACTTCCGCAAGACTACCGACCAATTAGTATTCTTCCAGCTCTTTCTAAAGCTCTTGAAAGAATTGTCCATTCTCAAGTTTCCGAATTCTTGTCAGTAAACAATATCCTCAACAGTTTCCAATCTGGATTTCGTAAATATTACAGCACTGAAACAGCGATGCTCCATATAACTGATGAAATACGATTTGCTATGGATCACAGCCAATGCACTATTTTAACCTTATTTGACTTCAGCAAAGCTTTCGATACTGTAAATCATAGCATTCTTCTAGCCAAACTCCAACTTTTAGGTTTTTCTGATAATTCACTAAAATGGATGAGATCATATCTTCAGAGCCGAAAGCAGTGTGTATGTCATGACAACTTGACGTCCGACTGGAGAAATGTTCCCTGTGGAGTTCCTCAGGGTTCAATTCTTGGCCCACTACTTTTCACTGTTTACATTAATGACATTAGTACAGTACTACACCACGTAAAGTTTCATTTTTATGCTGATGACCTGCAAATTTATTCTCATTTTAAAGTCAGCGATATAAATGAAGCTATAGACATAATGAATCACGACATTGACAACATTGTTCAATGGGCAGCACAGAATGGACTTAGACTCAATCCTGACAAAACAAAACCAATCATTATAGGTCACTCACGTTTACTAAACAAACTTGAAGAAGACAATTTACCAAAACTCACTGTAAATGGAATTACTTTGCAATATCAAAACAAAATCAAAAGTCTTGGATTGCTGATGAACCGCACATTAGACTGGACTGACGCGGTGGTAGATACTTGTAAAAGAGTATTTGCCGCCATTCACACAATGAAGAAGATGCAACGACTCCTTCCTTTTCACATTAAACTCTTACTGGTCAAATCACTTGTGTTTCCACACTTCAATTACTGCAACACTGTGGTTAATGATATGACTGTGGCTTTGGCAACAAAACTACAACGTGCACAAAATTATTGTATTAGATTTCTGTTTGACCTTAGGCAGGACGACCACGTCACACCTTATTACATAAATGAATCAATTTTGAAATTAGATGACCTCAGAAAACTCCGAATACTTTCAATCACTCATTCGGCTATCAATCTTGGAATTCCAAATTACATTGCAAAGAATTTTGAATTTTTGAATGAAAGAGGTGCAAGGGATACTCGCTCTGGCTCGTCTACGTTGCGCATTCCTCGTCACAGAACAACTATTTATAATAAATCATTTGTAGTCACAGCATGCCGCCTATGGAACTCTATACCCGATGCCATTAAATCCATAGAAAACCGATCCCGACTGAAGGCGACACTGAAAGAATATTATCTCAACCGGATGGTAGTGGCGTGGCGGGATGGCGTGCGTTAGGCTTAGCTGCTGCAAAGAGTGTATGTGTGTGTGACTGTATGCTAGGAAAATAAATGTATGTTATGTTGTTTATTATTAATTATGTTACGAAATGTGTATTTTACTTTTGTTCATATCATGTATTATTGTTATTACTATTATTATTTAGAGGTTAACTGTAAGAAAGGACCATGAGGTCCTAAGTTCGCCTCAATAAAGAAGGATTTTCATTTCATTTCATTTGTTAGTCAATGATAAAATTTAAGATAAGTCGGAAATTATGTTTCATTATCTCGCTTACTATACAGGGTTTGGTACGTCGTGGTACATTTATCATTCTCTTGAATGCCCTTTGTGATACATAATTATGGGATTGGTTAATATCTCTTTTTAAAAAGTAATATTTAATTTTGCTGTGTATCTATTAAATATATTGAACTATCGATTGCAATGACGTAAAATGACGCATTCATTTTTACTATAACAATAATTTTTATACAGCAAATGGTGTGCCATTTTAGCATGAATTGGAATGATATATGAATAAAATATGGACCAGTTTCTAATAAATACTCAACTTAATTACCAACTTTAATAGGACTATACGAGCTTATTTCAAACCAAACATGAT
Source organism: Macrosteles quadrilineatus (assembly GCF_028750875.1). NCBI lineage: Eukaryota > Metazoa > Arthropoda > Insecta > Hemiptera > Cicadellidae > Macrosteles > Macrosteles quadrilineatus. The sequence goes on along the minus strand of NW_026542602.1, from coordinate 75,246,263 downwards.
ATTAACCTGAAAATTGTAGTTTAGAGTCAAGAAGATTTTTGTCGCTCATTTACCAGCTTATTTAATCTGTTGCTTCATTTTAAATCAATCTTTAATCGAGTGATGATCAAATAAAACTTTGTCCAGTTTCACACCATCAAAAACCTTCTGAAGTTTATCTATGACGAAATAGATTCCGATTAGTGAATTCCATAACTAATGAACTTAAAAATAAATGAATAGATGATCATCTTAACTAAGGTCGCCACAAAAATGTATAACGTTAAACTTAACTAACTCAAATTGAGTAAAACAATTTTAAACACTTTCTTAAGCATATTCTTAGGCCATTTAATAGATTCAATTAATAGAATATATTTCATATCCATACTATCACTACAAAGGTATTTTCTTTAGTAATTCCTCGACTCTATGTAAAACTATATAAACCACTTTTATACCAATTATAATCAACAAAAAAAAAACTGCATTCTTGATATATTTACCAAAAGTTAGTTCTTTTCCTACAGTAATCAATTAATTCACTAAACCACAAAACCTGCAATGGATGGCTAAAAACTTCGATAAATCTTGCGTTAATGAAACGGATTAAAGGGTATTTACGTTATAAATTAGCAGGTCTTTCAAAACCATTTTCCTTTACAATTAATATTTATCAAAACCAAGATACAACAATGGTTTATAGTATATCGAAAAAGTGTACTTTTTAGGTGACAGATTTTTTACAAGCAAAAGTTAAGTGTTTTAAGATTTGGTTATAAAGTCAGTGTATTGATGAAGCTATTTTTAATTACGAGAACATTTTTAATTTTTTATTTGCAATACTAACATGAGATACGTTTGCTAATAAGATGACTTTTCTAAAATAAACTAAAATTTTGAAGACCCCTCTTTCATGTAACATATTGGTAAAAGATATACATACACCGACGAAGAGAAACTTTTTCTATATCATAAAACCAATAGCTAAACAATAAAAGTCTTATACGAACACAACTATACATTCTCTACACGATTTCCTTTGCATACTTTATGAAGGAAACTTTGTTGTTTTAATTTTTTAATTATCATTTTTGATTCTGTCTAAAACAATGAGATATTTTTACAAATGTACAATTTTATTTGCTATATTCACACAGACCCAAACCTTGTCGACATTTCTTAGATTCTAGATTCATAGTGTCAAGGTAAGACATCTTGGAAAAATAACCAAATTAGCCCATATTTTGGTTTTAAGGTGAAACAAATTACAACGGAAACGTCTATTTTTAATTGTACCACCGGTGATCTACTGTGATGGTGATAATTAATACCAAGGCAAAACTGTGGTAGAGATTCCTCTATAAAACTTATGTCCCTTAGTTGCCATTAGCTCTATGGGCTATTAATTAACAGCTGTGTCTAAGGAATATGTCAACCTTAGTCACTAACAAGATAGAATAAGATAAGAAACAAGATAAGATAGAACAAGATAAGAAGTTTTAACAATATCGCGCCACTCATCCTACACTCAGCTCCATTCATACTTGGCTTAAAATACCTACTTTGTATGGTGGCCACTTCAATGAAAAGTATTAAACAGTATTGACGGTTTTTTTCAGCGTGTAATTTTAAAGCTTAACTCCCGTCAATTATTCTTCAAAAAACGCAGTTGACATAACTGTCAGCTAAGACCAACCATTTGGGTTGTAGCTGCATATCTGAAAAATATATTACGATAACTGCAATGGAGGTTCATTTTTATCCCGTTTGAGGTTTATGTGGGAAATATTGGATTTATAAAGACATTTATATTCGTTGTCCTACTATGGCATTACAAGCAGAATTACTGTACACTATAATAACTGTGATCATGGGGAACCAGAAAGTTTATATTACAGAGATACGAATGCCATAAACAAATCTACTATAAACAAATGCTGAATCTTTATTACGGTACTGCTAGGTGGGAGTAAATGCAATCAGATTTATGCCAATGGTCACCCTGGGTTCCATAACTCTGTAGATCGACGGGTTTGACACAACACAAATCTTGTGTAATTTATGTTCAAGGTCAGAGAATTGCGAGCTGCATTACCATAATTCTTCCAGTAAAGATTAGTATACACGACCGGTTACTTAAGCCAAATTTGTAATCTGCTTGATAGTAGGTACAAATATATATGGTATATGTTTATATTGAACATGTCATTCTTTATGTATGTTAACGTAAAAAATTTGGTTTGGTGAGTTTTGGCATTTGTTCGGCAATGTTTTCTTATCAACACCACATATTAAAGTTATAAACGCATCATTTGTACATTATTTAATACGTGAATAATTTATTTGGCTCTAAGGGTGCATTTTTATGACAGTCTTTGTCAATTATTGATTTAGTTGAAACTAATGGATCATTTAACTAACAAAAAAACAACTGAAGCGTTAAATATTCTAAATGTTATGTATTCGTTGTGGTACGATTGCTCCTTGCTACTTATAGATTCAATAAAGTTATATTACCCAATTATTACTGATGTTTTCTCTCACGTACTTATAATATGTACCATATGCTTCTTGCAAAGACTCTGGAAATATTTTAAATACTTGAAAAGATATAATGCGAGGAAAGTACTTGTAAAATGTATAAAATTAAGAATAATCCCTTAATACACTGCCGTAAATTATCGAATTTAAGTTTTTTTCGAAATTTTTTATTTTAATGCTACATTCTAATATTTGTTAGTTCGTTATGATAATACACCCATTTTAATTTTACTGTTAAAAAGATCTCAGGATAAAATGCCTAAACAAATAACGTCCCTACAGTTTACATGCCTTTGTACCTTTATGTTCACCCATAACTGTAACAGAAGAGCTCGACATCGACGTACAAATACCTAATGGCTATATGTAGAAGGCTATTCGACCAACTTGTAATAACAAGTCTTCGCATTTCGCTAAACTGCCTATGCTACAAGCTATTTAGGTCTTGTCCTAGACTTTAGTTCGCCATATTTAAGACAACAATGCAATAGGAAATATTGAATACTTTCACGTAGTTTATCCTTTGAAATAAACGTTTGTTTTTACAATAAATTCTGTATTTAATTTATATATAAAGTAAATTAAATGTTAAACTAAGAAAGCAAAAATGAAGAAGGTTTTAGAACCCAAAAGAAAAAAAAGAAAAACCACCTTAAGGTCTTTTGGCTTAAAGGTAAAAGTATTATAGTAATGTTTTACCTGCTAAAATACAAATTTTCAAACCATGACTCATCAGCCTGAGAGGAAAAAAATAAACAGGCAAAGACCTTCTTTATTCCTATTCATGTACCTCAATGATATAAATATCAACTACTAAGCTGTATAATATTCGAGTTGTGATACCCTTAGCATTAATGTTGACCTACATCGTCTATATCACTCGACCACAATGGGAGCTCAAATGGTGAGATGCACCATCGTCTCTACAATATCACAAAGAGAACAAATACTTTACATTACAACATTTATGTATACCAAACACAATACAATACAATTCAAAAATCTTTTCAAATTCGAATTTAATTTTGTTATGTGTAAAAAATTGAAAATAACCAAAGAATAAAATTTGACTACTAATTTGTTGTCATGTTGATAAAATAAAATTCATGGTTATTTATGTTACTTTGAACTTGATTTGTAATAAATGTAAAATCTGTGTTTTTTTTTTTTTTTTTTTTTACTTTTTGAATGAAGTTATAAAACAGGAATTAGTGTGGCAGAGTAATTTCTTCAGTATCGTAAAAGAATAGTTCAACTGTTTGAAATCTTATTTTCATTTATGTAGTAAATTACAGTTTAAGCATTTTATGTTTTTGTTTTTAAATATATTTTTTGTAAAAGTGAAGTTACTTTTAAAGCCTAAATAAACTGCAAGGCACAGTAAAGCTGCAAAGCCCAATAGAAGGTGAGCTTGTCACACCTTTGGTTTACATCATCAATCATATATTTCTACGGAGTTTCTACCCAATCTTATTTTGACATTTTATACTTAAGGTTTCTCCCACCTTCATCACTTATATTTCTTACATAATCCCTTGTTAAGACTGTAGTCTCGCAATTTCCAAAAAAATCTTCATATGCGTGCATATCGTCGTTTACTAAATCAAGTCTGGATAAAATATGTATCAATAGAAGGCATTGTCATAATTTTCCCAACTGAGACATTAGACATTGAATATTTTAGTAGGCTAGGTTAATATTAGGCACTATACTTTGCTATAGGTTAAACAAGCAATCGTGGCAATATATGAAGAAAATAGTACAGTGTGTTTCAAAAAGAATCATCCGATTTTGAAAAATCATAGCTACTCATCTATGAATTCGATTTTATCGAACAATATACTGTTAGGAAGAGGAAATTCTTTAGTTTCACGGAAAATATCAAAAAGTCCCATTTCTAAATTTTAAGCCCCCAAAAATCCAAAATGGGAAAACGAAATCACGTTTTTTTAAACGGCTATAACTAGAGCCAGCTAACTTTTAAACACGGTAAGAGCTATCAAAGATTTGAATGAATTTTCACGACCAGGAATTAAATTTTCTACAAGACACTCTTAGGCGTTTTCCGAAAATCGCAACCCTTTCACCCCAGAAAAATTCCCTACTTTCAAAAATTGGCATTAGTTTTCAAACTTTCAATTGTTTTTACAACATTTTTCTACCTATGTAAATTTTTATTACAAGTTGCACATATGCTGTGCATCTAAAGGGGACCATATGAGCACCTGTAAATGGTATGTAAAAAAACTTTATTATTTAGGCTACCCATTAATATAAAATTAACCTCATGTATGCTTATTAGTTTTCAAATTATAAACCTACGAAATCGGATGATTCTTTTTGAAACACCCTGTACTTAAGTAAGTTAAGAAAATAAACAATGAATGAATTTTAATTTTAGTGTTGCTTTAGCAGTTTCGATCTTAATATAACGCTACTTACTGTGGTCTTAAATGGAAAAATTCTTTATAACAGAGGTACAAATACCCAAATCACTTTTTTGTTACAGCAATGCTAGACTGTAGTAAATACAATAAGATTTTTGTAACTTTAAGATTACCATAGCTTTTCGACACAACACATATCTTGAGTACGATGTATGTCCAAACTTACAGAATCACGAGATTCGTTAAAAGTCAAAGTTTTCTGAAACCTTTTTTTTTTGTAATTTATAAGAACTCAGAAAAAGTTAAAAGACTGATGACTCGTGCCATACTACATATTGCTTGATTTGTAAACAAAAAAATTTAACCGACTTGATTTTTCGTAATGAAAAATGTGGTTTTATATGTATTTTTATAGGCCGAATGTTTGTTTACCTAATCAACGTGTCAATTTACAGCCATAAAACTCATCACTGCGCAATTATACCAAATAAACAACTCTATTGACCTCTAGTGGTGCATTGTTATGACAGCCTTTGTTGTTTATTCACTCAGTTGCAGCTCACGGGTAATTAACTTGCATCCGGATAGTTTTGTATTGTATAATTGACTTTGGCATTTGCTCATTTTTTATGGTTATTGTATCAATTATATTGGATTGCTCTAAACAATGTAAGTTTAAGACGTTCTTAAAAACATATAAATTTGTATTATTTTTTTATTATTTATGAAATGTATTTGCTTCTTAAATAGAGTCTGTAAATACTCTAGACACTTTTATAACGTTGAATACTTTAAGAAAATACTAAACCCGAAATAAATACAATTTTAGATATTATATGAAAACATTGATAGACTATATACGTTTAAGGAAAAGCCTTTTGTATGTCACATACAAATATGTGTTGGTTATTTTTAGGAACACTCTCAGCTTCACTTTATACGCACAAAGCTTTTTTGCTAAAAGTAAAACAAAGTCACCTCTGCTAGTTCACAAGCTTTTGTACCTTTACGTTCCCCAATAAATGTAACAGAAGAGCACGACATCGACATCCACGAATCAAATATCTGGTTACATGTACAAGGGTACTCAACCAACAAATATAACATGGGCTCGTATTTTGCTAAGCTGCCAACTCTATATATGGTTTTAGCCTTAGTCCTAGACTTACGGATTTTTAGACTTGGGCCGACAATTAAATATCACATCTTTTCACTTTTCCATTTTTATGGAGATGTCAGAATTAACAATGAGTGTATATGTAGAAGCCATTACAAAACCACATTGCTTCTGAAAGCAGGATTATGTGTTTTGTTAATTGTTTAATAAATCGTTTCCCACTACAGTTTTATGAAATATGATACATTATAGTGTATAACCGCCTGGTCAATTAAGAAGTTTAAATATCTAACATGAATTACAATTAACCATTATTTAAAAAATGGATTATGAATTTTGCTATTTTTTCTTGTCTTTTATTCAGCTTCTTACACGTTACCGTGATTACCAACTATTCTTCCTCAAAATTAAACTTAGCTTTAACATTCATTAACAAAAATCATTCAAGACTTTTGTTCTCTACTTGAGTAGAAGGTTTGTAACAGTATTTTAAAATGGAAACTTCAACGTTCTTTTCTAAGGGACTTCTTAGGATCAACTTAAAATCATCTACAGCATTTATGTACCCAAATTAAACTACTATATCAGTAGACCAGTTAAGAAAACAAAATTTAAGTTAGGAACTTAGAAGGTTATAAAATCTTAAATTCTGTTAATAGGCTCACGTAATCATAACTTTTTTTAAGAAGTAGGCTTAAGTGTGATACCATTGTTGCATGGACAGTTTTACTGGAAGTTTCAAACTTAATTAATGTAAAGCTCAGTTAGCATACATATTAGATAAAATAGGTTATTTCCGTTACCCTTCGATTGAAACAAAACAATTAAGGTTATATCTGCGTTTCATAATGTCCAATCTAATACAGAACTATTGTAATATTACGTTCTGTAAGTAACATGTGCACCTCAAAGATATAGATAAACTACAAACCTGTATATTATCCAAGACGTGAAGCTCTTAGCACAAACATTGACCTACATTGTCTATACTACTATACCACAGGTTGACCTCTTGGTGGAGATATGCACCTTGCTCCCAACAATACATACAACGAACTATATACACCTTATATATCAACTGATATTCAAAGTAGAATTTACTGTTACTTTAAAATAAGCATCCTTTTAACCCTTAATTTGACAGCGTGCCATTATTGGCACATGAGGATTCAAAAAAATGTCACGTTCGCCTGTTAACTTTTTAATTCCAACAAACGGCGTCCAAAGGTTCTTTGCCTATTGCTATTATGGTTTAGTGTAGATGTTTTGGAAATTACTATCACTTTAGACCAACATATAGAAAATGAAGTATGGAGGCTTAGTGTAAAAGGTTAGTAAATTACTTCTTATTTCAATATTTTAGGCTGTTTACTTATATATCTAAGTGATTTGCACAGATTAAAGATGAGAAAACATAACCCAGGTCAGTAATTAGCTTAAATATGAATATTGATTTTTTTATAAACTAAACAATTTGAGTGTGACAAAAATAGCACATTGCCAAAGAACCAGGGAACAATGAACATTTTTGGGCGTGCCAAAAATGGCACATTACCAAAGATGCAGTTATTTTTTTTTTTAGTTTATTGAGCGTGCCTAAAGTGGCACACTGTTTATAAAACAGTGAAAGGTATATCTATTTGTAAATGTATGTATTTAATTTCCACAAATTGTAAAATAAAAATGTTTCTTTGTGGAAAGACTTTTCACTAGGCTGTTTAGAAAAGACTTTAGCTTTACAAAAAATCCCGACCATCCATGGCAACAAATATCTACCAAAAAGAGTTTTATTTCCTGCTGAAAGTGAATCTTCTTATATGAAAGTTGATTGTGCATTCCGATAAAGACTTTGGTACTTACAAATATTTGCTCACCGTATCAACATATCGTGGAATAACGTATTGCTGCCATGTTGAAAATAATTAAACTGAAAACCAAGCGAGACAATATGTCACTAAAAAATTTTAGTTGTGGGATTTTTGAAACGCTAACCAAAGAAAGGAGTAAAAGACAAGTTCTAAAAGACGAGGATTTACTTCTTTTCGAACCAGCTGCTCTGATGTATGTTGAAGATGTATGCTTTGATTGTGTTGGACACTACCCTTTCTTTGTATACATCAAGAGGTCGATGCAGATTTTGCAAAAATAAAAAATCGTCGATAGAGTGTTCAAAGTGCAATGTGAGGCTGTAACTGAAAGAAAATAGCAATTGTTTTGTGGGGTTTCACCAAAAGTAGATGACGTTTCTTGATGGACATACTCTAATGAAATTTCAAAAGATTTTCCTGATGTGCATGACTAATGAAATATCAATAAATTATATATTGTCGGGACCACGTAAGTTTGCAGTTGGTGGCAGCCAATCACAAGACGATGCTAGTGCAACGTTGCCACATCACACATTTTCAACACTAATAAAAATATACAAAGCTATATTTTCAAATCAGTTGGTATTGTTAGATTTGGCAACACCACACCGTTCTCATTGGTTCATTGAAAACCATATGGTAAATAGGCTCCTCCCTCAACTGCAAACTTATGTGGTCCCGACAATAATAATGTATTTTCTATTGTTATCACATAGTTTTGTAGAGGGTTTACATGTGTATACATTTTAGTTCAATTTTTATAATGACGTTTATACCATTTTATATTGAAATGATAACTTTTGTGGAGAAATTGATTTTTTTATATCTTACATATAATTATAGTTATACAATTTGGATATCCAATATGTGATAATGTCGACTTATTCAAACCCTAAAGTTTATTTTTAAGTGCTATACAGATAAACTTGTTGTATTTAATTCAACATAAGATTCCTAGAGAAATCTCCGCATCTTTGGCAAAGTGCCAAAAATGGCACACATGAAAAAAATATGAAAAATACTTATAAGAATTTTAAAATTATTTTTTTGAAGTTCCTTTGGACCCTTTTGATTGAAATATTGCAATAAAAAGGTAGTTTTCAAAAAAAGATTTGTTTGCCAAATTAAGGGTTGAGTTTGTTCACGTTCAACTTAATTAGAATTTTCTTATGTAAAATCAATTGTAAGGTGTTTATATTTATAGATGTTATATTGTAAAATTATTTTGTTGATCATGTTCAACTAATAACTGTTTGGGTTTTCTTGTTTATTTTACGTTTTTACTTAGACTTATTCATACGACCTTAGGTAAGGCGTCCAAATTAATAAAGTGGATTGATCTCAGTGGCAAGTTAGAACTCCAGTATATTGTTATAACTGTTAAACTTTGTTTTGTTTTGTTAAATGTCCTATACTTAACCTGTATCTTTTTTGTCTGTACATTGATACACTGGAATTAAATTAAAATTACTTATAATGAGTAAAGTGGGTATCGTCAACTGTTAACAATATTTTGTAAATCCCACATCCGAATGAACTATAACGGTTAATAGTACACAAATTTTAAAAATACAGACCTCTCAAGACTGGTATTGTATAAAAACCATAGTTTGCATTTAAGAGGAAATTGAATCACTTAGTAAACAAAATTGTATTTTAGAATTTACCAGTAAACTGTTAAATTGCAGTCTCTAAGCTGTTATATGTATTCAACCATGTTAAGGTGATTTTACATTCCGTTGACCTCACATCATCTTGTTCGTTAAGTTATTTGCTTGATTTGGTTATGTTTGATGAGATCAAAAGTAAGTTATTTAGTATTGATCACTTAGATGAATGATATTCAGTAATTTAGGGTTTTGATTAAGCCCGACATAAGAAACTAATAATTGTGTCCATTTTTTGAGGACCGTGACTGCAGTGGACCTATGTCATATTTATTTCCAGATATATTGATCAGCAGTATAATCTTATTGACTTGGAAATCATAACACAAATACACAAATTGTACTCTGCCAAGGAGATTTTAGAATCTATTAATCTGTTATCAATTTTATTTATTGTCTAAATATTTTTTAATATTCCTCAGTACGTTAAATTGTATGAATCATCAGTTGGTATTCTTTTCAATACCAAACATATTAAATATCCTTCCACAAATGATGTTATACTATTCTTTGTTTAAAGCAGTTTACTTGGGAAAAAACTATTTAGCCAAAAACCTTATTAGGTTTAGTACCTATATCATCTTCATACTTTTTTGTAGTTTAAATGGTTAACCTAAAGATGCTGAAGAAAATCTGAAATTATCCAAGAGGTTTGAACTGACAAGCAAGATACATTAGCACGATATTGCAGAGTTCTTGTGATAAGACATCAATCCTACCTGCCATAGTTTGTTGAGGTAAAGGCTTAAGTAAGCTTCAATATCACCATTGACTATACCATTATGGTATAAAGTCAATAATGTTACAATTTAAAAAAGTTTAATATTATTGACTATATTATGTGGACTATATTTTTTTTGTTTCGATTCATCAAAGTGTATATATTTGTAAGACAATGTATTGCGTGTTTTTTTTTTTTTTTTTTTTTTTTTTGAAAACGTTTAAATTTTGTTTTTTTGTACAGAGATTCCGAATTTGTTCGTTCATATTGTATTTATGCATTTAGTTAACTCACAATAATCTTTCATGTAGCCACATAATAAAAATAAATAAAAAATTTGTAAACAAACTGTACACATATTTAAACAAACAAAAAATACAATTTTGAGAATAGGAAGCCATTCTTATGACTAAAAAACTTTTAAGTCAATAAGTCATTTATTTAACCAAAATAACATATACATGCATTGGTCATGTCATTTAACAAAACACAGTTTCTTGGCTTAAAATAAGAAATAGTAACTTTTTATTCATCATTGCCTCCAGGATTGATTATTGACAATATAAATAGGTTACATACCTTACGTCGTCAATCCTAAAATTAGTCTATGGCGACTAGTTTCGAAACATCATGGTTTCATTGTCGAGCCTCTTTACAATGTCACAATGTTTTTAAGAGGCAAGAGGTTTTTATTCATTACATTAAATCGTAAGGAAAATACTGTATTATATTAAAGTGAAAAGCTATTCATTTTCAATTTCTTGTTAGTTTAAAATATAAAAAAATATATTGGTCCAATAATAATTTTAAATACTAAAGAAAACACCTCTGCATGGAGTTATCGTCGCTTAAGAAGCTGAATCAAATACCGAACCACTTCTAATGCCTAAAATACGTTTTAGATGCAACCTTTTATCTGACAAGTCAGTCCAAACAAATATGAGAAATATAAAACTAAATTTGTTTACAAAACTTTACTACTCTACAAAAGTTATGAAATACAAACACAATTTTTTTAGTAATCTTATTGATAAATTGTATCGAAAGGAACACTTTGAAAACTTTCTAAGTGTAATTACAGACAATAAACAAAACTTATGAATATATTTCTACCTGTATGACATTAGAGTTTCATGTGTTATGAGATATTACTTCCCAACGGAACAGGCAGCAAGACACAAATCAACTTGTCGGAATAAAGGAGCATACGGCAGTAATTACTCTCTGGTATATCCTGTGCAATGTATAACAATATTTTTTGAAATGTGGTGGAATATAATTCCTTTGTCTGTACAAGTAGTATAGCTATGATATACACAGTCTGTCAGATATAGGCCTAAATGTCAATTTACTTGTTGTAGGCTAACTTCTTGTATCAAATCGCAACTTACGTTTTAACCTGTAAGCCAATAAAAAACGTAACAAATAGTTCTTGTATCTATAAAAGATATCTTTATAATAAGTTATATGCATAATGGTTTTTTACGCAGTAAAACCAACGAAGACCACACCAATCCATAATATACTGTTTGAAAAGTTTAGAACACTCAAAGTAAGACAGAAAAGTTTATAAAGTAGAAACGACAGTTGGGCTGGACCCAGGGGCAACAAAGTCGTGTCTTAAACAGACTACTCTGTTTGAAGAAATATTGTTTGAACAAACTTATTAGATTTGTATTTGCCTGCAGTGTCATACAAACCACATGGCATAAACAAAGTAAAATGTTAAGTCTAAACCCCAAAGAATAAAACTGTTGGTAATACACTTTTTATCTGTGAATATGCGTAGCTAAGATAAGTCTGCATTTTAGTGGGAAATTGAAAAAAAATTACTAAATGAAATTGGGGGGGCACCTGTTTTTGTTGTTTCTATAAACCTACAATGAGATTTTAAATTGTATTTGATTTTTTTTATTTTTTTTACTTATATAAATCCATTAACAGTTTGTGTGTAGAGTCTGCGACCGGAAAGTGCATTTGGAACAGGAAGTTATTGGTGACAAGTAAAACCCTAGAATCCCGGTCTGATGTTTTATTTCATTCACTTATTTAATTTATTTATCAAATGGTTATAACCAATACAGTGAAAATACATTGTTGTCCATTCATTAACAATAACGAAACAACCAAAGATCAACAGTAAAAATATGTATTATACTCTAAATAAATAACTAGTACTGTAACAACAATTTGTTCAATAGCGTAACAATGAATAAATAATCATTAAATAAATAATAAGTGACAATGAATTAATAACAACAACGAGTAAAAATCAATAAATATAATTTTAGATAACAATTACCTAGCCAATAGATACAATAAAATATAAATTTATATATATATATTTATGATTTTAACACCAGTATCCACTTTTACACCTCGAACACTTTTCGTTATTTATAACTACAAACACTCATGTTATTGTGTTTTTTGTCTGTTTTTTGGCCATTGGAATTATTTTACAACAATCGTGATGTATTAATGTGTACTTTTATATTATCTAATAAAACGTTCGCATAACATAATAAATGTCAACTAAGTGAAACGGAATAGTAAAAAATCCTTACTAGACCTATAACTATAAAAAAGCTATTTGTTTGGATAAATAACTTAGTAGAACATTAAATAGTATCAAGTGTAATCAATTTCGTTGGTTGAGGTGGTCCTAAAATACGGAATTTGTAATACAAATAGAATCTCGTATTATATCAAGGTATTTTTAAAAATTATTTATATGAAGGATTTATATTTAAATATTTAAATATCTTATCTTCCAACAGATACACTATTTACAATTATTATAAATAATACATTATATCCAGCCACAAGACAGCATGAATGTGTAAGTTCAATATGCAATAATAAAATTAATAAAAACATGTTAAAATCCATCAATATAAAATATTGCTAGAACAGAAAATTTAAAGGTTTTAAGAACAAGGCGACAGTATAACATTCAATAATTAATAACAACGTGCAATATAAAGTAAAAATTTATGTATACGAAGTTTTCTTAAATAATTTTATAATCTGGCAAAATCTTGTAAGTAATGTATAATGCCGACAGAAAGGAGCAATAAACTATGAAAATGAACTGTACTGTAACAGAAAATTAACACAATGTACGTTCAAACCCGATTTAAAAAAGGATTGTATAGTATCCTTAAAAGGATCGTTATAGTAAAACATGGCCATAACTCATGATACTCATAATAGCACGAATTAATTAAAAACAGAGATAAATTATTTAAACAACTAACCTTGACAAACAGACAGAGTAAGTTAGCAATCATAATATAATTTAAAAGACTATCACATTTTCTATTATTTAAGAACTAATATTTCCTATTCGTAAGCTTTGTCTATTTAATGGCGTTTACAGTTTTTAGGCTAACACATCATATTGACATATTTATCACGTTAGAGACATTTTCAAGCTACACATACAATATTTATTGAGGTACTATGTAATTAAGGGGAAAGATAATACGTTAATATAAAAATATATATTTTTATTGTTACATCCTTTGCATTTGCTATAAATGGTGATCATAATTAAGCAAGGAGTTACTTAATTACAGACAGACAAACCAACGACCAAAATATAACAGTTTTTAACCTTTCCAATTCCAAGGACGATTTTCCAAACGATCCAACATCGTACATTTTTATCTGTTGACATATTTTTAAACGAATTCTTATAAAATAATTCTAAATAATTTACTAAATTTTTGAGATAAGAAAAATTGTCCTTCCAAACATACTTATAATGACGGATATAATTTTATTTAAAAATAAAATTCTATTAATCTTAGCATAATTAAGTATTATAAAAAAAAACATATTTAAATTATATTATAGTTCATTATATATTTTGTATATGTTTTTTTATCATGATAATACTGTTAAAAATGAAGTAATAAATTAAAATTTGGTTCTATGACAAAAAGCTTCATATATTATATGCTACCGATTGAAACTCGTTTCAAATTGTTCAAGGAAATGAGTTATAGTTATAAAATAGCATAGGATTTACTGAAAATGTTATTCTAATCACACTCAGATTTATACATTTAATATATCTTATTTACTAATTACGAACAATCAATCAATAGCCTCATAAATTTCAATCCATCCATCACAGCAAAGGACATTTTAGGCGAAAGAACATAGATAAACGTTTATATTGTGGTTCTCTTATTTAAACACTGTACGTCAAGTAAGCCATCAGATCGGATAGAATAAACGGGGCTTTGTATACGGTTCCATTAGACACCTTGTCCCTTTTAATGGATTATTGGAGTGCCTCAATGTCAATGTTTATACTTCTGTTACTGTTATGGCGACCTATGAAGGTACAACACTCGTAAACGTTTACTACGTTGTATGCTTTAGATCCGCTACTTTTAAGTAACGACTAGTTTTTATATTGTTACTGACACCATTCAAACAATGTTTTAGTTTTTAAATAACAAACTGTTATTATTTGTAAAAGATAAACAGTAATGGTTGGGTGAAAATTTTAGGTCTTAAGTCAATTTTATCAGTACATTTCACCTTTATGCAGTACCGACTCATCTTTTGCTTTACTGGGTACGTTCCACGTACATGCTTCTTAAGGCTTATGTGCAAGAGCAATAGCAAGGTAATAGAAGCCAACCTCTTTGAGAAATCTCATAAACATAGCATCTTTTTTATTCTAGTATTTAAATCTAGAAAGGTGTTCAGCATTGATTTTAGACAAACCGTTGGTCTTGTAAGTCTAAATGATAGAACCATATTGACCTAATGATGAAGTATAACATTTTGTACCAATCCAACTCCAAGGATTAACGAAAACATATTTCATATTTGTTATACATGATGTACAAAAACCAGAGATTTACTAGTTTAGGGCCCACAATACAGGTCATATTATACATTATTTTAAATATCATTTCATACAAATATTAACATTTTACACAGGAAACTGGTGAGTTGGTAGCTCAGTCGGTAGTGCCACGGACTTTAGGCCCAAGGTAGCGATGCCTTGGGTTTGGATCCTGGTATCAACCTGTATATTTTTTATCAGCAGGCTATAGTTCACCCATGTAGTTTACCTGCTCACTCCTTGCCTACGTTACACGCGCATACCTATGAGGCCCAAAAATACGGGCATATTGAAGGTAAAAGAGACTACAAACCTCATAAAAACATAAACTAATGATACGAGGGTTAAAATATTATACACATTTGATTATCTGCAAGCTTTGTCCCAACTGGTTTGAGATCACGTCCCTTTGACCTATAAATATGTATATTATATCGTATTATCATAATGAAAGTATTAGTTAGATTCTAATGCTTTTATATGATAATACGATATAATATACATATTTATAGCTTAATTTCAAGAGATGGCTCTCATACGATTATACAATATAATATACATATTTATAGCTTATTCCCAAGAAATGGCTCTTATATGATTATACAATATAATATACACATTTATAGCTTATTCTCAAGAGATGACTCTCATATGATTACACGATATAATATACATATTCATAGCCTATTCTCAAGAAATGGCTCTCATATAATTACACAATGTAATATACATATTCATAGCTTAATCTCAAGAAAAGCCTCCTTATATGTTAATAATTGCAATCCAATAATTTTATTCCCAATAAACCTTTATAAACGGTTTTTATTCATAATCATGTGATTTTTACGGTACAAAAAAACTGCAACGTTATTGCAAAAAAATATTCATCATAAGATATAAAACAACTTTAAGCCAAATAAATTAATTAGATATTAGACAGAATAGAATATTGTGTTTTTGTTGTATTTTGGTGAGACATAGACGTATCCTACAAGAGCAGTGGTTGATATTTTAGCAAACAAGTACAAGGTAAGCAATGAGTGTGTGGGTCGTGAGAGAAGACATTGTGTTGAGGGTTAAGCTCTGAGGTATGATTTGTCTTAGTGTTGAACCACAAACCTCAGTTGTGAGAGTGGTGTGATGTGAGTGGAAATGGAATTGTAATGTACATTGCAAGGTGATTACATGTAACTATAATGGTACTTTTAGTGTTGAACCACAAACCACAGTTGTGAGAGTGGTGTGATGTGAGTGGAAATGGAATTGTAATGTACATGGCAAGGTGATTACATGTACATATAATGGTACTTTTAGTGTTGAACCACAAACCACAGTTGTGAGAGTGGTGTGATGTGAGTGGAAATGGAATTGTAATGTACATGGCAAGGTGATTACATGTAACTATAATGGTACTTTTAGTGTTGAACCACAAACCACAGTTGTGAGAGTGGTGTGATGTGAGTGGAAATGGAATTGTAATGTACATGGCAAGGTGATTACATGTACATATAATGGTACTTTTAGTGTTGAACCACAAACCACAGTTGTGAGAGTGGTGTGATGTGAGTGGAAATGGAATTGTAATGTACATTGCAAGGTGATTACATGTACATATAATGGTACTTTTAGTGTTGAACCACAAACCACAGTTGTGAGAGTGGTGTGATGTGAGTGGAAATGGAATTGTAATGTACATGGCAAGGTGATTACATGTAACTATAATGGTACTTTTAGTGTTGAACCACAAACCACAGTTGTGAGAGTGGTGTGATGTGAGTGGAAATGGAATTGTAATGTACATGGCAAGGTGATTACATGTAACTATAATGGTACTTTTAGTGTTGAACCACAAACCACAGTTGTGAGAGTGGTGTGATGTGAGTGGAAATGGAATTGTAATGTACATTGCAAGGTGATTACATGTACATATAATGGTACTTTTAGTGTTGAACCACAAACCACAGTTGTGAGAGTGGTGTGATGTGAGTGGAAATGGAATTGTAATGTACATGGCAAGGTGATTACATCTACATATAATGGTACTTTTAGTGTTGAACCACAAACCACAGTTGTGAGAGTGGTGTGATGTGAGTGGAAATGGAATTGTAATGTACATGGCAAGGTGATTACATCTACATATAATGGTACTTTTAGTGTTGAACCACAAACCACAGTTATGAGAGTGGTGTGATGTGAGTGGAAATGGAATTGTAATGTACATGGCAAGGTGATTACATGTAACTATAATGGTACTTTTAGTGTTGAACCACAAACCACAGTTATGAGAGTGGTGTGATGTGAGTGGAAATGGAATTGTAATGTACATGGCAAGGTGATTACATGTACATATAATGGTACTTTTAGTGTTGAACCACAAACCACAGTTGTGAGAGTGGTGTGATGTGAGTGGAAATGGAATTGTAATGTACATTGCAAGGTGATTACATGTAACTATAATGGTACTTTTAGTGTTGAACCACAAACCACAGTTGTGAGAGTGGTGTGATGTGAGTGGAAATGGAATTGTAATGTACATTGCAAGGTGATTACATGTAACTATAATGGTACTTTTAGTGTTGAACCACAAACCTCAGTTGTGAGAGTGGTGTGATGTGAGTGGAAATGGAATTGTAATGTACATTGCAAGGTGATTACATGTAACTATAATGGTACTTTTAGTGTTGAACCACAAACCACAGTTGTGAGAGTGGTGTGATGTGAGTGGAAATGGAATTGTAATGTACATTGCAAGGTGATTACATGTAACTATAATGGTACTTTTAGTGTTGAACCACAAACCTCAGTTGTGAGAGTGGTGTGATGTGAGTGGAAATGGAATTGTAATGTACATTGCAAGGTGATTACATGTAACTATAATGGTACTTTTAGTGTTGAACCACAAACCTCAGTTGTGAGAGTGGTGTGATGTGAGTGGAAATGGAATTGTAATGTACATTGCAAGGTGATTACATGTAACTATAATGGTACTTTTAGTGTTGAACCACAAACCACAGTTGTGAGAGTGGTGTGATGTGAGTGGAAATGGAATTGTAATGTACATGGCAAGGTGATTACATCTACATATAATGGTACTTTTAGTGTTGAACCACAAACCACAGTTGTGAGAGTGGTGTGATGTGAGTGGAAATGGAATTGTAATGTACATGGCAAGGTGATTACATCTACATATAATGGTACTTTTAGTGTTGAACCACAAACCACAGTTATGAGAATGGTGTGATGTGAGTGGAAATGGAATTGTAATGTACATGGCAAGGTGATTACATGTAACTATAATGGTACTTTTAGTGTTGAACCACAAACCACAGTTATGAGAGTGGTGTGATGTGAGTGGAAATGGAATTGTAATGTACATGGCAAGGTGATTACATGTACATATAATGGTACTTTTAGTGTTGAACCACAAACCACAGTTGTGAGAGTGGTGTGATGTGAGTGGAAATGGAATTGTAATGTACATTGCAAGGTGATTACATGTAACTATAATGGTACTTTTAGTGTTGAACCACAAACCACAGTTGTGAGAGTGGTGTGATGTGAGTGGAAATGGAATTGTAATGTACATTGCAAGGTGATTACATGTACATATAATGGTACTTTTAGTGTTGAACCACAAACCACAGTTGTGAGAGTGGTGTGATGTGAGTGGAAATGGAATTGTAATGTACATGGCAAGGTGATTACATGTACATATAATGGTACTTTTAGTGTTGAACCACAAACCACAGTTGTGAGAGTGGTGTGATGTGAGTGGAAATGGAATTGTAATGTACATTGCAAGGTGATTACATGTACATATAATGGTACTTTTAGTGTTGAACCACAAACCACAGTTGTGAGAGTGGTGTGATGTGAGTGGAAATGGAATTGTAATGTACATGGCAAGGTGATTACATGTACATATAATGGTACTTTTAGTGTTGAACCACAAACCACAGTTGTGAGAGTGGTGTGATGTGAGTGGAAATGGAATTGTAATGTACATTGCAAGGTGATTACATGTACATATAATGGTACTTTTAGTGTTGAGCCACAAACCACAGTTATGAGAGTGGTGTGATGTGAGTGGAAATGGAATTGCAATGTACATGGCAAGGTGATTACATGTACCTATAATTGTACCTTAAATTCATTTAATAGTTTAGGTACCACAGCCAACTTGAAAACTTTATACACTCAAAAAGCTGCAATGAATGAAAAAAACTTTGGCATTCAAAGGAAATTAGCGTTACCAAATTAATTGGTTTGTATTGAAATGAAATGGTCTTATAATATTTATTGAGAACGATTTATGTCTAGTAAACCTAAAACGTTATACGTCTGCTCAAGTAATGACTTTAATTAGTCCAAACTACATTATACTATGATTGATTTTCATCATATATATTTACCCTACTGCCTTTAACTAATTCTAATTTTTCAAATATATTAATTGTTTAATAAAGAACAACTAATAAAATTGTAGAAAATATACAAGAATACTCTACATAAATTTTTACATAAAAAAATAAATTAACTATAATATCGAGTTGAGAAATGTGTATTATCATATCTTAACTTTTTTATTTTACGAACAGCCTATAATCTGTAATGAACAAATCTTACGGATACACACACGGGACTGAGGCTTTAGTGGTAAAACTGCAGAGAGAAAATGTAACACCAGACCTCACCCAAGGGATTATTGTGGCTGTGATCTCGTCTCCAAGTAAACATTTGCTAAACATTTTCTGTTTTTTCGTATATACTAATATGTTTTACTTACTTCTAACATATCCACGAGTGGTTTTTTTTTTTTATATATAAAATAACATGAATTGATTGTATCGCGAAGATTCTTCGTATTTCCAATACATTGTGAATGGTTTTGAATCCACCTTTAAAACTTAGCCTATACAGTCACGAGAAATTGTTTTGTTTTATCACATAGCTCGTCAATTTTTTAAAGATATGAATAGTAATATGTTTATTAAAACTCATTTTACTTCTTTCGTTTCAAATAGTACAGCTTAACACATCAACGTCAGCTGATTTTATTCATTGTTTCCATCTTCCCTCCACAACATTTAACCCCATTACGCATGTATTAATACACCCTTTTTGATTGAGTATTAAAATAATATAAAATATTGTTATAACATTGCAGTAATTAAAACTTTCTCTGTAATAATTCTATTAAATGTGTAGTAGTAATCTGTAAACACAAACAATGGATGACAAAACAGTGAATGTTGGTTATATAAACAGATCAACTCTTTGTTTATTCTAAAAGCAACTGAAACTCAGCGATACGTTAATTTAACGGATTAACTCTTTGATTCTATTCTGATGTTACGCAGTTTGTCAAAATAAATGTAACAGATGAATATATATATATTTTTCTTTTGTAGCTTAATCGCATCAAACACTTAATAAGCACTAGAAAGGCCTCCTTCCAAGTGAGCTAAATCTTTTTCACAATTCCAAACAATATTTTGTTAAACAGTCTTCAATTTTTGCATAGTGCTATAAGAATTTAGTAGTGTAATTGTATACAGTTTTTTTTTAACTCCCTTACAAATTCGCCAAAATAAGCGTGCCACTCCGCAAAACACATACTGAAAATTGGTCTCGCCACTCCTCGGGTAAGGTAAAAAATAAGATAATAATTAAACCATTTATCTTTATCATTCGCGACTAAATTATTCATACATTCAACTTGAAATAATGAGTTTAAATTCACCAAACAAGAAAGAGATTATATAAAACATGAAACAACTAAAAACCATTAAACACGTTATAAAATCCAATTAGAGTAACTTATTACGAATGTAGAACAAAAAAAGTGATTTTTATTCAATTTAAGTTTTTATATAATCCAAAAATAAATGGAATTTGGTGCAATTTGGTGAAATGCGGCATCATGGAGTGTACCTACTATTGTTTTGTATTAATTATGAACAGTTTTATAAATATTTAGTTTTTTTTTTGTTATTTTTGTTGTTATTGGTGATTTGTTTTTATAAGTAAATTTACTGAATTGAGCACTCTTTTAAGCCTTTTAAAATATGTTGTGTTTCTTTGCACCTCTCCGTTTCTCTATTTCCGTTGTTATTCACTACTCTAGATCTATCTAAAGGATGGGAATTGGTGCAGACTACACCAAACAAAGATCAATAATTCAAACCTTTTTTTTTATAACAAATAATATTAATCACTGATTTACGGTTCATTTCTTGCAATTTATCAATCAATTTTTAAATTATTGAATATTTTATTCGTTTAAATAAAATTGTTGATTATTCGTAATTGTTGATTATTTTGTTAGTCTGCATCAAATTCCGCCCCAAAGTTTATAACATTGTCGATAGAGTCTACCTAAAACAGAAGGAAAACGTCGTATTAGCCTAAAGCAGTTGTTTATTATTATTTAATAGTGATATAGGCCTTGAATAGGCAAACACAACAGAATAGAGAAAAGGATAGGTTTTTTTCATGGTTCACCATTAAAACTTATATCGCAAAGGTTTGGATATATTTTAGTGTTTTTATTACTTTAGATGTATGTTTTATCTATGATACAATTTAATAAATACTTATATAAGAATTACCTTGTTTTACTTACTTTTTCATTGTTCAAGGAAGCCAATAAACCATTGTTAATCACACCAACAAACATAAATATGCGTGGAAAGTAACAATAAAGTAAATACACGTTTTTCACAGTACAACAGAACTATTGGTGCTGTACTTGGACTACGAGATCCATAAAGTAAAATATTTCAGTGTAGACTTTACTGTTTCATATTAATACCAAAAGTTGGCTGTGATGTCGAGAATTGAATGTATATCAGCGATTAAGCCAACCCCATGGCCAAGTTGGGCCATAACAGCGAATTGGATTACTACTACAGGATGATATTAGATTTAATGGTTATTTATGGTACATTTCCACTTCAAAGTTTGCATGTTATGTATACACGAAGTTTTATATTCCAATCGAAGTAACTAATATTTTTTTACTAGAAGTATGGTACATTAAACTAAATGGACCCTCAAAAGATGGCCAGTCACAAAACTTCTTGCTGAAAAAACAACTATTTACAACATATTTTTCGACTGCTTCATGTAAAAAATAATAACTATTTTCAAACAGTGACTTTGTACACAACACATAATTAAATACTTCTGAGAATTATACATCTTTTAGTTTTTAATGATACAAAGTGTTATAGCATAAAAACCTTTGATATAAAATTAACTAATATATCCTATACCTATGTATGTATTAATGTAACATGTATACATTAATACAAATTTTTTTCTGAATTTTTCACTGCATGGACACTTCGAGAAGAATGACTACAACTTTGACCCAATTAACAAAACTAAAATTATGGATTTTTATTTGTTGGTTTACCTTTAACAATTTGACGTAATTTGAAATAAAAAGTAAATAAATATATATTGAATTCGAATTATAATGTTAATACAGCATATCAAATATAAAAAATAACAATATTTTATGCATTGAATTATATTTATTTGAATTAACTCTTTTTTTACAACCGTACTGAATGACGTTATTTTTACCTCACATTTATCAGTTCTAATTTCAAAAATACCAACTCAACGTCGCTAGGATTTGTTATGACTTCTTTATCTATCTTTAGAGTAAGTTTGAGAGTAAGTTTCTTTATTCATAATTACGGAAAGTAAATAAAGATACGTCTTATAACACTTAAAACATATATTTACGCTTATACTGTTACTCGCAAGACGGTAAATATACAAAAGATGGTAAGTGGTGATCGATTTCGATATATGTTTTAAGTGTTATAAGACGTATCTTTATTTACTTTCCGTAAATTGAATAACACGTACAATGCTGATCAAGAAGTTATTCATAATCACACAATAATTAAGGCTATGTAAAAAATGTTACAATTGTCAAAAGATTTATTCATTTAAAAACATCCTAAGCTAAAAATTAAGTGAACATTATATGAAAAAGGAAATCGCATGTAAAATACATAAATACAATATCGAACTGTTGCAAAAAAACTATAAAGTTCAATTTAATAATTTATGTTAGTTTGAGTATAGTTCGTCTATTTTTTATTATTCTATAAAGTTAGAATTCTCTAATGTAACAACAATAATGGAGAAATTGGACCTGAACGTTATCAGCGGCAGGTGAGTGCTTTGAATTCAGATCAACTGATTGAGAGTCTATCCACAAATGGATTTTTTGTTTCGAAACAAACAAATTGGAATATAATTCGAAACTCGTTAAATAGTTTGTCATGTCCCTAATAAACCAATATACTAATAAATGTAGTTTTACATAAACCAACGTTAGGTTTTTTACTAGCTAGGATACTTTATTTAATAAGTTTGATCCTATTTTAAAACTGAGAAATACAGTTAAGGACCGCACTTTGTTAGTCAATGATAAAATGTAAGATTAGTTGGAAATTTTGTTTCATTATCATTACTATACAGGGTTTGGTACGTTTTGGTACATTTATCATTCTCTTGAATGCCCTTTGTGATACATAATTTTGGGTTTGGTTAATATCTCTCTTTAAAAAGTAATATTTAAGTTTGCTGTGTATCTATTAAATATATTGAGATATCGATTTCAATGACGTAAAATGACGCATTCATTGTTACTATGAGAATACTTTTAATACAGCAAATGGTGTGCCATTTAAGCATGAATTGGAATGATATATAAATAAAATATGGACCTGTTTCTTATAAATACTCAACTTAATTACCAACTTTAATAGGACTTATACGAGCTTATTTCAACCCAAACATGATATTAACCTGAAAATTGTAGTTTAGAGTCAAGAAGATTTTTGTCACTCATTTACCAGCTTATTTATTCTATTGCTTTATTTTGAATCAATCTTTAATCGAGTGATGATCAAATAAAACCTTGTCCAGTTTCACACCATCAAAAACCTTCTGAAGTTTCTCTATAACGAAATAGATTCCGATTAGTGAATTCCATAACTGAACTTCAAAATAAATAACTTAAAACACAACTAAGGTAGTCAAATATATTTTTGACATTAAACTTAACTAACTCAAATTAAGTAAAACAATGGTAAAACACATTCTTAAGCGTATTCTTAGACCATTTAATAGATTCAATTAATAAAATATATTTCATTTCCATACTATCACTACAATTAAGGTATTTTCTTTAGTAATTCCTCGACTCTATGTAAAACTATATAAAACACTTTTATACCAATTATAATCAACAAAAAAAAAACTGCATTCTTGATATATTTACCAAAAGTTAGTTCTTTCCCTACAGTAATCAATTAATTCACTCAACCCCAAACCTGCAATGGATGGCTAAAAACTTCGATAAATCTTGCGTTTATGAAACGGATTAAAGGGTATTTACGTTATAAATTAGCAGGTCTTTCAAAACCATTTTCCTTTACAATTAATATTTATCCAAACCAAGATGCAACAATGGTTTATAGTCTATTGAAAAAGTGTACTTTTTAGGTGACCGATTTTTTACAAGCAAAAGTTAAGTGTTTTAAGACTTGGTTATGAAGTCAGTGTATTGCTGAAGCCATTTTTAATTATGTTTCAAACAAATGTAATTATGTAATTTTTCATTTGTAATACTAACATGAAATACGTTTGCTAATAAGATGACTTTTCTAAAATAAACTACAATTTTGAAGACCCCTCTTTCATGTAACATATTGGTAAAAGATATACATACACCGACGAAGAGAAACTTTTTCGATATCATAAAACCAATAGCTAAACAATAAAAGTCTTTTACGAACACAACTATACATTCCCTCCACGATATCCTTTGCATACTTTATGAGGGAAACTTAGTTTTTTTTATTTTAAATTATCATTTTTGATTTTATCTAACACAATGAGATATTTTTACAAATGTACACTTTAATTTGCTATATTCACAGTGGCCTAAACCTTGTCGACATTTCTTGGATTCTAGATTCATAGTGTCAAGGTAAGACATCTTTCTCCTCGGAAAATAACCAAATGGACCATATTTTGGTTTTAAGGTGAAATAAATTACAACGGAAACGTCTATTTTTAAGTGTACCACCGGTGATCTACAGTGATGGTGATAATTAATACCAAGGCAAAACTGTGGTTCAGATTCCACTATAAACTTTATGTCCCTTGGTTGCCATTAGCTCTATGGGCTATTAATTAACAGCTGTGTCTAAGGAATATGTCAACCTTAGTCACTAACAAGATAACAATATCGCGCCACTCATCCTACACTCATCTCCATTCATACTTGACTTAAAACACCTACTTTTTATGATGACCACTTCAATGAAAAGTATTAAACAGTATTGACGGTGTTTTCTGCATGTAATTTTAAAGCTAAACCATCAATTATTCTTGAAAACACGCAGTTGACAAAACTGTCAGCTGAGACCAATCATTTGGGTTGTAGCTGCATATCTGAAAAATATATTACGATAATTGCAATTGTTGTTTATTTTTATCCCGTTTTAGGATTATGTGGAAAATATTGGATTTATAAAGACATTTATATTCGTAGTCCTACTATGGCATTACAAGCAGAATTACTTTACACTATAATAACTGTGATCATGGGGGACCAGAAAGTATATAAAACAGAGATACGAATGCTATAAACAAATCTACTATAAACAAAAGCTGAATCTTTATTACAGTAGTGCTAGGTAGGAGTAAATGCAATCAGATTTATGCCAATGGTCACCCTGGGTTCCATAACTCTGTAGATCGACGGGTTCGACACAACACAAATCTTGTTTGTAATTTATGTTCAAGGTCAAAGCATTGCGAGCTGAACTACCACTATTTTCCCAGTAAGGACTAGTGTACACGACCGGTTACTTAAGCCAAACTACTTTGAAACCTACTTGAGATTTCGTAACAATAATATAAATGGTACATGTTTATATTGAACATTTTATTCCTTATGTATATTTAAGTTTAACAATTTTGGTTTATTACGTATTGGCATTAATGTTTCTCTCATCACTTTAATGTTAATCACTCATTACTCACCAATTAATTAATATGTTAATAATTCTTTTGACTTTCAATGGTGTATTGTTGTGGCAGTCTTTGTCGATTACTGATTTAGTTTAAACACATGGATCAATTTACTATACATTACATATTTAACGATTGCATATTGTTGATTTAAGTAGTCGTTGTGGTACAATTTCTCCAATCTAACTTAGATACTAATAGATATTAAATAAAATTATATTGCCCGATTATTACCGATATTTTCTCTCACGTACATATAAGATGCTTATGTACATATCATATGCTTCTTGAAAAGACTGGAAATATTTGAAATACTTGAAGATAATGTGAGGAAATTACTTGTAAATGTATACAATTAAGAATAACCCATTAAAATGTTAAATAAAATGTCGTAAATTATCGAATTTTAGTTTTTACCTAAATTATTATTATAAAGCAGCATTTGAATATTTTTAGTTAATTTTGATACCACACCAATTTAATTTTACTGTAAAAAAAGATCTCAGGATAAAATACCTAAACAAATAACGTCCCTACAGAGTCTTCGCATTTCGCTAAACTGCCTATGCTACAAAATATTTAGGTCTTGGTCCTAAACTTAAGATTTCGCCATATTTAAGAGAACAATACAATAGGAAATAATTAATACTTTCACGTAGTTTATCCTTTGAAATAAACATTTTGTTCTTACAATAAATTCTTAATTTCATGTATATGAAATAAATGAAATGATGTCTGTGAAAGCAAAAATAATCAAGTTTTTAGCGCCCCTTAGAAAAAAATAAAAAATAAAAACCACCTTAAGGTCTTTTGGCTTAAAGGCAAAAGTATTATAATAATTTTTTACCTGCTAAAAACAAATTTTCAAACCATGACCCATCAGCCTGAGAGAAAAAAACAGGCAAAAACCTTCAAGCTCACAGTTTTATTTATGAAAAAGATTTACGTGTAGATACTTTATTGGACGATGAGTGTGTATGTAAATGTCAGGGAAATCACAACGTTACATTATTATGCCTGGCCAGGAATAGTGTGAACAGTATTTAGTTATTCTTGTCGTATTTTGGGTTTCACTTAAAGGTGCTACTACGTAAATGTTTTTTTTTATATAACCTTTTGTTTTGTTTATGAATTAATCATAAGCATCTGTAACAAAAGTCAAATGAATAAAAGTTAGGAAGTAAGTTAAAGTATGTTACGAAAGGTCTAGGCACTCAAGTTATGTAATATAAATTTTTGGGGTGGGTTAGAGAAATGCCACTAATTTTTTAACTCCTTAAGTTTAAAACGTTGTTCTTAGCTTGAATTATATAACGGTGGAGTCAATAAGGCTCATATTTAAATAGGTACTTCTTACAAAACCAATTAAAATAAAAGATAGTTTCTTTCATACACATCAATTTTACCCACGCTATATACAGGTGTATCAAAGATTTTATCAGTGAAAGATGTACCTCAATGATATAAATATCATCTACTAAGCAGTATAATATTCGAGTTGTGATACCCTTAGCATTAATGTTGACCTACATCGTCTATATCACTCGACCACAATGGGAGCTCAAATGGTGAGATGCACCATCGTCTCTACAATTTCACAAAGAGAATAAATGCTTTATATTACAACATTTATGTATACCAAACACAATACAATCCAATTATTGTATTAAATAGGCATAATTGGTATCAAAAATAGTTTCATATTCAAATTTTGATTAGTTTTTTTATAAATGTGTAAAGACAAAAAAAACTAAAGAATAAAATTTGACCACTAATTTGTTGTCATGTTGACACAAATAAAATTCATGGTCATTTAGGTTTTTTTTAAACCTGATTTGTAATAAATGTGTGTAATAAATGTTTGGTTAAATGGCAGAGTAATTTCTTCATTATCGTAAAAGAATAGTTGACTTTGAATGACTGTTAGAAATCTTGTATTCGTTTATGTAACAAATTACAGTTTAAGAATTTTTGTTTTGTTTTTTAAATATATTTTTTGTAATATTGGAGTTACTTTTAAAGCCTAAATAAGCTGCAAGGTACAGTAAAGTTGCAAAGCCCAATGGAAGGTGACCTTGTCACACCTTTGGTTTACATCATCAATCATATATTTCTACGGAGTTTCCACCCAATCTTATTTTGACATTTTATACTTTAGGTTTCTTCCACCTTCATCACTTGTATTTCTTACTTAATCCCTTGCTACAACTGTAGTCTCGCAGATTTACCAAAAAAATTTTGTCATATGAGTTTATTTACTAAATCATTAAAAGTCTGGATAAAATATGTATCACTATAACGTATTGTCATAATTCTCCCAACTAAGACAATAGACATTGAAGATGTTAGTAGGCTAGGTTAATATTAGGCACTATACATTTCTATAGGTAAAATAAGCAATCGTGGCTTGTTTCATACTGTTACACTTAATATGAAGAAAATAGTACTTAAGTAAGTTAAGAAAATACACAATTTATGAATTTTAATTTAAGTGTTGCTTTAGCAGTTTCGATCTTAATATAACGCTACTTACTATGGTCTTAAATGGAAAGATTTTTTTTATAACAGAGGTACAAATACCAGAATATCTTCTTTTTTTTGTAATAGTAATGTTAGACTGTAGTAAATACAATAAGATTTATGTAACTTTTAGATTAACAGAGCTATTCGACACAACACAAATCTTGAGTACAATTTATGTTCAAACTTACAGAATCACGAGTTTCGTTAAAAGTCAAAGTTTTCTGAAACACTTTTTTTTGTAATTTCTAAGAACTCAGAAAAAGTTAAAAGACTGATGACTCGTGCCATACTACATATTGCTTGAGATTTGTAAACAAAAAACAAAAATTAACCGACTTGATATGCGTAATGAAAAATGTGGTTTTATATGTGTTACATATGTTTTATTTACATTTTATTTCTAAAATGTGTTCAAATTATTATTTTGTTTACTTGTTGAATTGTTTAAGTTTACTTACAGATTGTGATTTAATAAAAACTTACCTTCTATTTTCTTAAACAAAATGTGAACTTTTGTTAGTAAAATTAGTGTAATCAACGATGGCGACGAGGATGGGATGCCATTGTTGATTCCACTAATTTTACTAATAAAAGTTCACATTTTGTATAAGAAAATAGAAGGTAAGTTTTTATTAAATCACAATCTGTAAGTAAACATAAAGAATTCAACAAGTAAACAAAATAATAATTTGAACACATGTTAGAAATAAAATGTAAAAAAAAAACATATGTAACACTTCCTCCTCTATTTACTGTGCTGCTGCACTTTACGAAGAATCAGCTGGTCAACATGTCTTCTTATTATTCGTCCATCTTCTAGCTGAACTACGTACATTACATGTCCTTGCTTTTTGAACACATGTTAGAAATAAAATGTAAATAAAACATTAGTAGCATATGTATATACATAGGCCGAATGTTTGTTTACCTAATCAACGTGTCAATTTGTAGCCATAAAACTCATCACTGCGCAATTATACAGAATAAACAACTCTATTGACCTCTAGTGGTGCATTGCTATGACAGCCTTTGTTGTTTACTGACTCAGTTGCAACTCACGGGTCAATTAACTTGCAACCGGATGGTTTTGTATTGTATAATTGACTTTGGAATTTGGAATTTAATATTGTTCATTTTTAATGGTTATTGTATCACTCGTATTGGACTGCTCTGAACAAAATAACTTTAAGAAGTTCTGAAAAAATATTTTTTTTTATTTAGTTTGTCATTGTTTATAAAATGTATTTGCTTCTTAAATAGAGTCTGTAAATATTCTATAACCTTTCATTGCGTTGAATACTTTTAGAAAATACTAAACCCTAAATAAATACAATTTTAGATATTATATGAAAACATTGATAGACTATATACGTTTAAGGAAAAGTCTTTTGTATGTCACATACAAATATGTGTTGGTTATTTCTAGGAAAACTCTCAGCTTCACTTTATACACACAAAGCTTCTTTGCTAAAAGTAAAACAAAGTCACCTCTGTTAGTTCACAAGCTTTTGTACCTTTATGTTCCCCAATAACTGTAACAGAAGAGCACGACATCGACATCCACGAATCAAATATCTGGTTACATGTACAAGGGTACTCAACCAACAAATATAACATGGGCTCGTATTTTCTTTAACTTCCAATTCCATATATGGATTTAGCCTAAGCCCTAGGTTTGGGGATTTCTAGACTAGGGCCGACAATTTAATTTTAATATATCACATGTTTTCACTTTTATATCTTTATGGAGATGTCAGAATTAACGATGCTTTATATGTAGTTTATGTAGACACCATTAAAAAGCTACTTTGCTTCCGAAAGCAGGATTATCTATTTTTTTTTTTTTTATACTGTATAATCGCCTGGTCAATTATGAAATTCAAATTTCCAACATGAATTACTATAAACCATTATTGAAGAAATAGATTATGAATGTTGCTATTTTTTTACTTGTCTTTTATTCAGTATCTTACATGTTACCGTGATCACCAACTATTCTTCCTCAAGCAAAATTAAACTTAGCTTTAACATTCATTAACAAAAATCATTCAAGGCTTTTGTTCTCTACTTGAGTTGAAGGTTTGTAAAAGTATTTAGAAATGAAACTTCAACGTTCTTTTCTTTTAAGGGGCTTCTTATGATCTACTTAAAATCGTCTAAAACATTAATGTTTCCAAATTAAACTACTATGTCAGTAGACCAGTTAAGAAAACATATTTGAAGTTAGGAACTTAGAAGGTTATAAAATCTTAAATTCTGTTAGTAGGCTCATGTGATCATAACTGTAATTAGTAGGCTTAAGTGTGATTACCATTGTTGTATGGACAGTTTTACTTTCAGTTTCGATTAAAATGAATCTAAAGCTCAGTTAGCATACATAGATAAAATGAGTTATTTACTTTACTCTTAGATTGAAACAAAACAATTAAGGTTATATCTGCTTTTCATAGTTTTCAATCTAATACGGAACTATTGTAATATTACGTTCTGTATGTGAAATGAGTACCTCAAAGATATAGATCAACTACAAACCTGTATATTATCCAAGACGTGAAGCCCTTAGCACAAACATTGACCTACATTGTGTATACCACTATACCACTGTGTGACCTCTTGATGGAGATATGCACCTTGATCCCAACAATACATACAACACACAATACACACTTTATATATCAACTGATATTCAAAATAGAATTCAATGTTATTTTATAATAAGCATGAATTTGTTTAAGTTCACATTCAACCTCATTAGAATTTTCTTATGTAAAATAAATTGTAATATGTTTGAATTATAGATGTTATATTGTAAGACTATGTTGTTGATCATGTTGAACGAATAACTTTTGGGTTTTTCTTGTTTTTTTACGACTTTACTTCGACTTATTCATATAGCCTTAGGTAAAGTGTCCAAATTAATAAATTTCATTGCTCTCAGTGGCAAGTTAGAACTTCGGTATACTCTTATAATTGTTAAACGTAGTTTTGTTTTGTTTAACGACCTATACAGTTATATTACAGGGGCTTGAGCAACTGCCGCATTTTTATGGTGTTAGGTATGTGCCATAGGGTTTTTATAGTCCTAGATTACCCTTATGTAAATTTCATTACATGTTAAGTTTTAGTAATAATAAAAGTTTACCAAGAGATAAAAAGTAGCTGTATCTTTTTTGTCTGTACATTGATACGTTGAATTAAATTAAAATGACATGTAATAAGTAAAGAGGGTATCGTCAACTTTTAACAATATTTTTTAAATCCTACATCCCAATAAACTAAATTAATAGTACACAAATTGTAAAAAAATACAGAACCACTCAAGACTGGTATTGTATAAACACCATAGTTAGAATTGAAGAGGGAAGTGAATGTTTTAGTAAACAAAATTGTATTTTAGAATTTACCAGGAAACTTTAAGTTAAATTGCTGTCTCTAAGCTGTTATATGTATTCAACCATGTTAAGGTGATTTTACATTCCGTTGACCTCATCTTGCTCGTGAAGTTATTCGCTTGATTTGGCTATGCTTGATGAGATCAAAAGTAAGTAATTTAATATTGACCATTAGATGGATGTTATTCAGTAATTTCGTTTTTTTTATCACACCCGACACAAGAAACTAATAATTGTATACATCTTTTTGAGGACCGTTACTGCGGTGGACCTACGTCATATTATTTATTTCCAGATATATTGATCAGCAGTATAATATTATTGACTTGGAAATCATAACACAAGTACACAAATCGGACCTTGCCAAGGAGATTTAGAATCTGTTAACATTACAAATTTCTAGAGTCAGAATGTTGTATACAACGTGATTGAATGAAAATTAAGTATTTTCATATTAACTAAGGTTTGCATACAGTATTTTTTTTGTGTGTCATCATTTGGAGTTATGATTAGGCTATTATGTTTACTGATAAAAAATTTAGTACGCAGCCACAATTTTCTTTTTTGTACATTTTTAAATCGGGGACATTATCAGTTTTATCTATTGTCTAAAGTATTTTTTTATATTCCTCAGCATGTTAAATTGTATAAACCATCAATTTGTACACATTTCCGTACCAAAAATCCGGAAAGTAAAATATAGTACCAAAAATATGAAATATCCTTCCACAAATTAATAAAGAAATATTGTACGTTAGAGAAAAAACTTTTTTGGTCAAATTGCATTAGGTAAAGTATACTATGTTATCTTTATATTTATTTTTAGTTTAAATTATTAACCTGAATTTGTTGAAGAAAATCAGAAATTATCCAAGAGGTTTGAACTGACAAGCAAGATACATTAGCACGATATTGCAGAGTTCTTGTGATAAGTCATCAATCATACCTGCCATAGTTTGTTGAGGTAAAGGCTTAAGTAAGCTTCAATATCACCATTGACTATACCATTATGCTACCACAGACTATATACCATTATGGTATATAGTCAATAATATTACATTTTACAAAAGTGTAATATTATTGACTACATTATGTGGACTATATTTTTTTTCAATTCATCAAAATGCATATATTTGTAAGACAACGTATTGGATGCCTGTTTTAAGGAAAACGTTTCAAATTTTGCAGTTGTGTACAGAGGTTTCTAATTTGATTGATCATATTATATTTATTAGTCTAGTTAACTTGCAATAATATTTAATGTAGCGTCATTGAAAAAAATATAAATCGCCCAAAATTTGAAAACAAACTGAACACATATTTAAACACACAAAAAATACAATTTTGAGAATAGGAAGCCATTACAAGTCATATAAATAAAACGCTTACATACAAATAGAAAACAATTGTAACTACGCTGTATAACTGCAACATTCATTCAAATATAGAACCATTGATAAATAGTTTTTAATAACTTATTATGTGTAAGTTTAGTATTTACGAATCACGTTGCATTTAAGAACAGCGTTACTCACGAAAAATATTTTTAGGTTTGATTTTATCACTTAGTACTGTAAATTATTACAGGACAACTTTATGATTCGAATAAGATCATATCTTCATTAAATTAAAACATAATGAAAATACTGTATTATATTTAGGTGAAAAGCTACTTCTTTGGATATTCTTGTTAGTTCAAAATATAAACAAAATATTGGTCCATTAATGATGTTAAATACCAAAGAAACGCACCTCTGCATGGAGTTATCGTGCTTGCCTCGTCCACACATGGCAATTTGTCTGCAAAAACATGTCTGCTGACTGTCTCCAGTATGTTGCTATTTTGTCTCCAGTATGTCGGCCGACTGTCGGCAGACAAATTTCGGTGTTTCTGGAGACAAAATAGAGTGTTTTCTGTTTCCCGTTCGAATGGGAAATACGGAGACAAGAGACGAAACTTTTTTTTTTCAAGTCTGCATGTGTGGACGTGTCTGGAGACAGGAGACTGGATACAAGCCGAAGGTGATCAGCATTCAGCCCATTTAGTTAGACTGCAAAGCGGTAATATTACGACGATTTTTGGGCAGTAATAAAAGAGCTGGATTGAGTTTCTTGAAAGTTTTGGAATTAGTTTTTAATGATTTATATCATTATATGACATGTTATTGAATTGTTCATCTCTTCAAGTTTAAAATCTTAAAACCAACTAAGTCCAACAAGTTCTTAATCTTCCACCTAATCTGATGGTCTGATAGAAGATTGCGACCATCGTACGAACCTTGCTCGAGAAAATGTTGAGCCCATCATAGACTCCTCCTAGATTCATTAGGCCCATTGCTCAGAAAAATGAAGCCCGCACAGTATATAATTACGTACTCCTCGGTTACCATACCAACAAACATGGAAACACTGGCTGGCTAGTGTGGACGCAAAACACATTGGAAACTTGTATCTGAAACTGTGTTGACAGACTGTCTGCCGACTGTGCGCGGACAGTCGGCAGACAGTCGGCCGACTCAGTCTCCATGTGTGGACTAGGCTTAGAAACAAATACTGAACTACTTCTCATACCTAAACTACGTATTAAATGCAACTTTTTATCCGTCAAGTCAGTCCAAACAAATACGAGAAGTATAAAACTAAATTTGTTTACACATCTTTAGTACTGTTACAAAACTGTTATCAAAATAAACACAATTTAAGTAAGCTTATTGTTAAAATTGTATCGGAAGGAACACTTTGAAAACTTTCAAGTGTAATTAAAGATTAAAAATTAACTTATAAATATATTTCTACCTGTATGACATTAGTGTTTCATGTGCTATGAGACATTACTTCCCAACGGAACAGGCAGCAAGACACAAATCAACGTGTCGGAATAAAGGAGCATACGGCTGTAATTACTCTCTTGTATATCCTGTGCAATGTATAACAATATTTTTTTTTAAACAGGGTGAGATATAACTCCTTTGTCTGTACAAGTAGTATTACTATGACATCCACAGATAGTCAGATATAGGCCTAAATGTCAATTTACTTGTTGTAGGCTAACTTCTTGTATAAAATCGCAACTAATCGTAAAGTTTTATCTTGTAAGCCAATAAAAAAACGTAACAAATAATTCTTTTATCCATAAAAAGACCTTCAAAATAAGTTGCAATGCGTAATAGGTTTTTACGCAGTAAAACCAACGAAGAACACACCAAATACACACAATATACTGTTTGAAAAGTTTACAAGACTCAAAGTAAGACAGAAAAGTGTATAAAGTAGAAACGACAGTTGGGCTGGACCCAGGGGCAACAAAGTCGTGTCTTAAACAGACTACTCTGTTTGAAGAAATATTGTTTGAACAAACTTATTAGATTTGTATTTGCCTGCAGTGTCATACAAACCAGATGGCATAACAAAGTAAATGTTAAGTCTAAACGCT
Organism: Macrosteles quadrilineatus; assembly: GCF_028750875.1. NCBI lineage: Eukaryota > Metazoa > Arthropoda > Insecta > Hemiptera > Cicadellidae > Macrosteles > Macrosteles quadrilineatus. The sequence continues at coordinate 75,210,692 of NW_026542602.1, read as the reverse complement.
AAAGAATAAAACTGTTGGTAATACACTTTTAATCCATAAATATGCGTAGCTAAGATAGGTCTGCATTTCAGTGTGGAAATAAAAAAGATTTTACTAAATGAAATTGGGGGTACCTTTGTTTGTTGTTTATATAAACCTAAAATTTTATACAGTTAAATAAAAGTTTGAATTTAATTTCTCGATTTCTTAAGATTTTTTAGCATATATAAATCCTTTAAACAGTTTGTGTCTAGAGCCTGCGACCGGAAAGTGCATTTGGAACAGGAAGTCTTTCGTGACAAGTAAAAGCCTAGAATTTCAATCAGATGTTTCATTTAAATTAATTTACTTAATTTATTCTTTAAATGGTTATAAACAATGCAGTGAAAATACATTGTTGCCCATGCATTAACAATAAAATGCAACCAAAGATAAATAGTAAAAGTACGTGGAAGGTTGTTTAATATTCTCTAAATAAATAGCAAGTAAAAAAAATGAGTGCAATGGACTAACAATAAATAAATATTCTTAAAATAAATTACGTAACAATGAATGAGATACAATTAATAACAGTGATTGTACATCGTGTTTTTTTTATAATACTGTAAAAAATAAAGTAATAAATTCATATTAAAATTAGGTATTATGACAAAAAGCTTTAAATGTGCTACTGATTTAAACTCGTGCCGAATTGTTCAAGGAAATGAGTTATATGTATAAAATAGCATAGAAGTTACTTAAAATGTTATTCAAATCACACTAAAATTATTAATGCATTTGATATATCTTATTTAAAAATTACGAACAATCAATCAATAGCATCCTAAATTTTAACCAATCAACATAGTAAAAGACATTTTAGGAAAAAGAACATAGATAAACCTTTATATTGTGGTTCTCTTATTTAAACACTGCACGTCAAGTAAGCCGTCAGATCGGATAGAATAAACGGGGCTTTGTATACAGTTCCATTAGACACCTTGTCCCTTTTAATGGATTATTGGAGTGCCTCAATGTCGATGTTTATACTTCTGTTACTGTTATGGCGACCTATGAAGGTACAAGCCTCGTAAACGTTTATAACGTTGTATGTTTTAGATCTGCTATTTTTAAGTAACGACTAGTTTTTATATTGTTATTGGCACCATTCAAACAATTGTTTTGGTTTTTAAATAACAAAATGTTATTATTTGTAAAATATAAAAAGTATGGTTGGGTGAAAAATTTACAGTGTCGACTCACCTCTTGCTTAACTGGATACCTTCCACGTACATGCTTATTAAGGGTTATGTGCAAGAGCAATTGCAAGGTAATAGAAGCTGCCAACCTCTTTAAAAAATCTCATTAACATAGCATCTTTTCTATTCTAGTATTTAAATCAAGTAATGTGTTCAGCATTGATTTCAGACAAACCGTCGGTCTTGTAAGTCTAAATGATAGGACCATATTGGCCTAGTTATGAAGTAGGATATTTTGTACCAATCCAACTCCAAGGGGGAAAATATTTTATTTTTTTAATACTCGATGTACCAAAACCAAAAATTTACTAGTTTAGGGCCCACAAGACTGGTCATATTATACATTATTTAAAATATCATTTCATACAAATATTAACATTTTACATAGGAACCTGGTGAGTCGGCAGCTCAGTCGGTAGTGACACGGACTTTGGGCCCAAGGTAGCGATGGCATGGGTTTGGATCCTGGTATCTACCTGTATATTTTTTATCAGCAGGCTATAGTTTACCCTTGTAGTGTACTGGCTCTCCCCTTACGATCCACGCACAGACCTCTTAAGCCCAAGTGGACTGGCAAATTGAAGGTAAAAGAGACTACAAACCTCATAAGAACACAAACTAATGATACGAGGGTTAAAATATTAGACACTTATGATTATCTAGAAGCTTCGTCCCTACTGGTTTGAGATGACGTCACCATTACTTGAGAATCGGACAAATACTCTCATATAATTATCTATATAATTTACACATTTATAGCTTGTTTTTTAATCATAATCATGTGACTTTTAAGGTACGTAAAACTGCATCATTATTGCTATAAAATATTCATCATAAGATATTAAAAGAACTCAAACCCAATAAAATGAATTATAAATTTGACAGAATGAAACATGGAGTTTTGGTTGTATTTTGGTGATACATAGTCGTATCCTACAAGAGCAGTGGTTGATATTTTAGCAAACAAGTGCATGGTAACGTAAGGAAAGCAATGAGTGAGTGGGTCGTGAGAGAAGACAATGAGTTGAGAGTTAAGCTCTGAGGTATGATTTGTCTTAGTGTTGAACCACAAACCACAGTTGTGAGAGTGGTGTGATGTGAGTGGAAATGGAATTTTGATGTACTTTGCGAGATGATTACATGTAACTATAATGGTAATTTAAATTCATTGAATAGCTTAGGTAGCAGAGCCAACTTGAAAACGTTTTACACTCAAAAAGCTGCAATGAATGAAAAAAACTTTGGCATTCAAAGGAAATTAGCGTTACCGAATTAATTGGTTTGTATTGAAATGAAATGGTCTTATAATCCTTATTGAGAACGATTTATGTCTAGTAAACCTAAAACTTTATACGTCTGTTCAAGTAATGACTTTAAGTGGTCTAAACTACATTATACCATGATTGATTTTCATCATATATATATTTACTGCCTTTAACTAATTCTCATTTTTCAAATATATTAATTGTTTAATAAAGAACAACTAATAAAATTCTAGAAAAAATACAAGAATACTCTACATATATTTTTACATAAAAAAATAAATTAACTATAATATCGAGTTGAAAAATGTGTATTTTCCTACAGTTACCTAACAATGTACATGTTCTCTCACTGATTTGAGAAAGCAAAGTGGCCAATTCGCTCATCAGTGAGACAATGTTAACATTGTCTCACTCTAATTACTTTGTCTCACTCCAGATTTTCAACGTGAAGGCACGAAATAGTGAGCGCATAACATGCAGGCAACGCCGGATGCGCGTGAAATACGTTGGCAGCACTGGCTGTAAATCAGCTGGTCAGCTGTTGTACTGTCGTATTTGTCACTTCACATTAAATGTTATATTAAAAGTTCACTTCTGTGTAAAAATAGGTTATGTTTCTTCACCAATTTATTTGTTTTATGGTAACTGTAGGAAAAGTATAATGTGCAACTCGAGTTCAAAGTACAATTGCCTCACTCGAGAAACCATTCCTCACTCGCCTATGGCTCGTGAGTAAGGATTTCTCTCGAGTGAGTCAATTGCTCACTTTTCTCACTAGTTGCACAAATAACTATTATCATATCTTATTTTTTTCTTTTACAAACAGCCTATAATCTGTAATGAACAAATCTTATGGATATACACACGAGACTGAGGCTTTAGTGGTAAAACTGCAGAGAGAAAATGTAACACCAGACCTCACCTAAGGGATTATTGTGGCTGTGCTCTCGTCTCCAAGTAAACATTTGCTAAACATTTTCTGTTTTTTTTTATATTTTGTATATACTATGTTTTACTTACTTTTAACAGATCCACACGTGGTTGTATACATTTTATAAAATAACTTAAATTGATTGTAGTGCGAAAATTATTCGTATTTGCAATATATTGTGAAAGTTTTAGATTCCAGCTTTGAAACTTTGAAAAAATTGTTTTGTATTATATAGCTGGTTCATTTTTAAACATATTGAATAGTAATACCATAGAAAAAAAGAATTAAATATAGACTGTCATCATTGCTGCGGTAACCATCGTTACTATAGGTTCTGGCACACACCACTGGGAGCGCGATCTAGTTTCGTAGCGCGTACGCCATAACTACATGGAACTCTCAGCGGTGTGTGCCAGAACCTATGGTAACTGCAGCATGGCTGACGGTCTATATTTAATTATTTTTGCCTGTGGTAATATGTTTAGTTACTCTCCTTTACTTCTTTTGTTTAAAATAGTACAGCTGATCTCCTTGACGTCAGCTGATTTTATTTTTTAACATCCCCTTCCCTCACGCATTTATTAAAACACTCTTTTTATTTAGTATGAAAAATATATAATATTGTTATAACATTGCAGTAATTAAAACTTGCTCTGTAATAATTCTATTAAATGTGTAGTAGTAATCTGTAAACACAAACAATGGATGACATGACTGTAAATGTTGATTATATAAACAGATCAACTCTTTGTTTATTCTAAAAGCAACTGAAACTCAGTGATACGTTAATTTATCGGATTAACTCTTTGATTCTATTCTGATGTTACCCGGTTTGACAAAATAAATGTTACAGATAAATTTATATATTTTTCTTTCATAGCTTAATCGCATCAAACACTTAATAAGCACTAGAAAGCCCTTCTTCCAAGTGAGCTTAATTTTTTTCATCATTTCAAACAATTTTTTGTTTAACAGTCTTCAACTTTTGCATTGTGCAGTAATAATTTAGTAGTGGTGGCTTGAACCATTTATCTATTACATTCACAACTAAATTATTCATACATTCGATTTGAAAGATAGGATTTTTTTAATTAATCAAACAAGCAAGTGATTAAAAATAAAACATTAAGCAACTAAAATCCACGAAACACGTTTTACAACCCAATTAAAGTAACTTATTACGAATGTAGATCAATAACAGCTATATTTATTTTTGTATCCAAGGTATCTCACATTATCGAGCGCACAGTTATTTGACCAATTATTAGTATACAAAATGTTTGCTATTTGGCTATCATTGGTAGTTTGTTTTTTATAATTAAGATTTTCCTGAATTTTAGTTTTTTTTAATTCTTTTAAAATATTTTGGTTTTCTTAGCTTGAAGTACACCTCTTTTCTCTATTTCAGTTGTTATTGACTAGTCTAGGCCTAGCTAAAGGATGAGAATTTGTGCAGACCACATCAAACAAAGATCAATTCAAATCCACACTTATCAAAAATTTAAATCACAGCTCATTTTATTCATACTTATTATTAACATTGCCATTATTACTAACATCGTATTAGCCTAAAGCAGTTGTTAATTATTTATAAGTGATATAGGTCTGTAATAGTTAATCACAACAAAATAGAAAAAAATGATAAACAGTGCAGCACAACAATGGGTGCTGTACTTCAACTACGAGATCCATAAAATAAAATATTTCAAAGTAGACTTTACTGTTTCATATTAATACCAAAAGTTGGCTGTGATGTTGAGAATTGAATGTAAATCAGCGATTAAGCCAAACCCATGGCCAAGTTGGGCCATAACAGTGAATTGGATTACTACTACAGGATGATATTAGATTTAATGGTTATTTATGGTACATTTCCACTTCAAAGTTTGCATGTTCTGTATACATGAAGTTTTATATTCCAATCGAAGTAACTAATATTTTTTTTACTAGAAGTAGGTTGAATTAAACTAAATTGACCCTCAAAAGGTGGCCAGTCACAAAAATTTCTTTTTAAAGTTTGCTGGAAAAACAACTATTTACAACATATATTTCGGCTGATACATGTAAAAAATAATAAAAATTTTCAAACAGTGACTTTGTACACAACACATGATTAAATACTTCTGAAAATTATACATCTTTTAGTTTAATACAAGATGATAGCAACAAAACTTTTGATATGAAGTTAACAAATATATTCTATACCAAAGAATGTATTTATGTGACATGTATTTTGTGCGTACTTCTAGAAGAATGACTACAACTTTGACCCAATTAACAAAAACTAAAATTATGGATTTTTATTTGTTAATTGGCCTTTAACACTTTGACGTAATCTGAAATAAAAAGTAAATAAATATATATTCCACAAAAAAATTTTAGTAAATAATAAAACAAAATTGTTCTTTATATAATAGGTTTGCTATTTTTTTCATGTTAGCTCAAATTGCTTTTACCCTCCAAAAACAATTAAAAATATTCACAATTCAACACTGCTCTATAATGGTTTATTGTTAGTGCTTAAAACCACCTGAGTTAAAATTATAAAGTGTTCACGTAATTTTTTTCTGTAAAATTACCATCACAATTAATTTTACTACACAAACGAATAGTGTACTAGTATTTATATTTTAAATGGACTATTTTCATAGAGCTACCCTGTCTTTATCCACTTTGGTCGGGCGGGTGACGATAATGTGAGTTATAGCTGTACTAAGCCTACTTCACAGAGTTTCACTGACATCGTCATTTGTATGTAATCTTCATGTGCGATCCTGGGAGTTCTACAGACCAAATTTGCATCACAGACGTGTCAGATTCTGAATGTTTTAGAATATTCACTAACCTGAGTACTCTTTTAGTGCTTACGAAATTATCTTTCACAATATGCATGCATATTTAAATGAATATGCGTGGGCCACATAAAAAGATATATTTGCAGTCTTGCTGCACTAGTTGAAGCTACCTAGTTTAAGGGATTATGTATTATGTACGATGTGAGATGTATGATATGGTATTAAAATGGTCGGAGTGAACAATATATCGTGTCAGTTCCATGCAAGTATAGATGTATAGGATTACAAAAAGGCTAATAGTTGAATATTTTGAAAACTATGTTTAACTAGAATTATTTTTCTTGTAGACCACAAATTGAAATGAAATAAACCATAAACAGGCACACATGTTTAACATCAAGTAAAATGTCTTAAAAAGTTAAATTTAAAGGTTTTACACAAACCCTCTACTACGTATGTAAAGTTTCTTTTTAATTTTAGGCATGTCAAATTCACATTCTAGAAACTTTTCATTGGTGTGATTTGTCTGTATTTACGAGGTGTTAAAAGCTTCAGTAAATAACTAGTACAGCTTTTTTGATGTTTTATTGCCAGTAAAATTAGCATTTATACTATGTATATACTAATTATGCATTAGAATCTATGCATACACAACGACGTAATCCTAAGCTTTTCGCAGAAATGTTTTTAATTGTAGAAACTATACTTGAGTATTTCATTATACGTGTTAATCTATTCAACAGAGCTGCAAATCGGCTGTTATAGCCTACACCTTCCTGATGAGAATTTAGTTTCTAGAACAGTCAGGCTCACACTTTCAGTGATTACACGCTAATGGTGATGTTGTGAAACTCTAAAGTAGGCTTAGCATGGATCTAGCTTGTTATGTATTGTGATTATATTTTGGACCAGGTGAAAAAATACAGCTGATAAGTGATTTCAATAGTTTTTATTATTTGTTTCTCCATGACTTGTAGCTGAACTTTAAAATATGCAAAAAATATAATTGTATTTAATTATATGTATATTATTTTTATAACAATTCAACCCATATGATGGATAAAGGAGAATGTTTAAATACTGGATCCTTTCCTTAAAAATGCCATCAGTTAAAATATTTAAATTAATAATATTAAACTGTACGTAACGAACATTTCATAGTCATTAAGATTAATCTGTATTTAGGTATGAATTTCAATACATATTTTTACTATTACATTACATGACATAGTTTTGATATTGATTTTAAATCAATAAGTGATAACTGTATGGTTACTAGGTGGTTATTTTATATATGTAAACCTTTTTAAGATATACTTAAACAAATATTCAAATGTATTTAAAATAGATGTTTTTACATTTGGTATGAAATGATAAAATATGCATGTTTAAATATATCTAGTGTACTCAAATAAGCATTCCTTTACACTACGATCAACATTTTACTATCATACAATATACTGTACTGTTTTATTTATTGATACCAATATGACTCTTTTTTATTTACAATAGCCTACCATATAGTAATAATAACTATCCTTGATATTGAAAACAAACAAATTAAGTAATCGGGAACCAAATAATAAAGTATTTTGAATTGTTATTAACTTTGATTGTTTTAAATACAGCAATCAAAATACATAAGGAACGTTGACAATCCAAAGTTAAATTTAATCAACACAGGAGAAGGGTTAAGTTCCATTTTATTAGCTAGAGTTGGCAAAAGCTATTTCACAAGTGTAAATTATATGTACCGTAAAGTCCGTTTTATGGGTTGGCACAGTGACGTTGAGAAGTAATAAACATAACAAAACAGCTGTGAACAATTCGGCATTTAATTACGGATCAAGTTACATAAAAGCCAAAAGGTTACTTTTTCCCCTTTTTGTACGACATGTAACATTTATTTATATAATTACTGAGTTACAGTAAAATTCAACATACACTACCGTACTAAATAAAAAAAATTGAATTGCATTATTAGCCAAAATAAACAATACTGAAATGGCAACTGCAAGTTCAGATCCAGTAATGATTATTTTACCTAGTACTGTATTTATATTTTACCTCCAAGGCTTTTATTATTCTGCATAGTAAAAGTATTGCTCATGAAAAATAAATTACAAACCTTATAAAATAATGTATATATTTTTATTAATTCTGAGATGCGATGAGAATATTGAACTAATATCAATGCAAGGGTAAGTGTAGAATGGAAGGAGATGATATCTGAAGTTGTTTTGTGTCTATGATCAGCTGTTTCATTATTGACGACTATTTTCTTTAATGTCCAATCATGATATGTGGTTCAATTTTGTAACGATCAAAATACCTGATGATTACCATACTTGAGTATTATAATATTCATCTAACCAGCTTTAAATTGTCCATTATCAAAAAGGACAGTTCAATTTTAAAGTCTGCATACTTATCACGATTATTTTCGTAGCCTCACAAATCAGCTGTTCTTATTTTTTTATTTATTGTTAGGATTTAAGGAAAGCAGATTCGGAGACAACACACTTAAATTCTAAACGTGTTGTGTCACTGGCTGTAGCAGGGGAAAATAAAAACACAACTGAGGTTGAAACTAACTGTTACTTCCGTATAATCTTGTACTTCTAACAGTTTAGCTGAATGTGGCTTTTCACGAAACTTTCTTAACTTGTTAAATAATAAAATAAAATTATACCCTGATATTTTTCGTTCCTAAAACTACAATATTTATTGATCTGTATCAATTATTGTCGGCATTTTGCCTTTTATAAGCTTTTATAAATCAGTCATGTTAGATGTTTGGTTTTGTACAACACATTGGTTCAAATAGTTACTAATATTTTGAAAGCAATTATATGAAAGAGGTTTCTTTACGTTACCCGAATAAAAATAACTGTGAGGCACATTTTATTGGAAAAAAATATATGTTGGGATTGTTGGTATGTCTGGTTTATTTGCTTTATTGCCGATCACCAGATATACATTGGGGCATCGTTATCAATTAGGTTTAGTTTTATAGGGAATTAACCTATACCAAGAATCAACTACTTTTAACATTAAAATAAGGAAGCCTATACCTACAATACATATTCGATACATATGTAATATCAAAAAATAGATTCAATATAATATGTATATTACATATTACGAATCTTCAACAAAGGTGTAAGGCAAGCGACCAGGAAAGTGCAATCGGAACTGAAAGTTATTGGTGACAAGTAAATGCCTTGAATCCCGATCAGATGTTTATGATTCTATCTTCGTTCCTGTCGAAAAACATATTCTGTTTGTGGTACAGCAACACATAATCTTATCCTACTTTGATTACAAATTCTGTTTATGTGAAGATTAACCATTTGACAACACGTTAATTCACCATATTAGTCCGTAAATTCATTTGAGAAAATAACAACATAAAAGACACAGTTTGCTTTAATTTTAAATTGCCTTTCTACATGTCAAATAAAATACTCTGTGTTTCAACAACTGTAGTTTTTTTTTATATTTTTTTTACTGATAATTTTTAGGTTGTATTGACTAGGAGTGAATACACTCTAAGTATAGTTTTTATAAATATATTTAAACCAAAAACATATGTTTTTTTTATATTACGGTTTAGCTGTTATTTTAACACAGAACTACATAATAACACGCTTAGTATACTAAAAACCTCCTTTATATCAATATTAGAATTTGTTGGAGTAAATAAAAAAAATAGTTGGTGTAGAACAGAGGGAGTTTCGAATATCGACGAATAAACCTTCTTGGTGTAGAACAGAAGGAGTTTCGAATATCGTCGAATAACGGTTTCCTGCAATGGTGAACCTTCTTGGTGTAGAACAGAAGGAGTTTCGAATATCGACGAATAACGGTTTCCTGCAATGGTGAACCTTGTTGACGTAGAATAGAAGGAGTTTCGAATATCGACGAATAACGGTTTCCTGCAATGGTGAACCTTGTTGACGTAGAAGAGAAGGAGTTTCGAATATCGACGAATAACGAGTTCCTGCAATGGTGAACCTTGTTGACGTAGAATAGAAGGAGTTTCTAATATCGACGAATAACGGTTTCCTGCAATGGTGAACCTTGTTGACGTAGAATAGAAGGAGTTTCGAATATCGACGAATAACGGTTTCCTGCAATGGTGAACCTTGTTGACGTAGAATAGAAGGAGTTTCTAATATCGACGAATAACGGGTTCCTGCAATGGTGAACCTTGTTGACGTAGAATAGAAGGAGTTTCGAATATCGACGAATAACGGTTTCCTGCAATGGTGAACCTTGTTGGTGTAACGATACACTGTAATAATTGACTGTTGTTAATTTACATTTGTTCAGTCAACTTTCTGTACTTACCGTAAGTACAGTCCATATTTATATTACTAGGTTTCTAACCAACTGTATTATTTGCTATATACATGTCTTACAGGTTAAAACAAAAAAAAGTTAATTAGTTAAACAGTTACGATACACAGCCATTTGTATTAGGTTATAAGCAATAGTATGGTATGTTTGATTTTAATACATGTTACCTTAATATAACAGGCTCATGTATATTAAGTTCACTTACATGAACTACATTTTATTGATTCTAATAAATCTGTATGCTTTATTGTAGTAGCCTTTTGAGTTTGTAATACATCTTTTATGAATGATTAGTTGAATATGCATAATATAATCGCCAAAGGTGACATTTCGAACCATATATTTCAAGACCAAGAGCATACCATCGAACCACAAGCGTTGCATCAGCACATTAGAATCAAGTAGAAACTATATTCACTATATTATATCAAACATGAAAATCTGGACATTCTGTTGAAGTTTAGCAATCATCAAAAGGAAATATTCAAGAAGCAGTGACGCTGACGACCCGTGGTAATTTGGTTGATTAATAGTATGAAGAAATGGTAGTTTATACAACAATCGTGTAAAGGCTAACGACACGAGAAGAAAGTTAAGAAATGTTAAATCATTTGCAACTGCCTTAAACAATTTTAAGTGTTGTTAAGCCTATTTACACGAGTTGTGTACACTACTTTACCTAAGACAGTAGCCTACGTCTTAGTTCTCGATTATTTTAAATATCTAACATACCAGCAAGTAACTGAGCTATTTTAATAGTTAAAATTGTTCAATTTTACAATTTATGCAACAAATTTATATTAGTTGATGATAAAACAAATAAATATAAAAATAACGAACACTGAAAAAGGGTTATTGAAATAAAGGTTGTAACAATATGCTTAGGAAGTGAGACTGATAAAATAAATGTGGCTTTAGATGAAATTCAATTAGACCCCTAGATTATTGGAGTAGCCTACCTCAATGTCGACGTTGGGCACTTCTGATACAGTTATAGCAACCATTGAAGGTACAAGAACTCATAAATGTTTGTGGCATTACATGTTTTACATATGAGGTATTTAAACAACAACACTTATGTCCCTCCTAGCATTATCTAAATTTTAACTCATATTTATAAAATCATTAAAAGTTACTATTCTCCTACAGATAACATGCTGGAAGACAAGAAATAGGACAACTCTTTGTAAAATAGTGTATTAAACTTCCAAGTAACAATTTTAAACAATTTTCAACCACGGAAATGAAGAATCAATGTTAATAATGTATAGTTATTTATTTAGAAAAATGATGACATTTGTGAGGTTTTACAAAAATTCATTTATTAAAGTATTAATATGGAATCATCAACTTGAATTAAAAAATAGATATCAAAATTTAAAATTAAAAGTAAATGTTTTAGTTTAAATATATAAATGTATTTAAAAAAATTATTATATCCTAGTATTTGATTATATTTAGTGTAAGAAAAAGGTTACAACTTTCCAATTAATCTAAAATCAATCGCAAACAATCAACAAGTGAAATCCAATAACTGTTTAGCAAAAGACAAAGGCTAGTTCGATTGGATTGTGCTGACTGAGCAACCGTTTGAATTGTTTGTTAATTGTGCTGACTGAGCAACCGTTTGAATTGTTTGTTAATTACTTTTAATGAAAGGCCTTTTAACAGAAAAGTGGCATTTCCAATATAAATTCAAATGAATTACCATTGAACTGAACTAAGTAACTCATCGTACGTACTTTTAAGAACACATCATTATAACTTTGTTCAAAAAATAATTGAGGACATTTTCTACCACAGTGGTAGAAAACTAAACACAACAAATAATATCTGGTAGTATGGTGGATTGGTTGGCCATGATGCTTCAGTCTCATTGGTGGAGTCATTGCGAACTGTGCGTTTAGGGTTCCATTGTGTAAGCTATAGCCATGGATATCCATTACTATAGTTGTACTGTAGTAATATAGATCCATGGCTATACCCTACATCTTACCTAGACTTGTTTTTGTTTTGTCATTGGCTATTTTTTGTATATATCTTGACTTGACTGCTATACAGTGCATATATTTCACCACTAATCTCTGTAGCTGTAATCCAACTTAGGTTGGTCTTTTGTGTACTGCTAGTTTGTGTTGATAAAACAATTTGTAATGATAAAACTCTATTAGAAATGAGTGTTAAATATCAGATAAGAAATCAGTTAAATAAAATAAATACTTCCTTCAAAGTATGGAGGAATACAACTAGCTTCACAAAGGATCCAGTGATTTATTGACGTTGAGAGCTTAAGAGTGTCTGTCGATTGCTAGAGGTAACTCTCAAAGTAATGTACCAATACAATTGTATTGGTATACAATACTCAAATCTGTTTAGTATATAATCTGCTCAGTGGTCAATATAATATATTGTATTATAGCGGTAAAAATATGGTTTTAGCTAATATAACTGCACTGTTGTGAAAGCACTGCGATGATACAAATGTACTGTGGCTTAGTGGTAGTACTGCAGTGTTTAGTAAAGTGAAACTGTAAATTAATGATGCAAAGATTGTAGTACTACCATCGATGAACAACATTAGTGTACCTAGTGTTTATGTTTTCACTAATGGTTCCCTACAGAATTAAACTTCTGCGCTAGCCTCTTCCTACAATAAAAAGACAGGAACGACAAGGTCCATCAACTTATATTTTTTCACACGTTCTTATTCGTAATTTTATTCCATCTTCAATTTAGTTAGTATTAACCTTTCGAGGATGGGTTTATATCGTCGTGTTTCCCCAATTGAACTTTGATATATTGAGTCGTATGTAAAAATTTGACCATTTTCAAGTTGCGTCAAAACCCGACATATTCACCAACCGTCAACCTAGACTGTTTATTCGTATTACTTGTCCGTTATCGTTTTTCTTCAATGTTTCTATAATTTATTAGTTGAAAAATGTGCCGATCCATCAAACCCAATGCAATTTACGGTAGATTTATACAAATGTTGTCAAATTTCTTAAAGGGTTACAGGATAAATCCAAAAAGATGAAGTAGAAATTTGGTCTTTAAATCCCTTCAATTTCGTTTGTCAAAGACAATTGTAAGTACACTATACATATTAAAACTACCAATATTATTTGAAATCAAATCATTTGTTTATTTTAGAGCTGAATGTCGTTTAACTTATAATAGGCCCCTGAATATGTGGTTTGACCTAGAAATAATTAGAACACAGATGAAACCATTGTTGTTCGATGGTGAAAAGTATTGTGAATAACATATCAAAAGTCTCCAAAAATATCTTTGGTGGAACACCACAATTTTTCCAAAATGGCGGCCAAGTCCAGTAGTTTTTTGCTTTTTATTGAAATTCTGACTTTCCAGTCAATATTGGTGAAAAGTCGTCAATACATTTAATGTTCCTCCTGAAATTACCTTTAAAATGATACCAAATACATGTACCTACAACAAAAAATAAACCCCGTAGAAATAATAAAATATTTCAATTAAAATTTTCTGTTATAAATTAATGTAATAGTTCAAGCAAACTAAAAAAAAACCAGACACAGGGATCGTATAAAAATTTTCAAGTAAACATGTTATGGTTTTATTTTTATTGTTGTGGTGTGCAGAGTGACATACCAAAAGTTGCAAAAATCAGTCCACGGGAAACCCCTAACTTAAGGAAAAAATGGCGGCTTTTCCCAATATTGGACAAATTTTGCAACAAAAGATACCACATGTTTTTTTGCACATTTTTCGAGATATTGACTTGGAACCACGACCGATATTTATTGGATGGTCCGTACTTAATTTCAATAGGGAACGCTTTTTGGGCCGCCATCTTGGATCATCCATATTGGATCTGCCATATGGGATATAAATATTTTTTAATGTAATTATAGTGTTGTGACACATCATTATGAACTAGATTTCCACGCTGATTTCAATGCTGAAATCCGTTTTTAAATAAGTTTTTTCGTTGCTTAAGATATATTAAAACGAAAACTTTCCCCTATACATCAGTTATGGACGTATCGTAAGTTACTTTGAAAATGTGTTTGGATTATTTTTCTCCAGGTATTATTATTGCTTGCAGTTCGTTCTAGCCTTAAAATATTCAGTGATAAAAGATCTTTCATTTTAGTTAGCTTTCATTTTGTTTTATTTATAGTTAAAACAGACTAGTTATAGACAAGGTACAAACCCCTACACAAAATTAAATTAAACTTTTTTATCAGTTTTTGTTAAAATATTTATATCCTGGGTTGTTAATATGTTAACAAGTTCGTTCTGGTATCAAAGTACTCAGTAAATGTTTGGCTTTAATTTTATTGATTATTAAATAACACATGACAAATTTAAAACGAATCATGTAGGCCTACCTTCAATGAACTATTGAATGAATTATTGTTATTTTGAAATTTGTCTTTAGTTAAAGACATTTATCCCCAATTCTAAATAACTCCCAATAAGAAATCCATAGCTAAAATAAAAGTCAATACTTGAACGAATAGCTATGATGAGTTTTTCCCGTTATTTTCACTCTGCAAAACACTACAAAATAAAACCATAAAACGTTTTGTTGAAATTTTTTAAAGGCCATATCCTATATTTATCTAAATATAATTTCCAAGTTACACAGTTACAGTTATTTATAAGTACAGTTATTTATAAGTAAGTTAGTCATATGTACCATCAGTCAAACACCACTCCCAATCTGTTGAATCTGCTGGTGAACTATTTCCGCGCCATACTTGAACCTGATAGTACAACCTTAGACTGTGGTAGTTTTCAATGTGTTTTAAATTGTCAAAGTACGAAACGTCCATAAGAAATGTATAGGGGAGAGTTTTCGTTTTTATATATCTTAAAATCGTAAAACGGTATTTAAAAAACTGATTTCAGCATTGAAATCAGCGTGGAAAACTAGTTCATAAAGATGTGTCACAACACTATAATTACATTAAAAAATATTTATATCCAATATGGCAGATCCTATATGGCTGATCCAAGATGGCGGCCCAAAAAGCGTCCCCTATTGAAATTAAGTACGGACTATCCAATAAATATCGGTCGTGGTTCCAAGTCAATATCTCGAAAAATGTGCAAAAAAACATGTGGTATCTTTAGTTGCAAAATTTGTCCAATATTGGGAAAAGCCGCCATTTTTTCCTTAATTTAGGGGTTTCCCGTGGACTGATTTCTTGCAACTTTTGGTATGCCACTCTGCACACCACAACAATAAAAATAAAACCATAACATGTTTACTTGAAAATTTTTATACGATCCCTGTGTCTGGGTTTTTTTAGTTTGCTTGGACTATTACATTAATTTACAACAGAAATTTTTAATTGCAATATTTTATTATTTCTACGGGGTTTATTTTTTGTTGTAGGTACATGTATTTGGTATCATTTTAAAGGTAATTTCAGGAGGAACATTAAATGTATTGACGACTTTTCACCAATATTGACTGGAAAGTCAGAATTTCAATAAAAAGCAAAAAAACTACTGGACTTGGCCGCCATTTTGGAAAAATTGTGGTGTTCCACCAAAGATATTTTTGGAGACTTTTGATATGTTATTCACAATACTTTTCACTATCGAACAACAATGGTTTCATCTGTGTTCTAATTATTTCTAGGTTTTGCTATTTATTTTCTTATTTTAAGGCGCCTATAAAATTGATATGGTATGAAAAGGTTTAGGTGATAAAGAACTGCATCTTATAAGAGTTTAGAAAAGAATACTAATACGGGGCAAAGGTGTATTGTGTTGGTTAAAGATTTCAGTTTTAGTTCATCATGATGTTGATCCACAAACCAAAGCTGGGAGAATGAAGTGGGTGAGGGTGAAATGGAAACGGAATTGTAATAAACACGATTGCGAAATAGATTTTGCTGTGTGACTAGAGTGGGATTTTAGTAAAAATAGAACTGCATTGCATGCATTATGTCACTGCTCTAGACCTAAAAGGTTTTTATTTGGGTAGAGTATAGGACAGACGATGCTTTTAATAAAATAAAAATCACACTTATCTAGTATATCTGCCTGAAACAAAAATCGCTATTTGCCTACTAAGATGAAATGGGCAGGAAAATTAAGTGACTATGAAATTAATAACACATACTGGGTGCTTGGAGGAATAATTATAGTATAATGATTAGTTAATACGTTCTTAGAAAAAATTTGATTATTACCAAGCACACGTTTCAACTTTCATATTTCTTTTTTTTTAGGAAAGATTTATTTTAACAGAAGAAAATTCTCGTAGGATGGACGTCAGAGAACATTCAATCCATTAATTTAATCAACATTTCGATTCAGTTGGCACTTGATGGATGTGAGTGTTCTCCATTGACTAAATTACAGCGCCGTCTTTATATGTTTACAAAAATATATATCTTGATTTTAAATATCATTAGGAAATGGGCAAATACATTTAATCAATTAATTTATGTTTGCAAATTCTTTAGACATGTTTGTCACCAAGTGTATGCTTTAAGCATAAATTTATGTGACTTAAATATAGTTTACGGGTGTAAGCACCGTTTGTTAGCTTACTTCTTGAGTAATCTGTAACACAGGGTGTTTGTTACAATGAATATTTTTTTTCCTTAACCCCTATAGGTAAAACCTAAAGGCACCCCTTTTTTGCTTTTTACCATAACCAACGTATATAATATTCGTTTCATTATTCTATTTATGATATGCAAAATATACAATTTGATTTAAATATCTTAATTTCCTTGAACACCCTAAAGTATTAGAAGGGCTTAAATAGAACTCAATAAAGGATATGAGGGTTAAGTTTCCGAATTTAATAATTTTTTTTTAAATATTTTGAGATAGCTTTTAAGCTAGAGGGTTGGATATTGGTTGTGGGTCTAGGCCTTATAGCATTAGGATGACAACTGTGATAATATAATTACGGTAATAGTAGTTCCCCTGGATCGGCAACCTTCTCGTAATACTGTTTAAAATGATTTTGACATATCAGTACATTTACCAAACATGCCACACTCCCGTTTAGTTAGTATGGATGATTTTAACCAATTTAATATCAAAATCACAAAGATTAAACAAGAAATAAAAATATTTGACATTACGGCTATGCAGTAAGATACATGAATCAAGATACTAATTTTATTAATTAATTGATGTTGACTTCTCATAATACTCACAGGTTTCAAAGTAAAAAATATTGTTACAAGTCTAGAGGGTAAATTAAAAAAAAAAAATTAAAGTTATGTTAATAAAGCCGTTACATACATTTGATTATTGTTTTTATTTGAAGTATTTACCTAGTATAGAAGAAAATTTATCGTACAATAAATGGTAAACAGGTTCACGCATTAGACGTATCATAGGATTTGCATGATTAAGTACTAATTATGTCATTCAAAATTATTAAGCCTGTTTTGCATTGATTCATAATAATTGGACGTGGTTTAAGATCCGATACAAAAACTTAAACCTTTAATGCCGGAGTAATTGACGCATTTAATCATTACTGATCCAGTTCAGACTGTGATATTGCTCCACGTTAATAATCTTTGACTTAATTGAAAGCTAGCAGAGAGAAATCTTGCATGGCGATCTATCAGCTTAGACTCTAAGGTAAAAAAAAAGATTTACAGTTTGCGGCGTGAAAAACTGCATTTCGTTGTAACAATAGTTATTTGTGCAACTAGTGAGAAAAGTGAGCAATTGACTCACTCGAGAGAAATCCTTACTCACGAGCCGTAGGCGAGTGAGGAATGGTTTCTCGAGTGAGGCAATTGTACTTTGAACTCGAGTTGCACATTATATTTTTCCTACAGTTACCATAAACAAATAAATTTGTGAAGAAACGTAACATATTTTTACACAGAAGTGAACTTTTAATATAACATTTAATGTGAAGTGACAAATACAACAGTACAACAGCTGGCCAGCTGGTTTACAGCCAGTGCTGCCAACGTATTTCGCGCGCATACAACGTTGTCTGCATGTTACGCGCTCACTATTTCGTGCCTTCACGTTGCAAATATGGAGTGAGACGAAGTAATTAGAGTGAGACAATGTTAACATTGTCTCACTGTTGTCTCACAATGTTAACATTGTCTCACTGATGAGCGAATTGGCCACTTTGCTTTCTCAAATCAGTGAGAGAAGATGTACATTGTTAGGTAACTGTAGGAAAAATTATTAAATTATAGCCTGCGCCATATTCAATTATCTATTGATGAAATCATAAATGCGTAATATACAGGTTTTGTGTAGAAACATCTGTATAGAATTATTATAGTTTTCTCCTTTACAAACGTAATATGTAATGAACAAATCTTACAGATATACACACTGAGGCTTTAGTGGTAAAACTGCAGAGAGAAAATGTAACACCAGACCTCACCCAAGGGATTATTGTGGTTGTGATCTCGTCTCCAAGTAAACATTTGCTAAACATTTTCTGTTTCAATATTTAAATATGTTTTCTTAAGTAGAATTAAGCAAATTTTGCTTAATCTATTGTAATAGTGATAGATTGGTTTATTATCAAACCACATAGTAATTGGCTAATATTAAAGGCCTACTGTTATTATAATTTAACTATAAATATTATTTTATACAAAGATTGTTTACGTGGAACCTCAGATTAATCGGGGTTTTCAACAAGCATGTCTAGTCCAAAAACCAACAAACAAGTTGCTTGGATATTACAAATATAGTTTATTATGTATAAGCTGAGGTTATAGTTTAAGTTACGTAAAAAAATATAACTCTGAACATAAAACTTTACTTGAAATAAGAAGGTCAGAAAGTTAACAAAGAGAGTTCGGATATCGCAGTGCCAAAGAGGTGGAGTCCTGTCCTGCTGGAACACGAAGTCGTCCATATCCTCTTCAAGTTAAGGAAACAACCATAGCTCCAACATTTCTATATATGCAACGACACAACAGTTCTTTCTGCCATACACTAAAAACATGCCATACACTTTGGTTTTTGACACCATACTAAATACATACAGTTCATGCTGTAAAATTCAAACCCAATAACCAATTGTCCAAAAAAAAGCTTCCAATTCACCACTCTATACACCTTTAGCTTAGTAGCCAAATTACAATGTTTTACTTTTTTAAAGCTTATTGTTTAAATGCCTTTGACTTTGAAATACTCTATTTCACATACACTAAGTCACAAACCATTTCTTTGTGTATGCTGTGTTTAAATGCTAATGCTTTTTATTTTAGTATTTCTTAGTTGACTGTTAAGGATTACTAGTATATATACAGTAGTTTATAATTACTTAGGATGAAAAACTATGAATAAAATGTTGTATACATCTCACCAATACTTAGTACGATTTAGTTTTTTTTTTCAGAAAATTATTTTATTACATAATAGTATTTTATAGTATATTATTGTTTTTAATGAAAACCAAAATTCGTTGGAAATCATAAATATTTATGCTTATATTGTTAATCAATGATCAGTTCTTTATTGAAATGAACACCATTTCATCGGATCCTACTTTTTATATTCATGAATATTTACAAAATAAGCTATATCGAGATTTAATACAAGGTAAATGATAAATTTATATGCAAATAATGTACACATTAACGATGTTAATGATGTTACATGTAATAAATCAAACAATAACGTTCTAACCTCAAGTAAAATAAATTATAGGTATCAATGTACTCTGCAAACACGATCAACTGTTTAACATGTCAATGAATGTTTGTAATACAAACAGATCTTCTCTCTGTTTATTTTATAAACAAATTAGTTCACCTATGAGAAGATTTCACAGGTAAAAAAACATTTGAGACTTTGCTATAGGTAATATTCAATTGTTATTTTAATAAAATACAATAAAAATGTCAACATGTATTTAATATAAATAATCATGTAAAATTCAATTGAATAAATGGAACGATGATATCTTACATCTTCAAATCTATACTTGCTTTAAAGAGTGTTGTTAACTGAATCATATTGATGAATTAAATTTTTTATGTATAATTGAACCAATTCAAAGCCAATTTTCCTAAAACGTTATAGTATTTTCAATTTGTTAACGTAATAGGTCTACTGTTGTTTAAAATGTATCTACGGTAAACAATTTTTATCTTACGATTTTTAAATCCAATTACAGTACAAAAATCATGAACAAACAAAACAACGGTTCTGAGCTTTGCTAAGTTTAAATCAACTTCCATCAATTGTTATCGGAAAGTAAAACAATTAAAGCATTCTTAGAAAATGCTCCGACAAACAATTCAAACGTTTCTTTTAACCTGGATTGTGAAATACCGTACCAATAGAATGTAGCTTCTTGAAATCAGATTTGATCATATTTTCATGGTATAGGCACAGTAAATTAATGGCATTTATGTATTTTGATTTATCTTGTAACGAACAGTTATATTAATTGTGTTTTACGCTTTAGCAATAGTGGAAACAGAACAGAATATCTTTGTTATCTATTAAAACGCAATGACTGCCTAAGTATAATGGTACACTAATATGGAAAAGTTGGAAAAAGCTTCTCATGCTGCAACTATTGCAATGAAATTCCACAAATTAGTCGTATTAACATAACAACAACGAGTGATATATTTACCGCTTCAGGGAATTGTACAGTATTT
The DNA here is from genome assembly GCF_028750875.1 of Macrosteles quadrilineatus. Classification (NCBI taxonomy): domain Eukaryota; kingdom Metazoa; phylum Arthropoda; class Insecta; order Hemiptera; family Cicadellidae; genus Macrosteles; species Macrosteles quadrilineatus. The sequence goes on along the minus strand of NW_026542602.1, from coordinate 75,189,494 downwards.
ATGTTGTTCATAACGTATTCAGATTACCTAATTGTAATTGAATTGCTGTATGCCTAATGCTCAACATAGCTTATATTTTTACTCAACTTATTTTCATTATATTTTTATGTTACGTAATTTGTTTATAATTTTGAAACCAAAAGTCGGGAAATTCAGATATTTATATCTCTTTCTCAAGGTTTTAAAATATTTTTAGTAATAATAATATTATTTAACGGTTGAACACCAGTTTAGCAGTGCTTGAACAAAAGCCGAATCTGATAAACCAAAGTAAACGACAAACTTAATATACGTATATTTCCAACAGAAAAGCAGCTTCAACCTTCAACAAAGAATTCGGAGTATTTTATGCGTGGTTTGGACACAACGAATTATGACTGAATCGTCTTTCATGTGAAAAAGACTTAAACAAAATGAATCACTCTACCCAAACATGAGAAATGTTGCATGGTATACAATACTAAATATTAAAGACCGCGGTCGAAAATGAGGACTATGCTAGAGGTATGGTTGAATATCATAAGGAATTTGAAAAATGTCGTGGAAAATTCCTTTCCATGTTTATCTCTGAGTTTTGTAACATTGTTTCTTGAATTGTAATCGGTCTTTTTATTCAATACGATTCGTTTCAACGTCCATTTATATTTGACTAGGATATATGCATAAAGTTTTTTTATTAAAATATAAATTAACCCGATATTCTTTAGACAACAAGCCAATTTACTACCACTGAAAGTGTGTATCAAGTTGAGGCAGAGAGGAATACCAGGAACGTTTATTAAGAACATGACAGAAATACCTGAGGCTTCACAATCACTGACAGATACAAATGTTCTAGATTCCATCTGAGCCTGAGATCAAAATTAGGTAATTGTTAGTTTGTAACGATGTAACGTGACAATGATTTTCTCACATAAAATATATATCAGTGGAAAAGCTCTCGCAACTCTAGCTATCGGACCGCTTAAGTCGCATTCTGGGAGGTATCCAAGGTTCAACAATAATGAATTATAAAAATCCAATTTACTTCAGGAATATATTTGCATTCTAGAGTTGTGTAGTGTGGATTTAGAACCAATAACCGACACCACCACTGTACCTTGGTAGTCGCTCTTACGTGGAAATTACTAACAGGACTACTTAGGATTAAAATTCAAATATATTTATTACAGAAATTACAACAGCTTGGCCTCACGGAGTAAAAAAAAACTTGTTGGCTAGGTCCAATTGATGCATAAAGCTTAATAAAAAACAAAAGTTTATATTTTTCCCCTTTTTTCTAAAACAAAGATTCCTAAATATACTATTTCTACAGTGGCTTGTGGCAGGCACTTTAACTTGAAACAAAGTAGCCTAATAGGCATCTCACAAAAATTCTGTAATGTCATAAGTAATTGCTTTGTAATCTACGAAATAGTATTTGGATTGCCTAGTGTAATCCCCAAATAATATTAAAATTGAAAAAGAATGTACTGTATTATTGCAGTAATGTCTACCCAAAAAAGTAAAATTCCTATCTTAATTGCCTCATTGGGTTGGTCTGAGTTCATTGGGGTGAACATCATAGATTATATTATTCGTAGATAAAATTAATATTTTCTTATTACATAACCAATTTTATTAATATGTTAAATTATACATCACAATTAATAGTTTTTGTATCAAGTAAGGGGACTATGTAGTTAGATAATATATTGTTCAAGGTATTCCGAACACATGTCTCAATATAACTTCACCGTCATATGTTCCACATTTCTACATTTTATTTTGTTTAGATTGAATGAATTGAGTTTTTTTCCTCGCAATAAAATCTATACGTAAAACTACTTGTTAACCCTATCAACATTTTATTTAAACTTATATTTATTTTGTTAAAGTAAATAACATTGTTATTGGTGTTTAGTTTCTGGAGGCCAGTTCATCCGAATACTATGACTGGTACGGTGGCGTCGTCCTGTAATCCTACTAGGAGGTTACGAATCGTGAATGTTTATAGGCATGTACTGTGGATACGATACTCCCTGGTGTGATTTTACGTCCGCAATAGTGAGTATTACGACTATCCACAGTACTATTCTGATAATGAGAACAATTCGTTAATACCAGGCGAAAATGTGGTTCGGATTCCACTATTAACTGTAGGTCCCTTAGTTGCCATTAGCTTTATGGGCTTTTAATTAACAGCTGTGTCTAAGGAATATTGGCCTTAGTCACTAACAAGACTACAAGATCGTGCCACTCAACCTACACTCATCGCCATTCAAATTTGGCTTAATACCTACTTTGTAAGGTCGCCATTTCAATGAAAAGTATAAACTATACTAATTTTGATTAGCTTTAATTTAAATTTGAATATTAACAACTTCAAACCAGTGACTTATTTGTTTGTTTTTATTCTCCAGCAAGAATCAAGGTAAATGTTTACAATAATAATGGCCATTAACATTTAGGTTTTGAAATCGTATCAAAGCGAATCTGAATGAAAGCAATTTAACTACAATTTCACTCTGTAAACAAGAAAAGAATTCTTTCCAAAGGAAATACTTTAACTAACTGGTTTAACTTCAAACGGAGAGTAATTATTTGTTCACCAATTCGCTGAGGTTTAAAATATAAATTAAATGCTTTTAGTAAAGCAGTATCAAAACTTTGATTTGAAGGGAGTTAAAAAGTATGTTTACTATAGATAATAATCTACTTACGTATGCCAGAAGTTGTAAATTATTTTTGATATTATTAATGCTGGACATGTTATGAGCCTATACACGGCTCATCTTCAGCAGCATTCTTTGTAAAATGTATCACATCGAGAGATAATTGTCGAATATTTACAGGAAACATACACTGTGGTTAAAAAGTACTTTAGTGTGACAAATTAAAAATTAAAAGAGGAGTTCAACAGCCATATAGTTTTAGATGTTTCTATGTTATGTATTACTAATTAATCGTGTGTATTCCCTCCGCTAATATCCAACATAGTAAAGAAGCTATTCAATTTTTTGAAAGCAACTTTTGACACGGATAAAAATGCAAAAATATGCCAAACGTACTCAATGCCGCAATATTTACAATCATAGCTGCTTAAGTCATCTAACTGTTATACGATGTAAATATACGTTAAAACGTACTTTATAACTTGAATACAGATATACTTAAATCAAATATTAAAATGTAGCCTAATATGTCTACTATAAGACTATAACGAACACACCTAAAATTTTTAAGTTATGTCAAATAATAATATAAGCTTATTTATAATGATATAAAGAACTCCTGTGGTAGATATGGTAACATAAATCTGATCTATATATATATAAAATCCAATGTATGTTTGTTTGTTTGTCCTCTATGGACTCCGAAACCCCTCGACAGATTGTAATGAAACTTTCAGGCATTATTAAGCATTATTCATGGATGGTTTGTATGAAGTTTGGTGCAGTTCCGTCAAAAGGGCTTCGTCCCAGTAGCTCTGGAGTTTCCCGTGTTCACCTTATGAGTACTCATATTTAAAAAAGTAAAAAATCTCAACAGCTCGTTCAACTAAACAATTTGATTCTGTGATGTTCAATAGCATTAAAAGTTAATAGGCTTACCAACAGGGTGAAGCACTATTATTTTTTTTAATTTATGACAACAGCTAATTTGCAACCATAAGGTGAATGAGCGTAGCGAACGAACTTCAACTGGAGGCGAGTTAGCGTAGGGAACGAGCTAAACCTGAAGGCAAGTGAGCGCAGCGAACGAGCTCCATTGTTTATAAAAAAAGCCCTTAAATAAATATTTAAAAGCAAAACTACTTTTTTTCATTTTTATATAAATTAGGTAATACATATGATAGACTGAATGTAATCTTAAGACGTCTTCCTCTAAAATCGCAGCAACGCGCGACGGATACGCTACTATTTTATAAAACCAAAGTGTATTTCATAAATAAATAAAACGGTTAGCCAATTGTTTTTTTGTTTTTTTAATTTAGTTACTATGATTTAGTTTATTGTTATATTATTAGTGGAGTAAATAGTTACGTATTTTCAAACCACAGCCTAAATAATTATAAAAACTTAAAATTTGATAACGATTTTACAATGAAGACAAAATGTTACGTACTTTCACCCCTTAATACAGTTAACACAGACATAGAAAATGAAGTGTATGTCTTACGAAAATGTATTTAAAAATAACACTCCAACATTGCTACGAAATTATTATAATGTACCCTTGAAATATTCAATCACTTATCTTTTTAATTGACTGTGTATTGAATCCATCCAGAAAGGTAATATTGATAGAGCACTATCCTTTATAAATATTGAAACGATCGTATTGATTCACATCTTCTTCAGTTACTTTGTACAATCGACAGGCACTTTCAAGCTCTCAACAGCGTCAATAAATCGTTGGATCCTTTGTGAAACAGATTGTACTTATTGTATCTCGTATTGTAAAGGAAGGTCTTTATTCAATTTAAAGAAAATCTTATTTCCACACATTTGAAAATATTCTTGTTTCATTTATTGTTGTTTTAAATAATTAAGTTGTACATATTTTTTTATTAAAAATGCATTTTGGTTTGTATGTAAACAGGTATTGTTGATACTATGGTACAGGTGTTTTTCTTTTTTTAATTGCTATGTTTTCCATCAACGAGCGTGTGTGGGAAATATTGGACTTTATATTTTGACAGATTTAATTGACAGACATGCCATTTTAATTGGCGTAAGAAATTAAATAAATTAACAAAAAGGGTTTTCAGTAGTATTCTTTGATTATTTAAAATTAAACATATATATTCTTTCTTTAGCTGGGGTGGGTCATGAGGAGTTTTTTGTTTGTTTTGTTTTTCTTTCATAGCATTGCATAGCCAGATTATTGAAATGATGTTGAAAGATGATTATGTTTTACATTACAAAAAATAATGAGTGTTCATTTTTTGCTTTAATTATTTTTTTATTCAGTATAAACATTATATGGACATTTGGCAAACAAACCAAAATAAAATCCAAAGGGTGTAAAAGCGACAGTATATACAACGATTGACTAATTACATCCACCCAGACGAGGTTTGTTTTTAACTGATATCTGTTAAGTAATTTTTTAGAGCAACGATTACTTTTTTTATAATAACACGAATGCAAGTTGGCTGTGATGTTGAGAATTGAATGTAAATCAGCGATTAAGCCAAACCCATGGCCAAGTTGGGTCATAACAGTGAATTGGATTACTACTACGGGCTGATATTAGGTTGAACTGTTGTTTACGGTACTTTGAAATTGTACGTTTGAAATTACAATATAGACATGAACTTGCATACAGCTTACATTAAGCAATAATTATTTTATCTAGAGGTAGGGCTTCTACAAGCAAAAGAGTCTGTTATTCTACCTTTTCGAAACACAGATATTTTCTATGGTGACATTAATGTAAGCCTATCTTTTGTCAAACCATTTTAGCTTAATGCATTTCTGTTCAGCATTAAATAAAGTATAATTTTCCTTACAGCTATTTATGGTTGTTATTAACATTAAAACTCAGATAACTAAACAAAAGCTTACAACTATGTATTAAGCCATGGTCATGAAAGCGCTAAACAATAACTCGATACTAAATAATTAATTATTTAGTATTTAAATGTGATCAAGAGATTAAGTTCAATATAGTGAAATTAATCGATGTTTCATTTGCAGCAAAGAGAAATTAAACAATTATGCCTAAATACAATTGTTAGTTAAACTTATATATTAACACTTAAATATATATTTATAGATGTAGCCTAATATGTATTCTTATAATCATACATAATAAAGCTACCATACTACATATCAACACATCTTACACTCATTTTCAGATTTAAATACGCAGTGCTACGTTTCTACCTCAGTGCAGTATCTGAGGCAATAAAAAAGTTCATCCATATACCTCTTCACAATAACCATATTTATATGTCAGAACGTATAAGGATATGAGGAATTAAAGAGTTTATTCCATAACAATATTACCGTATGCAATTTTATAGATCAAAAACAGTTTTACCACAGAGCTCTAGCAGTAGCCATGTAATCACAAAAATATGTGTTTTAATATTTTAAAAACACTATTTTTCACGATAGAAAATAATTTATTATCTTAGTCAGAAAAGGTATAACTCAGATCTGCAAGAGGCGCGTAGTTGAGCTAATGTAGTTTACTTGTAGTGTTGTGCCTGCAAACCGAGCCGTCCATCCCACACACTATCTCATGTGGCTTACAGGGCCAAGGCTTACTTACGTTGACGAAATCTTTTACATTTTCAAAGTTAGGGAAAATATTATATTACATTTTACATTTCCTTCTAGCAGAAATAATCATTATGGAATGTAAACTATCTTTCGTCATATTGCAGCAAAAACAGCAGTTTTTAATTCAATCGTTGCGGGTCTAAAGTAGCGTTTTTACACTCTAAAGGGTAAAAAGATGTTTAGTCTAAAAGTGAGTAGCTTAAAGGTCATCTGGTGTAAACAATTGTAAATCTTGATTGTAAGGAGATTTCCAACTGTTTATGCCAGTTGAATCATCATGCTATATGAATGATTGTGATGAATAATTTTAAACCATGTGATAACATGGATCGAAAATACTCATCAATGAATTTATTAGGTTATGTTTTAGCTTATTGTTATTGTTGCATTCTTGTCAATTATTTGACATATCTATGGTAAGTACAGTGACACAATCGTAATAGACTAAATGATTGAATCACTTACTTTACTGCCTATTTACATTAGAAAATTTAAAACATGCTGGAAGTAGTCGTTCACATCTTTACATGAAACATATTTTCGTTATCTAGCTTGGTTTGTTAATTAATTATGCATTATGGCGGAAATATAGTTTATCACAAGGGAAAAGCGTGTTTTTTCAACCCTCGCTCATTTTTCAAATTCGGTTTTGGCTCAGTAGTGAAACTTAAGCTTGGATAAAAAGTAGTCGCTACACACTGTAGTGATGAAACATACTATTAAAACACATAACAAATTGTTAAATATGTGAGAAAAACTGCTTTATACAATGGCAATAATAGCTACTGAGTCGACAAACGATTTCAATTTACAAATTGATATAAAACAAACTATTAAACCATCCAATGGAAACATTGACAAAGTAGCTATCTGTCAACAAAGAGGAAAATTGACCATTTTGATATTCGTTTTATTGGTGGTCAGTTTTAGTTATCAATCCTATTTGTTGGGATTCGGTTGCCCTTGCTTCTTGCTTTTAGAAACGAGGTTTTAATATTGTGACGCTGTTGACATTACACATGTTTTGAAGTAACAAAATTTGTTCACTTCTGTTTTCGTTTGAATTATTGTTTTACGCTAAATTTTTGTTAAGCCTTAAATGTAGTTTAATTTCTAGTATGAATTATCGTCAGTTGCCACGCGTTAACTTTAGGATAGGGTCATTTGTTAATCATCTGTCCTCAGATCTTGATGACCAATGGTTAACAGTTATTTCAAATCTATGTCAAATAGTAAATTTTGTTTATGACTATTTGACATAAAGTTAAACCATCAAGTGCAACTACCTGCTAAGGTGGTGTTAGCAGGTAAAAAACCACCTTACTGGTAAAGAGGAGGAGATTTAAGAACCCATTTGTCACATTTAAGGTATATTTAATTTAACATGTAAACGAACTTGAACTTCCATGCCAATTGTTATGAAACTATGTTTACCAAATATTTCTTATATTTTGTGTATAGAATTTCATATATTAGATAAAAATTAAAATGAATTCTAAGGTTCCGTTAGCTTTATTTAATTAATTTTGAATCTCAACCTCAGCCAAACTTGAATTAAAATCTTTAAATTAACCGTACACAACAATACTTCCTAGCCTGCTATGTCTTGTCTTTAAAAAAGAAGAAGCTCAAGAACCTTAGTTTTTTTTTTACAAGTTTAATAAGTAATATAAAATATTTAAAAACACGTTTAAGAAAGCTAAATTTTTTTTCGACACTTTTCAAAACTGGACATTTTAGGTAGTTTTATGTTATAAAGGTTATAGTTTCACTACACGCAGATACAGCAACAACATATTATTTTAACCTTAAAACGTCAAAAAATAAGACGGATCACTCATTGCCTATACTTTAGATGGAATACTATCTCACTATACTATACACTACTGCGCTATACTACTTGTTGCAGTCAACCGAGTATTTGTTTTCTAAGTAACTGAACCGGCAAATTTCCTCGTGATTGCGGTCGTAAATAACCTAGTAACTCTCTAATAACTTAAGTGTTTTAGAAACTAAGATTTTTTTAATGTAGTAGTAGTTTACAATGGAAAAGGTTAGTTTTTTCACGCTATGAAAACTATATACATTAATAATAATCGCTGAAATAATTGGTTGATTGGTAACTTGGTTCAGTTAAAGTTTGTTTGTGAACGTCTGATTATTTATACTGATAAGTTGAAATTTCAAATCAATATCTATACATTTTTTCTGTCATTCATTTCTGCCATATGATATATTAAAAAAAAAAATCATGCGCACAAAGGACCTTTCTAAATAACGTTCAGGCAACGTTTTTTTATCGATATTTAGTTTTCAGAAAATGTGTAATATCCAATAGAAAAATTTCTCCTAATTTGTTTAATTAAATTCAAACTAAATTTCTCATAAGTTTTTATACTTGGGACTCTTTACGATTTGTATTGTTTTTTTTTCTTTCACTTGGTGCACATTTCGCGATTGGAAATTAGAACTAAACCTATTATAAAACAATATTTTTGGATCTGTTGAAGTGGATTATAATATTTTATTATCTTAGTTCAATGTTTTAGAGATAGTATTAAGTCGGTTTGAAATTAAAACGGTCCAGAGTAATCAATTTTTATTTTTCTATATTACATTTGATGTTGTTGTCTATAAAACCCTCTATACCTCATACATTATAGTTGAATAATGAATGTGATTTATTTCTTACAGCTTCAATAATTGTTTGATTGCAAAATCTACCAACGACTTTACAATATAAACACGCACACAACACATGACCACAAACATTTTTATATTATAATCGTGTATTATAATTCAAGTGATGGCAATCAATTGTTTCTAGTAACTGAATTGTCTTTTTTATCACACGTGTCTTTCCAACAACAGTCAAAAGATAAAAGCTCTTGTGTTTTCTGAATAGTTCTGTTTTCGAAAAAGTTAGACAGACGACTGCTATTCTGAGGACATTTTCCGTATCGTTTAGTCGCTCTACCAATGTTAGTATTCAGAACGTTAGTGAGGCATGAGCCTCTGCAGTATTGTTTTTGGACAGAATATAGACCATTTAATCGGTTGTCAGATCTTGTAAACCGTCATTTTGTAGTGTTGTAGAACCGTTGTGAACCTATAACAAGCTTATAATTTATATGTTAAAAATTACGAACTAACATTTTGTTACTGCCCTAAGATACGTATCGGGAACATGATAAAATAATTGTAACAATCATACTTAATCACATATTTTAATCAGTTTAATCCATATAGTTTTTTAAGTCTTAACTATAGTCAAAAATAAGTTTCCGCACAACTTTTTAAATATCAGATATCTGATATCTGAAGACTAATATTAGTCTTAAGTTATTGTTAATTTTTTAAGGTAAGTTAAAGTTATTCAAATGTTTATATCTTGATGCTTTATTATTGAAGTTTACTTGTAAAAAACCATTAAATAATACACGTTTTAATTGTATTCTTTCTTTATCATCTTTAAATTCGTTCCCGAGGTTTAATAATGGATTTATTTCCAATTTAGATAAACGAGTAAAGTATGATACTTTACTTTAAGCTGAAAAATATTGTATGCATCACACTAATTGAATATGTTTATGCTTAGCTTTTAAAACACGAATAATCCTTCTAAAAATACATTAATTAATTAGCTGATGAGAAAATGATGTAAACCCAAGTAAATGCCTGGGGCAGTTATTAGGCTATGATTTTAATGTAATTCCTCGTAGCTTTTGTAAAAAATAATAAGTTTTGCTACCAGCAGTAATCGTAATGCCCCTTTAAAGCAACTCAGCCAGGATTTGGATTTATATTTGTACTCCAGTATACGAATAATATAATGTTCTCAAAGATTAATTAGTTAATAATTTTATTTCCTTGATATTTTGTAAGGATTTCGCGTTTAAATAAGTGAGAGTATGAATCCGTGACCTACACTTCTTTAATCGACAGAATAATTTTTGAAATGTTATAAGTAATGTTACTTCCAGCTATAACGTTTTGTTGAAATAATTAGTGAATATAAGAGACCAAATTGAAAGCTCACAACCTAATAGAAAGCTGTGAATATCCAAGAATTAAGTGAGAACAATTTAATTTTTTCCCCCCGAAGAAACTATCAATTTGTTTGTGGGGTACACAGAAAACATCGTTAGTGTTTATGCATTTGGCCTCATCACCACCTTTTTTTGACGCAAAAAAGAAAATTGTATTGTTATCTTTATAATAATTGTATTGTTTTAATCTTTTTTTTTCAATGGAGGGTTAACTGTGATTAATAATATGAGTTTGTAAAAGAAATATAATGGTAAGAAACGATGAATACAGTATTGCATTACATTACCTTTGGAGATGTGGACCTACATAAAAGCAAACGTAAGTGAAGGATGAATATGAGAGCTGTTTAATTTAGGCTAAAGATTATTTTTATTGTAACACTGTCAATTGCATGTATGTTTAATCACAATATTCTATTAGATTTTTTTCTATAACTATATTATTAGGCAAGCATGTTTATTTAAAACCTTTTTTCTCAGCTCGTGTGCATCGCAGGCAAAAAAACTACTGTTAGAAAGATATTTTTCTGTAGTTATGCATTAATTAAAATATTAGTTATATTAGTTATGCATTTATTAAAATAGGCTCAAATATAGGCACAAAAAATGGATTACAAATGAAAAAAATTTTACATGTGCTTTATGGGTTGCCATGCTGGTGACGAAATAGCAACGAAATATAAACAGAAAATCAAATAACAATCACATGTTTTATTTACAATGTGGTGTGAAAAAAGATAAGCTTGTACCTACCTACCTTTGAATTACAACTAGACATTCCTTCGCCATGTTAAAGTTTTTGCCGGTTTTAATTAAATTCGTCGTATTTGATGTAAGCCAACAATAGATTGCACTGATATAAATTACAAATTTCTGTCGAATACACGATGGTTTTTACCAAGTCATACTTATGGAATGACTTATTATGAGCTATAGCATCAGTTTTGACCCATCAACTTTGTCAGCAACAAAAGATTAGGCAGAAAATATAATTTAAGACACGCATTCTGTGACTAGCTCACACAGCTACAGGTTTTTATTATAAAAAATTTCGAAAGCTGGTCCATATAGATGGGATCTCTACTTCAGTATCCAATAGTCAATGCGTGTACATTACATATCTTTGGTCGAGTTTTTGACCACTGGGCGACCACTATTTCTATGAAATGGAGCAAGATGCCTTGTGTTGTGATTTAAACACCACCTATTTTTTTAAACTGGATTTATGACCTTTATAAATATGAATTCATAGTTATGGCTTTTGATCTAGAACACTAAGTTTGTGACGATATAAATTCTTAAAAGAATGAAGTTAGGGTAAGGTTTATCGCATTGGACGATCTGGTGGAACAAAACCTTACTAAATGCTGTTTTTACTTATGGTCAACTTTAATGCGTTACTTTAGTAAGATTAAATATTTAATTTAATGTAAGTTGTAAATCATTCATCTAACATACTAACTTTTAAGCTCTATTTAATATATTTTCAAGTGACTTAACCTTTACAAAAAATAAACCTCAACTATTTAAAAATGTAATGAAAATAAAGACAACATTTCTGTGGGAAAAAACATAAGACTCAAGTTCACTCGAAATGTTTACAGATAAACCTTCAGTTAAACCACCTGGATTTACCACCTCAAAAATTTAGTTACAATGTCCTATCCTAGCAAAAATACTTTCTTAGATAAACCATTGTGATATTGAAAAATCTGGAACTAATGATATTTAACTATGGAAAAAAACAGATATTTTTTAAGAGCTTGTTATAAATTTTATCTATAGGATAGACACAGACAAAAGAACTGTTTGAACGTATTTTCTCCTGGCAAACACTTCACATAACTGTATCTATATCCATTGAAACACACTTGATCTTTAAATGTATCTGGTATCTTCGGATGCAATTTTTTTAGCGAATTTCCCTATAGGGAAGTAGCTATTACCGTAGGTGGCATGGTAAGACCTGGACCCGGGACCGATTTACTTTTTCATTTTGATGTCCTCAGAGGCCAAAAACACCATTCGTTCAAATGTTTATGTATATGTATATATATATATGTCCGTGAACGCGATAACTTGAGTAATTTTTGTCCGATTTTGATAAAATTTGGTTTAAAGATGTAAAGCGGGATAAACTTGAATGAGCTCGCAACCAGCATGATCGGACCATGGGAACAGGGCTTTACGGGGGGTTTTATGGAGTAAAAATTGGTTTTTTCTCACTTTTGACCCTCAAAACACAAAATTTTCCAATTTCTCTTTAGACCTTTTTAAAGAGCTAAAAAAACAAATAATTTAGTATAGAAAAGTATTTTTGTTCGGTTATTAGTAACGGTGAAAATTAAAAAAATTGTAAATTTAAAATTCCCATGTTATTCTTATAGAGAATATTGTCAAATGTTGTAGTTTGCTTGTTTATGGATATATTTTGATCAAACTTGGCAAATGTATTTATTTTGTACTAAGCTATCAATATTTTACTCAAAAACACACTTTATTAGTTTCCTTGTAGCAGCAAACCTAGGTACTCGTTAAACCTAATGTTATTAAAATATATTTAACTGAAAATCAATTCAGACAAATGGAAATTCGCTTAGTCGGCAGGTTTGCTGCGGCGGGGTTTTTTTAAATAATATTAGGTCAACGCATAGTATAACAATAAATAAACAATTTTAATTTTATCAAGCTCTTTCGTAACACATAAATCTTTAGTAAATTGGTTTTCACGAGTTCTGTTGATACGAATTATAACAGTGATAAAACATAAGTTGTTCTCTAATTAATGTACATATAGTAAATTATTGTCTTAAAATATTAGGAATTATGCTTCAAAACCTAACAAATGCAATGCAGCCATTAACCCTTGGGTTTATGAGAGAAAGAACATCTGCAAAGGAACAAAGTAAAGAAACAAGAAACCAAGAAATACTGACCCTTGAGACTAAGCTGCTGTTTTACTGGTTATGTACCAACAGTGACTCTCAATTCGCAGGCCAAGGAAAATGATTTAAGCCAATATTTGAGTTAATTGCGTTCTAATGTTATACTATTTAAATTTACATTTAAATGTAAAATAAAAACAGTTAAACCTCCAAAAACACGTAGGAAACCATTGCAATGTATTCTTTTATTGGTGGGGACATTACATAAAAAGGGTAATCAATATATTTCCTCCGTTTCTTTTGTAAATTATTATATTTTTTATTCTATTTCATATGATACATAACGATAACACTGTTATAGTTGGTATTTGAAATACAAATCCAAAAGGCAAATTTCTAAATTTAACTAATTATGTTTAATTTTGACGTAGCCATTATTTTAATTGGTACTCAATGTTTCTTACAGACCATTATTAGAACATATTCGGTGCCTTGGTACACCACTTTCTTCAAGGCTTTAGAAAACGTTTCAGGGAACTGCAATATTTAAAACATATTGTCAGTGTTAACAGAATTTACATCTAAACCCCAACATCATTTACCTTTGCCAAGTATCGTAAAGTTGGTTTTCAAACAACATTCGTCTAGTGGTCAGAGGATAGTGTTTTACTTATGTCACTGATATTATATTCCAAGGTTTCATCGGAATTTATATAATAAATTAAGGGATATCTGGTGTGATAGAAGTTTAAATATTTACAAACTGAGCCTATCAGTTACCGCTGTAATTTACTGAATACAGCAGCTGTTAAAAAAAGGTATCGACCTCCTGGGATAAATTTAGTTTTGCCATGGATAAGAGAAAGATTTACTGTTAAAACAATACCAATCGTCCATGGACTTGTCCATTGAACCTATCTTTTGTTTTTTTCACCTACAAACTTTATTTGTAAATATAATAAGTCTTTTGTTAGGGTCACGCTATACACAGTAAAACTATAATTTTGCATAGAAGGGAAATTAAATTTAATTTTTAATTATTTTTAATGCAATTTAAATATGTTTATTTGATTTAAAATTTGCTATAGATTCATCTTCTTGTAGTTTAGATCTTGAGATAAGTTAAAAGGGGACTCGGTTGGCCCTATCTTCCCTATGTTAAATTATTAAGGAAATTCAAGGTACGTTTCTCAAAAACTATTAAAGATATTGCAAAATTCGTTTTTCTCTCAAAAGGTACACTTGCTGGGCAGACTTTAACAAAGAGATATTAAAATTACTTTTTGTTTGAATTTTTTAAATTTTTTTTTTTATAAAATAAAAAATCTAAGTTTTTTATGAAATAATGTTATTTGTTATTTTGCGATTTTTAAAACCTAAAATTCCTCTCTGTCTACTTATGTGCACTTAAAAAAGGAACAATAATAAAAATAATAATAACAAGATATATCTTTTGGTTACTGCGAAAATGAAATGAAATGAAGAATCATTTATTTACACAGGTAAAGTTAGGGCCACATGGCCCTTTCTTACACTTAACCTGTACCTTATATGGGAAAAACCCCGTTTTTCGGTAATCGTCATTTAAAGACAACAACATTGTGTAGCTGGAGCAGACCTAATTGTTTACGAAACACACTTGTCATCCATTTACAAAAGAATATATAACTCAATTTCTACTTAATATATTTTAATGTTTTAGGTCTCAAAATCACCGGAATGAGCAGGGGAACAAATATCCGTAATAGGCCTACAAAAGAAATGATTTTTTTGCCCAGGGGGTCAACCGACTCCCCTTTTAAAACTAAAAGTAACAGTTCATCATCAGTCTGTAAAACGTTTTTCATCACACATTATCTTTTTTAGTAAAAGCTGCCATTATTATTTTTAATTGCACTGGAGACGTATGAAATATATGAACAATAATTTTGCAGCATTCAAGCTTATTTTAGACACATAAAGCATTACTTAGAAACTAGAAGCCCATAATACATACTGATTGTATGATTTTTTCATATTTGTTACATGATATAAAAGGTGATACGTATATACAGATTTAGACTGTAATTACACTAAACATTTAGCGGATTGGACAAACAATTTGTATAATACAAAGTTTAACTGAGTTAGGAGTTGTTCACTTCAAGTTTGTTGGACAATGAAACAATTAATTCCATTGGCTTCTGGGGATTTACCAACAATTATCATGTTGACTATACAATGTTGCTATTTGAGCGAATAGCTTGTCGTGACCAACCAGGATATTACATTTTGAATACCGGTATTGATTTGTAAATAACTTTATTTCTTACAATTATGACATATTAAAGGAGCTACTAAAATACTAAATATGTATATAAAAAGTAAAATACTTTAAGTCCCCGTTCTGGTCATGTAACATGGTTTAGTTTCATATAGAAATTTGAGGAAATAATTTTTATTTTATTTTTGTTGTAAAGATTTGAAGTTAAAGTTTTATATTCACAACAGTCAGGAGTAGCCTGCAGTAGCAAGACATATTGATAAGAAAGCTCTGGAAGCTTCCTTATCACCTGGTCCAGTGCAAGTGCTGGCCGGAGTAGAGGTAGAAGGTTCTAGAACTGAGATATCTTATATAAGGGAGCTGCTTCCATGTGAGATTGTTAGTTCAAGAGTGTACATGTACAGTGTCCAGACCTAAGGTGAATTTCTGCAGCCTACTCAATGAGTAGTAAGTTTATTTTATTTTTGATGTTATTTTAATTCATTCCCTTTATCCCTCTATCTGCTAATTATTTTAATAACAAAAAAGATCATAGATGTTTGCTTATTAAATATCAAACATTGCTTTCAATTAGTAAAAGATGTAAATATAAATATACTTGTTTATTCTTTTAGAATTTCTTTAAAAGAGTTAAATTTGGTTCTTAACAAAAAAATGCTAAATAAAGTAAAGTTTTTAAAGTTTCTAGAAAAGTTTAGCAATTGTAAATTTTATTTCATTCAGGAATTAATTAATGCAATTTAATTTTGAAGGATTTTAATTTAACTATTTAGCTTTTTAATTTAAAGAAGTTTGAATTTAATTTAAAGAAGTTTCAAATATTAAAGAAAAATGTATTCGTTTGTAGACAGATAAGCTAGATAAGGGTTTGTTTGTTCGCAGGGCTCAAGTGTGTACCACGAATTAATTGTTTTAAAATGTCTCATAAAAATATTAGCCGAATGTTTTAAATTTGTTAATTTCTTTTGATATTCCAAAAACTAATGGAAGTATATAAATGTCAGTTTGATTTCGGGTTCTTAAAGGTGTAGTAAAAAGTGTTTTAGAAGAAACTGTTTTATTTTAAATAAACCATGACTTTTGTATCGATGATGAATTTTTATTTTGGGTCTCCTCTTTTTAAGCCAAATGAACAAAATTAATGAAAATTTATCTTGAAAATAACTTTACAGTCTAGATTATGATTTATCCCTTAGTATAAGATAAAACCATATCAAATGGATATACACGAAGCTGTTTTATGTGATACCAACATAAAGACATTTTATTTTACACTGATGGGCATAATATTATCGATACTTTATTTATTTATTATTGAAATTCTGTCAGGAAGAACTTGAACAAGTTTTAGTGGACACAAACTTTTTAAGTGTGTCTCAAACCTCAAGTTAGAAAAAAAATAAAGCTAATTTAAGTCTTTTAAAACATTATTGGCTTGAATCATCCTGAGGGTTAGAACCTCTGAAGAGCAATTTGTTATAAGACTGAAATCGCAATCTGTAGAAGTGAGAAGAGAAAAAAATCATAGAATCATTGGACATAACCTCTATCTTTCCTATCGTTTTTAAAAGGGGAAAAAATTGTTGTGAAATGATAAATAATTACCTCTTTTGTTAATTGCTCATCTGCTCATGCAAATATATGCAAAGTGATAACATTTACAAAAATATGTTTTAGATTATATATTAGTAATTTTTTTAACTATTTAAAAATAAAATTTTCCAACAAAAATTATTGCACATCACAAAATTCATTTAAGTAAGTAGCTCATATTCAAATGTATAGGATGCTGTAGTCAATACGTAGCAAATGTTAACTGAATCCAAACATACAATGTATTCCATATTCATGTTTGTTCTGTTACGTTTGTAAATCAAAATACAAATAGTGAACTAAGGTCTTTCAAAATTAAACTTGCGTCCAATGTAACCTTGTTAAATAGAGAAGTTTGTTTTACTCGTTCAACATTTCGCATCATATCTCCCAAAATAATTGTCCATACGAATACTGTAATTGAATCAAGGATGATTCCTTTAAATTAATAACGCAGGAAAGGTTAATTTGAAGTTGGTGTCATCGTGAAAATATATTAAATCAATGGGTTTGTTTGGCTTTTGTTTAACATTTGTGTGACTCTGAGCAAAAAACGCTTAAAAAGATTTTCTGATAGTAAATCTTTTTATAGTTTTACTCATGAAAAACTACAAATATAAAAATGTTTAACCCCATTTGCTAAATAAATTAGACCTTTATTTATTTTGATTTTCAAGATGGAATATCAAGCCTGACTCAGAAAATCAAAATATGTAAAGGACTAATTTATCCTATAATGGGGTTCGAAATATTTTAACCGATTTTTAGAAATTGTTTTTGCGTAATCAGTATGACTTTTTTAATTTGCCACAGATCGTCTGGCTTCACATAAAATAGATTGCATTCGACTAGTATCATGGCATATCAACCTATTTCTCATTGACATGTTGGCAAATAAAACATAGTTAGCATGTAATCACATGATTTGTGTGTAATCACTAATAATGTTATTCAAAGATTCAGCCAAAGCTGCATTGACACAGTTTCTCATGGTTTTACGATTCATTGTTAAAAGTTAAGCCTTCAACTCCAGAGTACTTGGTACATTCAAGCATTATCGAGCCAATCAAAGCTCCGATATTGCTTTACGTTTATAATCTTTGACTTGATTGAAAGCGTGGTAGAGAAAAACACGTCACTGCTTATTTGAGAGGCTTGTATTGTTAAATTGCAGTAATTGCTGCGATGAATACTATTATTTTATATTAACGAAGGTAAACATTCAAATCCTACACTTTTAATCACACATATATAAGTGATAAAATTTGCTCACTACAGACACGACACAAGTTTCCCCCAAGGTTATTCAGTCTTACACCTGGTTCACCTTTCTATTAACTAATTACTAAGCTATTATTTTCTGCATTAACACACTCCTTTAAATATGTATTTACGATTTCTAAAAATATTTTGGATTGTTTTTGTATTTATTTGATTGCAATAGTGTGGAAATAATTACAATGGTACTGTAATTTATCTCTAGTCCTTAATTTAATTGATTGCTCTAGATACTTACCTTAAAGATAAAGATTAACGATAACGATTAAGATCCATTTTACTTTCCTCCCCAATAAATGTGCTTTATAATTGTGTTTGTAATATTTTAGATGTCTTCAATGCCATATTTTAGGACGTGTCTACTAACAGGACCACTGATGATGTGGCCGTTACCTCAAAACTTGTAGTTTTTTCTGTAGGTCATTAAAATATTTGATAGTACCGTAATACCTTTTTTTAGAAACAAAATAATTACAAAGACAATAGTTGTGTTAGTATTTTTAGTATTCTTTAATTTTTAAATGTATTGTAAAATGTCCAGAGCAAGTTATTTTTTTACAAAGTTAAACTGTTTATACTTATAATGCTGAGCATATTATTTTATAGTTCCAGCCAAAAACTATTAGGATCTTGCCTATTTTATGATGAGTAAATATTCATAAAATCTTACCAAATTCATAACATAAGTATATTTTTATATAAACCTATACATAAATATCGTTACTTAATAGCATGCAATCGTACCTCCTCTACCTACATACCAAATGGCGTCTCATAACAGTTATATTACCGTCACAGGGTCAACTCAATATCCTGCCCAGAGATATATGGTGATCCCTTTATAGTATAACAGATAAGACGTTTAACTGTGCTATTGGCTAAACTATTATATATATCAACGTGTATACCTTGGACTTATATGGACAAAGACTTTCTGCATTTGATCCTGCATTCAATCTGAGATAATTCATCATCATAAATATTTCTACTTTAGGAAGATTTTTACTTTGGAGCAAAAACTAAGCCATCAGTATTATTTTCTCGATGGTATGTATCTACTAAATAGAAGTGTTATTCACTAGAGGCCAAATTGAATCTTGTTTAAACCACCTCCAAAGTCCAAAGAATTTCTCCCTGTAGGTTTGTCATATTATAGTAAATTCAAAATCCTTTAACAAACTAATTGGCAGCTTATTATCTGAACAAGATAGTAAATAACCAAGTAAATATTTAAAGTAAATATTTACCTGATTATTTAGCCTAAAACGTGATAGTTGTGAATGTGAATATAGATTTAGGAATGAAAATAAATCAACAGAAGAAGATAAGACTTGAATCTGCTCTAAAGATCTGTTTAAAACAAGACTTGACGTTCACATTTCCAGTTACACAGATATAAGAGTATATACTTTTGAGCACCATGGTCTAAGCGGATAACTTATATTGAGGGAAAGGTAGGAGAAGCCTGAGGTTATGCTTGTACTAGGGTAATCAGTGATACTGCATTAACCAGTAAAGTGATCTTGTCAGTCCACTCAAACATATTAGCTCAACCTCTAATAATAATGCAATAGCTCTACCGCAGCAAACCTTCGGCGTAGTGTTATACTTTTGTACCAAATGTTATGATTTTTACTCTAGCTATTGTGCTAACGAACATTTATATGATCGAATACAAATATGAAAAATCAGGAAATTCATATGATTTTTTTAATTAGAAAATATTATCCGATGCTTTTTTATCGTAGGTTTTTTAAATCCCTGAAACATAATTCTCAAGACTTCCAGACCAACTCTTTGTTATAAGTAGCTTAGGTTGGACTGTGATAAACGACATAAGCTTTTGAGTTATTGGTGCTACCTTGATACTGTAGTACTTTGGCTGAGTTACTAGACACAACAAGCCACAATTTATAACTTATAACACATTTCATAGCTTAGATCTATGAGCCTGAATATATGAAGGCCTGATCGAATATAATAATTCATTCACATCACTTACTGGTCATGGAAAACTGGACGAACAAATTGAACCTGTTTTGAAACTCGCTTGAGAAAATATTTAAATCGCGTTTTTTGTTAATGATGTGGCGGTAATACGTTTTTCCTTTTTTTCGCTCCATAAATATAACCTTGGCATTTATAGACGAGTTTTAATGAATCTTTATCATATTTTTCAGGGATCACGTTAATAGTTTTGGTAGCGTTTGATCTTATAGGTGAGTTCAAATTATTCGCCTGTTTTCTTTTAAATTGTCCTAATTGAATTATTTGATTTGTAAGATATTATTCATCAACAACAGTGATATATATTTTTATTTATGATCATATAAATTAAATTACAATATTTTATAACTTTTAATTATTTCTTTGATAGAAAATTCAGATTTTGCAACCAAGCAAATGAAAGCTTGTTCATTACTGGTTTGATTTTAGAGGTTCTCCAAAAATATATTTTGTTACACTTTCATTGGACGTTTCAATGTCTCCTTGAATTTATTTATTTATTTTATTTTTAATTTGAAACCCTTAAGATGAACACTATACATATATAACAAATACTAATCAGGAAAACTTGAAAGTTAAACTACCTCATAAGATAATTATGATTTAATGCAGAAGATAATGAGATTTCAGAATCATCTTAAACAAATAATAAAAATGTATCAGGTCAAACTCATCCCGTTTCCACTTACACCACAAACCACAAAGCTTCACCCCATTAATCTTAGAGAGACAACATTCTAAAAACCTCATAAAATAGGTACATCGTTTTCTTATTATACAATTTTCTGCCATTTAGAAAATGGTGGCCATTTTTGAAATAATAGAATCAATATTTTTAAAGTTTCTAATGGTTTTTTAAAGATGTAGATGCAGTATTAAGACTTATATACTCCTAGTATTTTCACTCTAAACCTACTCTTATAGGCGCAGAATGTAGATACATGGCGCAGAATGTACACTGCAAGTATTTTTTTCTAAGTTTTAACACGCTGTAACTCCTAAATGAGTAGCTTTAGAGAAAAAATTCCGATTATAAAAACATTTTTAAATAACATTTACTTTCAATTTTTGTACCATACATTATAACTAATGACTATGACCCATTAGTTGTGTATCAGATTTTTTACGTACATAAAAATTAAATACTGATAAACTTCCAAGTACATGAATCTGACATGCCTCATACTTTGAACTTACAGTTAATAAATCTTTATATAGTTGAAAAACTGACCTTAGAGCTTCTTAAAGGACCCTAGAGCTTTTACCAGGAACTCCTTTCAAAACACAATGTGACCAATGTGCCGTGAGAGTGAGAATCGCTCTGGAAGCTATCTCGCTCAAAGACCACCCATTCAACTACAATAAATCACAAAGAATGGGAAAAGTTCTTCAAAACTGTTAAAACATGTTGTAAAGGGTATTATATTCATTTAGTAATAACTGTGCAATAGACAAATTTTTGATGAATGTTTTAATATTTTCTTGACACACAAAATGATAAACATATAATGTTTGGTTGGCTTGGTTTTCATAAGCCTGTTGAAAAAGATTAGTCCTCTAATTGAAGATTCATTTAGTCAAGGTAAATAATGAATATCACTAATTAATGTTATTATTTTATAAAATATGTTTATGACAAAGTTTATGACAAATTTGTTTTTTAGGGAAAACTGGGTTTATTGTTGGTAGAAAAACTTTCTCTGAAGAAAAACGGTATAGTGACTAGCAATTATGATAACTGCCCCAGGCACCTAGCTTGTCATGTTTTTGTTTTATTCAGATATTTAATTTAAGTTTCTCTTTGGGCAACTGGTTTTTAGAGTTGTTTGTACATTTTATTTTGTTCAGAATAATGCAACCAATACAAATGTGGCCTTTTAAAAATACTATCTAACCATGTATAGGGAAAGACATAACCCCCGGGGGATGATGGGGGGGGAGATGAGTAAAATATTATAAATGTGAACATTTTAATGTTTGAGAGTATGTCACAAACTCCATCAAGATGAAATCCCGAGGCCAATTAATTAAGCTAAAATATTGCTGGGATAGAAGATTTATACCACACATGGAAAAATAAGTTCCCATGAATACGGACATTTGTTGGGAGTAAGCTGGGCAAATGGTTAGAGCGCGGGACTTCAGTCCATGGGTTCCCGGGTTCAATTCCAGCTAAATCACCAATGGATTTTATTTAAGTGATGATGCCACAACCCTAGGTCTAGCCTGAAGTAATGTGAAAAACAATCCGGTTATCTGAACTAATGAAGGTAAGATTCTGACCTTTAACAATGCCTGAGGTCACTACGTCATTGTGACGTCATCAATGTATGACGTCATGTGGGTAAGATTCCACTACCTTATGACAGTGAGGTAGCCACAGGCTATTAGCTATATCAGTTTCTGGTGCTGACGATGAATGTTAAAGACGTGAACAGCAAAGCCTGCACCATTAATTTTCGTCAGTGGATCTTCCACCACCATTTCCTTCTTGTCAACCAAAAATCTTCCTATATTTTGAGATCGATGGATGTGTATTTACATTTTATGAAGGTGCTGGTAACGTGTGTGTGTGTGTGTGTAAGGGTGTGTGTGTATTCAATTGGTGTTCATATTGGCAGTGACTGTTTGTGATCTTCTTTACAATTACATATGCTTTAATCTATATATAAATAGGCCAGCGTGATTCTTTATAACTTTTTTCTCAGCTTGTGTGCATCGTAAGACAAATCTACTGTAAGAAATACTGTTGGGAAGCTATTTCCCTGTAGATGGCTAGAGTAGGTCAGTGAACAGCGAGCTTTGTCGTATTTTATAATAAGTGATCGAATTAAAATCTTTGTATAGCAGAGATTAGCTTTTGCGTCCAATATATTAAGAAGTAACACTATCCAATATCTCTAGTTTAGTTTTTCGAAAACCTGCATTTCATATTTTTACTGATGTCTTTGGTTAGCTGGTTTAGTGTTAAAACGTTTTACAAACGCACCAGGATGATTTAAATCATTTTTTAAATCCAGTATGTCGGCCTACTGTAATTGATTTTCAGTTTAGTTCAGTTTAAATTCGCTTTCAATCAGTATATCAAACTAATTTGTGAACCATGCCCTCGTGCCTGCACCCAGACTAACGAAATGGAAGCGTGATCCATGCGCAGGCCCGAGGAGCGGCTCACAAAACTTTACTTAACAAAATGAGAACCATGGATGGAGGTTCAAGAACAACACGCCATTTGAGAGAAACGAGCTGTAATTAACCATTTAAAAGAAAACACAACAACAATAATCAACAACAATACATGAATTAAATACTCTCAATAAACCTTAAATAAATTTAGGTACCCGTTTAAACTGCTGACTTACAATAATTTATTTTAATCATTCAGAAAATCAGAAGGATTTAGTAAAAATTTAACATTTAATAAAAGGAAATTACCAAAATTAACAAACTATAACAATAATAAAATATGATGACTCTTTTAATAAATATCTGAAAAGTTAACAATTAACTAGGGGCCCCAAAAATTAAATACAGTGGGGAGATTTTAAAATCGGATGATTAGGCAACAGTAGAATAAAATTTGAAATAAATAACAATAGGCTGCTGTGCTTATAAATAGTCAACAAATGTTAAAAATCTTAAAGTCCATTCGGCAACAGCAATATATATAACAATTAGATAAATAACAATTAGTCGGTAACTTGCGGTAACAGTCTTCAAGGGTGTGACACCGGAGGGCCATGAAGCTGGGCGGACAGCACCGGAGGAGAGAAGAGGCAGGGCGGAGAGGGGGCCAATATGCAGCGCCAGCCTAGTCGCAACATTCCTCTCCGCTGAAGATGGTCAGTCATTTTCCTCCTCACGGGCCCTGAGTGGCAAAACCCAGAAAACAAGGTAGTAAGAATAATAGACTGAGTCCATATCCGCAAGGTTCACTGTCACAGCTTTCACCATTCACATTTAGTTCCAAAATTTCACTGAGTTCCAAAATTTCACTGATTAGGCCTAACAATTGCTTATTTCAAAAGTTTCTAAATTTTTACAAGGTTTGTCTCTCTATCACAGCTCTTTAACAAAATAAAACATTTCAAACAATAACAATATTTTAAATAAAACAACTAACAGGTTAAACAGTACAAGAATGGTAACATTAATTTGCGGTAAAAATGCCAGCAGACTATACGGGTATGTGACAGTGATAAATTTCACCAATAGAGAGAAAATATTTAAATTACCTGGTCCAAAGTGGCCAGAAGAACAAGTTAACAGAGAACAATTGACACTTAAACACAGAAAAATACTTTAAAATTGACAAAAAACGTTCCATACAAAAAATTTAGGCCTAACGCAACGACTCATGTATTTTTGCTAATTTCTCCAAAAGTTGTGATCCGAATTTGTTCGGAATGGTCTTAAAAGCTGGGGGA
Organism: Macrosteles quadrilineatus; assembly: GCF_028750875.1. Lineage (NCBI taxonomy): Eukaryota > Metazoa > Arthropoda > Insecta > Hemiptera > Cicadellidae > Macrosteles > Macrosteles quadrilineatus. The sequence goes on along the minus strand of NW_026542602.1, from coordinate 75,164,717 downwards.
AATGTTCCAGCAGCTTCTCCAGACCATCCCAAACCTTAACTCAAAGGCTGAAACCAGTAGGCCCTTTGGTTACCCAGTTCAAACCTGAATGGAGAATTGCCAAACTAAAAATTACTGTAACTTTCTTAAAACTTGAGTAAAATGACTCAAACTTTCTGGGGAGCTATAAGAGCAGTTAATTCAACTTAATTTAACTAGTTTGGCAAGGACAAAGCAAAATAAAAGACTTTAACCTTACTTGACTGGGTAACACAAACTGAACATTTTACAAGACAAAACAACACTAAAAATTGTACGGGACACAGAAACAAAAGACTACCAGAGTAGTAGCCTAAGACAATTACATTTACTGAGCAAAAATTGTAAGCCTAGGCCTACCACAAAACAGTCAGAAGGACCCAAAACTGACTTGGCAGTTTCTCTCAAATAGCGGCCTTCCAACAAACATTTCTCAGTCAATTCTAGGCCTAGCATTTCGGGCAAAGCCCTGAATTATACAAAACAACAGAGAACAGGGAAACTAACTATCAAAAGTCTTCCACGACCCCAAGACTAGGTTCTAAACCTAGTGCAACATGAGGCAATAACCTAACTTTAGCAAAATGTGAAAAACTTACCCAAAAGGCGCGCGGGGCGTACTAAAGTTACTCCATAAAGAAGGTTCTCACAAACGGCCAAGAATAAAACTTAAAAGGCACATTTATTATCCAAAAAGGAAGATTTAAAAGGATAAAAATCTTCAGTGAAGTACTCAAATCCGACGTCTCGCAACCTCTGACACTTCGCGGTCGGAGTAATAAGAACAAAACCCACAGCCTTGTTCGGGGTCGTGGAGTGAGAAACACTGAACTAGCCTACTATAAAAAAACACTTGAACCATTGATCATGAGTCGTGACATTCGCCCGGTGGAAATAGTCACGGCTCAACCTCCCTCCCCAAACGAGGACACTCCTCTCCAAAAGGGACAAACAAACAAGCCTCTCCCCCACTTCCTGAAAAGAGATTGACCTGAAAGACAACTCAAGTGTCTGTGGTGGGGAACGCCAAGGGACTTCCAAACTGAGGGGAAAACTCACCCCCAGGGTTTGCTCTGGCCAGAGCTGGAAAATTTTGTGAGGGAAATTCCTTCGCAGAACACCGGGGACAGGAGAAGTGATCAGGTTCTCTGGCCCAGTGCACTTCCCACCCAGACACAAGAGGAAAGAAAATTGCCTACGGAAGAGTTCCGCGGAAGGGCTTGAGATGAGAAATGTGCGCCCTCCGGAACACCTTTCCAGTCCGCGGATCTCCAAGCTCCGCCGTGACAGGCGTCAAAAACCTCAGGATGCGGTGGGGACCTGACCACCGATGACACAACTTTGCAGCTCTCTTGTCCACAGCCGAACTGGCTGGATGAGCTTTACAAAACACCAAATCCCCCACCTGGAAGGGGTTGTCTACTCTACCACGATTGTGCTTCCTCCGGACCAATTCCCTAGCTCTGATCAAGTTTCTCCTGGCCGCTTGCCAAGTTGCCTTGACATCAGCCGCACCAGGAGGTGGCAGAAGGTCGCCAATTCCCCACACATTCGCTAACGGGTTGTTAGGCGGATAGCCTAGAAACAGCTCGAAAGGGACCGCCTTGTGACTCTCATGGTGAGCAGTATTGAAAGCAAACTGAAGCCAAGGGAGTTCCTGATCCCAGGTGGTCTGCTTGTCAGCATGGAAAGCTATGAGAGCGGAACGAAGATTGCGATTGAACCTTTCAGCATGAGAAGGCTGTGGATAGTAAGGGGAAGTAGTCACATGGCGGATTCCGTGCCCAAAGCACATTCTTTTGAACAGATGGGAAACAAACTGTGTTCCGTTGTCGGAAACAATGGTGGCGGGTATTCCAAAATGTTGGAAAAGGTGAGTTCGAAGTACCTGCACGGTGAGCTGTGCAGTGGCATTCCTTAAGGGGAAAAGCCAACAAAACTTGGAGAAGGCATCCACACAAACAAGTAGGAACTTATTTCCTGACTTGCTACGCGGGAGAGGCCCTACATAGTCAATGAAAACCTTCTCCAAAGGTCTTTCCGCCACCTCAGATGACAACAAACCAAACTTAGAGTTTTGAGCGGGCTTGCTCAGTGAGCACGTTTGACAAGAACGCACCCTAGCAGCAAGATCCCGATCCATACCCTTCCAGATGAACATTTCCCTAACCTTCGCAATGGTCTTGTGGATACCTAGATGCCCACCCACAGGAGACGAATGAAAATACTCAAAGACCATAGGGATTAGAAGACTAGGCAGCACAACTTTAGGTTTACCTCGCTGCCGAGCGCGACAGCAAAGGGCACCCTGGGACAGAAAATATGGGGGGTGGGCTCCCCCATTTTGAAGCTCACCAATGATCTTTGCCAGCTCAGGATCCTTCAGCTGATGGGGAATGAAATCAGAAAAGGCGAGTGGAAACTCCAAGAGCACGGCACAACCCGGTTGCTCTTGGTCAGAAGGATGATCGTCGGGTGAATGGTACATCCTAGATAGTGTGTCAGCAATCACATTCTGAGTGCCTCGAACGTGTTGCACTTGGAACTTAAGGGACGATATTTGGACAACCCAACGACCAATTTTCCCAAGCTGGCGTGGATGTGCAAGAAGCCACGAGAGTGCCTGGTTGTCGGTTTCCAATAAAAACTCCTTGTGCTCCAAAAAGCGTCTGAATTTATTGACTCCAAACACGACAGCCAAACACTCGAGTTCATACACCGAAGAGCTTTTCTTTTCGCAGGGACTCAAAGTGCGTGAGGCGTACGCAATTGGCTGCCTAACACCATCCACCTCTTGTGACAACACAGCCGCAATTGCGACGGAGGAAGCATCTGTTTGCAAGACAAAGTTTTGATTGAAATCCGGCATCGCCAAAACAGGGGGCTGCATGATAGCCTCCTTGAGAAGATCAAAAGACGTCTGCTGCGCTTCACCCCAGACAAACTTGGCGCCCTTCTTCCGAAGCTCATTGAGAGGAGCCGCCAATTCAGCAACATTGGGTATGAAGCGTCGGTAAAAACCTACCATGCCGATGAACCTAGCAATACCCTTGACATCTCTGGGAGGAGGAAACTCCCTGATAGCCTGGGTTCTAGCGGGGTCGATGCAGACGCCTCTATGAGAGATAAGATGACCAAGGAACGAAATTTCCGGCTTTGCAAAACTAACCTTGTCAGGATTCACGGTAAGGCCAGCCCTATTCAATCTACTCATGACTTCTTCAAGATGAATCAGGTGATCTTCGAAGCTCTCACTGTACACCAAGAGATCGTCGAGGTAATTGAACACAAACTTGAACTTGACATCATGAAAGATGGAATCAAGGAGTTTGGTGAGAGTCTGGGCCCCCACAGCAAGACCCATCGGAACTCTTGTGAACTGATACAAATTCCACGGAACGCAGAAAGCAGTGAGAGGTCGAGACTCAGGTTTCAAAGGAATCTGATGATAGGCCTGATTCAGATCAAAAACAGAAAAATACTTGGCCTTACCGAACCAATCAAACGCAGAATGCAAATCGGGGAGAGGCACAGAGTCGATTTCAATTTGCGCATTCAATTTGCGATAGTCCAAAACCATTCGGGACTTGCCATTGGGTTTTGGGACGAGAAAGGCTGGACTAGCGTAGCTCGAACGGGAAGGTTCAATGACACCATTTTCCAGAAGTTCGTCAATGATTTTTCTGAGAGTTTCCATTTTGGGTGGAGCTAATTTGTATGGGTGAGAGCGAACGGGACGGGTATCTGTTAGACGAATCTCGTACTCCAACAGGTTAGTGACTCCAAGCTTTGGCGTCAGCACATCTGGGAAACGAGAACACAAGGTTCTGATGGCTTCAGCCTCGCAAGTAGTCAGATGCCCTAACGGATCAATTGTTGGCTTGCTGGGTATCTCAGGCTCGACTACCGCAGCACCACCACCAATTTCATCAGCAAAAGATATTAATACCCACCTCGCAAATCGGAAAAAACACTGACCTCTGCCTAAATCCAAAATTAGGCCAGTGTGCTTGATAAAATCCGCTCCTAAAATGACAGGGAAACAAAGGTCCTTAGCCACCCAAAAACTCCAAACCCAAGAAAAATGTTCAATTTTGAACTTGAAACGGGCTTCATAGATGATGGGAAGGGGTGAATTTGACGCAGTCCAGCAGATAGGGGTTTTTCGCTCAACTTGCTTGATAAGCCCAGACGATTCAAGTTTTTCAAAAAGGGACAAGGAAATGAGGCAACGGGCTGACCCAGAATCCACTAGGGCCTTCTGCACCGTGGAACCTATGAAGATGTTGAGACGTGGGCAAGTTGAGCGCGCCGCTTTCACGCCCATGGAAGCAAGGCCCGCAATCCCCCGCAGCAGAGGCTCGGTCACAGGCACAACACTCCCAGAAGGGGAGGCAACAGAAACATTAACTGACTTTAACTTCGACTTTGACTTACTTGAAAAAAACATTCAAATTATTGCCCTTTACATTATCACCAACAACCTCACAGGAAGGATTGGGCAATTTTTCCTCCTGTGAGCAAACTAGTTTTTTGGACCACGTCCAAAATTTCCACCTTGACGGCAATGCCGCCGAATGTGACCTGGTTGCCCACAACCAAAACAAACAACAGGTTGCCTCTGCCACTGCGGCGGTTCAGGACCCAACACTCCCACGGGTGCTACGACAGCATGATGACCAGCTAGGGGAAGATGCCCCGCCGCTTGGTCTCTCTGAAAATCAGCGTCCTGGACAGATCTCGAAAGGATGGAAAGTCTGTCCAGATCCGCAAAAGATGCAGGCCGTGGTGCAAAAACCAGACGGGAGCGTTCCTCAGGCTTCAACCCCTGAAGCACAATGTCAATGAGTTCAAGCTCACTGATCCCCAAACGCAAGACCCTTTCCACCGTGCGAATGTCCCCCACGTACTGGCTGAGAGACTCGGCTGGCTGCTGAGGACGAAAAACTCTCTCAACTTTCAGCTTCTCCATGACCCGACGGGGCATGAAAAGCTCCAAAACTTCTTTATGAAAAACATCAAAGGTGACGCCTCTGCGCAAACAATCAAGCAATCTGTCCCCCAACGGTTTCAGACAGTATGGAGCAATGAGTTCCATCAAAGTTGCGTCTGACATGCCAGGGTATTCACGCATGCGCAAAACACTCTCCAGAAAAAAACAAAGACCATTCACATCTAACCCGTCCACCGGCCGGAAACCACTCAGGACAGAGGCAAGGGGATGGGGAAGTTTGCCAAAGGAGTTAGAGATGGAAGGGGAACTATGAACTTGAGAAGGAAAGGGAGATGGGGACTGGACATTCAGCGTAGCCGCAGCCAAGGTGGACGTGTGAGAGGGGGACGGTGTGACATTTGCATTTGACATTTGAACATTTGCAGGCAACTGGAGCAGTGTACTTGGCGTAGGCGGAGCCTGGGGGGTACCCACTGGAGCCACAACTTCAACAACAGACTTTGGCACTTCGTTTGAAGTTTCCGAAGAACGGTTGTCTTCAAAAATTTCAACTTTCTCCTTGACAGACTTTCCTGCCTTAATACTCTCCAAAATTCCTTCCAGCTCAAGAATTCTGGCTTCCACCCAGCTCTTGTCCTCATCTTGGATTTCAGGTTGCCCTGAAACCAAGAGCAGACGCTTACGCCAGTGCGTCAGCTGTGTGATAGCCGAACTCTTAGCTGAGCCCATAGGCAAACTACTCCAACTATCAATTTCCCCACTTAGCTCTTCCATCCTCTCTTTACATGCCTCCAGTTCCTCATCCAAACTGAGCGACTCAACCCAAGCTTGAGGCATGCTAGCAATTTGTCTGAACTGTGTACGCAAAGTGCGTACATCAGTTCCAGGAGTCTCCCCCCGGGACCGCACCTCGTACACCAGCTCCGGCTTCCTCAAATATTCCGGCACAATTGACGCCATACCGAGTCTCAACCAGCACTTGACTCAAAATAACAGCCAACAAAATTTTTTCACAAAACAAACACAGAAATTTAATTCCTAAGGCTTCTGGACGTTGATGCCTACGCACCTGATGGGGCCCAAAAGAAGAACCTGCCCATTCATACCGCAAGTACCGCAAGAAAAAACAACAACAAATGACCCACGAACGTACACACACACAAACATACACCGATACATACACTAGACAACACCTAACACTTGTGTGATGGGGTGTACACACAAACCTTTTTTTTTTTTTTTTTTTTTTTTTTTTTGACACATGACCATGCTTTTGACACTCTTGCTCCCGAAGGATGCAAGTCATTACCACCGATTCCACCCGGTGCCTCGGCCAAAAGGGCGAGCTCCTAATAAAATGTGTTTACGCCCCACCACAACAACAACAAGACCTTTTTCCAAAACTGCCAGGCCAGAACATTCCCAAGAAACCAATCCATCCACGGCTCTTCAAAACAAACCAAAAAAACAGAACGTGGACAGTGATCGCATCCCTAAGTATCCGAGTCGTGAAACCAAGTTTCACGGCAAGGCACCCAGGACGCAACCCACCAACCACGCTCTGCTACCAGATGAACCATGCCCTCGTGCCTGCACCCAGACTAACGAAATGGAAGCGTGATCCATGCGCAGGCCCGAGGAGCGGCTCACAAAACTTTACTTAACAAAATGAGAACCATGGATGGAGGTTCAAGAACAACACGCCATTTGAGAGAAACGAGCTGTAATTAACCATTTAAAAGAAAACACAACAACAATAATCAACAACAATACATGAATTAAATACTCTCAATAAACCTTAAATAAATTTAGGTACCCGTTTAAACTGCTGACTTACAATAATTTATTTTAATCATTCAGAAAATCAGAAGGATTTAGTAAAAATTTAACATTTAATAAAAGGAAATTACCAAAATTAACAAACTATAACAATAATAAAATATGATGACTCTTTTAATAAATATCTGAAAAGTTAACAATTAACTAGGGGCCCCAAAAATTAAATACAGTGGGGAGATTTTAAAATCGGATGATTAGGCAACAGTAGAATAAAATTTGAAATAAATAACAATAGGCTGCTGTGCTTATAAATAGTCAACAAATGTTAAAAATCTTAAAGTCCATTCGGCAACAGCAATATATATAACAATTAGATAAATAACAATTAGTCGGTAACTTGCGGTAACAGTCTTCAAGGGTGTGACACCGGAGGGCCATGAAGCTGGGCGGACAGCACCGGAGGAGAGAAGAGGCAGGGCGGAGAGGGGGCCAATATGCAGCGCCAGCCTAGTCGCAACATTCCTCTCCGCTGAAGATGGTCAGTCATTTTCCTCCTCACGGGCCCTGAGTGGCAAAACCCAGAAAACAAGGTAGTAAGAATAATAGACTGAGTCCATATCCGCAAGGTTCACTGTCACAGCTTTCACCATTCACATTTAGTTCCAAAATTTCACTGAGTTCCAAAATTTCACTGATTAGGCCTAACAATTGCTTATTTCAAAAGTTTCTAAATTTTTACAAGGTTTGTCTCTCTATCACAGCTCTTTAACAAAATAAAACATTTCAAACAATAACAATATTTTAAATAAAACAACTAACAGGTTAAACAGTACAAGAATGGTAACATTAATTTGCGGTAAAAATGCCAGCAGACTATACGGGTATGTGACAGTGATAAATTTCACCAATAGAGAGAAAATATTTAAATTACCTGGTCCAAAGTGGCCAGAAGAACAAGTTAACAGAGAACAATTGACACTTAAACACAGAAAAATACTTTAAAATTGACAAAAAACGTTCCATACAAAAAATTTAGGCCTAACGCAACGACTCATGTATTTTTGCTAATTTCTCCAAAAGTTGTGATCCGAATTTGTTCGGAATGGTCTTAAAAGCTGGGGGAAATGTTCCAGCAGCTTCTCCAGACCATCCCAAACCTTAACTCAAAGGCTGAAACCAGTAGGCCCTTTGGTTACCCAGTTCAAACCTGAATGGAGAATTGCCAAACTAAAAATTACTGTAACTTTCTTAAAACTTGAGTAAAATGACTCAAACTTTCTGGGGAGCTATAAGAGCAGTTAATTCAACTTAATTTAACTAGTTTGGCAAGGACAAAGCAAAATAAAAGACTTTAACCTTACTTGACTGGGTAACACAAACTGAACATTTTACAAGACAAAACAACACTAAAAATTGTACGGGACACAGAAACAAAAGACTACCAGAGTAGTAGCCTAAGACAATTACATTTACTGAGCAAAAATTGTAAGCCTAGGCCTACCACAAAACAGTCAGAAGGACCCAAAACTGACTTGGCAGTTTCTCTCAAATAGCGGCCTTCCAACAAACATTTCTCAGTCAATTCTAGGCCTAGCATTTCGGGCAAAGCCCTGAATTATACAAAACAACAGAGAACAGGGAAACTAACTATCAAAAGTCTTCCACGACCCCAAGACTAGGTTCTAAACCTAGTGCAACATGAGGCAATAACCTAACTTTAGCAAAATGTGAAAAACTTACCCAAAAGGCGCGCGGGGCGTACTAAAGTTACTCCATAAAGAAGGTTCTCACAAACGGCCAAGAATAAAACTTAAAAGGCACATTTATTATCCAAAAAGGAAGATTTAAAAGGATAAAAATCTTCAGTGAAGTACTCAAATCCGACGTCTCGCAACCTCTGACACTTCGCGGTCGGAGTAATAAGAACAAAACCCACAGCCTTGTTCGGGGTCGTGGAGTGAGAAACACTGAACTAGCCTACTATAAAAAAACACTTGAACCATTGATCATGAGTCGTGACATTCGCCCGGTGGAAATAGTCACGGCTCATTTGCCAAAAGCACGAAGATAAAACATTTATAAATACATCACTAAAATTCATTATTGTGGAAAAGAATTCAAACTATCTACCATAATTGTTACAAACGACTTAAAAAAAGTGTTTAGTGACTCACTCTACAGCGTTGCAAATTTAACATCTTTTTTTTATTGAAACCCCAATACATATCTCACAATGTTTTATCTTATGTGTTTTTAAAAATTAATAACCATGTGTTTTGTTTTTTTAAAGCCAGTAAACATAGCGGTATCATTAATATTGTACTCTCAGTAAGTGTTCAAATTTAATTTGAATTTACTAAAATATAACATGACATAATTTACAATAGGTGTATGGCTTAATCTGTTGATTCACGATTAGATTTAGTAATTGTATTCCATCCATCACATTATTATGATGACAATTATTATACTTAACATTATGTAAGCAATAATCAATAGATACTGCGAACAATTTGTATAAGGTGAAGGCAAAATAATTTTCAGTAAGTTTATTGCATGTACATGTGGATAAACTTTTAACTACTTCTCACCTCCTATGACCCAGCTAGTGAATAATACATTGCAAGACTGCTTTGGCTATTTCAATCACCTCTAAGGATGTTTGCAGTTAATCTGTTGAGTATATAATCATCAGAGTTACCAAACAACCAGGAAGTGAACAAACTCGCTCAGTCCCTGGAGTCTTCAGCATCTGATGTAACACTGAGCTCTTCCTCTGTGACTCTGCAAATCAGTTATAATTTTTAACTGTTAAAATGTATCATGCATTTATTAAATTGATCATGGTCTATTATTTAACTATTTCTAAATTCAACACTGGAAACAAATTTTACCTATTAAATTTTAAACCTTTAGTTTCATATCACATCGTTAAAGAATTCCAGAACGTATTGTTCAAACAACGCAACTCAATATTTGTTTAAATTCTCTTTACTTGCATTGATTATTGTATTTATATTTATACAGGTTAACTAAAGTGTTTATTTATTGTTCAGTCATGATTTTGCTTGTGTGTTTTGTCTATTGAAAAATGCATAACACTCACACTAGGGAAAATTTATCTTTCTTCTTTAAAAGCCCATAAAATAATATTATTTAAATTAATTATGCTTCAATCAACGATAGTATTTGGATTTTATATTGAATCAAAGCTAATATTTTTGGCACCTTAATTTAGTAGAAAAAGGTTACTTTGATAGAGTACTCGGAATAAAAATATTTAATCGATACATAAAAACACGATGTAAGGTTATTAGATTTTACAATGTATCTTAGAGACGTACTTGTACCAAATTAATTTTAATAATTAATTTATTAAGTAAACCTTTGTGTAAAGTAATTTCTATGTTTAACCATAACCACCTTTTGAACCGAAGGAAAAAAAATTTAGTAGAATTTTGAAGAGAACTTTGTAAATCAATTTTAAATATTTAAATTGATGTTAAATAAAAAGTTACACTATACCTAAACCAAGAAAACTACTAACGGTACTATTAAGTACGAGTAAAAAACCATTTACGTTGAACATTTTTTAATTGTTGTCTTTCTCAACTATACCACGTACTACATTTCTTAAGTGATCTTTTATTTAAGAGAAATTCCTCTCAGAAAAGAAATTTAATTAAATATCTCAATAAAGAAAGAACGTGACAAGCTAGGTGCCTTGGGCAGTTATCATAATTGCAAAGTCACTCTTCAGGACTTTTACAGAGGAAAGCTTTTCCAGTAACAATAAACCCAATGTCCCGTGAAAGTAAGACAGTCAGTAAACTGGAAATACTTGCACACATTGTTGAATTGTTTAAACTAAATTATTTACTAGTTTATTATATTAGTTGCCGATTTGTTTGTTTAGTTATAGATTTGCATGTAGTCTGCCTTATAAACATGTTTTGATTGTGTTGACATTAACATATCCTTTAATATTGTTTTATTTTTTTAGGTTATACGCTAGCTAATTTATTTCAATTTAGTTTTAAATTTATACGAAAAAATACTATTCAATACTCCAATTTCTAAAAGAGTAAATAAACTTAATATTGTTTGGATTCAAACGTCGTTCATTAAGCTACTGAAAAACATTTATAGTAACAACATTGGTTATATAATATTATCTAGTTTTAAAATTGGTGCTATCTTCATAAAATAAAAGGATTTATCAATTTGTATGGGGAAATTCTTTTTAGGTGCTTTAAAACCGCGGACGAAATATTCATACAACAACAACACAAGTTGTTGCACACATATCATAAGTCACGTGTGTTGGAGTTGTGATTGTCATTAAATGTGACAATATTTTTTTTTATTTCTAACTGTCTAAATTTAATATTATTATTACTACTTAAAGTATTACCTTCGTAATGCAGGGTAATCAAAATTATTATAAGGTAATCAGTTTTTATCACTGATATCAATCTAGGCAATAGTGCTAGTTCAAGACAAGAAAAAGGCTGTATGTCTTAGACGCTTGTTAAATTTAAAATATGTGTGTCATGCTTTAGGGATATTGTTCTATAAGTTATTAGTTAACATAATAAAAGTCCCAAAACCTAGTTTGCTTATTTAACACACTACCTTTATACGCAAAAATGCAACAACATTTCAAAGTAAACTCTTGAAAAATCTATTTAACTTTTGTATTGAAGCAAATAATTTTAAAAAATTACGTTCGGAATTGCACAAAATAGCACAAAACTACAAAATTTGACACTCAAGAGGAAAATATTTAGGTCGGTTCTCATCAGTTTTACCTCGATCGCGGCAGACTTTCAATCTGTCAGAGAATCTACCGTAACACTGTCAGCGAGTTTCATCTGTCCTCATTTTCAACTTTAGTGAACATGAATTTGAAGCTTGAATACTACCAAACGTAAGTTTCCGTGGATAAAAAGTAAAAAGAAGTAGTAGGATTATGATACATTTTGTCTCAAATGCACTTTTTCAAATATTAAGACTTATTTGTTCATACCAAAGTGGATATATTTAGTGCTAGTTCATATCTAACGTTGATAGTGCATTGTGTTGGCTCTACAAATAAAGACGATAATAAGATAATTTGTTACTAAGCTATTTTTATTTTACAGTAGGCTACATATTCCAAAGTAACGAAACATTTTTTGTGATACAGGAAATCAAATGGCTACCCATAAACGTGTAGAAGGAACACCTAGTAAAAATAATCAGTATCTTTACCCACGCAGTTTTCTGTTTTAACATATTGTTTTAATAAAAAAATGTAAAAGCCTACGTATGGAACAATCTTCTTTTCAAGTTATTATACTCTTCCCGTCGTTTTTAACACGTTTCTCTATCAAAAATCTTTACTCATCCGTAAGTATACAACTTTGTCTCGAATTGTAATTTAAAATAAAAATGATTCACTGTAATATTTTTTTTATAAAAAAACCTCTATGCTTATTCATCTAAAATACTATTATGTCTGAAAGCAGCGTGTACAACAAAGAAAGATAAATGACAAAAATAAAACTGGTAAACTAACAACTTGAATTAACGACTTTAACCATTACCCTTAACCTAGTTTAACCATTCGTGCTCACAGGTACACAATGCTTCCGAAATTGCTTAATCCGATACGATGTTAAATATTGCGATGGAAATCTGTGTCAAATGCACGATAAAAGTTAAATACTATTTTAATAGAAATATTCATATCTAACAATTATGGAAGCTAACGTTAAACGGTTTCCGCTATCATACTACAACAATTGACACTTCATAGTTAGAACAAAATATAAACATGCACATTTTATTTAGCTTCAGTTTGTATAGTTTATTATATTTCCTTTAAAGTAGATCTCAGGACTACCAATGAAACAAAGATAAATTGATGTTAACAAAATTTGTAAATCTCTAAATCAGCATAATGTATATAAAAATGTAAATTAGGAGTTCCTTTATTAAAATGGCCTTTAGTATTATGGCACTATTTCATATTGTAATTTTGCTAAGACAATATTTAATATTCAATCAGAAAGATAGTGTAATTATAATGTATTTTTATTATCAACTGTTTTAGAAAACTGAACTATCTAAAAATCCTTCTGTCGTTTCACATGTAAAAAATTTATCACAAAATAAAAAAAACCTTTGTTAACAATTTATTATTTTTGATGAATTCTGATTCAAATTTAATTTCCTAGTTTAAGGCAATATTTAAATGTATTCACTGTAATCGAATATTTTTTGGGTTGAAAACAGAATCTAATTTCCTCATCCCATTTAGGTGGGTTTAAAGTAAAAAAAACATAAAACATATTTAGCGATGTATAAAAAAAGTAATAAAACTGATAAATATGTAGCAAGTATTAAATAGTGTTTTACTAATAAAATGCTTCAAATGTTGATAAACTACTTTTCAAAAAGACTTTACACATTTACAAAACAAATTTTAAAATTACGTAGTTTGAATCTCTTGTTAGTTATGTGACTCAAAATATTACGCGTGCGTTTTAAATACTACTTTATAGTAGTATTTAAAACGCACGCGTAATATTTTGAATCATGATAAATCTAATTTGTTTCATGTTCATTTTAATAACTTAACGAGGAAATGTTTACTAAGGGGGGATTATTCCAGTGATAGTCGATAAGCCAAATTTTCCAAAACTTAAAATAACTCTTAAAATTTCTACACGTACTCTTTATTAAATTTCTGTGATAAAAATAACATTTTCCTATTGTTCATTATTGGTACAATATATCAAATTTCTTGACCATACAACCATTAATAAGCAACATGTAGAATGGTTATAATTGCTTTTACATATCACAGTATTTGTTATTATTCTAGTACTTTAACACCACCATTTCGATACTGTAAAGTTGTAAATAATTACAAATTCAATAAAACGACTCGAAGTTGTAAAGTCAGGTTGTGGTTTACACTCAACTCTACTCTGGTGGGTTGTTACACTTTCACAGCAAGTTTAACTGTTTCTGAAAGTTTCTGTGGTTAAGCAATGTCTGCTTTCTCCTGGTAATACATGCGGGTGATTGACCAAAGCCCAGTGGTTTCTAGTACCTCATGTCATTCATTCGATTACATACTAGTCAAATTTAACCTAAATTATGTATAGTGATGTAATGGTCAAATATTCTAATCCTCAGAAAAATAAAGTTTTTTTTTTTTTTTTTGTAGAACAGTTAGTCTTTGGAATTAATTTAAGTCATAAACAGGTTGAGTGCTGTATTATTGTTATTTTTTTACTGTCAGGAAAGTCCTGGACTAAGTAAAATCAACATTACGGTTCTTGAGAGACTTTCTATTCACAATCAGTGAGTGTAAACTTAGTTTCGAAATCTCTAGGTTAAAGTTTTAAACCTTAAAAGTACTATCAGACAATTTTACAAAGAGTTTAAGACGCAGCGTCCAATCGCTTGGATAAATACTTCAACAGTTAAGTGAGTCACATTATTATACTTACATCTTACACACAAAGTAGATCATCTGTAGGATATTATTATATTGTAATCATCTGCAGCAGAAAGGAGATGATATTAACATTGCAATCCAACTTAATATGTATAATAGTAATTATCTTGCGTCAGAACAAGTTAAAAACGATGTAGATGGATTATTTTAATCAGCTGATGTAATGGATTAAGAGCATTATAGGATCCTGGAACGCAACCAATACAAACAAGATGCAACAGGATTAACGATGAGAAGGACAATCTTACTTTAGGTTTGGTTCGGGTTAGTATCATTAATAGAAACAAATTTAATTTATTTTCCTTTAATCGGTTTATTGTCATTTGTTGCATTTTTTATCCATCACTATGTTATGTATTTACGAAATTGTTTATTGCGATTAAAATCTAGGATTTTAAAGGGTTTTGACATAACTTATTGTTTAATGTGTACCCATGTTTTTATTGTGATGATAGAACACTCTTGTTCTACCAAGGAATGTATCTGTACAGTGAGAAAAGCGAATCTAAGGAAAGTGAATTGCATACTTATATATCGGTTAATGGGAATACAAATTTTTTAATACTGTCTGAATGTTCAAAGTTTACATTTTTGTAGATTCAACAGATAGACTAAATCCATTTCCAAACAACATTACTTCAATTACTTCTAGTCTTGTTTACTAATAATTCACGTAATTATTTCTTTCATTTTATTTATGAAATTCTTCATAAAATTCTAGTTGCAGACTGTTAAATTAAGCCTATGTAAAAACAACGGTGTATTAATAATATATACCTGAAATTAATACAATTTTATGCAATTTAATTGTGGTAGCAGTCTTCATCAGGCGTAAGTAACACGTTTAAAATTTTTAAGTACGCTTGTAATATTTAAGAAATATTCTTCAACAATGAATTATGGATTTAAAACTTCGGCTTGTAGACTTTTATTGTTTCGGCTAAGCTTACTTTCTTATTAGCTTAGATTATAACTTGCCCAACAAGGTAACATTTTACAAGCAAATTACATTAGCTATAAGCTACGAACTTGTGCTAAACCATCAATCACATCTAACCAGGCAAGTTGAGGTATGGACCCAAAGAACACCTCTTTACAGTATTACTTAATCAAAAAGTACGTAATGACGGTAGAACTAATGACGTTCATACTCCATATGTTTATGATTATTACGTGAAGTGCATTTAAGGATTACTAAAACCACAAAATCCTATCAAAACACAAAATCCAACGGAAGTAATTTTCTCCTTTACATATAGGACGAAGGTCTTCCATGTTATATCGTCCAAACCAAAAAAGCACATCTAGAATATGAGAGCTTTAAATTGTTATCCAATATACCTATAAAAATTTATAATAATTAGGGTTCAAAGAAAAAAATCTGCTTGGTCCAATAAAAAGATTGTATATTGATCATTTCATTTTTTATAATTAAAATTAAAAACGAAATGGCTGATATTATGAAAAAAATTCAAGATCATTTGTATTTAATGCTGGATATCTGGTTGACGAAGGGATTTGTGAAAATCAATCATTATTTTTTGTTTAATTTTACCCATGGATAAATTTAACAGAAATTGGCTTTTCACTGACGCGAAACTGTGTATAGCATTTATGGAATTGTTTCAATATCATTTCTTAGATTTTACTCAATCTACTCTTATTGGCATTGCTTTAGTGTTGAGCTTTCAAAGGTTTGCGTTCTTTAGTGTTTGGATAAAGAAACAAATCTTGTCATTACATTCAATCAAGAAACAAGAATGTCTATTTCCTTTACCCTTCAATGGCTTACAATGATAAAAACTAAACAGAGGTTGAATCTAACTGTTATCTTTAGAAAAATGTTATAGCTACAACGACGCGTTAGCTTAATAGAGCCAGGGGGTCCATGAACCTTATCAACGAATAAATAATAATGTTTTCATAGTATTGTTTTATGTTAACATAAAATCGTGTTGGTTTAGTAACAAATGTATAGTAAATATTATATAGTTCTGATCTTTGTTTTTGTTACACTCATACAAGAGTTTTAATCCATAAAATCTTATGCAAATATACAATATTATAACATTCTTGGATCAAATAGTTTGAGTACTTATTTCAGAAATACTCATATGGAAATGTATGGTAAACCTCGTTTGTTCAGAAATTCAGATAAAAGCTGATATTAAACTGAGCCAGTATTATTCCTTACGTAACACTGATTATTGCATCAAATATTTATTTTGTAGCATGGAAAATATTGTGTAGCAAAATTATTATTTTAGATGTTTTATATTGTACAACAGTAATTTTTTTCGATAAATGTGTAGATTATTTTGTAAAGACACGTGTATGCTTTCGGCTAGTTATAATAAACAATTGAAAAAAATGTATTCTAATAGCTCAATATTTCTTCATATCTGACTGAAGAAAGTAAATATACAGAGTGGAAAAAAGTCCAGGGATGGTAAAATTTTTCAAGCTGGTATTTATAACTCGGTTGTCCGGTTGGGTTTAAGTTGGCGGAATTTACACTAACAAAAGACCTTAAATGTTTTGCACATATCAACCTATGCTTTTATTTAAGATTTTCTTCTGTCTCCTAGCGGGCCGACCCTTGAGGAGGTGCACATCACTGAATAATGTGTTAAATTGATTTTCATGCTCGGGAACTGTGTACTGAGTTTTGAAGCTCTATCTTTATTATTCTTTAAAATATTTAACCGTCCCGGGACTTTTTTCCACCCTATATACTCTAAACAGCACTATACAGGGTGATTAAAAAGTCTGGGTACGGCTTAATATTTTAAAATATAATGCAGATTGAGCTACAATACTTGGTACAAAGTTACAGGGCTTAAAACTCTATTTTAACACACATTCAGTGATCCAATAACTCTTCAGGGGGACGGCCCACAAGGAGTCGGAAGAAAATCTTAAATGGAAGCATAGGTCAATATGTACATCAAATTAAAGGTCTTTTTTAGTAGAATACAATGCCACAAACCGTACTTCAAAAGGTTGATCCTGCGCAAAATGGCAGATGTTCAAAGATTTCTTGAATCCGCCATTTTGAATATTTGAACGACTGTCATTTTTTACTCAGGCATTCTTTTGAGCTTGAATTTACGGCATCGTAATCTACTAGTGAAGACCTTTAATTTGATGTGCATATCGACCTATGCTTACGTTAACAATTTTCTTCCGATTCCTAGGGCTGTGCCCCCTGAGGAGTAAGCGTATAATAGCAATGTAAATTAAATGAATCTTTGAACAACTGTCATTTTGCGCAGGATCAACCTTTTGACGTGCAGTTTGCGGCATTGTATTCTACTAAAAACGACCTTTAATTTGATGTGCATATTGACCTATGCTTCCATTTAAGATTTTCTTCCGACTCCTTGTGGGCCGTCCCCCTGAAGAGTTATTGGATCACTGAATGTGTGTTAAAATAGAGTTTTAAGCCCTGTATTTTAATTATTTTAAATTCTAGTAATATATGTACGGTTCAGTCTTTTTAGTAGCTATGTATATATTTTAAAAGAAACATATATTTAGACATCGCATTTACTGTATTTTATATTGGTAAAAATCTTGTATCCAATAAAAATCACAAGCAAAATAAATTAATTTGCAGTATAAAGAAATCATACTCGAATGTTAAGATATTGTGAAAGGTACCTCAATTATCACAGTTTTTTTTTTTATATAAGTAGTTTACTATGTTAAAGATAATTAAATTCTAAGGGTTTATATTTGATAAAAATACTTTTTAAATTACTTCTTTTCTTACAGACAAAGTAATTTTACTCTGATAATGTACACACTGTCACAACAGAATTACCTAGTAAGATTGTTTGTTTTCACAATAGCATTATAATAATATTTACTCATATTTCTAATATTTATTTAATGCATATTGCTTATCTACATTATTGATAACCAATGCCGTACTATGGCCGTTGTTGTGTTGTTGTATTATATATCCTACAAATTAATCGTTAATTGATCGTGGAAAACCCATTATTTTTATTTTTGGCAAACAAAAAAAATTCAATTGATATTGATGATATCATCCATAGTAATTTATAAACGTGAAGCCAATTCAACATCAAATATTTCACTTAATAAATGACAACGAAACATACAAATTTCAATTATCAAAAGAGCTAAGAATATAATATCACCAGGAAATCATATCAACATTGAAACATTCGTTTTTCAGTTTTTGCCTTTTATGAAACGGATTTACCTCCAAGGTTTACTAGTGTAATAGTTCAAATACCTTTGCAAGTGTATCAGTTCCTACAATGTTTAGTTGTAAAGAGGATCACTAGAGATGGACGACTGCAATCACGAGGACATTTGCCGGCTCGGTGACTTGGAAAACAAATACTTGGTTGACCTGCAGTAAGACATCGCATCTATGAATGTATCCCTGCGAAATGTATCTAGAATGAGAATAACGTTTTGTGACCAAAATAAACATTTATCATCTATACAATTTTATAAGATAAACCTTATTAAAAATATACAGAGTGTGCAAGAAGAGGTTAAACATTTGATTTTATATTTCTTGCCCATTTATAGACCGAACATTTTGAATCTTAACACAATTTATGAAGTAGGTTTTAAAAATATTCTGGGAAAATCTCAGTTCCCTAACCTTTGTAGAAACAAAATGGTGGCTTAAAATTTTACCAATTTGCTTCTTTTAAGAATTATGTGGCTGCCAGTTGTAATGGTGTGCTATCTTACGATATTTCAGACAATGACTTGGAACAGGTACTGTATTAACAATTCTTGCTTCATTTGACGGTGCCATAAATGGATCAAGCAATCCTCCAACAAGACGGTGCTCCTCCTCATTTCGCAAATCATGTCAAGAAATTACTAATTGACAACCATTGGATTGGCCGTGGAAGTGATTTTTAGATTGTCCACCCCGATCTCCAGATTTAATTGTGTGTGACTTATTTTGTATTGGGTTACTTTAAGCAAGTTTACAAGAGGAACTAAAACAATCAATTGAAGAGGAACTCCTCCCAATACCGCATAATTTCTCTGTAGGAGCTCGCGATTCATTTTATAGCGCTGTTCTTAGTTTGTAGCTGTGGATGGATCACAGTTTGAATAATTTTTGGACTCCACATTTAGGTTTTGTTTTGGGCTATTTTATAGGTTCCGGAAAAAACCTTATTTCCTTGGCAGTAAAACTATTTTACGAAACCGAAAACACAACTTAATGTTTTTAAACTATCATTTTCAATATCCCACCATTTTGTTTCTACTTGGGTAAGAGCTGCAATTTTCACAGAATATTTTTAAACTCTACTTAATAAATGTTGTAAAGTTTAATAATGTTCGGTACATACATAGGCAAGCTATATAAAATCAAATGTTTAAACCTGTTCGTGGGACACTCTGTACATTATTTTAGTCGTACCTTTGGTTACATAGTCGTGTTGTAAAATCGGAGAATTAATAATTGGTAATTTAATGTTAGATTTTATATAGCTTGCTAGTGGGGTGACTAACAAACACGAAAATGATTTGCTTGTTAGTAAAATCTGTTAGCAACCGTCATTTTGGATTGAACAAAACTTTGAATTGGATAGTATTTCACAAAATACTTCTCCACATATAAAACTATGGGTCCTCTCACCTTTAAACCTATTATTTCAATATGCAATCTTTATTTTTTAATTACCTACAGACCATTGATTTGTTGTCCTCTATTAGAAGTGAAGAACCAATAAGAAAATTACATCATCTAGAAAAATATATTTAAAAAAAAATATATTTTAAGGGGTTTTCTCAAGAATCAAGAATAAAGATCAGATAACACATTGTCAACAAACTTATTGTCTAGAAAAACTATTGTGAGTCACATTGATCACATTGAACACATTGATCACATTTATATTGAACACTAAAATATTATTGTAATTTTTACTATTGAAATATTTATGTATTTTAATAATAGACCTATTTATGTAGTCTCTTTTCCTAGTGTTATAAGAATTAATGTATGAATTATTTGGTATTACAAATTTCAAAAAATGCTCGACTACTAAATATATATCTGAGAATTTACTCTTACCTTCAGAACAATGAATACACACTTATGATGTAAACTATTCTTCTAAAAACCCTCAATTCAACTGTGTATTCCCGAAAACGTTTATCACGACTCCATAAGTAAAAAAAATAAACTTTCTAAAATAATGACCCACATTGTTTAGAAATTTGTTACATTAACAGTTTATAGCCTGACGTTTTCCCCCAACATTTCGAAAAAGAAATTTTAACCGAATGAATGTTATACATAAAAACAAATCAGTGACGCTCGATTACATGACTTAATCTACAGTAAGTTACAAGTGAGTATTTTAGGAGAGTCTGTCACTATTTTTTGTTGTTTCTAGATAAACAAAATTTATCTTAGTTGAACGTAAATTTGGCAGTGAAACCCATATCACATTTAATGTATAATTTCTTTTAGCGAATTCCTCAATAGAATATATGCTATTTTCCTTAGGTGGTTCGGAAAGATTAGACCAGACACCGGTTTACTTTTTCTTTTTGATGACCCCGGGGGCCAAAAAAACTATTCGTTCAAATTTGTATACAAGTATCTACCACTGTTTTCCATCCCCGAAGTCGCAAACCTAAGTACTAAATATGAATTGTATATGAAACTATTTTAGTTGAAATCCAATCGGACAAATTAAAATGTTCAGGTATGCTGGGCGTGGATATTATAAAACTGGTATATACTACCACATAACGCCATTATATAATACCATAACATTAAACTATTAAAGTATGCTTTTGTTCCCACTTATCCAGGAAAACTGCAAATATATTTGATTTACAAACCGCTTCTCTATT
Source organism: Macrosteles quadrilineatus (assembly GCF_028750875.1). Taxonomy (NCBI): domain Eukaryota; kingdom Metazoa; phylum Arthropoda; class Insecta; order Hemiptera; family Cicadellidae; genus Macrosteles; species Macrosteles quadrilineatus. The sequence continues at coordinate 75,143,577 of NW_026542602.1, read as the reverse complement.
TACGAACCGTTTCCTTGTAATAACTACAGTATTTTCCTCAAATATAAGCTTTGATAATTAAACCGGAATCCAATAAAACCAATATTTCAAAGGGAATTGAAACTGTATGCCCACATATCCTTCGCTCGGTTGTTAGTATTAATTTTACATAGTTTGTAAACACTGTTATTGCTATAGCCTTAATTCTTTGTACCAACCACTTTTTACAAGCACCTACAAATTACAATTGGTTTTCAAACTTTTATCTGTGTTTCGTAAATAGTTCTGGAATTTATTTTGACTATCAAATGTTGTACTTTGAATGAGCTATAAAAAATCATACAGGAAATGATAATGAATTTATATAGCTATAATATCTAATAACGACTATTAAAAGTTGAACTTAAATTATACATTGTTGATGTTAGCCTCCGGATTACGTTGAATAAAAAAAAAATGGTGTAAATACCTGCTTCTTGTAATCCAAAATGTTGCTGCTATTACGCAACTAGTTTCAACTTTCGTGTTCGTAACCGTGACCATGTTCGTGTATGAATATATAACGTGTGTATTGAAGACCTTTTGATGAAGTGATTTGACGCCCGAAGATGACTTCGTGAGAAGTTGAAACTAGTTGCGTCATAGCAGCAACATTTTGGATTACAAGAAGCAGGTATTTACACCAATTTTTTAACTATACAATCTGCTACAGTACTTATTAATCAAGAGCTATTTTCTGTACTGAAATCTGTAAATCATTACTGTATTACAATATAAAACTGCATTTGAAAAGTACAAAGGTGTTTCCTTCTGATTAATGATGAATAAATTTGCAACATTCATATGAGGCATCATTTACAAGGTTTTACAAGGATTTTTCATTGAAATAATTTGCCCGAAAATTTCATATGAAGTATTGTGTGACCAAATAACCAAAAGTTAGGCTTAAAAACACAAGACTACAAGCAAACTGCATTAGCTCAAGTCTACAGGGTTCTTGTGGATGTAACATCAGTCATACCTGCCTGGCTCAGATGATGGAATGTTTCAATCATAAAAAATATTGTCTATAACATGAAAACCCTAATTATGGATCATACTGAAACTGCTGGGGGCTCCCGAGTTAGAATTGGCATTGTTTTAATAATTGTATGCAATGAAATGTTAAGCCATTATGAAGAAGCGTCACACATTTTGTTGAAACGTAGTATTACAGACAGTTTATTAATTTTTAAGTTAGTTTGTAAAGTTAACAGGAAGAGTTTCAACTTCTGTTACGATGATCCTTGAATCACAGATAAGTACCAAAAAATATCAACGTCAATGTAATTATGTTTCATTTAAAATATCACGACCTTTTATCATCTCAACCCTAACTGTAAATCACAGTCTATCACGTTCTCATTGGCAATTATTAATATCTAAATGCAATGAAATAAAAAACCAATACTAATAAAGAGAAAATTATAAATATGGTGTAATATAAGTGTTTCAGATATGTTTATGTTTTATGTTGAGCTTTTATTTGTCATTACGTATCATTGTTGTAAAGAACACCTTAAATGTTTTAATGGATTCACGTTGAACAAAGGAGTTTTAACTTTGGTTCCGTTGATCTTTGTATCTCTAATTACTGTCGGGAAATTCACTTTAACTCGACAATGTCAACGTTATTGAGTTACTTTGACACTATATCCAAAAACATTTCTGTTACAAGCAACGAATTCTTTCACGAACGTAGTATTGTTTCACTTTTAAATAATATATCATGTACTGTATTGCAATTATTAAATGTCTTTTTAGTTCAAATTCTTCGGTTAAAACCTAAAGCCTGTAAATATTTTTGACCCCATTTTGTGGTGTCCCGAATTAAAATTGTCATACTGTTTCTTCTACTATGTTTTTAGTTTCTCATGTAAAGTTTATACTCTTAGACAGCAATAAATTCAATGACAGAACTTTTGAATATACCAATGTACGTGGAGAACTAACATAGTAAAACAATATTGATATACAAAGGATAAAGGACAAATTTGAACAGATGTAGTTTTGTAGGTAATCCTTTACAAAAAACAAAACCATGCACAAAAAATGAAAATATCTATCTCTACTAAGACCTTCTAAATTATCTATAGTATCAATCTATATAAGGGTCAGTTAAGTAAACAATACATATTTTGGAGTAACTACGAAAAACTACATACTCTTGTTTTTGTTTTTGCTTAAATCACCAGATCAATATGGTGCAACAAAATACGATGAATTTCCGCCTTCAATTCAATTCTCCCTCCATTTCTCAAAGTGTTTTCCCGCCGGAAACTGCAAATCTGACGGCCAACTGGGTCGGAAACATTTACTAATGGTGAGACTGAGAGTTCGTCTCACTTCTGTTGCTACGAATCGTCTCTAAGGAAAACATTCAAGAGTTGTGATACTGTTCGAATTTGAGCTTTTTCCATGACATCGGCCAATCTTTTCTTTAATTAAGATTTATTAAATTATATATTGTATGGGAATTTTGGAGTTTGTGGTAATTCTAAACAAAATAAATAGTTTTTCAACATATCTTAAGCTGATTTGCAGCTTAACATGTAGTTTATTATTTTTTTTTTACAAATTTAACTAGTTTATATTAGTCTACATTGCAAAATCTCACTACACCTGACAAATTAAAAATATTTTGAAATTTTACCCGAAACACTTAGTTTGTTCTTATCATAAATATACCAAGAAACGATTTTAGTTTGTTGGTTTGTAGACCAACTATTACGATATAAATACCAACATGTGGTTAATTTAAACAAATCTTACTTGAGGTACAGTAAAAGAAAAGTTTCTAAACACCCACTTGAAGAGTCCTTGGCATTATCTTATAGAAAACGTTGTGAAACATTTAAGGTTCTACTCATCTCTAATGTAAATGAAGTGTGTTGAACAGCCAAGCTAACACTTTCAGTGATTACATACAAACGACGATGTTAGTGAAACTGTGTAAAGTAGAATTAACACGGCTCTAACTCACATTATCGTTACATTTAGATCAGACTAGTTTCATGCGGCTTAGCCATGTTTTACAAAAGACCTGCTTAAATCTGTAATGGCTTTCACAATGACATACTCTGTCTGACGCTCTTACAAAACAATACAAAATGCTCAAGATCACGTTACAACTATTTAAGCACAATATTAATTAATCTAAGAAAACGTACAATAACAATTATTTATATTTCTATTACAGGAAGTTAAATCATATAAATAGTACAATCAAATTTAGTTTACTGGGAGGCCTTATGACTTATGTAGATTATTCAATATACAAAACCGTTAGGTGTAAAATGTATAACATTATACAAATAGCCAGACACTTTATTCTACAAAGGTTGCTCATTCTTGTGTGTTATTCGAGATAACCAAAACCTGCTGACAATATCTCAGAACGGTCAGGAATTCTGAAATGCTGATCGATATTGGGAGCGGTCAACCTTCATCAAATATTCATAGCTTCATGTCTTCACATGGTTTGCCAGATTTTATAAAAGAGACTATTATGTTCAAAATAAACTAACATTACTGCAGCATGTGAGTACCTTGACTACATGAAAACTGTCGAAACTAGTCGTTGTTTAATTAAATGCATTCAGAAGACTACTTGGTTGGTTCAAATGTGTAAATAGTATCCCTAGTCTGTATCATTGACGTATAATTTATTTAAATTGCAAGGAGGGTAAAAAAATATAAACTCTTACTCTATACTCTTACCCTCTTACCCTACTCTTACTCTCTTACCCTACTCTTACTCTTATTGCATTGCGTGTATAATGTGTGTCGATGGTTGAGTACTTAGTTCAAAAAAGTGATAGGCCTACATGTTGAATAATTTGTGGATCAAGTTAATTTCTCGAATTCTTAAATTGTGAGTATTTTAAAATGTTATTATAATAAACATCTAGTGTATCAATTATTACAAAAAAATTAGTCAAACATCCATCCTGTATGGCGTTTCAATGTATGATACACTTAATAAACCAATCTCCTTTACCAATGCTTGTAGATAAGTTTACACTGAAATTGAACGAATACTCTTTAGGAATACAACAAGTACAATCTGTTTCACAAAGGATCCAATGATTTATTGACATTGTGAGAGCTTGAAAGTGTCTGTCTTTTCTACAAAGTAACTGATGGAGAAGTATAGCGATACAATTGATTAACTATTTATATAAAGATAGTGCTCGAACGATATTACATATATTCTTATAAAATTGATCACTGCAGTGTCATACTTGCCATTGAGATTGATGGTTAACTACAATGATCAGGGATTACTTTTTTTCAATGTTTTAAAATATTTTTTTTAGTTTTCTTATCAGTGTACATTGTTTACTCTCTTGCCCTCACCGCTCTTACGGTTGGGTCATTAAAAAGTCATTTTCTCGCAAAACCTGTATTTATCATGTGTGTGTGCGTGTGCTTACGCAATTGGCGTTTGTAAAATAACCCTGATTCAAAACTGATTGTAAAATTTTCCTTTTTTAATTCCGCAGTAGGATTAAGTGCTAGCGCAATGATACATCTCGGTTGGTTCTAAAATTGACCTCGTTTTCAATTCAACCTGTAATTTTTATTTTAAAACTAATTTCAAACTGTAACCGATCAGCTACCCATAAAATTAAATACTTATATACACACTTATTAATAATGTGTAAGACTACCCGTTTTTTACATTGTATAAGCTATTTACTTATCTATAATTGGTGTTGTATAAATTGACAACTTATGGTGAATAGAATTGATCAATCGAGCATGTATTCTTGTTGTGAGTCGTATACATTTTATTATAGTATAAAAATAATGTAATGTTATAATAGATTTTTTACTAGAAGTATGCTATATTATTTATTTGAACTCTGTAACTTGTGTATTTTTGTTGTTCAGTCCTACTAGGCGACGGATAAAAGCAACTATTTGTAAATATATTAAAAACACAATGAATGTTTCTGAATTTGTTATAAACAATTTCACTGACAAAAGTTTTAGTTGGAATTGAAAATTAAAAAAAACTCTTTCAAAGTAAAACAAGATTTCAGTTTACAATTACTGTACTCAGTTGAGGGCTCAAAAGTTAGTTAATGCATTTGCTCAAGCACGCTTTTTCTTGTTTACTGATTGGCATTGTAGTTCAATTGGCTTAAGTTACCATTGCCTCGATAAAGTAGGGAAACAAAGTTTTTAATCGTTGTAGTTATAGACATTTACTTCCATTCTCATTTGACAAACTATGGCTGTTAATGGATGATGCTAGTTCTTGCTGGATTATGCTAAACAGCTAGTAAATTTATTTTTGAACAGTTAAGATGTAATTAACAATCAAAAGCATTTACAATGGAATGAATTTGTATAATAGCCTCCCCCTTTCTTAGAATCAGAATTGGAATTAGAATCAGACCACTCAAAATTTAAACGATGCATAAAAAACATTAGATTAAAATCTCGAGTTACACCATCCAGGAGTTCTTGATCCACAGGAACTGGGCTGTTGTAAACCCTGGTGAGTAAAGTAAGAAGATGTAAATGGAATTAGTATTAAATATTGTTGTAAATGTCTTAATTTTAATCATTAGCTTAAGACCCAGAAGTAACGCTGTATTATTTATGTTTGACTTAGCTAATGCAATTTATTGTCAACTTAGCTCAATAAAATGATTTGATTATATTTGATTTGAATTAGAACCAACCCTTATGAAAAAATGATTTAGACTTTTTTGTATCTCGGTTTGGATAACTACGAAATAATTCTGAAGAAGGGAGTAGAGTCTCAATTCTAACGAAAAAACATTTCACCAGACTAACATGTTAGACTTAACATTATACCTTTATATGAAAGTTTTAAACTATATTAAACGCTTATACATAATTTGCCTTCAGGATTGATTTATTGACATAAAATGAGGTTACTAACCTGTCGTCAATCAGTCCTATATTGTCGTGGATGACTATAGTTTCAGGGTCAAAACCACATTTTCAAATATTCTGTTCAGTCGTCATAGGTCAAATATATTCTCTTGCACAAGCTGTCGTCAAAATTACTTCACACATACACATAAACACATACGAAAACATTTATAATATAAAATCATATGTACATGGGCGTGAGGCCGGCCAAGGACAAAACCAGACTGCCCAGGACAAAACACGATGCTGATCAAAAAGTCATTATTCTATAGCAACTATAAAGTAATAACAGTGATGTTGCTAGTTAAATAAGTTAAGTCTATACGTAAAATAAATTAGATCATTGATTACCATGAATGATAGATAATGAACTTGCAAGGTTTTATCACTATCAACTCTTCATGTATTTATAAAAAAACTAATACAATTTATTTTTTTCTATAGAAATAAGATGCGAATCTTAAATGTTTTTTTACAATTTTCTCTGTAACCTAAACTGTACAACAATGCTACAATGTACACATCTTTAATCCTTTAAGCTCCACGCAACGGTCATGATTAAAACGTCATATTTTCGTGTTTTACAGGGAATACCAAAGTGTTTTACCATATTGTTTTTGTGATAATTTAAAAAAAACCTGTTATTATAATGCCTAAATCAACGAAAGTGCCAATAACCTATATGACTAAATGAAAAGACATTTTATTCATGCTATTTTGAAATATTAAAAATACTACCTTACGGTTACGGTAGTGCATTAATTCAAATTGCAGGTCGTACAGCTAAAATGGGTTCATTTTATAAGGATATGCGATATTTGTGGAACACTTTCTTTATACAAATAGTAAATCGATTGTATCGCTATACTTCTCCATCAGTTACTTTGTAGAATAGACAGACACTTTCAAGCTCTCTACAACGTCAATAAATCATTGGATCCTTTGTGAAGCAGATTGTACTTATTGTATTCCCGAAGGAAGTATTTATTCGTGTCGACTGATGTCTTATTTACATGAAATTTTAACGGATGATTTCCTTTTTTTCTTCTTTTTTTCGCTATAAAAAAAGACACCGTGGTTTACGTTATGTTTATGTAACGAACCAATAATATAAATAGCTTGTAATATATTATTCGTATTAATACAAATTTGTACATTCGAATTTTACTCGGCTATTAATTAAGTTAATATAATTGTAATTTTTACTAAACAACTTAAGCATGTTATTTACTTCTGTGTCCACATAATGCATAAAACAACAATTATAACCTATTAAAAAAAAAATATATTTCATTTGGTAGGTAATGTTAAACTAACTAGAAATTTTAACTACCCGAAATTCAACATTAAAATGTTATTTGCATTAAAATCAAATAAAAACAATCTGTACAAAAAAGAAAGCAGCAATACAATGTTTAAATACGAAATAATTACCACGATTTGTTGCTTGGGCGTAATAAGAACTCTCACTGGCTGAGTAGATGGTCAACTCGCTTGTAGTATTACACAAAAGAAGTAGAACAGGTAAAACTCACCTAAGAAAACAAAAAAATTAGTCCATTCATGAAACTTGCAGGAAACGTAGTAATTACCATTAGGTTTTGAAATCTGAAGAGTCCCTAGTGATTTTGGGGGTGGAAGTACCATTTTATGGGGGTTAAAGTTTATGGGGGTAGTGATTTTGAGAACATTTTTATTTATGGGATCCAAGCAAGTGAGGTGTCGTTTTCTGTTTCTTAGGATGCAGAATCGAAAAAGAACATAATAAAATCAATACAACCGACGGTTTATTAGAAAAAGACTAATTTATTAATGAAAAACTAAATATGACAAAATAATTAAGGTAAAATAACCCAGTTAATATCAATTATTACAAAACTGACCATGAGTCTGTGTCGCATGTTAAAGTTGTGAGGAAAATTAACCACCATTAATTAAGCACTTATAGTGCTTGAATACGATATATAATCCCAGTTTGTCAATGGTCGAGTTTGATTAGGTCATTTCAAAATGGCGGCCGTTAATCACTAAAAATAATTAAAAATTGTTTAGTGTTTTGTTTTATCAACTCTCTCCAGAAATCTGCAGCAATCTTTAATTTTCCTTGCAATCATAGGTCGTGATGCCGTCTCTCTATTTCCTGGAATAGGCGAAATACCCCCAGTGCAGCAAACCTGCAGATTAAGTGAGTTTCCATTTGCCTGATTTGATTTTCAATTAAATACATTTTAATTGAGTTTAATTAGTACCTAGGTTTGCTGCTACGGAGACAATAATAAAGTGTGTTTTTTTTTTATATTTATAGCCAAGGTCAAAATAAAAAAATTTGCCAAGTTTTATCAAAATATAACCTTAAACGAACAAACTACAACAGTTTTCTTATTCTCCATAAGAATAAAATGAGAATGATAAATTTACAATTTTTGAATTTTCTCGGTAGGTAACCAATATTCGTACAAAAACACTTCAATGAACAAAATTATTGGTTTTTAAGGTATTTATAATCATCATTATATCCAAAATTGTTTAGAGAAATTGGAAAATTTTATGTGTAGAGGGTTAATCATGACAAAACCCAATTTTGACCCCATAAATCCCCCCAAAAACCCCGTTCCCATGGTCTGATCATGCTGGATTGCGAACTCGTTAAAATCAATCTAAAGATGTTTTGTACTTTTCTATATGACAAAACATAAAACTTTAACAGCGTTAATGACTGTAGACGTGTCCTTTTTAAAGAACGTTAGCATGATAACTCAAGCAAAAATTACCCAATGTTGAGGGAATTTGGTAAAAACGTGTAAACCTACGTTTACTCGAACGAGTTTGCGAACCAGCATGATCGAACCATGAGAACAGGGTTTTCTGGGGGATTTATGGGATAAAAATTGGGTTTTCTCATGTTTGCCCCTCTAAACGTAAAATTTTTGAATTTCTCTCTAAGCCATTTTGAATATCATGATTGGATATTTTGCTAGTTTATGGTTATATTATTTTAAACTTTGACAATTGATTTATTTTAAACTATTCATATTTTAATTAAAAAACACACTTTATTACCCTCCCCGTAGCAGCAAACCTAGTTAACACTAATTAAACTTTAGGTTATTGAAATAGATTTAATTAAAAATCAAATCAGGCAAATGGAAACTCACTTAATCTACAGGTTTGCTGCGGTGGGGGTATTTTGCCTATTCCATGAAATGCAGAAACGGCATCACAACCTGTCATTGCAAGGAAAATGAAAGATTGCTGCAGATTTCTGGAGAGAGTTGATAAAACAAAACGCTAAACAATTTTTAATTATTTTAGTGATTAACGGCCGCCATTTTGAAATGGCCTAATCAAACTCGACCATTGACAAACTGGGATTAGATATCGTATTCAAGCACTTGTATGCCAAATTTCATTAAAATTGGTTCAGGCATTTATTAATTCATAGCGACCCAGCATCCTCTTACGAGCGCCATAATGATGACGTCATTACGGGCGACCAAAGTCCTTAAAAATTGGGGTCCGAGCGGTTTTACATTCTTGGTCTTATATATTATTTCACCCTAAGTTGCAGGATCACCGCCAGAACTGAAATATTTTTGCTACCCATACTTAGCCGTCAGTGTTAAGTCAAGACGACGATGGAGAAGAACGAGTTAGAGACCCTGACCATTCCATGGATGGTGATGATGCATCAGTAGCCGATGAACAATATGACGAAACTACCAGTTTCTTGGTTAATTTTCCTCACAACTTTAACATGTGACACAGACTCATGGTCAGTTTTGTAATAATTGATATTAACTGGGTTATTTTACCTTAATTAATTTGTCATATTTAGTTTTTCATTAATAAATTAGTCTTTTTCTAATAAACCGTCGGTTGTATTGCTTTTATTATGTTCTTTTTCGATTCTGCATCCTAAGAAACATAGAAAACGACACCTCACTTGCTTGGATCCCATAAATAAAAATTTTCTCAAAATCACTACCCCCATAAACTTTAACCCCCATAAAATGGTACTTCCACCCCCACAATCACTAGGGACTCTTCAGATTTTAAAACCTAATGGTAATTACTACGTTTCCTGCAAGTTTCATGAATGGGCTAATTTTTATGTTTTCTAATGGTTTTTTAGTATAATTTTACCTGTACTAAAGGGGAAAACACACATTAAACATAATGCAATTTTGAACTGTACGGTGTACTCTACTGTTAAAATAAACATAAATGACTGTCATTTATTGACTTTCCAATTGCAAGATGCAAAAATCTCAATATATTATCATTCAAATTAAAATCCTGTAATTAGTTACTTTATATATACTTAAACTAGCATAGGCTATACGTTTTTGGGTCAATATTTATTTTTATCAGCTTAAAACATTGTTTTAACACATAAGTAAGTTTGAATGGTTGGTATTAATTGATTAACAGAACTCATTTAAGGTCACAAAAGACAATTAAACGCAGCTCTGACACAAAACAATGACAACACTCATACAAAACTGAGGCATACAATAAATAAAAATAAATAATAAAGACTTATGACTTATGACTTATAACATGTTTATACACAATATTACGCGTTTTGCTGTGAATGATTGGGGATTGAATGTATTGTAACGTTTCAAATGACCATTCAGTGTTTTAATTCCTTAGTTAAACCTCACCCGTAAAACCAGTTGCATAAACGCCTTTTTTATCTATTTAAAACTATTTATGATTTAAATACACAGTATACATACTCATTTATTTGCCATATAGTTCGCTCGGGTCACTCGTAATAATTGAAAGTATAAAATGAAAATATCATATCAACACAAATGTTTTGTTATAACTGATCCATGGAAGGTGCATCCTGCCTTAGAAAAATTTGTTTTCAGGTTTTCTAAAAAGATGTAAATCTAGCTTATTGACAATCGAGTAGTTTTTCTTTACATAACTAAATAATTAAAAATCTTTCTACACTAAATATATCAAAATGTATTTTGAGACAAGTAATTTAATTGGTTAATGTTCACCTTAAAACTCTAAATGGTTTTCTTAAAAAATTATCTCAAAACATTAAAAAAAAATATCACAGAAGGCTCGTAAGCTACGAACGGCCTTCATATTCAAAGTCTGGTGCCGAGTTCTTGGTTTATTCGGATATCAGCTTCCTCAAATTCAACATATTACCCCAGCATATTTGCGTAAAGATTTTAACACAACTTTTAACGGTTTTCGGGGGTAAATAACCAAAATTTTCACTTTCATGGTCAAACTTTTATTAAATGACTTGATAATCGAAAAAGATTACTGTAATACCAACTATCAACTTTTTAATCAACTATAACGTAGGTACTCAATTTTGTATGACAGGTTACAAAACAAAATAAGCAGCTGTTACATTAAAGTACTGTATCAAAAACGATTGGAAAAGAAAACATTTTCGAAAGTAGAACAAGGGAGTATACTTTATGTTTGTTAGAACAACTCTATGAGTGGCTCATACAGCTATATCTCCTAAAATAAGAAAACAAGTTGTTAGTTAAATTGCATTCTATAGAACTGAAACAAACTTAATATATTATATTGTGCACGACTAATAAACATATGGCGAAATATTTACCAAATTTTTACTTTGTCTATGGTAATTTACTAAACAGCTTTATGCTACTTTCATGGTTTTTTTTTATTTAAGCGTTGTAAATTCTTATAAAGCTGGTTTGGATCAGAATGTCAAATTTTTGAACAAATATCTTAAGGAAACATTATTTTACAGTGGGTCTGTTAAGCATTTCGATAATAATGTTACATTAACTTCTATGAATAATAAGTTTTTAAGCATTATTATGTTCCGATAACCTAGTTTTTGTACTCATATTTATATCAAATATAAAATAGCCATATAATAAACTTCAATATTTATATTTTCTTATATTCTTCTTGTCATAAATATTTATTGATACACTTCAGTCAATCCAAATGAATGCAAAACATATCTCTACGTTGAAGACTCGTCATATCCATACGTTTATCTGTATGAGCTGAGGTAGTTAACGGATTCATGGAACCAATGTTTACCTAATCAACAACTCAATTTAAAGTCATGAAACTCATCACTTGCCAATTATACGAAATAAACAATCATATTTACCCTCAGCGAAGCATTGTTCTGGGAGTCCATACAACAACTCAGTTAATTACTTTTAACGGTATGACTTTAATAAAAAAAACTCAGTGGTCAGTTTAATTTATTTATACTACTTAGGACTCTCCTAGAGAAAGATATTTTTTACATTTAATACCCTTCAGATTTATTTTTACCAATATTACCTGGGCCAGTTCTTTTTATGTATAATATAATTGAATCGTAAATTTCTTAAACATTTATTTCTTAATGTAATTTTAAGTAATTCACATTACCCAAAGTTCCATTGAACCGTTGATTAGGCTATACGCCACGTCTCACATAATACAAGTTATTGAATGATTGTAACTAATCATACATCAATATTAAGATATCAACGATTCCTAATGATTTATTCCGTCACATATAAAATTGAGATGCCGTAGATTCGTCTGCATTAAAATTTTAAAATAACAATACTATATTTGTTTAATTTTATTGGTCTGTGATACAATTACGGTTAACTTAAACGGACAAAACTCGTTAATATTAGGAAGAAAGAAGTAAATAGATGTGCTAATCCCATTAAGACTAGGACGGTGGCGTCGTCCTGTGATCCAGCTACTAGGATGTCACGAATTGTGGATATTTATAGGCATGTTTGCAGTGTTCCCTAGTGTGGATTATTGTCCACACTACCATCAGCTGTAGGCCTCTTAGTTGCCATTGATTGTATGGGCAGCTGCGTCATAACAGCTGCGTCTAAGGAACATGTCGGCCTTAGTCACTCAAGACTAAAAGATCGTGCCACTCATCCTACACTCATCCTTCACTCATACTTGGGTTAAAGTACATACAAAGTGGTGTCCCCATCTTAAATAATTGATATAATTGATATTGACCTCCAAATAATAACTCATTCTATCATCCTGTATGTTAATATCTTGTTGAATAGCAGTAAGATATCACCGAATATTCTAGTTGTCTTCACCTAATTCTACCAAGAGTGCATAAAAGTGGTACTGCTACTAAATCCAAATAAATGTTTTTCACTATGTTTTTAAGTGTAGATACAATCCAATGTAATCACTTAGTTAATGGCTAAGTTTCACAAAGACAATCAATTCAATTGATCTCAAACCTTCTTGTATATAATTGCTAAACTTGGCTAACGCCCACGTACCTCTAAAGTGTATTATACAACTTAAACAGTCACTGTTCATTTATCTATTAATTGATTTCTCATTGATGCAGCTTTAAATTGACTCCAATTCAAATACATTATCAGTAGTATACATTTCCTCTTATCGTTAAGCGAATTAAAAAATACCCCCGCCGCAGCAAACCTGCAGACTAAGCGAATTTCCATTTGCCTGATTGGATTTGAACTCAAATGTCTCCTTAAAAATATCACATTTATTCCCTATTTAAATACATTAGTTTCAAGAGTAGGCCTACTTAGGTTTGCTGCAACAGGGAGGGTACAAAGGTGTTTTTTTGTAGAATGTAATAGTTTAGTATGAAATGAATGCATTTTCTAAATTTAATCAAAATATGTTCATAAACAAGCAAACTACAACAGTTTACTTATTCTCCATAAGAATAACATGGAAATTTTAAATTTACAGATGTTTTTAATTTTCTCTGTAACCATTAGGCGCATAATAACGCTTCAATATACTAAATTATTTGTTTTTTTAAGCTCTACAAAATGGTTTAGAAAGAAATTGCTAAATTATAAGTTTTTTGAGTCAAAAATGGGAAAACCCAATTTTTACCCCATAAAACCCCCCTAAACCCCTGTTCCCATAGTCCGATCGTGCTGGTTTGCGAACTCGTTCGAATAAACGTAGGTTTACTTGTTTGTACCGAATTTCATCAAAATCGGATGATTTTTGCTCGAGCGCTAACGGACACATATATAAATATATATATATATATATATATATATATATATGAATTTGAACGGATGGTGTTTTTGGTCTCTAGGGACCTCAAAACGAAAAAGTAAATCAGTCCCGGGTCCAGGTCTTACCATGAGTACTACGGTAATAGCTTATTCCCTATGTGGGAAATTCGCTAAAACTGTTAATACGTTTTTTGGAATACCACACGCTAGTGATCTATGTAGAACTGAAGGTTTTTAAATCAGATTCTTATATTTCGGTTTATGTACAGTCGTGTTCAAAGACGTATAATAAATTTGGGGAGTCAACTCATGTATATTTTTTCAGCCTTAAATTTTGTAAAATTAATTTTAGTTTTGCAGTTGAAGTAACCTTCATTTTTAAATGTAGCTATTTTAAATTTAATTCGTAGCAAGGCACTTTTATAAATGTGACCTCCAATCCTCATCCTAAAGCAGTTTGAAACAGCGACATCTTTTACTGTTAATTATCAAACCTCATGATATGTTTTGATTATTTTAACTAAATCACACGTTTAAAAATATATTTTCTTAATAGTATATATTTAAATCATTTTCGTTCAACAAACAATTTTTATTTGTCTGTTTTTTGTGTTTCAACACAGGTACGTGGTCTGTTAAAACAATCTGAAGTTTGATAGTTTTGAATATCTGAAATATAGTGTAAGTATTGAATTTTATAGTTACACATTTTCATCATACAATATGGATACCATGAAATAAAAACCCACACTTTTATTTATAGCATAATACTGACATGTAAAAAGGAAAACAATTATATCAAGAAATGCTCCTTTTAAAAGACATAAACTTAAAAATACTGAGCAGGAATGTTGTTAACCATCGCCTATGACCTTAGCAGTAGATATAAAAAAATTGATTTACTAATACACCATCAGTAACCATTTACTAATACCATCCTTTACTTTCCACTTAACTCAATTATTGATAACCGCATATAAGAGAACGGTCTGACTAATGTACGATCCAATAACAAGAACTAATGGGCGGAAATTTTAGTTAAGTTGGGTATAATGGCCAACCGTATCAACAGGTTCAGTGTCCATTTGACGATGAATGGTTATTTTGTTCATACTGAATCAAACTACTTAATTAAAATTAAAGTGTATATTATCTTTAAAACGAACACATTTCACCTAATAAATGATTTCACTGGGAGATTATATACTTGCTTTGCATCATAGTTATGAAGTGCTTGCCAACTGGGTGATGGTTCTGCATTTATGTGTTAATGATGTGTGCATTTAAATATTATGCACTTTAATACTGCATTGCTATGTTTCTAGATTCGGAAAAATTATCTCAATTCACAGTTTGAAATTAAGTATATACTGTATTATACGAGGGTGGTTTCTTTAAGTAAGGGGCGGTTTCGCGTGTAATCCTTAGTTCACTTGTACGCTTCAATGTGGGGTTTTTAACATTCTTAAACAATCAAAACCCCTGCCGTTAATAAGATTTGCAATTCAATTGTAAAAAAGTAACTTTATCATTTTTTTTCGTTGACATACAAGCATTTATAAACATATGCATTTTGATTCTTTCGACGATTAAGGGTTTTTTTAATCCATTTCATTACAATGGTAGTTTTTCGGGTTATAAATTCTTATCAGTATGAAATAAATTTGTTAAAAATGATGTATCGCAGTTAGTAGTAGTAGACTATTCTGTAATAAAACCCCATTTATCATTGATTTACAAAAGTAAAAAAAAAAATACAAAATCACCGAGTAATAAGAAACCAGTTAAATAATTTAAAAGTTGACAAATCCCCTACTTAACTGGAATGTAAATAACGAAAGAAAAACACCTGAGCGGGCTGTTTACAAAACGGACTCAGCTCTCGGGACTTGGAGGCTGTCACTTTATTCTCCCTTACGTTTATGTTTAAGTTTCTATATCTTTGTGTTTGCCTGAAACTTTGAGTTATTGATAGATTTATTTTGTGCTATTGTGGTTAAGATTATTTAGCCAAAACAAATTTATTACGCTGTTCTTTTAATACACAATGACGACCCACATTTTTTTTAAATTGGACATAATGTTTTTAAGTACATCTTTTAACACAAACCATTTTTTTCATTACATATGACGTTATGAATATGAATACAGTATTGACTTCATAATTCTAACTCGTAATATTTGACGAAACCATTCTTTCTCCATGCAGTAAACAGAATGCAACATGCATTTGTGTTTTTTAACACTTATTGTGACAAAATGTAAGATTTACATTTTTTTTACATGGATTTGTTAACAAACATTATTTATTGACGTTTGTAATTCCATGTACTTTTTCGACTGCAATAAAATAATAACAATTATTATTATTACAGGGTAAGATATACAAAACATATGTTAATTACTGATTTGAGTGGTGGACTTATTATTTTTAAGAATTACACTTTGGTTGGTATACCTTTATTTCTCATATATGCGTCATATATGGCATATATGTCATATTACACTACAAAAAAATTCCTAATTTTTTTTTTTAATT
This sequence comes from Macrosteles quadrilineatus, assembly GCF_028750875.1. NCBI lineage: Eukaryota > Metazoa > Arthropoda > Insecta > Hemiptera > Cicadellidae > Macrosteles > Macrosteles quadrilineatus. The sequence goes on along the minus strand of NW_026542602.1, from coordinate 75,127,089 downwards.
TTTTTTTTCCAAGAGAAAATGAAAAAATAAACTAAGCTGACATGGGTGAAAGAGAATTCTCTATTAACGGAATTAACTTCTGGAAAGCGTCGCCATTGAAATGAATTTTGTCGCGACGCCTAGAACTTCCATAATAAATATGAAAATAATGAATGTGACTGAGCTCCTGCGGGAGGTCTATTACCTTGACGAAGTCTGATCGCAGTGTTAGAAAAAACTTATTTATTTGTTGCAATCGTGTTACAGCTGGAGTGGAGTTAACTATCCTAGGATAACATGGCAAAGTCGCAAAGACAATTACCATCCGGGGATAATTTCGACGTAACATTCGTAGAAAGGACAAAAAGGTGTTCTTGAATTTTACAATGTCGGAGTTAGCTAAGAAATCGTTTGTACCTAAGAAAAACAGCAAGGGTAAGTCCTGCTGTAAACTTGATCTATTTAACTTCACGCAAGACTTGAGGTCAGAAACTTTTGCACCTGAAATGCCCCTAACCAAAACTGGTAGTAACTTGCCGGTTAAAACTGGGTTGGAATTAGCAAAATTGCAAAAACGTACTGCGTATGAATCACCTAAAACTTGTAGAGTTGTAGGCTTTGCTGCGAGGTACATGTTATTAATAAGCTTAAGATAGGCCTAAATAAAAACAACTCTAAAAATGTCTAATTTTTCACTAAAAATAATTTATCAGCTACCAATAAATTCCCCAAACTAACTAAATTTAGTTTCAACTAGCCTAACTATTTAATTTCAGTTACTAAAGAAACCAGCAATCCGTAAAGATTGCAGTAAACCATAAGCGACTAGGTTACCTAGCCAAACTGTCCACTACAGAAATAAGTTAGGCTAAAGAAATCTTCCAAGAGCTAGGATTAAAATCTAAGACTCAAAAATTGAAATTTGTAGTGCGTGAAACCTTATGTTAGGTGGCAAACCCTTAACTTAACTTAGTACAAACATATAACACAGAAAATAAATAAATATATTACAATTTAGAAACACATAAATTCAGTCACATGAACATAAATCATCACTAGGGACATATTCACAAAGGCTTTGATATGATATACTATATTTTTATAATTACATAAACACATAAAACAACTTTATAATTTACACTGAATTTAAGTCACTGGAATTAACTACAAGGTGATGACTCTACAAGACAAACTGGCTCTTATTTTTAAAACAAAATCACCCTGCTTAGCAAAATGCCAATTTACATTAACAAAATATTTGGGGTAAGGCCATTTACCTACCTTATGACCTGCCCCAAGGAGTAATTTTATGCCAGAAAAATGCCTCTTGAATAGGCTTACTGCAATTAAAACACTTAAACTCAGGCTAACACTTAAAACACTGCCCTGACGGTCGAGGTTGACTGCTACTTGTCTGAAACAACTTTAAACAAACAGCATAGCCCTACAAATAAACAGCTGGGTCTGCCACCCCTACAGGCCTAACACTTGGTAACCTTGCAACACAGACCTTACCATGCTCTAGGCCTACAGCCCTGTCTGCCTAACTAAATAACCCAAGGTAGTAAAATTTGGCCAGAAAATGCAATAAGGAACAACTCAACTGTAAGAAAATATTTTTGACTAGCCTAACTTGAAATATTTCAAAAGGCTAGGACTAACCTCAAATGAAAAACTGTGTTGAAACTAGGCCTAAGCAAAATGTGTAACCCAAGCCGGCAAAAGCTCACTTACTGGTCCAGGCCTAAAGCTCTGCTACCATTTGTAGTGTAAGGTAATCTTGTGATATGGTTTTAAACTATTCTGGTTGTCAGTATTTCTTCGGATTATTGGAAATGTGTGATGGGGGGGCCCAGAGAATTGGACCTTTTACCCAGACCAGAAAGACAGCCCAAGCCAGCTTTGATTACACTTATTTAACTAACACACTTAAATACCCTAATTTTGATTGACACCTTCCAAACTAATATATAAATATATATAAGAAAAACCTGATTGAAGCAAGAATTGGTTGAATTGTAACTGGTAGATGAACTAAGCAACCCCTCTTCCCGGCAATTTAATCTCTTGGAACATGTGGCTTCGAAACATGAAAAGGATTGTTTGATTCCGTTAGGCGGAATCAAACTTGATAGTTATTTACTACATTTTCCAGCGTACCTGCGAAGCCAGTGGCTTCCCCCCCTGAGATTTACTTCTAGCCTAACATATTTTTTATATTTTCCTTAAAACTAATAAGTTGACTTAGCTTGATTATTGTTCATTCTGTACGAAGTTTGAAGACTCGAACTCGAAGTTTGTCAAATCACGGCAGCGGGCAGACAGGGGCGAGAGAAGAGGCGAGCCGGCTGAGCTTAGAAAAAATTGGTCCAAGAAAAAAGACCGGTTGAACGGCATGCTAGCGCCTTGTGCCATGAAGCTGTGGCGCTTGCGTCACAATTATTAAACATTAATTAAATTAAATATTTATTTAATCTTGCCTGATACTTTTTTAGCGGATCTTCCATAGGGAATAAGCTATTACCATAGGTCTCATGGTAAGACCTGTACCCGGGACCGATTAACTTTTCAGTTTTTATGTCTCAAGAAGCCAAAAACACCATCCGTTTTAATGCATATGTAATGTCCTGATAACCTGTTCTCTAGTGATAAACCTTATTTTCCATAAAAAAATTACTGTATAACAGAGTTTTCATAAAATGTTTCAGCCAGAGACCTGCGACGGAGAAGATTGTACATTGAGGATATTATTTTATCAATCTTACCTGTCCAGCGGAGCTTAAGATGGATCACTGATTTAATAAATACAGATTTATCATGATTGTGTTATCGTTGTAAGCGGTACCAGACATAACCTTATTTTTACTCATTCACATTATATACCAGAAACGTTTATCGACTAAAAATGGAAAGTTGAGTATTCTTTGCGGAACTTAAAACAAGGTAATTGAATAACCTAAAATTTTGTACAGTACCTACCAATTATTATAAATACAAAACACAAACAAATTTGTGTTTACTTTTCTCATGTAGCATGATCAGTAACAATATAAATAATATGTCCTATTACTCGACAAACAATATAAATAATATGTCCTTTTACTCGACAAACAATATAAATAATGTCATTTTACTCGACAAACAATATAAATAATATGTCCTTTTACTAAACAAACAATATAAATAATATGTCCTTTTACTAAACAAACAATATAAATAATATGTCCCTTTACTAAACAAACAATATAAATAATATGTCCTTTTACTAGACACATTGTGCCTAAAAGGCATAATATTTTTTTAATTTCTACAAATTAATTACTTTTAAAAATACACATCAATGTAGGCACAGTTAAAATAGTATAATTCGATCTACAAAGTTAATACAAACGAATGAAACTAGCCTATCATAGTGATTTTTTCAACGCTGTGATTTGTAATGTTAGGATAAAACGCATTAAAATGTATTCTAAGCTGTAAAGTGTTTTTTTTTTTTCAAAATGCATTTTACCATATAAAAATCTATTTAAATCACTGACATGATTTCCCTCATATCCTACAATATTATCTTGGTGTTAAAACGAATCATCTTTTTCTGACCAATGCACTGATGCACTTACTGAAATACATAACAGTTTTTATTTCCAATAATTTGAAAAGACATCTGGATTTATCAAAGATAAATATTCATTAGTATAATTTGCTTAAATATTCCACTACGATCTATGATTAATATGGTTGAATGCATTTCTCCAGCTCCATATCCACCTTTATAAAGTTACCGGTCAAAGTTACCTATACGCGTGATGTGAGTTTGACGAATAAGGGTGCTTCAACTTCCCGTCAAAGCTAAAAGCTTATTAACTGAAATTTAGTTACCTTAGTTATATTACGTTTCATGTTAAGGCTGACTCTCTTTCACATTGTATGGTTTGAATTGTAAAATATAGTAATTCAAAAGATTTATAAAATTAAAGTAATTATTTTAGTGGAGGGCTTTTTGTGCAAAAAGGATTAAAATGATTGAAGATTAAGCTGTGAAAGAAAAAAAACCTTAGAAACAAAAGAATTTAAAGATTTAGATCTAGTTAAGTTTTATTAGAATACATATACCAATAATGAGTATAACTGGAATACAGGGTGGCTGAAAAGTACCATGCACACCCCCCCCCCCTTTAACTTTTTAACCTTATGGGATATTTGAAATTGGTTTGCGGGAACCGTCTTGAATATAAGGGGCTACAATAATTATGGTTAATTTTATAAATTTTGCCCTTAGGAGTAGTGGGGATAGGGAATAACAAAAATAATTCAAATGACAAGTAAAGTCAAGTATGGTATCATTTTACAGGTTTTGACGAAACTAAACAATTGGCATAAAGGAAACTTGAATTGGACAACTAATAACAAAATTGCGCCCTAAAAAGTTTCTAATCAAAAAAACAATCAGAGTGGCTGAAAAGTGACTTACACCCACTTAACCTTTTAACTATTTGAGATATTTTGGATCGGTTTAGTGGTCCAATTTAGGTTTTCTTTGCGTCAATAGTTATATGATGTTTATATTATGTCCCTGTATATCGCACATGTTTATAGAAATATAGAAATGCGATTATTAAGTTATGAAAAACTAGGTTTACTTTTAACAAAATTTAAAATTTACGATGGAACACATAAAGTGTATGTTTATTGTTTTAAACACATGAAGATACGAAATACAGTATAAATCAATTACTACATTACTATATTGTTATATGTTATTCACCGAAACACAAAATTTTTACGCATTTGTTAACGATGACATTGAAATCCAAATGTCAGGTAAAATTCATCAACGTCAAAGGCAACGGCTTAAAACCAGAAATGTTTGGGTTTTCATTAATCGCAACGAATGTTCATTTGACTGTTTTATTGTGCAATTAAAAACATCGATCCCCAATAAAAACTATCAGTTAAAATATGAAATAGTTCTAGTTATTTAGTTGAGACCAAAGTCTTTAATTTGTAGACTCCTATCATTTGTTGTGTACCTGTCACTCTATTTGTACTCTTCCCCCGTAATAGTTAAGAATGTACTAGTTTTTCCCACAAATTTGTTTCATTTTATTCTGCATATTTTTTTTAATAATAGTTATTGTTAAAGTATGTTTATGAAAATACAAGGTAAAAAGGCTAATTTTTTTACATAAAAACCAATTAATAAAAACAATTTAGATATATTTAAAAATATAGGGCACTGTGTAATGGTACTATTCCATATGAGCCACATAATTTACAAATTACTTCTAAATATTACGAACTTTTTGTCACAAAGTGTTAAGACATAGTAAGTCCCATTTAGTAGTAGGCAGGAATTTTATTTTAATAGATAAAAAGCAGAAAGTGTTGCTGAGAGCCAAACAGAAAGGCAGATTTCTACAATATATTCCATATTAAGGTTTTTTGCAGTTCCTGGAATTATTTAGTTCCGCAGCTTTAAAAAACAATTAAAATAAACAAATACACGGGTAGTTTTTTTTTATGTTTTATTCCAAGTCATTGATTACTGCAATCACGTGGACATTTGCCAGCTCGGTGACTTGGAAAACAAATACTTGGTCGGTTTGTAGTGAGATGTCTTATTGTGACTGTACTGTATACAGTAGATGTAGTTCCTGAAAAGGTTTGGCTGCAAAGGCTTCACTGGATATTTCCGATTGCATATAAGGTCACTTGCATAACAAATACTTGTTTTTTTTGTTGACTTGAATGAAAAAGCTCGCTGCATATCTACTGCACCGCTATAAAAAATTCTATATGTTACTGAAACTACACTATCCAGTTTTGGGTGTTTTTTTGTTGTTTTTTTTTTAGTTTTCATTGACACTTTTTATTAAAGTTTATTATTTTATACTACCACTAACAAAAACTAAAATAAATTAATATTTCTATGATATTGCCCATTGTTTCGAAACCGCATACTTTAGTAAGGCACCAATAATAGCTGTAAAACTTCCTTTATATGAGTGGTTATGGGTGGCATTATAATGAAACGAGCTTTAGTAAAAAATAAGTTATATGAAGAGAAAACATGTATATTGTACTTTATACATGCATACAAGTATGCAATTGCGTTAGTAATGTAACGTTAATATTTACTTAGTTTGGACATTTGTTGAAAGAGCTGTTTACCTTTTATAATGTTGATCTAATCCTTTTTTTATCCAGGGAAAAAGTGTAAACACAAGAAAGCTATGAATATCTGATAAAGGTTGACCGCTTCCAATATGGATCAGCAATTCAAAACCCTCTCCTATCTTGATAGCATAGCATTTTTGCTGTTTTCCAAAGAGCATACGTCAAACTATAACGGAATACGACGATAGTTAAAAAGTAAAATATTATGTTAGCATTGCTTAAAAATAAAAGTTTCATCGAAATACTGAAAACATTTAAATATATCATCCATTTTGAGTTTCCTTGAATTCCCTAAATATATAAGATAAATCACAAAGCAAAACAAAAATATTTATATTGTACGTCTATAAACAGTCCGGAAAAATAATGCTGGAAGGTACGTTTTTGTAAAAGCTTTTATTACCAAATAATCGAGAAAATTTTCCAAATATTATACATTTTGACACAAAAATAAACAGCACTTAACTTACCGTACTTTACTGGTATTTTTTCAGTATATTGCAAATATTAGGATTCGTGAATTAAAGTAAAATGATACACAATACTGTATGTTGGTCTTCACACTTGTCGTTTGAATGACCAAAGATACTGAATATTGTATAAAACATATTTTTTACAGTTAAATTAAATATTCTTTATGTAATTTTCTAAACAGGACCAAAAGCCTTCTCTATACACACATTGCGTATTCATATGAAATACTTAGAACTACAAGTCATGGCTCAGTGGTTTTATTTGTCAGGCCAAATATTACATTCCTTCCTGAATGGGAAGGGTCCTGAGCTGAATACGGTGCTTCATATCTTAGTCCGGCCTTTCAAATGTATTCTTATTCAAAATAAAAACAACCACATTGTTATTATTAAGAAATGGTATCAGTGATTATCGTTCCTTCTTATAATAACGATATTTTTTAATTTTGTTAAATACTTTTTTATTAATATTTTTGCCAAAACAAGTATCCAGACTTTCAAATGCATAAATTATGTTAATGCAATACAGGGTGAATGACTGGAACTGTACATTTTCAAGCGGATAGTTATTTTTGTGAGTAGGAAGGGTGTCATTCATTGCTATATACATATTATGCCATTTTTTTAAAGCCAGGCTTTGGACGGTAAACACCGTGTATTTGCCTAATATGAGTGTGTGTAAAGAGAATATTATGGCAGTGCAGCGGTTTTTTTTTTGTTCTCTTTCATCTTAAACGTCATAATGTCCAGCTAAAATACAATTTATAAGTGGATTCCAAAGTTGAGCAAAACAGAATACATCTGATAAAATAAGCAACTTTGCCAAAAAATAGTTGTTAAGCGCTGTAGATGGTTTGGCAAGTTTTAAATACGTAAGTGTTGATGTGCACAAGCATTTTGTTTCTAGATTACGGGTTAGACAAACGTCTGATAAACATTAACTTTGTTTATTTTCAAAAAGATCTACCGTGCATTTTACTCAGGATAAAATGGAGTGTATCATGATTCTAGGAAAGGTTATTTCACGTTTTTGTTATATTCTGTGGCCCCAAAACGAGATTTGAGCATGTAAATAATTGTTTGAGATTTTCTAAAACTGTTTCTTCAACACTCACAACCCCTGAACCTAATGGATCTTAAGGAACGAGATTAAGCAGGAAGTGACGAATAAGGTTTTGATGGTGGTAAAATGTGCAGGGACGTGTCATGGAAGAATTTAAGGAAATCTTTTAAACCTGCATGAGTGAAAGTAGAGTCTATCTTATTGACATTAGTTCAAGGATACTTGCCAAGCGTATCCATCTATGGTTAGTAAAACTAGTGATTTCCTGAATAAAAAAACGTACGTACATTTTAATGTTATACAAGTTTTTATGCAAAGAAAAAACAAAACAAAAGGGTAATGCTTATTTTATAATAAAAAGACCAGGTTTTCCGGTTGTCCTTTATCAATCTAAGATTTATTTTCAATTTCTTAGCACATACAATAGAACTTTAGCATTGTGATATTGTGTTTATTTCGCCCGGTGCAGGATGTAACGATAATGTGAGTTAGAGCCGTGTTAAGCCTACTTTACAGAGTTTCACTAACATCGTCATTTGTATGTAATCACTGAAAGTGCGGAAAAAACTAAATTTACATCAGGAGTTTATTGGATTCCTAACTAATCCAGAATAGTAATTTAAACTGTACAGTTAAATTTTGAGTTGATTTAGCTATAAACTTGAGTTAACTTTTAATATAATAACATAGGCTACCTTTTTTTGTTCGTAGTTGATGTAAGTTATACGTTTTCAGAAAAGAATTTACATTTTACATTTTGATGAAAACAATGCAGTAGGTCATTCATTTTAAATACATACAAGGAAATCTCTTTTAAATATTTACTTTCAAGAGGTTCTTTTGCACCATTTTCTTGGATATTCAAAGGATTAAAGCATCTGAAATTTGTTATGCGTATTGGGACTACTGAATGCATTTAATTCATTACTTGTAAGCAAGAGTTATGAGCAAATAAATGTATCTTAGTCCATTAATATCTTTTAATTACTTTGATACTCTTAGTTTCTTAAAAGTGGCATAACACTATTTTAACCACTTTTAAGATATATGTTTAAAATGTCTCAATCCCAATATTATTGGTAACATGTTATAATCTGTACCGGTTACATATTACTACTATTCAAATATGAGAATATATTTATGGAAGTGAATAAATTTAAACCTTGGGAGGTCAGATAACGAAGAGATACTGACCCACTGCGTCTTGTCCATGAATGTTACTCGTGATAATAAAGAAGCAACAGATACTACAAGTAAACCCATAATTTTTGTTGTTATTTCAAGCTCTTTTACGTAACATATCTAATTAACTATACAGCCCGATGTGTAACTCACTCACTCAATGGGGATACAAATTCTAGACCACTTCTAGAATAGCTAGAGATCTGAAATTTGGCACACTTGTAGGTCTTGGGCCCAAACCCACGGGAAAATCCTAAAAAGTTGCATTTTTTAACATTAACCCCCCCGTAATCTCGAATTTCCCCCCCTTGTTATTCTTATGGGAAATAACATTGAAAATTCCCGACTTTGGTATGGTCATATGAATCGTTTAGAAACGTGCTAGAGACTTCAAATTTGCGTAGTATTGTAGTAAGAGACCTTACATTACCGGTGGAATATGCAAAAGTCCCATTTTCAAATTTTAACCCACCCAAAAATCCAAAAAGGCGGACCTCTGAAAACGAAAAACACTTTTTTTTTCAACCGGATGTAGCTCGAAAACGGTAAGAGCTAGAAAAGATTTGAAAGAATCTTAGCGAAAGGAAATTAAATTTTCTACAAAACCCTCTTAGGCGTTTTCTAAAAATCGCATTCCTTCAGCTTCAAAAAACGCCCTACTTTCAAAATTTGGTAAATTTTTATTAAATTTTTACCGGTTTTCGCCATTTTTTCATACTTAAATAATTTTTTTTTCACAAATTATTATTGCTTTGTATTTTCCTTACTTTACTTTAAATTTTACTCATGACATGTTTTTTCGTAACTTTACTCCTTGACCCCCAAAACTTAATTTTAATCTCAAAATTTGAAGGTTTTTTGCCACTTTTACGAGCCCCATGTTATTCTTATGGAGAATAAGATTGAAATTTAATGACTTTGGTATGGTCATATGAATCGTTTAGAAACGTGCTAGAGACTTGTAATTTGGTAGTATTGTAGTAAGGGATTATAAGCTAATGGTGAAATTTTCAAAAGTCCCATTTTCAAATTTTAAGCCCCCCAAAAATCCAAAATGGCGTACCTCTGAAAACAAAAAAACACACTTTTTTCAACCGGATGTAGCTCGAAAACAGTAAGAGCTAGAAAAGATTTGAAAGAATCTTAGCGAAAAGAAATTAGATTTTCTACAAAACCCTTTAAGCGTTTTCCGGAAATCTCACTCCTTCAGCTTCAACAAACGCCCTACTTTCAAAATTTGGTAAATTTCTTTCAAATTTTTACCAGTTTTCGCTATTTTTTCATACTTAAATAATTCCTTTTCGCAAATATTATTATTGCTTCGTATTCTCCTTACTTTACTTTAAATTTTACACTTTACGTGTTTTTTCGTAACTTTACTCCTTGACCCCCAAAACTTAGGTTTAATGTCAAAATTTGAAAATTTTACGAGCCCCATGTTATTCTTATGGAGAATAACATTTACCCTATAAAAACCACCATAAATCCCCGTTCCCATGGTCCGTTCATGCTATAGATTTACTCTGGTTTACTTAAGGTTTTATCCTCCTATCGTATTTACAACCCCCCCCAAATATTAAATCCCCCCCAATGTTATTCTTACAGGTGCATAATTCTAAATCACGTTTACCCATTTCTAGAATGACTAGATCTGAAATTTGGCATGATTGTAGATCTTGCGCCCTTTCCGAAAAGTGAAATTTTACAAATATAACTCCCCCCCACGAAATATAGAATCCCCCCAATGTTATTCCTACAGGTGCATCGGTCTAAATCAATTTTACCCACTTCTAGATTAGCTAAAGATCTGAAATTTGGCTCAATTGTAGGTCTTGCGCCATTACCCATTTGTATTTACCCCCAACCAAAAAGGGGGCCTGGGGGCGTCGTATTTTCAACCCCCCCCCAAATATTAAATCCTCCCCCCCTAATGTTATTCTTACAGGTGCATAAGTCTAAATCACGTTTACCCATTTCTAGATTTACTGGATATCTGAAATTTGGCACGATTGTTGATCTTGCGCCCTTTTCGAAAAGTGACATTTTACAAATATAACTCCCCCCCACGAAAATTAGAATCCCCCCCAATGTTATTCCTACACGTACATCGGTCTAAATCAATTTTACCCACTTCTAGATTAGCTAAAGATCTGAAATTTGGCTCAATTGCAGGTCTTGCGTCATTACCCATTTCTTTTTACCCCCAACCAAAGAAGGGGGCCTGGGGGCGGAGCCCCCAGCGAGCCAAAGGCGAGTCATTCTTTATACACTCTGAATCTCTCCGATACACAAGCTGTTGCATACCTTTTACCTTAATTTTAACAGGTTCATACCAAATTAAATTCATTTAAATTAAACCTATACAGTATTCCTTGTAGGAGTACTGCGACGGTTAAATTGTGTAACAAACATAATTATAAAATGAACGATTTTTAGTGAGTGACATGGATTCTTTTCAAATGTAGATCTATTTGATAAATGTCCTCATAAAAAGAAATCTTTAACAGAAGTGCAAATAATGTAGCTAAATTCTTATTCCATTAGTTCTCAAATTTATACAGATTGACTGAATATATTGGGATTACTTTATAACATTTATTAAGTATTGTAATGTACTAAATACACTGCAATATTTAAACTAATTTAAAGCTGTTGTTTAGTGGGGATCTAGTAAATATTTAACAAATTGAGTGTCATAAAATTTACTAAATACGAAATCAATGCGTGGAAGTACCATTACTGTACATATGTTCTTACCAAATAAAGGAGAAGAAAATACATACGCATTGTCTAATCATAAGAGGATCTAAAGGGTAATACTAATGTACTTTGCGTGTTGGGATTCAAAGGTGAGTTGTGCTCCATTTCCGCAATCCTCTTTAGTTGTTCAGCGAAACGTAATTGATTCCACAAGGTTTACTTAAAGTTCTGTCAAAAAAAAACCCATCAATTCACATCTTACAACTAATGTACCTAATGCGTATGTAGATTTCGTTTATTTAAAAACCAACGTAAGGAGTTTAAAACATTTTTTTGTAATATATTAAATGTACCCAACAGCCGTTTACGTAAACTATTGCTGATTTTTTTATTTAGACGCACGTAATATCGAACATATCCTTACTTAACATACGTGTAAATGAAATAGTAGGATGAGTTATTCAATTCAATTTCATTTGGTTGGCTAAGAAAAGCCAAATTAGTCAAATAACGGCCTCTTGTACTAGTGCTACATTTGAACGGCCCTTTTACAAACATAATTACAGCAAAAAATACTCATGTTTTACCAGAAACCCATAGAATTTTACAAAACAATGTCTTTGAAATTAGAACGCTAACATTAAAATAAAATAAATTTGTACCTAACCAGTCTAACACTGGCAATGCAGGTATTTTACTGTATTATATGTCCGTAGTAATTTAGATTTTTCATAGTTAATTACTAAGACTGATTACAAACCATATTACAAATGAATTAAACGTTTCATTGATGACGTTTTGATACAACGTTCATATTTTATTCGTTTTGAGTCGATAGATTCTCTATTGTTTAACGTTAAGTACATTATGAAGAGTTGATTTGTTTTACGATGGATTTTTTAAAATTACATTTATAATCTAAATGTACTTAAATTGTAGACAAAATACAAGTACATATTTCAGAGCGTGTAGCTTATGTCCACTGATAAATATTCTTGAGCCGCACAAAATATTGCACGTACTTAAGAAAGGACTTACTCTAAATGTTCCTTCAGCCTCCTAACATATTATGTTGTTTGCTTTGTATAACTATGGCTTTTATTTATCTTGGGCAGTACAAACTATCATAGGCTTTACCCACTATGGGCACAGTTACACCATAATAGGTTACTTACATAAAAAAATTTATGTAATAGTATGGAACATTCAAACAAAACGTATTGAATTTTTGACCATCGTTTGAATCTATCTATATATTAATAGGCAAGCATGTTTCTTTAAAACCTTTTTTCTCAGCTCGTGTGCATCGCAGGGGAAATCTACGCATACTGTTAGAAAGATATTTGCCTGTAGATGTGCAGAATCCCTTTAAAAATTAAAATAGGCTGAAAAATAAGCACAAAAAACGAATTTGAAAACTTCTAAAAATTAACATGGACCAACTGGGTTGCCATGATGGTGACGAAATAACAACAAAATGTAAACAGAAAATCAAAACAAATGGAAGAAATCCCAATCACATGTTTTATTTACAGTGTGGGGAGAAAATAGAGAAGTCTGTACATTAATTATTTTTGGTCGAGTTTCGACCACAGGACGACCACTAGTATATATATAAAAGGCAAAGCCCTCACTGACTGACTCACTCACTCATTACTTCCCATTTACCTAGGAGGCTGAAATTTTGTACACTGATTCTTTAGGCATTAAATAGGAAAACTAAGCTGTTTCTATTCTGATCGGACTCTCGGGCTCCGCCCCAGTGGCTCTGGAGTTTCCCATGTTAACCTTATGAGTACTCATATTTTAATGAAATTAATGTATCCTAACAGCTGTTTCAATTAAACGAGTTGGTTCTGTTCTATGATGTCCAATAGCATTTAAGTAACAAGGATTACCAACAGGGTGCAGCACTATTATATTTCTTTTACATTTATGACAACAGCAAATTTGCAACCAAAAGGTGAGTGAGCGTAGTGAAAGAACTTCAACCAGGACGTAATTGAGCTATTCGAACGAGCTCACTTACAAAGTTAAACGGGGCAAAGCCCGTGGGTACAGCTAGTATAATTTATATTTGTTTTACCAATTAATTGTTCACACTTAGTAGAAATACACTTTAGACTGTAGCCTTTCTTTTTTTTAGAATAGACTAATAGTCAATATGCTTGTTTTGACAACCCATGTGAAACACCATATCGCTTGGTACGAGTATCACAATACAAAACACTGAAATGAGCCAATCGTCATTCGTTCAGTTGTACTAGACGTAAATGATTCTAGAGTGGAAAAAAACTGGCGTAACCACATGGAAACGTTTATTATTTAAGCTCAAATAAGATTTAAGACTAATAAGATACTTAACAGTAGATACATAAGAAGATAAGCCTGTTGTAGAGATGGGCTATATAACCAAGAATTCAGTATTATTTATGATAAGTTTACAAATTCACCATCTTAAGATTGAGGCAGTATGATGTTAAATAGCTTGGGAAATCTACAGTAGTATTTGCTTATATTGGTTATATTGATTATATTGGTAATAAGCAAATGAATACGTTTTAAAAGATAGCTTGGAAATATATTTAATTTCAAAACTTACTATCGATTATTTTAAATGATTAATTGTAATTCAAAACGGGTTCTTGGCTTCAAAAACATCGTTAATACTTGACCAATCCATTAGAAGTAGGAATCTCTAAACAAAGAGCATGATCAATGACAATTTAGATGGGCAGCTGTTGTTTGGGGTTTTAAAACATTACCATCCTGCCTTATACCTACGCTGGATTATAAATAAGATAGCTTCCTTGACATTTTACTACAGAAAGCTCAAGAAATTTGAATAACTACATATAAATATAACATATTCGAGTTTTTAGGTTAAACGTATTATTTTCAGGCAAAACGCATAATGCATTGGGTTTTATTGTCTATTTATATTATTAGTTTTAATAAATATAATATTTACACTATACAGGGTGTACCATGAAGAGGTTTGGATATTTTATTTTTTATTACCTGTACAGAATGTATTTACGTAAAAAAAGTTATAAGTCAGGTTTTAAATATAATGTGTACAAATTTCTTTTGCTTAACATTTGAAGAAACTAATTCGTGGAATAATTATAATTTTTCTGATTAGTTTAATATAAAAACTACTTTCTTACGTTATTGTCTTATTTCTTTACTAAATCACAGTTTTAGTCCTTTTTGTAGAGTAGTTGTTTTTGCATGAAGAATATTGTATATTCAGATAACGCATAATTAAACATTCTCAAGTGCAGTTTTACTGAACCTTAAGTTCGGAGAGATGGCTTCCACGTAAAAAAAAACATTTAAGTGTTTGCTTTGTAGCGTTATAGAAGCAGTATGAACTTTTAACAAGTCGTTCTTAGATTAGTAAATAGTAGGTTAATTTAAATTATTCTGTTACGTTACCAAAAAGATTTGCCACCCTATAAAATATAAAACATAAATCTTAAACATGATAAGGCCGCAATACAAATGGTTTGAGCCGATTGTTTAATGTGAAGCCTTTTAGAACATTCCCCCTGTGTGGATGTTATTGTGACGGATGCATTCACGGCAGATAAAGATTGATCCGTGGTGTCTCTCTAATGTGACAAAATCGTGAGTTGAATCATTTTGAATCAAATTGTGTAAGAGGATCTACAATCTGTATGAATCCGTAAAACCCTTATGTTACATAAAACTCTAGACCATTTGTTCGAAGGATATTGTTATATATGAAATATTATTTTATAGTCTATTTAGTATTTCCCTTTGTTCGGGGACATGCATTTTGGTATACAAAAAGTAATATGATGTTGTATTATGATTTTATTCCATTTTAAGCAGAACTATACGATTTGTCTTTGCTAAACTTATAGTCAATAACAGTCTATGTTCTTAACATACATTATTATCTTTATTTAAATAATAAATGCGTATCCGAAAATAACCCGTTATAGTGTTAATATTTTACAGCAAAAATTGGTTATTTATTTTGAAGTGCATTAACTGTCCCTTACGCATATTTTATTAAGTTTGAGGAATGACTTTCGCACTAAACAAAACATATAAGTTTTGTAGTACCTGTACCATAGCCATATTTTGTAATTATTGATTTATTTGATTAATATCTGTAATAGTAGTTTATAAATAACTTACAAAACTCGCTAGTGCCTACGTATTTTATTTGATTTGTTGACTGCATATAAAAAAACATGGTTAAGTTTTTTTATTTGTGTAGGTGTACTACAAAATGTCATCATAAAACCTATCAATATAGCCTTAGATAATTTTTCTATACCCCTTTTATATTTTAAAGAATAAACAAAAAGAGAATAATTTCACAGAGAAAAGTAATTTCAAAGGGAAATATCTATGAAAAAGGCCTACATCAAAGATATTAGGAAAATAAAACCATTAATACAGGTTAAACAGTTCGATGTTGGGAATAAAAATATTTTTACATTTGGCTTGAAAATGAATAAAGATTTACTGTTGATAAAAACAACAAACGATCCCCTATTCCAATTTGGAAAGTGGAGAAATTAATCAGAATCAAGAATATTTGTGTGTTTGTAAAGTTAAAATATATATTTATGTGCTAAAACAACGAAAACAAACATTTAACTAATTCCTTTTATTTTAGAAATTGATCATGATTTACCACTGATAAGCTTAATGGACTTTTTACAACACGTAAAAGTTATTGTTAATCTAAATCGGTATTGAAAAAAAGAGTGTTGACTTAAACTTCAACGACGGCAGATTAGCGTCGTCTGTAACTGATTAATCACTTACCAAAATGTACCTTGTGTTTCACCGTTTTAATATTTACTTTTTGTGTAATTTAACGATCTTCATGTAAAAATAAAGAAAAATGTCCTTGTTTGGACTGACAAAAGCTCCATTTTAGGAGCTGAAACTAGTTTTTCTTTTTGCAATATAAACGAGTTGCCTAATAGCAGGTATTGAAACCTTCTTCTTACTCTTATTTTGTGATCTTCATGCTAACATTAAGGTAAATTGAGTATAAACGTTAAGTAAAACTATGAATTAACAAATAAACCTTCTTCGCTAACATATTTAGTTTCAGACTACTTTAGGTATGTGTTTTTACTTAAATGTGTCTAATTATGTACTGGTTTCAATGTAGTGAAAACATATAAACATTTAGCAATTGAAATGTTATATTTTAATGTCACAAATTCAAGGGAATGTAAAAGATATATGTACGTATAAGTAATGTTGATATTAGGCTGTATACATTTCCGTTGTGGAATATCACATAATTACAAGCACCGGAACACTTACTGATTTGCTAATTAACTCGATAACATATAAAAAACCAACTATGTTGACATGTTAGAACTCTTTACCGCTATTTAAAAAGGGAATGAAAATCTTCTACCAAACATGATACACCTTTGATAAATTTTGAACAACAAAAATTTTCGGGTTTTGTGCTATGTATAATAAAAGTGAGCTCTTTCAATCATTTATTTTGTCACACTATACTCTTAGGTTTTCCTACACTTAAATATTTTTGTGTTTAATCTGTAATATGAAACAAGTAATCCGATTTCAATAATTTTAAATCATATTAAATAAACATTACATTCATCATAAATTTAAATATATTATGTCTTGACCCCAAAAATACATCAAATAAAAGTTTAAAATATGGAATTTTATTTCTTGAGGTATAATAATCTGAAATTGATTATTTTCCTGAAGTGTCAATTTAATAATTTAATTTAATAATTCGTATTATTATACCAATAAAGCCCCGATTTAATGGATTGAGTTCAAGCACTTTTATCGTTCAAAATAATTGTTCTGCAAATCATTTTAATTTCTACTTTGAATATTCTTTAATCTGCCTCATTTAAAGTAAGCTTTATTAATGTTTGCAGCTTTCCACTGCAGGATTCGGGGCTTACCGATTAATTTATTAAGCAATGAAAGAAAATTAGCGAAGGCATTTTGTTTTGTATCTACAGCACCCATTTTTGTTAGTAGATTCATTCAAGAAAAAGTGAAGCAAAACTAAGTATTGTTGGAAATAGTAATTTTGATACAATTTTGTGTTTAGTAAAATAACATTTCAAAGTTTATATAAATTTGTTACTTTATAGACGGTTAAGTCTTTACTACTATTGCCGGTACAAGTACGTTACTTGGGTAAATGTAAAAGCATTTTGTTTTTAGTAGTCCGATTTCAATGTTATTTATGTCAATTGTTTGGTTTTGTCAAGACCTGTAAAATGATACCAAACTCGACTATACTTGCTTTTTGAAAGTTTTGAGCTACCCCATACCCCCACTACCCCTAAGGGCAAAATTTTCAAAACTGACCATAATCATTGTAGCCCCCCGATATCTAAGAAAGTTGCCGCAAATAGATTTCAAATATCTCAAATGGTAAACAATTTAAAGGGGGCGCAAGTTAATTTTCAGCTACCCTCATGATTATTTGGATTTGAAATGTTTTAGGGCACCATTTTGTTATTAGTGGGCCGATTTTAGTTTTATTTAGGTCAATTGTTATGTTTTGTCAAGACCTGTAAAATGATACCAAACTCGACTATACTTGTCATTTGGAAATTTTGAGCTACCCCCTACCCCCACTAACCCTAAGGGCAAAACTTTCAAAATTGACCACATTAATTGTAGCCCCTCATATCTAAGAAGGTTGCCGCAAACAGATTTCAAATATCTCAAATGGTTGAAAAGTTAGGGGGGGGGCATACTGAGAGCCATACTGTAGGTAAGTACACGATGTAAAAGAATAAGTCTTTAAATTAGTCAATAAAATTATGATATAACAAAAAGATTGCGTAAGCAAAAATACCTATTCTATTTGATTTAATTTATAAGATAAAATCCAATATATTTACTATAGTAAACGTACATGAATAGCAAACAATAAAGTAGATAACAATAAAATATTGACCCAGTGGGTCTTGGCACTATTTGTTTTCTGCTAAATTAAAACTAGAACGGATTCTGTGCAAAAGATACTTTTAGAAAAAGAATGTATCCCTGAACACATATTCATGGGGAATACGCTCGTTCTTACAGGTTTTTTATTTTAAAGCAACTAAGAAAATATTTGTATCAGAATATTAGTGTTTTAAATTAATTAATCTTGCCTGTCAAATGTACGCGTACGTTTTCTTTCTCTTATGCCTTCTAGCTTAATAGAAACTATTTTTGTATGTCTACGACAAAATTACGATTTTGTGTGTGTTATTTTTTCATATAACACGATATGTGGATGCGCATTATTTACAAACCTTATAGTAAAGTTTTAGTAACTATTTGTGAAATTTTTGTTTTAGCTCTCTTCTTGAAAAATAAAAGTAATCGAATCCATTATGAAACACTGAAAATATACTAGATCAATAAAAAACAGAGTCAAAGGTTACATTTATTTTGAATTTTTACATTTCAGTCTAAAATTTATATAAAAATAATTAATTGGTTATTCATATAAAACTGATAAATATGTTTTCATCTCCACTAGAAACCTATTATGGTACGAATTAATAATCTAAGTAACAATTATTATAAATATAATTTATAATGTCATAAAAATAAAATAGCAGACATCTCTTTAATAAGATGCTTTCGGAAAATCGTTTAACAATTTTTGTTGTTGTTATTTGACCCATAACACTCTTCCTATGGTTTTTGTACTCACTTATGGACACCCTGTATACCTAAATATTATTTTTTAAATAATGATCCCTGTAAAATGTTTAAAATGTTGCCCTGACCAATTGAACCTTCTCTAATTTAGTTTGTTTAATAATACGAGTATATTGGTTTATTTAAAGCCATTTTAGATATAATTTGGGTTCGTTATAAAATGCATACAACTATAAAAAATCAACCATCCACAAGATTATCTTTTCATAAAAGCCAAAAGTATAAATGTATATCCATCCACAAAGAGAAACTGATTCAATACATATAAATCCAGTACACAACCAATAAACGACAAACGTCCAATATTACAAAAGTTTTCCTTCTTTTCACCACTCCTTTTGCATACATTGTAGGATATTTCCGTTTGGATTTTAACAATTGCATGTAAGATAAAACAACATCCAAAACATTTTGTTTTCAAAAGTTGAGGATTAAAAGGTTACTTATGAATTATTTGATATTAAATTAGGCCCTATAAATAATTAGGCGTTTTGAATATAATATGTTACGAATACTCTTTTGAAAGAGTTTTATTAATATTTAGTTTTATTTACTAGTTCATAGAAGAAACCGTCTTATACTTTTTACGAACCTGCTGCAGTATAAAGAAGCGGCATTTCTGTAATAGCGGTAAATAATTCCCAGACCAGCTTTAAGCTACTTACTACACCAAAGCACTCATCCAAAAATTACGAACCATTTTATGTGTTGCATAAAACCTTAAATTATGTTAATTACCTAGCATTATTCTATGCCACACTAATTATTTGTAATTACATAATCATGTGAGATTTTTATTGGCAGTAAAAATAATAATAGTATTAATTTGAGAGGAGTAAATTGCTTATTAAGACTTTTTCTATTGTTTACTAAACTATATTCTTTTTAAACTTATTTAATACCTTGTAATCCATTACCTGAGTTAGAGTAGTTTAATAAATATTTATTTTAGTAAATAGCTTTATAGTTCATAAGCTGCGTTAATATTATACTAATATTAAAGTTTAAGTATATGAATCTTTCAAAAGAGACCCCTTGAGGATTAACAAATCATTAAACATTTTCTTAAAATATTAGAGTTGCAATATATTACAGTTAATAAAGTTGGTTTTACATTGATGTTTTGATTTCACGATGAATATGTATTCGCAAAAAATATTTTTCAAATGCCATTTTCACAAATGATTAACTAAACTTTTATGATCAGGAACATAGTCTTTTATGTAGCAATTAAGTTAGCACCAAGGTTTCTTTTATTAGACATTTTCAAATTCTGTTTTATTTAAGTTTTTTTCACGGTCCATTTAACTGTTTAACTGTGTAAGCATTTATCATTGACATCTTTTTATGTAAAACTACTTTGTAATCTATGTTTTCGAGTCGAAAAACTTTGCAGTGTATGAGGTATACTATTTATGAACAGTTTATAATACCTATTTATAATTTTTTTTTCAGGAAGGAAATTTACTGTAGCGTAAGTTTAGTAACAGAATAGTAACTCTGACCCATCTTAAAAAGTGTACATTTTAAATTTCATAGTTTGTCCGTACTATAAAAAGAATAAAAAGTAATCACTCGGCATAGAAAGAAGCTTTTTTGTTTTGCACCTGATATCAAAGAAAGTAATAGTTTCCAAAGCTCTAATTTAGAGCCAAAGGAAAAACGATCAGGTGATTTAATTTGACCTTGCTTTAAATTAACTTATTACTTTGCTTTTAATCTGTTGTGTATTAGGCCACCAAACACACTAGTTAATTTATACCATTTGTTTTATTGTTTGGATATTTTTTTACTATTTAACAATCTGAGTGTAAACAAAAATTCCCTTAAGCTAATTTTTCTGTGTTTTAGTATGTGTTATGTTTCATGCATAAAATGTGTGTTCCTCGAACGTATAATGTGTACTTCAATCAATCAATCAATTTATTTAAAACTTTTTTTAACAGGATAATTTCCATTATATAAGCTCACAATAGTGCACAAAACACACATAGTTTGTCAGCACTTAAAAATTTTATCCTTGGATGAAAAAGGATTAGCAGAATTCGACCTCATTTGCTGCGGAAAGTTAGAACAATTCCCGTAGTGCATAACCTTGTAAGATAATTGAACCAATATTTTACATCTCTCTTTCAACTCTTGTACTCTGTTATTGTTCCTCTGTTTCTCCACATAAAAGATATAACAGTTATCGTTCTATGTCTGGCACAACCAAAGGGCTTCTAGTTAGGGTTAATTAGTTAAACGTGAAATACTCACAGTTCATATTTATTGTTAAAAATGTATTTGTTGACAAAATTTACATTAAATTAAAACTGGAATTAATAAATTAAAACATACCGGCAATTAGGCCACTCGTCGATTGGGAAAATCAAATTATTCAACATGCCTTCGCTTAACACCTTTATTATTGTTTTATATACATACATGTTATGGGCGCACTATAATATATATAGTGAATTACTAAAGCATGTAATAAATATTGAAAGTATTCATTTTAACGTGTTTTTCCTTATGAGGCCTTGGTTTATTGTTACTCTTGCATATAAAACTTTCTACGCATTTAATACATCTAAGACAGCCGGGTAAGTTAGCAGGGTAGTTCAGTAATACACATTTTTGAAGGCCTTTGTTCATAACCATGTGCGGAAGATTAATGATGCAATCTGTATAAGAAATGTTAATGTGCTTTCCTTGTTCGGGACTTCTTCATCAAAATCATAATAGTCTAAAATATATTTTTCTCATTACGACATGATGCCTAAACAGAAGTAATAATCAATATTAAATAAAGCTATAAGGCTTTTATAATCCCATGCAGCTTAAAATTTAATTAAATCCACAACACAAATATTATAAAAACGGAATATAGCATCGGTTCGATTTTTATTAAGTATTATAGCTTGAATTAAGGTCTGTCTGGATATAATTCTTATTGTTTGTCAATGTAAATTATTTTTGTCACTATATCTGACATTTGTGAGAGATTATTAACTATTTACTTAAAAATAAGTAGCTTTGAATTCAAAACTTTGGATTAGTACAGTTCTCCTAGTTATCCAAATCATGTTATCATCATTCAATTAAACTGAAGTTTGAGTAAAATTTAAGGTACATACCTTCACGTCCACAGTTCATAAATGTATGGTCAAGCCCACTACATGTTTCGCCTATACATAGGCATTGTCAAGTGATTCTTTAAGAACGTTTCGTCCATTGTAGACTCGTCCCACATGTAGTGGGTTTGACCATACATTTATGAACTGTGGACGTGAAGGTATGTACCTTAAACTTTTGTCTTATCAACAGTTCAAGGGCTACACAATGAATTTCAATGAAGTTTGAGTATGAATTTGGCAGAAATATTATATGTGATTATTCTATTTCGGTATAAAATCAAATTATCTAACATTGTTTATACTGAAGGTATAAGTGTAAGTAATATTCTATTTGGAATATAATCGTTTGTATGATAACAAAATAAACTTACCATAGACTTGCATTGTATGCAGGTTAACTCCAATGAAATTATTTTTAAGATTTTCAAAATTTATGTAGAATGTTTTATATGTATACCAACTTTAAACAATATTTCAGAAATCTTGTAAAGGAAATATGTGAAATTTGTACATAGATAAACTACAAAGCTGTATACTGCATTCAAGGTATGTTCCCTGAACACGAACATTGACCTACATTGTGTATGCCACTCGATCACAAAGAGAACACTTCATAAAGGAATGCAAACTTAACTTTAAATTTTCTAGAAAAAAGAAACATACACTTTGTAGCATACATCTTCCCTTAGACATGGTCAGTAAAATTATCTTTCATAACAACTATCCATGCTTTAAACACTATATAAGGTACAACAATTGCACTTTGCAGTCCATTTGCATTTGGACAACTTCAAGCATTGTCCACTGCAGCAGATCTACCCAAATACTGAACTCACAAACTTTAGATATTTGTATTAATTTGGAATTCACATAAGAGAATGGTTCGGGAGCAGCGTTTATGAACCATTGAGGTTCATGTTGTTAGCCTCCGGATCACTGGTATAGTGATGAAAAATAGTTTAAATACCTTGTACTGCCAAAGTGATCCCTAGTAATCTGTAGGCTGCTGCAGCTTCATTCCAAACGGGAACTTCATCAGGCTGTCAAGGACATCAAATTTCGTTATAGAGAAAGTCGTCAAGGTTCAAATGTATTAATATCACACAATTACAACACAAAAGGAAACGACGAAATAATAAATAAACATTACAGAAACCTTGGTACCAGGAAACACGATACGGACGGAGGGCAGGTCTAGACTCAGTCTAGAGACCCAAATATAACTACTACCGTAGTGGTTATATATCGATGGTCTAGACCTGTTTTTCGTGCGTACCGTGTTTCCTGGTACCAAGGTTTCTGTGATGTTTATTTATTATGGTCCTTGTTCCGTTTGTGTTTTAATTAAATGGGTGACTTCGATAGATTTTAACTTCAACGACTTCCTCTGGAACGAAAATTGATGTCCTTGACAGCCTGATGAAGTTCCGGTTGGTCACTGCTGTAGCCTACAGACTATTAGGGATTACTCTGACAGTATAAGGTATTTAACCCTTACTTATTAATAATTGAGGTAGGAGAATCATCAAGTTTCTTCTTGGGCATTGTTTTTTCATTCAATCTAAATTTACTGATGTGGTCAAATATTCTAAATCTACCCAATGCAAACACTTCATTAATGGACAAGTTTCACCAAGATAATCAAATCCATTGATCTCGAACCTTCTTGTATAATTGCTAAACTTTGACTTAGTTAAATTCCTCGTACCTCCAAAGCGTATTACATTACTTAAGCATCATAGATTCATACTCGAAAAAATGCAAAAATAGATGACCAAAATAATGCTTCCTCGTAGGTACAATTTTTAATAATACATTTAAAACAGACAATACACTGAATATTGCTAGACAATTGATGAAAAAAATTAGGTTGTCAAATTGCATCATAATGGTATTGAACTCGTATGGCTGTGGTTACGTGGAAGATACCGCCCCTTTATTATTTCGATCAATTCATAATCATAGTTATAACGTCTCTGTCAAACGTGTATTTATTACCCTTTATTTTATATTGTATTATTTTCTATTTTATCCATTCATATCATCTACAATTTCAACTTAATTTAAATAGTTGTTTTTTTTTACCAGGTCATTAATTCAGATTAAGAATATTGGGTATAAAGATTTTATAAATTATTATTTAATATTTCTTTTTTGATAGTCCCTTCATGAGCCACAGACTATCTTTAAATTGTCTATAACATAATAAGCTTTTTTATAAGAGGCAACAATTGAAGGAGCCTTTTTGAATATGCCCAAAGAAAGTTCAATACAAAGAGGCTTATATCACACAGAGAATAATCAATGACCTATCGTTACTGTCACATCCTTTGCTTCACAATATTATAGAAAATGTAATACAAAGTTGTATGATCTGCTTTAGAAACTTAACTATAAAATATCAAAAACCTGTGAATTAAATGTAACAAGGCATTGAATTAAAACATTAACTTTTTAAACTAGTTTTTAGTCTTATTACAAAAAAAATGAAAATAGTACAAACTTGAAGTTATAAAACAATATTATTATAAACTTAGTGTTATTGTTTATAATTGGTTATTACAAAACCAACTATCGACTTAAATGGAACTATTTGACCGTGAGTGATTTTAGCATCCTCGCTACAAGAATCCCTCTGGCAATGAAAGGCGTTTTAACTTCTAATATATATTAAATTACACTATTTAAAGGCTATTAACAATATAAATTTTGGCCTTGTACACAATACACAAAAATACTCATAGTTCAAGGAAAATATAACAAAAGGTTCGATTGATATTTTAGATAACCAAAGGAATCGTATGTAAAAGAACACAGAGTGGGTTTAAAACTTCTTTCATATCGGGGCGATTATCGGCTGGTTATTTGCTTATACCGATATCGAAAAAGTTTCTCTTCGCTTTTCATTGTTTTATTTAAGGTGGAACAATCTACAGCATTTCTGCCTGAAAACAAGGTAATACCGAATGCAGTGGTTTATTAGGTTCAGGCAATTGATTTAGATTTTTTTGTATGTTTTCTTTCAAACAAACTGTATAGGTAGAGGTTTAAATATAAATTAAAGCACAATTATATTTCCAATGTGGTGTAAAAGAATTTTTA
Organism: Macrosteles quadrilineatus; assembly: GCF_028750875.1. NCBI lineage: Eukaryota > Metazoa > Arthropoda > Insecta > Hemiptera > Cicadellidae > Macrosteles > Macrosteles quadrilineatus. The sequence continues at coordinate 75,101,569 of NW_026542602.1, read as the reverse complement.
ACAGAGTGTTAACACATTTTACTGATCAATTGTAAAAATATTATCACTTAGATATATTCTTGAACATTAAAATTAGGAGCTTACGTCATTACCACCTATAGTAACGACTTGAATTTTTTTCGAAAATATCCTCATGATATTGACTTGTAGAGTAAGTTAACTACTAATGTTAAGATTTTATTGTATAACTTAGGCTGAGAGGGGCAACCTAAAGATCACTTAAGCTCATTGTGCAATTAATATGTCAAACAGAGGTATATTGATGGTAATCAGAAACAATTATCCCTATGTGTTAAGCTGTGTTGTGTTACGAATTCAGCATAGGTTCAAAATTGATCCACCAACTAAATACCACATGCGTGTCTCTAACCTCGACACATATAACGGAATAAATAAAGAACATACATTTTATACTAATTCCTTGATCTTTCCCGTCCATAAAAATGTTTTTTCTCAACTATTTAATGTTTTAAATTACGAGGAACAACCATCAAATTCATACCTTTGACAAAGATATTTGTATTGTAACTAATGTCTTATTGTATTTTCAAATAAGTTTTTATCTTTTAAAATTGTAGAACACAGTTAAAGCTAGTGGGTAAAGCGTCATACAGGGAAACAAACTTATATTGAATAGAAAATTTTAAAGATACTATAGATATTACTTCAAATATTACTTAGATTAAGGAAAACGAAGAAATTAAGAGCATTTGGTGAACCATTAGATTATTAAGCAATAAATTCCGGTAACAGCGAAAACAGTTCATGTAAATTATTAGTTTGTTTGCATACTAGCCGTTATTAAATGATCGTGTTTGTTTGTGTTTGCGTGATCATATTTCATGGCTTACAAAGTTGTAAATTGTATTGCAGGTGGTAACGTAAATATTACTTCATATTTATAGTAAAATTTATAAATACGATATGCGTAAACCAAAAATAGTTTTCTAAATGTAATAGTTTGATGTAGAGGAACTGGTTTCGAAATATAAAGTTAATACATTATATAAAGTATAATTAAATAACAATATTTTGACGCATTGAATTATATTTAACTGAATTAACTCTTTTTTGTTGACAACCGTACTGAATGACATTATTATTACCTCAAATTTACCAGTTCCAATTTACCAACTCATCGTCGCTATTATTTGTTATGCATTTTTTATCTATCTTTAGAGTAAGTTTGAGAGTAAGTTTTGTATTCGTAATCAGACAATAATTAAGGCTATGTTGAAAAGGTTACGATTGTCAAAATATGTATTCCTTTGAGAACATCCTATGCACAAAATTAGGTGAAAATTATATCAAAATGGAAATCGCATATGCAATTGTTTTATATTACAAAATATTTCGTTTATAATACATAAATACAATATCGAACTGTTGCAAAAAACTATAAAGTTCAATTTATTTATTTATGTTAGTTTGAGTATAGTTCGTCTATTTATTTATTATTTTATAAAGGTAGAATTCTCTAATGTAACAACAGTAATGGAGAAATTGGACCTGAACGTTATCGGCAGCAGGTCAATGCTTTGAATTCAGATCAACTGATTGAGAGTCTGTCCACAAATGGATTTTTTGTTTCGAAACAAACAAACTGGAAGAGAATTCGAAACTTGTTAAATAGTTTGTCATGTCCCTACAAATATAAACCAATATACCTACTAATAAATGTAGTTTTACATATACCAATGTTAAGTTTTTACTAGCTAGGATACTTTATTTAATAAGTTTGATTTGATTTAAAAACTAAAATACAGTTAAGGACCGCACTTTGTTAGTCAATGATAAAATTTAAGATTAGTGGGAAATTTTGTTTCATTATCACGCTTACTATACAGGGTTTTGTACGTCTTGGTACATTTATCATTCTCTTGAATACCCTTTGTGATACATAATTATGGGATTGGTTAATATCTCTCTTTAAAAAGTAATATTTAATTTTGCTGTGTATCTATTGAATATATTGAACTATCGATTGCAATGACGTAAAATGACGCATCCATTTTTACTATAACAATAATTTTAATACAGCACATGGTGTGCCATTTTAGCATGAATTTAATGATACACAAATAAAATATGGACCGGTTTCTTATGTTACGTCTTATATTATGTCTTATCTTAAGTCTTATGTTGTGTCTTATGTTAAGTCTTATGTTACGTCTTATGTTATGTCTTATGTTATGTCTTATGTTGAGTCTTATGTTATGTCTTATGTTAGGCACTCAACTTAATTACCAACTTTAATAGGACTTATATGAGCTTATTTCAACCCAAACATGATATTAACCTGAAAATTGTAGTTTAGAGTCAAGAAGATTTTTGTCACTCATTTACCAGCTTATTTAATCTGTTGCTTCATTTTGAATCAATCTTTAATCGAGTGATGATCAAATAAAACTTTGTCCAGTTTCACACCATCAAAAACCTTCTGAAGTTTCTCTATAACGAAATAGATTCGTAGTGAATTCCATAACTAATGAACTTAAAAATAAATAAATAGACGATCATCACAACTAAGGTCGTCAAAAAAATTTATAACGTTAAACTTAACTAACTCAAATTGAATAAAACAATGGTAAAACACATTCTTAAGCATATTCTTAGTCCATTTAATAGATTCAATTAATAAAATATATTTCATTTCCATACTATCACTACAATTAAGGTATTTTCTTTAGTAATTCCTCGACTCTATGTAAAACTATATAAACCACTTTTATACCAATTATAATCAACAACAAAAAAACTGCATTCTTCATATATTTACCAATAGTTAGTTCTTTTCCTACAGTAATAAATTAATTCACTCAACCACGAAACCTGCAATGGATGGCTAAAAACTTCGATAAATCTTGCGTTAATGAAACGGATTAAAGGGTATTTACGTTATAAATTAGCAGGTCTTTCAAAACCATTTTCCTTTACAATTAATATTTATCAAAACCAAGATACAACAATGGTTTATAGTCTATCGAAAAAGTGTACTTTTTAGGTGACCGATTTTTTACAAACAAAAGTTAAGTGTTTTAAGATTTGGTTATGAAGTCAGTGTATTGCTGAAGCCATTTTTAATTATGTTTCAAAAAAATGTAATTATGTAATTTTTCATTTGTAATACTAACATGAGATACGTTTGCTAATAAGATGACTTTTCTAAAATAAACTATAATTTTGAAGACCTCTCTATGATGTAAGTCAAATATTGGTTAAAGATATACAAACACCCACAAAGAGAAACTTTTTCGATCTCATAAAACCAATAGCTAAACAATAAAAGTCTTATACGTACACAACTATACATTCCCTCCACGATTATCTTTGCATACTTTATGAGAGAAACTTAGTTTTTTAATTTTAAATTATTATTTTTGATTCTATCTAACACAATGAGATATTTTTACAAATGTACAGTTTTATTTGCGATATTCACACTGACCTAAACCTTGTCGACATTTCTTAGATTCTAGATTCATAGTGTCAAGGTAAGACATCTAGGAAAAATAACCAAATTTGCCCATATTTTGGTTTTAAGGTGAAACAAATTACAACGGAAACGTCTATTTTCAAGTGTACCACCGGTGATCTACAGTGATGGTGATAGTTAATACCAAGGCAAAACTGTGGTTCAGATTCCACTATAAACTTTATGTCTCTCAGTTGCCATTAGCTCTATGGGCTATTAATTAACAGCTGTGTCTAAGAATATGTCAACCTTAGTCACTAACAAGACTACAATATCGCGCCACTCATCCTACACTCATCTCCATTCATACTTGGCTTAAAATACCTATTTTGTATGGTCGCCACTTCAATGAAAAGTATTAAACAGTATTGACAGTTTTTTTCAGCATGTAATTTTAAAGCTTAACTCCCGTCAATTATTCTTCAAAAAACGCAGTTGACATAACTGTCAGCTGAGAAAAAAAAATATATATTACGATAGTTGCAATGGCGGTTTATTTTTATCCCGTTTGAGGATATGTGGGAAATATTTTATTTTAAGGAGTGTATTCGTAGTCATATTATGACATTACTTAAGCAGTTTTATCGAGCTCAAATACTTTACCCTATAGTAACTTTGATCATGGGGAACCAGAAGGTTTATATAACAGAGGTACGAATGGTATAACCCTTTAGACCTAGTACAGCACTGCTAGGCAGGAGTAAATGCAATCAGATTAATGCCAATGGTCACCCTGGGTTCCATAACTCTGTAGATCGACGGGTTCGACACAACACAAATCTTGTGTAATTTATGTTCAAGGTCAGAGCATTGCGAGCTGCTTTACCACCATTTTCCCGGTAAGAACTAGTGTACACGACCAGTTACTTAAGCCAAACTTGTAATGTGCTTGATAGTAGGTAACAAAAGTATATATTGTACATGTTTATATTGAACATGTAATTCTTTATGTATGTTTACGTTTAATAATTTTGGTTTAGTAAGTTTTAGGATTAATGTTTCTCTTATCAACACCCCAGTTTAAAGTTATTAACTCATTAGTTACCAATTAATTAATATTTCAATAGTTCTGTTGACTCTCAAGAATGCATTGTTGTGACAGTCTTTGTCGACTACTAATTTAGTTGAAACTCATGGGTCAATTAACTAACGAAACAACAATTGAATCATTGAATATTATAAATATTATGTAGTTGTTGTGGTACGTTTGTTCCTATCTAAGCTTAGCTAAGCTACTAATAGATATTCAATAAAATTATATTACCCGACTATTGCCGTTATTTTCTCTCACGTAGTATACCTGAAGTGAAATAATGTGAGGAAAGTACTTGTAAAATGTATACAATTAAGACCAACCCCTTAAGATATTAATACACCGCAGTAAATTATCGAATTTTAGTTTTTGTAAATTATTATTATAATGCAGCATTTGAATTTTTTTTTTTGTTAATTTTGATACCACACCAATTTAATTGTACAGTAAAAAAAGCTCTCAGGATAAAAATACATAACAAATAACGTTCCTACAGTTTACATGCCTTTGTACCTTTATGTTCACCCATAACTGTAACAGAAGAGCTCGACATCGACGTAAAAGTACCTAATATCTGGCTATATGTACAAGGCTATTCGACCAACTAGTAATAACAAGTCTTCGCATTTCGCTAAACTGCCTATGCTACAAACTATTTAGGTCTTGGTTCTAGACTTAGTTCGCCATATTTGAGGCAACAATGCAATAGGAATTGAAGAATACTTTCACGTAGTTTATCCTTTGAAATAAACATTTGTTCTTACAATAAATTCTTTATTTCATGTATATGATATAAATGAAATGTTATTTGTGAAAGCAAAAATAAAGAAGGTTTTAGCACCCCCTAAGAAAAAAAACAACAACAAAAAACAAACCTAAAGGTATTTTGGCTTAAAGGTAAAAGTATTATAATAATGTTTTACCTGCTAAAACACAAATTTTCAAACCATGACTCATCAGCCTGAGAGAAAAAAAAATTAACAGGCAAAGACCTTCGAGCCCACAGTTTTTTTTTATCACAATGATTATACTTAGATACTTTATTGGACGATGAGTGTGTATGGGTGTGTCAGTAAATCACAACGTTACATTATTATGGCTGGACAGGAAAAGTGTGAACAGTATTTTGTTATTCTTATCATATTTGGGTTTTCATTTAAACTGCTACTACATAAATTGTTTTTTATATGACCTCCTGTTTATTTATGAAATATAAGCATCTATAATAACAGACAAACGAATTAGTCAGGACGCTAATAAAAGTAAGTTATGGCTTCTCTAGGCACTCAATTTATAACTACATTTGATGGGTAGTTTACCAATACCACTAATTCTTCAACTCCTTTAAACGTTGTTCTTAGCATGCATCATATCTCGGTACAGTCAAGAAGTCGCATGTTTAAATAATTATTCTTACAAAGAAAATTAAATAAAAGACAGATTAGTTCATTAACATCAATTTTACCCAAGCTAGATATAGGTGTATCAAAGATTTTATCAGTGAAAGATGTACCTCAATGGTATAAATATCAACTACTAAGCTGTATAATATTCGAGTTGTGATACCCTTAGCATTAATGTTGACCTACATCGTTATATTACTCGACCACAATGGGAGCACAAATGGTGAGATGCACCATCGTCTCTACAATATCACAAAGAGAACAAATACTTTATATTACAAAATTTATGTATAACAACACAATATAATCCACCTATCCTGTATTAAATAGGCATATTCGGTTTCTAAAATCATTGAAAACTAGTGTACCTGTTGCTCGAATTCGAGCAATTGCGAAGCATTACAGGCGACTCACAAAGATTATGGAAATACTCTCGATCTACACAACAGTTAGATATAATCAAAATCTTTTGTAAATATCTTATCTTTTCTCAAAAAGCTGATCTTGGTTTTTAGTGTTTCTACAAATTTTCCCCTCTCATAGCCGCATTAGGTTGTCTATAATAACGATTATACATGAAAAAAAAATTATTTATTTTCTTCTACTTGGTTGTGTTCTATGACTTTTTCTATCCATCCATTGTTTGCAAATCGGTTATTTCAATGATTGCTCAAGAAATGTAGCATATTGTTAATTCAGTTTTATTTTTAGCCTATATCAAATTGTCCAGAATTTATCGCTTTTTTCCATTGTAATAATTTCACCAACCCAAGTTTCGTCTATAGATGCAATACGCCAAAGAATATCACCTACGTACAATCTCCAAGAAGTGGTAAAAAAAGGCAGAAACCAAGCCATACAATAGATCTAAGTTAACTCCTTAAGAAATAATTTTAAGAGTTACTGTGATATTAGGATTTTCCACTGATTTGGTAGTAGAACATTATATTGCAAAACATGACACGATGCAGAATAAAATACATTTTAAAAATACATTGCAAATACTGTACTTCATTTTGAAAAATGCAATAAATCACAATTGAAATATTAACAGCTGTTTCATTAAAAAGTAGTGTAGAATTATGCATATGGTAAACAAATTTGAAGAGGCAACTTTAAAGGCTTCTGGGGCAGAGTCCCAAGGGAATTTACCACGTTTCTCTTTTGATGGCTCATCTACAGACCAAGACCTTTCTTTAGACACCTCTTCCGAGTTTCTACGCCCAGCCGTTCTCTCAATTTAGCTATGACAAAGAAAAACAGTTTCAAATAAATATATAGATAGATTTTTTTTATAAATGTGTAAAGACAAAAAAAAACTAAAGAATACAATTTGACTACTAATTTGTTGTCATGTTGATACAAATAAAATTCATGGTCATTTAGGTTTGTTTAAACCTGATTTGTAATAAATATGTGTAATAAATGTTTGGTTAAATGGCAGAGTAATTTCTTCATTACCGTCAAAGAATAGTTCACTTTGAATAACTGTTGGGAATCTTTTATTCAATTTTGTAATAAATTACAGTTTAAGAATTTTTTTGTTTTTATTTTTTGTAATAGTAGAGTTACTTTTAAAGCCTAAATAAACTGCAAGGTACAGTAAAGTTGCAAGGCCCAATGAAAGTGTGCTTGTCACACCTTCGGTTTACATCATCAATCACATATTTCTACGGAGTTTCTACCCAATCTTATTTTGACATTTTATACTTTATCATGCTTCAGCTTTTATTTTACCACCTTCATTACTTATATTTCATACTTAATCCCTTGCTACAACTGTAGTCTCACAGATTTACCAAAAAAATTTTGTCATATGAGTTTTTTACTAAATCATTAAAAGCCTGGATAAAATATATGAATCAAGATAACGCAATGTCATAATTCTCCCAACTGAGACAATAGACATTACAGATTTTAGTAGGCTAGTTTAAATTATGCACTATACTTTGCTATAGGTAAAACAAGCAATCGTGGCAATATATGAAGAAAATAGTACTTAAGTAAGTTAAGAAAATACACAACTTATGAATTTTAATTTAAGTGTTGCTTTAGCAGTTTCGATCTTAATATAACGCTACTTACTATAGTCTTAAATGGAAAGATTCTTTATAACAGAGGTACAAATACCCGAATCACTTTTTGTTACAGCAATGCTAGACTGTAGTAAATACAATAAGATTTATGTAACAAATTTATGTCCAGACTTACAGAATCACGAGTTTCGGTAAAAGTCAAAGTTTTCTGAAACACCTTTTTTATAATGTCTAAGAACTCAGAAAAGTTAAAAAACTGATGACTCGTACCATACTACATATGGCTTGAGATTTGTAAAAAAAAAATTACTGACTTGATATGCGTAATGAAAAATGTGGTTTTATATGTATTTTCATAGGCCGAATGTTTGTTTACCTAGTCAACGTGTCAATTTGTAGCCATAAAACTCATCACTGCGCAATTATACCAAATAAACAACTCTATTGACCTCTAGTGGTGCATTGTTATGACTGCCTTTGTTGTTTATTCACTCAGTTACAACTCACGGGTCAATTAACCTGCAACCGGATGGTTTTGTATTGTATAATTGACTTTGGAATTTGGAATTTAATATTGTTCATTTTCTTATGGTTATTGTATCACTCATATTGGATTGCTCTGAACAATGTAAGTTTAAGACGTCCTGAAAAAAATATTTTATTTTTTATTTTTTATTTAGTTTATAACTATTTATGAAATGTATTTGCTTCTTAAATAGAGTCTGTAAATACTCTAGACACTTTCATAACGTTGAATACATTAAGATAATACTAAACCCTAAATAAATACAATTTTAGATATTATATGGAAACATTGATAGACTATATACGTTTAAGGAAAAGTCTTTTGTATGCTACATACAAATATGTGTTGGTTATTTCTTGGAATACTCTCAGCTTCACTTTATACGCACAAAGCTTCTTTGCTAAAAGTAAAACAAAGTCAACTTTGTTAGTTCACAAGCGTTTGCACCTTTACGTTCCCCAATAACTGTAACAGAAGAACACAACATCGACATCCAAGAATCAAATATCTGGTTACATGTACAAGGGTACTCAACCAACTAATATAACATGGGCTCGTATTTTGGTAAACTGCCAATATGGTTTTAGCCTTAGTCCTAGACTTATGGATTTCTAGATTTGGACCGACAATTAAATATCACTTGTTTTCACTTTTCCATCTTTATGGAGATGTCAGAATTAACGATGAATGTATATTTAGACGCTATTGAAAAACCACTTTGCTTCCGAAAGCAGGATTATGTGTTTTGTTAATTGTTTAATATTTAGTTTTCCACTACAGTTTTATGAAATATGATACATTATACTGTATAATTGCCTGGTTAATTATGGAATTTAAATACCTAACATGAATTACAATAATTACAATACATGAATTACAAAAATGGATTATGAATGTTGTTATTTTTTACTTGTCTTTTATTCAGCTTTTTACATGTTACCGTGATCACCAACTTTTCTTCCTCAAGCAAAATTAAACTTAGCTTTAACATTCATTAACAAAAATCATTCAAGGCTTTTGTTCTCTACTTGAGTTGAAGGTTTGTAACAGTATTTTTTTATGGAAACTTCGACGTTCTTTTAATATAAGGGACTTCTTATGATCGACTTAAAATCATCTAAAGTACTATGTGTAGTATAGTATATTTGTATTGACCTGGCTAATGCAAACTGTATAATTGTTAATTTGGCCCAATAAAATGATTTGATTTGATTTGATTTGATGTATCAAAAATAAACTACCATGTCAGTGGTCCAGTTACAAAAACATGATTATTTGAAAAACCAGAATACTGTTAGTAAGTCTTCGTTTGAAACAAAACAATTAAGGTTGTATATGTGTTTCATGATTTTCAATCTAATACTGAACTATTGTAATATTACGTTCTGTAAGTGGAATGTGTACCTCAAAGATATAGATCAACTACAAACCTGTATATTATCCAAGACGTGAAGCTCTTAGTACAAACATTGACCTACATTGTGTATACCACTATACCACAGTGTGACCTCTTGATGGAGATATGCACCTTGATCCTAACAATACATACAACAAACACTACACACATCAACTGATATTCAAAGTAGAATTCACTGTTACTTTAAGGTAAACTTCATTTTTAGTGTTTGTTAACACTCAACTTAATTAGAGTTTATCTTATACTAGCTGTACCCGCGGGCTTTGCCCCGTTTAACTTCATATGTGAGCTCGTTCGCATGGCTCAATCACGTCCTGGTTGAAATTCGTTCGCTACGCTCACTCACGTTTAGGTTGGAGCTCGTTCGCTGCGCTCACACGTCCTGGTTGAAGTTCGTTCGCTACGCTCACTCACCTTTACAGTTGAAGCTCGTTCGCTGTGCTCACTTGCCTTCAGGTTAGCTCGTTCGCTACGCTAACTCGCCTCCAGGTTGAAGTTCGTTCGCTACGCTCACTCACCTTTTGGTTTGAAATTAGCTGTTGTCAAATATAAAAAAAAAAAAATTATAGTGCTGCACTCTGTTGGTAATCCTTGTAACTTTAATGCTATTGAACATCATAGAACAGAACCAACTTGTTTAATTGAAACAGCTGTTAAGATTCATTAATTCCATTTAAATATGAGTACTCATTAGGTTAACATGGGAAACTCCAGAGCCACTGGGGCGGAGCCCGAGAGTCCGATCAGAATAAAAACTACTTAGTTTTCCTATTTAATGCCTAAAGAATCAGTGTACCAAATTTCAGCCTCCTAGGTTAGTTGGAAGTGGGAGTATTAGTGATGAGTGAGTGAGTCAGTCAGTCAGTCAGTCAGTGAGGGCTTTGCCTTTTATATATATAGATTAAATCAATAGTAAGGTAGGTGTAGTACAGGGCGTTAATTAAAGAATCATCAGGTTTTAATGGCATGTACCTCACCCAATTCTTGTCTCACATTAATATTAGAAACATGTGCTTAAAAAGCATGTTTCCAAGTTTTATAATCAGCTGTTCAATAATCAGTCTTGGTTTTGTATTGGACGTGTTTGCATGTTTGCAAAATAATTACAACTCAAGAACAAAAATTTGTGTTTTTCATTATGACAAAGTGTTTTTCATTAAGTGCATCTTTAATAACCGTCCAGCGTGAGTTTCGGAGTCATTTTTGACGGACTCCTTGTCAAATAGTTAGTTGTTCAAGTTTAAAGTTAGTTAGTTTTATAAGATTAAAAGTTAGATAAAACTGAAATAAGTTGAGAGTTTGGTTCACAGTTTTTGTATTTTCATAGTAACAATCATAAGTTCAAAACAATAACAAATGAATTATAACCAGCTGGCATTAAATATATTAATGTAATCCATGCCTTTGGCACACTCCGGGCGAAGGACAAACACTAATAATTCTTCACTTCTAGTGGATATAAGAGATTTAAGGGACGTACAACTTTCTTTTTCGAGCTGAGAATCACTGTAGCACTTCTTATTTTTCCGTCTCGACTTGAGTGAAGTTCTACCATCTTTCGCTTCTTCCATCTCCCACAAGGTGGGATTTTCTTCCAAACGTCCCAAGGTCCTTTCATAGGTGAACTCTCACTTTTAAAAGTAGTGTAAGGTCTTTTCTCTGCAATCATCTTCTTTAAGGCTCCACCTTTTTTGTCGAAATCAAAAAAGTGGCTTGTAGTAATCATGTCGTCTGTTACACATGATTCACTGAAGGATGTGTCAACAAGTGGTCTTGAGTTTATAACTGCCTCAGACTTCACGAGAACAGTTTCCGATTGTAAGTAGTTTATTCCAAAGTCTTTTTCAAATGGGGTTCCTACGATCTTGTTTATGGAGGCATCAGTTAGAATACCTATTTCTTCAGTTCCATTCTCCTCAGTCGGCTCTGCAGGGTTACATTTCCACTCTGGACATTTCATTTTAGGCCTAACATTTTCCATTTTTACCTTATCATTAAATCCACACAAAGCTATGGCGTCATCATTCTGATAGGGATAGTCGTGGATTTCTAAATTCTCTATGCTCCGCAAGTTCCTTACATTCAAACCCTTTACTGTCTGAGAGTCAGGCGTTTCAAAGTTCTTCTTCATTTCAAAATGGTTAGTGGGTTGAATTATAGTGTGAAAGGAGGATGAATATCCAAGGTGATGATGAATGTCCGTTTTCTCACTTAATGCTTGTCTACCGCTTACAATCCAACCAACTTTGGAACCGATCAGATAAAGACCAGACTTTAACTCTATTCTTTCATATGTCATAATATCTAGGTAATAATCATTCCCAATTAAAAGATCGACTTCAGAATCTTCATTCTGGTTTTTGGCAAAGTTCAATGAGGGGTAGAGTTTCTTGATTTTACTGACATCAATTGTAGTGCAAGCATGAAGTATTCCGGTAATTTTTGGTACGACATTACAGTTAACCTTAAGTAAGTTACCATCAAGTAGTTTAATACCGGCAGTAACAGTTTGGGTTTCAATGGTCTTAGCTTCTGTATTGCCAAAGGAAAAAACTGATAAAGATTGTGTATTATTGCATTCAAGTTTAAGTTTTTTAGCAAGATCCTTTGAAATATACGACCTCTGACTTCCAGAGTCAAACAGAACTCGAGCAGGTTCGGACAAGTCATCATTCACAACATATACTTTTGCAGTTTGTAAAATTGCATTTTCGTTTGCCGAAATCAGGGAAGTTTCTTTAGAAAAAATAGAGTTAGCAGAAGAGGATTCAGTACTTTTAGTGTTTTGAAGGAATCGTTTGGGACAGAGACTCCTATGATGGTTTGTCCTCTGTTTACAATATACACAAGGTTTGCTTACCTTACAATCTTTTAAGTTGTGGCCACTCTTCAGGCAAATAAAACAGAGACCATTAACCTTACTTTTTCTTTCTTCTACAGTTTTATACTTCTGGCATTGGTCGTTCCAGTGGGCGTCTTTGCAGAAAATACAGGTTGCAGTTCTGTTTTCGGTCGATGGAAGGGCCTGTGTAGTTGAAAAATTATCTTTTTCTGAGGTACGAAAGTAGTTTCCGTTTTCTGATGGTGGGATGGAAGTTTTTGTTGATCCTAAACCTAATAACAGTTGTGACTTTTCTCTAGCTACGATTATATTTCTTACTATACTACATAATTTAGTGGCATCAAGAGTATTATCTACGTTGTTTTCTTCTACTTTTATAACTATATCCAGAGGAAGTTTCCTCATAATCAGGGAAAAAAAGAAATTCGAGTTGATATCTTCGCCTAAGTTTTGTAGACACCTGATGTGTTTGTCAATAACATCGAATAAGTTCCTAAGTTTTCCAGTGTCGTTCGATTTTAAGGGACTTAAGTCCATCAAGGCTTTGTAATGCGAATTGATTATGAGTTGTTTGTTAGCAAATCTTTCTTGGAGTAAAGAAATGGCAACGTCATAATTGTCAGCAGTTAATTGTAGACCAGCAATGCATAGTTTGGCCTCTCCATGCAAAAGGGAGTTAATATAATTGAATTTATCTACTTTAGTTAAATATTGTTGACTGTGAATGGCAGAGTTGTACGAGTCCCAGAACTCTTGCCATTTAAGAATGTTACCTTCAAACATGGGAAGGATTAGTTTAGGCAGTTGTACTAAACTGCGTGGATTTTCCAACACTCGCTCGGACGAAAGACCATTTGAATTATTGGCATGATCATTGATAGCTTTCGTGTTGAAGGCTTCAAGTCTTACCTTCAAGGTTGATATTACTTGCTCACTGTCAAGTACGATACCAAAAAGGTCCTCGGCGTCGTCGGTACCCTCCACAGTTGCCGAACCGTTGGCTGTGTCTAGATCAATCTGTTCCATCAAGGCTTCTAGGCGAGCTTAATAGCCTTGCAGAGTTGCCAACGTCGCTAGTAGCGCGTTCCTTGAAGGGTCCTCGGCGTTAAGCAGTGTAGTCGCCTCTGCAAGGGTAGACTTCACACGTGCCGTGAGAGTGGCAGCCTTCTTCCTCAGTCGAGTCGTCATGTTCAAAGTTCAGTTGAAGTTAGACAGTACAAATAAATGAAATAGAGATCAGTTACGTGTGGATCGTTGCAGCTCTGCTACCATGTCAAATAGTTAGTTGTTCAAGTTTAAAGTTAGTTAGTTTTATAAGATTAAAAGTTAGATAAAACTGAAATAAGTTGAGAGTTTGGTTCACAGTTTTTGTATTTTCATAGTAACAATCATAAGTTCAAAACAATAACAAATGAATTATAACCAGCTGGCATTAAATATATTAATGTAATCCATGCCTTTGGCACACTCCTCCTACATACCAAAGCATTTTAAAGTGGTATCGCCAGTTTAAGAACTCTGGAGGTGTATTAAAATGTAAAAGCAGTGGTCACGCAAGAGTTCTCTTAGAAACTGAGGTGGATTGGCAGATTTAACGATAATGATTTGACCCTTCTCAAATGGCCCCACAGATCTTCTGATCTTTCGTTGTGTGATTGTTTACAACGTTTTTATAATGCCAATGCTTCAAACACTTCAAGGGCTCCGTGGACGAATTCGCAATGCCGTAGAATCAACCAACCTTGCGATACTAGCCGGTGTATGGGACGATTTACAACATAGATTGGAAACTTGCTCCATGGCTAATGGACGGCACATTGAGCACTTATAGGGGTATATATGAAAAATTTAAGAGTTCTCCTTTCTGTTGATATATTTTATATCCATATTTGTTTAACATTAACGTCAATAAAATGTTTTAAAACCTGATGATTCTTTTATAAACGCCCTGTATTATAAGATTAGGTGTTAGTCATGTTGAACAACCTTTTGGTTATTTCTTGCTTTTTACGATGTACTTAGACTTATTCATATAATTTTAGGTAAATAGTCCAATAATATCATTGATCTCAGTGGAAAACTAGTACTCTGATATTTGCTTAACTTAGTTTAGTTTGGTTTAACGGTCTAAAGTTATATTACAGGGACTTGAGCAACTGCCATATTTTTATGTTGTTTGGTGAGTTTCATAAGGTTTTAATATTCTTAGATTACCCTTATGTAAATTGCATTACATGTTAAGTTTTCGAAGTAATATAAGTTTACCAAGAGATAAAACTACCTATACCTATACCTTTTGTCTGTACAGTGATACATTAAAATTAAATTAAAATTACATGTAATAAGTAAAGTGGATATCGTCAACTGTTAACAATATTTTATAAATCTTGCATTCAAATGAACTACAACGGTTAATATTACACCAATTGTAAAAAAATACAGAACCACTCAAGACTGGTATTGTATAAAACCACAGTTTGAAATTTAAGAGGAAAGAAAATCTCTTAGTAAACAAAATTGTATTTTAGAATTTACCAGGAAACTTTAAGTTAAATTACCGTCTCTAAGCTATTATATGTATTCAACCATGTTAAGGTGATTTTACATTCCGTTGACCTCACATCATCTTGTTTGTGAAGTTATTCACTTGATTTGAATATGCTTGATGAGATCAAAAGTACGTTATTTAATATTGACCACTTAGATTAATGTTATTCAGTAATTTTGGGTTTTGATTAAACCCGACACAAGAAACTATTAACTGTATCAATCTTTTGAGGACCGTTACTGCAGTGGACCTACGTCATTTTTATTTCTATATATATTGATCAACAGTATAATATTATTGACTTAGAAATCATAAAACAAGTACACAAATCGGACCTTGCCAAGGAGATTTAGAATTTGTTACCTTACAAACTTCTAGAGTTTGAATGTTGTATTACACGCCATTGAATGAAAATTAGGTATTTTCATATTAACTAAAGTTTGCATACAGTATTTTTGTTTTTTGAGTAATCATTTGAAGTTATGATTATACTTTTAAGTTTACTGATAAACAAATTACTACGCAGCAACAATGCACTTTTTTAGTCTTTTCAAGTACACCTTTAAATTTGGATTAATTATCACTTTTATCTATTGTCTAAAGTATTTTTTATATTCCTCAGCGTGTTAAATTGTATGAATCATCAATTAATATTCTTTTCCGTACCAAAAATACGGAATGCAAAATACAGTATTAAAAATATTAAATATCCATCCACAAATGGTCTTATTATATTTATTGTCTAGAGAAATATTATATGTTAGAGAAATAAACCTTTTTGATCAAATTGTATTAGGTTATGTATATCATATTATCTTTACATTTGTTTTTGTTTAAATGATTAACCTAAAGATGTTGAAGAAAATCAGAAATGATCCAAGTGGTTTGAACTGACAAGCAAGATACATTAGCACGATATTGCAGAGTTCTTGTGATAAGTCATCAATCATACCTGCCATAGTTTGTTGAGGCAAAGGCTTAAGTAAGCTCCAATATCACCATTGACTTTATACCATTATGGTATATAGTCAATAATGTTACACTTTAAAAAAATTTAATATTATTGACTATATTATGTGGACTATATTTTTTTTCGATTCATCAAAGTGTATATATTTGTAAGACAATGTATTGCGTGCCTTTTTTTTGGAAAACGTTTAAATTTAGCTTTTTTGTACAGAGATTCCGAATTTGTGCGTTATATTGTATTTATGTGTTTAGTTAACTTGCAATAATCTTTCATGTAGCCACATAATAAAAAATTATAAAAATTAAAACAAACTCTACTCATATTTAAACAAACAAAACTACAATTTTAAGAATATGAAGCCATTCTTATGACTAAAAAACTTTTAAATCAATTAGTCAATAAGTCATTAATTTAACTAAAATAACATATACATGCATTGGTCATGTCATTTAACAAAACACAGTTTCTTGATTTAAATAAGAAATAGTAACTGTTCTTTTTTTTACACTAAGGATACCTATGATCAAACAAGTTTGATAGTTTTTTAGCCGTCAGTCAGGAACTTACGGACGCTGTAATTAGCTTTTTTTTTTAGAAAAGATTTTAGGTTTTTTTTATTTCAGATGGTTTGATACTGTTTTGAGGTGAGAGGGAACATGGTTGAACATGTTTATTGCATTATATCGGAGATGGTTTTGAAAGAAGGAAGTGTGGTGCTAGGAACTGGGAGGGTATTTGTGGATTTCAAACTATAATGATGGTCTGTTGGAGTGTTAAACTTGCCAGTGTTTTGGTGCAGAAAGGATAATGTCTTGTAGATGTAGAGACATGGGAACGTTAATATTTCGGATGACAGAAAAATTGGTTTACAAGTCTGGCGTCTATTCATTGAAAAGATTGCTCTGATTGCCCTCTTTTGAAGGCGGAATAAAAACAGAGTTCTTTTGTTCGTTTGTTTTAAACAAATAGAAAACAATTGGAACTACGCTGTATAACTGCAGAATCTGTGCAAATATAGAATCATTCATAAATCTTTTTTTTTTATTACTATTTATAACAAGTTTACAGTACTGTATTACAAATGACGTCGGATTTAAAAACAGCGTTAGTCACCAAAAATATTTTTTTGATTTGATTTTATCACTTAGTACTGTACATTTTTACTGGACTACTTTATGCTTAATGAACATATTCTAATATGAACATATATTAATTAAATATAAAAAAAATACTGTATTATATTTATGTGAAAAGCTAATTCTTTGAAATTTCTTGTTAGTTCAATATATAAAAATATATTTGTTCAATAATAATGTTAAATACCAAAGGAAACACCTCTGTGTGTAATTATCGTGGCTTAGGAAGCTGAAACAAATACTGAACAACTTCTCATGCCTAAACTACGTATTAAATGCAACTTTTTATCCGTCAAGTCAGTCCAAACAAATATTAGGAGTATAAAACTAAATTTGTTTACGAATACTTAGTACTATTACAAAACTTATAAAATTTAAACACAATTCAAGTGCTGTATGCTTATTGTAAAATAATTGTTTCGAAGGGAACGTCTTGAAAATTTCTAAGTGTAATAACAGACAATAAACAAAACTTATGAATATATTTCTACCTGTATGACATTAGTGTTTCATGTGTTATGAGAAATTGCTTCCCAACGGAACAGGCAGCAAGACACAAATCAACTTGTCGGAATAAAGGAGCATACGGCAGTAATTACTCTCTTGTATATCCTGTGTAATGTATAACAATGTTTTATAAATAGGGTGAAATATAATTCATTTGTCTGTACAAGTAGTATACCTATGATATACACAGTCTGTCGGATATAGGCCTAAATGTCAATTTACTTGTTGTAACGTCGTGTATCAAATCGCAACTCACGTATAACTTGTAAGCCAATAAAAAACGAACAAATAATTCTTGTATCCATAAAAAGATCTTCAAAATAATTTACAATGCGTAATAGGTTTTTTACGCAGTAAAACCAACGTAGACCACACCAATCCATAATATACTGTTTAAAAAGTTTAGAACACTCAAAGTAAGACAGAAAAGTTTATAAAGTAGAAACGACAGTTGGGCTGGACCCAGGGGCAACAAAGTCGTGTCTTAAACAGACTACTCTGTTTGAAGAAATATTGTTTGAACAAACTTATTAGATTTGTATTTGCCTGCAGTGTCATACAAACCAGATGGGATAACAAAGTAAAAT
Organism: Macrosteles quadrilineatus; assembly: GCF_028750875.1. Taxonomy (NCBI): domain Eukaryota; kingdom Metazoa; phylum Arthropoda; class Insecta; order Hemiptera; family Cicadellidae; genus Macrosteles; species Macrosteles quadrilineatus. Next base: position 75,083,089 of record NW_026542602.1, on the reverse strand, counting down.
TTTAGGTCTAAACCCTAAAGAATAAAACTTTTGGTAATACACTTTTTATCCGTGAATATGCGTAGCTATGATAAGTCTGAATTTATTGGGAAAATTTTTTACTAAATTAAATTGTGGGTATCGTTGTTTGTTGTTTCTATACACCTAAAATGAGATACAACCAAAATTAAAAGCTTTATTTTAGTTTTTTTATCTTATATAAGTCCTTTAACCAGTTTGTTTGTTGAGTCTGCGACCGGAAAGTGCATTTGGAACAGGAAGTTATTGGTGACAAGTAAAAGCCTAGAATCAAAATCAGATGTTTCATTTCAATTCACTTATTTCATTTATTCATTGAATGGTTATAACGAATACAGTGAAAGTACATTGCCATCCATGCATTAACAATAAAAAAGCATAAACCAATCAGACACAGCACAGGACATTTTAGGCGAAAGAACATAGATAAACCTTTATATTGTGGTTCTCTTATTTAAACACTGTACGTCAAATAAGCCATGAGATCGGATAGAATAAACGGGGCTTTGTATACGGTTCCATTAGACACCTTGTCCCTTTTAATGGATTATTGGAGTGCCTCAACGTCGATGTTTATACTTCTGTTACTGTTATGGCGACCTATGAAGGTACAAGACTCGTAAACGTTTACAACGTTGTATGTTTTAGATCCGCTATTTTTCAGTAACGACTAGTTTTTATATCGTTATTGACACCATTCAAACAATTGTTTTAGGTTTTAAATAACAAACTGTTATTATTTGTAAAATATAAAAAGTAATAGGGTGAACATTTTAGGTTTAAAGTAAATTTTATCAGTACAGTTCACCTTTGTACAGTGTCGACTCACATCTTGCTTTACTGGATACGATCCATGCATATGCTTCTTAAGGGTTATGTGAAAGAGGAATCGCAAGGTAATAGAAGCTAACCTCTTTGGGAAATCTCATTAACATAGCATCTTTTCTATTCTAGTATTTAAATCTAGTAAGGTGTTCAGACAAACCGTTGGTCTTGTAAGTCTAAATGATAGAAACATATTGGACTAATTATGAAGTAGGATATTTTGTACAAATCCAACTCCAAGGAATAACGAAAACATATTTAATTTTTTAATACATGATGTACCAAAACCAGAGGTTTACTAGTTTGGAGCCCACAATAAGTTGTCTTATACAAAGATAGGTCACATTAATTTTTTGTTAATATAATTTTATACAAATCAGTGGGTCGGTAGTGCCACGGACTTTAGGCCCAAGGTCTTGGGTTCGAATCCTGGTACCTGCCTGTATACTTTTTATCAGCAGGCTATAGTTTCCCCTTGTAGTTTACCGGCTCCCCCTTACGATCCACGCACATGCCTTTGTAGCCCAAAAAACGTTCAAATGTAAGGTAAAAGAGACTACAAACCTCATAAAAAACAAAGCATAATGATACCAGGGTTAAACAATAAGACATATTTAATTATCTTCAAGCTTTGTCCCTACTGGTTTGAGATGACGTCCCTTTTACTTAAGAATCTAACTAATACTCTCAACTAACACATGACTAACACATACATAACTAATACATAATATTCATATTTATATGCTTTTTCTCAGGAGATGGCTCCTTATATGTTAAATAGCCTAATTTAATCATCTTATTCCATATTAACAATTATAAACATGTGTTATTCAAGATCCTGTGATGTATACGGAATATAAAACTGCAACATTATTCATCGTAAGATATTAAAGAAAAAAATTTGATGTCAATAGAATTACTACTAAATTAGCAAGTATGTATAAAGAATATGAATGGTGTATTTGGTGTTATTCGGTGAGACATAGATAAAGAATATGAATGGTGTATTTGGTGTTATTCGGTGAGACATAGTCGTATCCTACAAGAGCAGAGGTTAACATTTTAGCAAACAAGTACAAGGTAACGTAAGGTAAGCAACGAGTGTGTGGGTCGTGAGAGAAGACATTGTGTTAGGAGTTAAGCTCTGAGGTATGATTTGTCTTGTGTTGAACCACAAACCACAGTTATGAGAGTGGTGTGATGTGAGTGGAAATGGAATTGTAATGTACATGGCAAGGTGATTACATGTACCTATAATGGTACTTTAAATTCATTGAATAGTTTAGGTAGCAAAGCCAACTTGAAAACTTTTTACACTAAAAAAGCTGCAATGAATGAAAAAAAACTTTGGCATTCAAAGGAAATTAGCGTTACCGAATTAATTGGTTTGTATTGAAATGAAATGGTCTTATAATCTTTATTGAGAACGATTTATGTTTACTAACGTAAAACGTTATACGTCTGCTCAAGTAATGACTTTAAGTGGGCCAAACTACATTATACCATGATTGATTTTCATGATATATATTTACTGCCTTTAACTAATTCTAATTTTTCAAATATATTAATTGTTTAATAAAGAACAACTAATAAAATTCTAGAAAAAATACAAGAATACTCTACACATAGTTTTACATTAAAAAAATAAATTAACTATAATATCAAGTTGAGGAATGTGTATTATCATATCTTATTTTTTCCTTTTACGAACAGCCTATAATCTGTAATGAACAAATCTTATGGATATACACACGAGACTGAGGCTTTAGTGGTAAAACTGCAGAGAGAAAATGTAACACCAGACCTCACCCAAGGGATTATTGTGGCTGTGATCTCGTCTCCAAGTAAACATTTGCAAAACATTTTCTGTTTTTTCGTATATACTAATATGTTTTACTTACTTTTAACAGTTCCACGAGTGGTTGTACACATTTTATAAAATAACTTAAATTGATTGTAGTGCGAAAGTTATTCGTATTTGCAATATATTGTGAAAGGTTTAGATTCCAGCTTTGAAACTTATACAGTTACAAAAAATTGATTTGTATTATATAGCTGGTTCATTTTTTAAACATATTGAATAGTAATACCAAAGAAAAAAAGAATTAAATACAGACTGGCAGCAATGCTGCGGTAACCATGGTTACTAAAAGGTTCTGGCACACACCACTGGGAGCGCGGTTTAGTTTTGTAGCGCATACGCCATAACTACATGGCACTCTCAGCGGTGTGCACCAGAACCTATGGTAACTGCAGCATGGCTGACGGTCTATATTTAGTTATTTTTGCCTACGGTAATATGTTTAGTTACTCTCCTTTACTTCTTTTGTTTAAAATACCACAGCTGATCTCCTTGACGTCAGCTGATTTTATTTTTTAACATCCCCTTCCCTCACGCATTTATTAAAACACCCTTTTTATTTAGTATAAAAAATATATAATATTGTTATAACATTGCAGTAATTAAAACTTGCTCTGTAATAACTCTATTAAATGTGTAGTAGTAATCTGCCAACACAAACAATGGATGACATAACAGTGAATGTTGGTTATATAAACAGATCAACTCTTTGTTTATTCTAAAAGCAACTGAAATTCAGCGATTGGTTAATTTAACGGATTAACTCTTTGATTCTATTCCTATGTTTTCCAGTTTGACAAAATAAATGTTACAGATGATATTCGCCAAAATGAGCGTGCCATTCCACAAAGCACATACTGAAAATTTGTCTTGCCCCTCCTAGAGTAAGGTAAAAAATAAGATAATAACTAAACCATTTATCTATATCATTCACGACTACATTATTCATACATTCGACTTAAAATGATGAGTTATTTTAAATTCACCAAACGAGAAAGAGATTATATAAAACAAGAAACAACTAAAAACCGTGAAACACGCTATAAAATCCAATTAGAGTAACTTATTACGAATGTAGAACAAAAACAGTATTTCTTTATTTTATTTATTTTTTTGTTTTATTCAAGGTATCTCTCATCATCGAGTTTACCTACTATTGTTTTGTATTATTTATAAACAGTTTTATAAATATATTTTTTTTTTTTGTTATTTTTGTTATTGTTGGTAATTTGTTTCTATAAGTAACATTTACTGAATTGAGCACTCTTTTAAGTCTTTTAAAATATGCTAGGTTTCTTTGCACCTCTACTTTCCTCTATATCCGTTGTTATTGTCTACTCTTGGCCTATTTTAAGGATGGGAATTTGTGCAGACAGTTGATCAATTGCAATGATAAATTAAGATCAATTAACCAAACAAAGATCAATTAATTCAAATCGTTGTTTATAACAAATATTAATCACTGATTCACAGTTTATTTCTTGCAATTTATCAATTAATTTTTAAATTATTGAATATTTTATTCGTTTGAATAAAATTGTTGATTATTCAAAATGATGATTATTTCGTTAGTCTGCATGAAATTTCACCCCAGCGTTTATAACATTGTCGATAAAGCGTACTTAAAAACAGAATCAAAACATCGTATTAGCTTAAAGCATTTGTTTATTATTTACTAGTGATATAGGCCTTGAATAGGCAAACACAACAAAATAGAGGAAAGGATAGGTTTATTTCATGGTTCACCATTAAAACTTGTATCGCAAAGGTTTGGATGTATTTTGGTGTTTTTATTTCTTTATATACAATTGGTTAAATACTTATATAAGAGTTAACTTGTTTTACTTACTTTTTAATCGTTCAAGGAACCCAATAAACCATTGTTAATCACACCAACAAACGTAAACATGCGTGAAGAGTAACAATAAAGTAAATACACTTTTTTCACGATACAGCAGAACAATGGGTGCTGTACTTGAACTACGAGATTCAAAAAATAAAATATCAAATTAGACTTTACTGTTTCATATTAATACCAAAAGTTGGCTGTGATGTTGAGAATTGAATGTAAATCAGCGATTAAGCCAAACCCATGGCCAAGTTGGGCCATAACAGTGAATTGGATTACTACTACAGGATGATATTAGATTTAATGGTTATTTATTTCCACTTCAAAGTTTGCATGTTCTGTATACATGAAGTTTTATACTCCATTCGAAGTAACTAATTATTCCTTTTTAATAGAGGGGTTGATATAATATACTTCGGCTACTGCATGTCACAAATAATACAAATTTTCAAACAGTGACTTTGTACACAACACATAATTAAATACTTCTGAAAATTATACATCTTTCAGTTTTCAATGATACAAGGTGTTATAGCAACAAAACCTTTGATATGAAATCAACTAATATATTCTATGCCAAAGTATGTATTAATGTAACATGTATTGCGTGCACTTCAAGAAGAATGACTACAATTTCTACCCAATTAACGAAAACTAAAATTATGGATTTTTATTTGTTAATTTGCCCTTATCACTTTGACGTAATCTGAAATAAAAAGTAAATAAATATATATAGCACCAAAAACAATTTGGTAATTAATAAAATTAAAATATTTTTATATAATAGCTTTCTTGTTTTATTTACTGTTACTTAATGCTAGAAAGAAATATCACTCAAATTGTTTTTACCCTCCAAAAACAATTAAAAATCTCCACAACTCAACAACACTGCTCTATAATGGTTTGGTTTATTATTAGTGCTTAAAACCACCTTAAAATTATTAAGTGTTCACCTAATTTGTTTCTGTAAAATTGCCATCACAATAAATTTTACTACACAAACGAATAGTGTACTGATTGATTTATATTTTTAATGTACTATTTCCATAGAGCTAGCCTGTCTTTATCCAGTTTGGTATGGTTGGTAACGATAATGTGAGTTAGAGCCGTACTAAGCCTACTTCACAGAGTTTCACTGACATCGTCATTTGTATGTAATCTTCATGTGAGAGAACCTGAGAGTTCTGCAGACCAAATTTGCATCACAGACGTGTCAGATTCTGAATGTTTTAGAATATTCACTAACCTGAGTACTCTTTTAGTAAGCGCTTACAAAATTATCTGTCATAATATACATGTATATATGAATATACATATGCCACTTAAAAAAATATATTCAGTCTTGCGGTATAAGTTGAAGCATTCTACCTAGTAAGGGATTATGTATGATTGACGATGTGAGACGTATGATATAGTATTTAAAATGGTAGGAGCAAACAAAATATCGTGATAATTCCATACAAATGTATAGATGAATAAAAGATTAAAATAGTTGAACATTTTGAAAACTATGTTTTTGTCCAGATTGCTGTGGCAATTACCTAGACTGTAGGTCCCAGTGATCAACAAATTGTCAAATATTGTTATTCCTCAACAACTCTTTATCAATTATATTTCATCATCATTCTCCTTAGATTCGAACTATTTATTGTGTGATCATCATACTATTAGTACAGCACAGTAACCAAATTACTTCACAACTTTATCCATTTACAAAAACGCGTTTTTTACGATTTGAATGTTTTATTTCCTGTTTAGATGGTTTAAAATTAATCTAACTAGATTAAACGCACTACAAAATAAAATAGTGTCAGCAATTAACTGCACATATAGTGTTTGTGACTAAATGAAATGCTATACTCCACTGTTTACTCAAAATTGATATACCATAAAATCTCACCTCAAATAGATTTTTCATCATGAAAAGACTATTAAGTAAAACAATTAGTTATTTTAGAACTCACTGCTTTTACGTAAAAAAATTAAAATATATGAGCCCTTACCTATCCAAAAGTGTAAAAGATATAATGATAGGGATATTAAAGTAATCAAATTGGAGGTTATTACTCTGATCTCAGCTATAAACTAAAACACTAAGCATTTAAATGCTAATATTAAAATTGGTCAACCATCCTTATAACCCTTCATTGTATTATAAGGTTATAATTTGATAATACCGCTTTTCTATACCTTCAGCTAAGTCATAAAGTATTCGAACTAAAATTGTAGTTTCTAATATCCTTAGGGTTTAAAACTATATAGCTATTTTCCTTGTTGACTACAAATTGAAATTAAATAAACCATAAATATGCACACACGTTTAACATCAAGAAAAATGTCTAAAATTAGCATATATCATATTAAATATTTATATACTAAATATGCATTAGAATCTCTGCATACATAACGACATAGCCCTAAGTTTGTTTAGCAAAAATTTTAATTTTAGAAAGTATACATGGGTATTTCATTATACGTGTTAATCTATACAGAGTTACAAATCGGCTGTTATAGCCTACACCTTCCTGATGAGAATTTAGTTTCTAGAACAGTCAGGCTCACACTTTCAGTGAATACATGCTAATGGTTATGTGAAACTCTAAAGTAGGCTTACCATGGATCTAGCTTGTTATGTATTGTGATTACATCTTGAACTAGGCGAAAAAATACAGCTGATAAGTGGTTTAAATAGTTTATATTATTTGTTTTACTATGACTTGTAGCTGAAATTTAAAATATGCAAAAATTATAATTATATTAAATGATATATTTTTTTTATAACAATCCAACCCATATCATAGATAAAGGAGCATGTTGAAATACTAGAACCTTTAATTCAAAACGTCATTAGTTAAAATATTCAAATTATGCATTTAATTATAAATCTGTACGAAACAAAGATTTTATAGTCTCAATCATTCATAGATCACTCTGTATTTTAGGCATGAATTTCAATTTATATTTGTTTGCTATTATATTACATGACATAGTTTGGATATTGATTTTAAATCAATCACTGATAACTGTACAAATGCTAGGTGATTATTTTATGTGTGTAAACTTTTTTAAGATATACTTAAACAAATATATTAAAAAGTATTTAAAATAGATGTTTGTACATTTGGCATGAAATCATAAAAATATACATGTTTAAATATATCTAGTTTACTCAAATAAGCATTCCTTTACACTACGATGAACATTTTACTATCATACAATATTATGTACTGTTTCATTTATTGATGCCATTAGGACTCATTATTATACCATATAGTAATTAAAACTATCCTTGATACTGAAAACAAACAAATGAAGTAATCGGGAACCAAATAATAATCAATTATTTTGAATTAGTAGAATGTTTGTTTAAAATACTGCAATCAAAATACATAAGGAACGTTGACAATCTAAAGTTAAATTTAATTAACACAGGAGAAGGGTTAAGTTCCATTTTATTAGCTAGAGTTGGCAAAAGCTTTTTCACAAGTGTAAATTATATGTACCGTAAAGTCCGTTTTATGGGTTGGCACAGTGACGTGGAGAAGTAATAAACACAACAAAACAGCTGTGAACAATTCGGCATTTAATTACGGATCAAGTTACATAAAAGCAAGATTGTTACTTTTCCCCCTTTTTGTATGAGATGTAAAATGTATTTATGTAATTACTGAGTTAAAGTAAAACGCAACATACACTACCGTACGAAATACAAAGATTGAATTACATTATTAGCCAAAATAAACAATACTGAAATGGCAACAACAGGTTCAGCTCCAGTAATGTTAATTGTGCTTGTACTTTATTTATATTTTACCTCGAAGAACTTTATTGTTCTGCATAATAAAAGTATTGCGCATGAAAAATAAATTACAAAGCTTTTACAATAATGTAAAAGAGTCTTTTTGATTGATTCGTAGATGCAATGAGAATATTGAATAAAGTATCAATGCAAGGTAAGTGTAGATTGGAGAAGATGATACTGCAGTTTTTTAGTGTCTACGATCAGCTGTTTCATTATTGACGGCTATTTTCTTAAATGTCCAATAATGATATTTGGTCTAAATTTATAAACAATCAAAAGACCTGTTGATTACCATACTTGAGTATTATAATATTCATCTTACCAGCTTTAAATTGCCCATTATCAAAAAGGACAGTTCAATTTTAAAGTCTGCATACTTATTACGATTATTTTCGTAGCCTCACAAATCAGCTGTTCTTATTTTTTTTATTTATTGTTAGGATTTAAAGGAAAGCAGATTCGGAGACAGCACACTTAAATTCTAAAGGTGTTGTGTTACTGGCTGTAGCAGGTGAAAATAAAAACACAACTGAGGTTGAAACTAACTGTTGCCTTTTGTATAATCTTGTACTTCTAACAGTTTTGCTGAATTTGGCTTTTCACGAAACTTTCCTAACTTGTTAAATAATAAAAACAAATTGTACTCTGATATTTTTATGTTTAAACCCCCTAACATACCTTTATTGATATTTTAGAAATTTTGCCTAAAACATTTGTTTTTTATCAGTCATATAAGATGTTTTGGTTTTGTACAATGCATTGGGTTTTGCTTTTATTTGTCAGGTTCTCTTCCTATTTATAATTAAATTATATTAGAAACGTTTTTATTGAGAAGTGAAGCTAGAAATTCCAAATCGTCTCAATAACTTTGATGTCTCTTTCAGAAATAATATTTTAAATTTCCATCCCGAAAGTTAAAATTGTTATTTGGTGGGGTTTTTTATTTGCAAGTCCTTGTTAGTTTAAAGACTTAAATTCACAAAAAACTTTCTATGGAACAAACAAAAATGTATCTTGGAAATTGTTTGACAAAAGAATGATTCGATTTAATAAGTATATTACATATTACGAATCTTCAACAAAGGTGTAAGGCAAGCGACCGGGAAAGTGCAATCGGAACTGAAAGTTATTGGTGACAAGGAAATGCCTTGAATCCCGATCAGATGTTTATGATTCTATCTTCGTTCCTGTCGAAAAACATATTCTGTTTGTGGTACAGCAACACATAATCTTATCCTACTTTGATTATACATTCTGTTTATGTGAAGATTAATCATTTGACAACACGTTGATTCACAATATTAATCCGTAAATTCATTTGAAAAAATAACAACATAAAAAGACACAGTATGCTTTAATTTTAAATTGCCTTTCTACATGTTAAATAAAATACTCTGTTTTTCATCAACTGTAGTTTATTTATTTTAATTTCGCTGATAATTTTTAGGTTGTATTGACTATGTGTTATTTTAATACACTCTAAGTATAGTTTTTATAAGTTATATTTAAACCAAAAACATATATTTTTTAATATAATAAATCTTAATCTATAAACATATTACGATTAGCTGTTATTTTAATACAGAACTACATAATAACACGCTTCGTATACTAAAAACCTCCTTTATATCACTATTAGAATTTGTTGGAGTAAATAAAAAAAAATGGTTGGTGTAGAACAGAAAGATTTTCGAATATCGACGAATAACGGTTTCCTGAAATGGTGAAACTTCTTGGTGTAAAAATACACTGTAATAATGGACTGTTGTTAATGTACATTTGTTCAGTCAACATTCTGTTCTTACCGTAAGTACAGTCCATATTTATATTACTATGTTTCTTACCAACTGTATTATTTGCTGTATACATGTCTTATTGGTTAAAACAAAAAAAGTTAATTAGTTAAACAGTTAAGATACGCAGCCATTTGTATTAGGTTATAAGCCATAGTATGGTATGTTTGATTTTAATACATATTAGCGTAATACAACAGGCTCATGTATATTAAGTTCACTTACATGAATCACTTTATATCGGTTCTAAAAAATCTGTATGCTTTATTATTTTTAGCCCTTGAGTTTTTATATACATATTTTATGAATGATCAGTTGAATATGCATTACTTTATCGTCAAAGGTGTTAGTTTCTGTCTGTATGTTTCTTTCTTTTGCTGTAGTTTTAATAGATTAAAAAATAAATCACATTTCGAACCATGGATTTTAAGACCAAAGGCATACCACCGAACCATAAGCGTTGCATCAGCACATCAAGTAGAAACTATATTCAATTAAACATGAAAATCTTGACATTCTGTTGAAGTTTTAAATCATCGAAAGGAAATATTCAAGAAGCAGTGAAGCTGACGACCCTTGGTAATTTAATTGGTTGATTGATAATATGAGTAAATAGTACTTTATGCAAAGATTGTGTAAAGATAGTGTTTACGACACATGAAGAAAGTTAAAAAAATGTTAGGGCCTTGGCGAGTGCCTTAAAACTACTAAGAGTGTCGTTAAGACTTACGCGAGTTGCGTAGACTACTTTACCTACGACAGTAGCCTACGTCTTAGTTCTCGATTATTTTAAATATCTAATATACCAGCAAGTAACTGAGCTATTCCAATAGTTAAAAGTGTCCAATTTACAACTTACGCAGAAAATTTGTATTTGTTAATGATAAAACAAATAAATATAAAAATAACGAACATTCAAATAGGCTTATTGGGGTAAGGGTTGTAACAATATGCTTAGCAAGTGAGACCGATAAAATAAATGTGGCTTTAGATGAAATTCAATTAGACCCCTTCATCCTTTAAATAGATTATTGGAGTAGCCTACCCCGATGTCGACGTTGGGCACTTCTGATACAGTTATAGCAACCAATGAAGGTATAAAAACTCATAAATGTTTGTGGCATTGCATGTTTTACCAGTTGTTTTTAAACAAAAACACTGATGTTCCTTCCAGCATTCTCTAAACTTTTAGTAATATTAATAAAATCATAAAAAGTTACTATTATTCTACAGATAACAAGTTGGAAGACAAGAAATAAGACAACTCTTTGTATTTAAAAAGAGTTGTCTTATTTCTTGTCTTGTTCACTATTTAGTTAATTAAAGTTTCAAGTAAAAATGTTTAAATGTTTCAATCCCGGAAGTGAGAAATCAATGTTAATAATGTATATTTATTTGATTAGCAATATGATGACATTCGCGAGGTTTTATTAACTTGAATTTATTAAAATACTAATATGAAATCATCAACTTTAATTGAAAAATAGGTAGCAAAATTTAAGTTTTAAAGAAAATGTTTTTTTATTGTATTATCTAAGTGTATTTTATTATACAATTTATTATATCCTCTTATTATGATTATATTTGGAGAAAGAACAAAGTTACAAGTTACAATTAATCTAAAATCAATCACAAACAATCAACAAGTGAAATCCAATAACTGTTTAGCAAAAGACAAAGGCTAGTTCGATTGGATTGTGCTGACTGAGCAACCGTTTGAATTGTTTGTTAATTACTTTTAATGAAAGGCCTTTTAACAGAAAAGTGGCATTTCCAATATAAAGTCAAATGAATTACCATTGAACTAAGTAACTCATCGTACGTACTTTATAACACACACACATCATTATAACTTTGTTCAAATGATAATCAAGGACATTTTCCCTCACAGTGGTGAAAAAATTTACACAACGTTTCGGAATCTGGAATCTGACCCCCCCCCTGGTGGATTGGTCGGCCATGATGCTTCAGTCTCATTGGTGGAGTCATTGCAAACTGTGCGTTTAGGGTTCCGTTGTGAGAGCTATAACCATCGATCTCTATTACTACAGTTGTAGTAATATAGATCCATGGCTATACCCTACATCTTACCTAGACTTGTTATTGTTTTGTCATTGGTTATTTTTTGTTTATATCATGACTTGACTGCTATACAGTGCATATATTTCACCACTACTCTCTGTAGTATTCCAACTTAGGTTGGCTTTATGTATAATTAGTTTTGTCTTAGTTAAGCTTTTTGCACCTGAAGACGGGATCAGACTCCAGATCCCGAAACGTTGTGTATTGTCTTTACCACTGTAATGGAAAATGTCTGCCGTAAACCTTTGAACAACATTATACCCCCATCACCAACAATGAAGTTCAAACAAAGCATTGTAACTTTGTTACAACCAATTAAGTGATGACTGGTTTATTTTAGTTCTACCCATATTTTAATACTCACTTAAGATCCCCTGTTTGGTAAAATAGGCCCTTTGTGAATGTGTTGATATTTTTATAGGTAAACCATTTTCATAAACTATTTACACTTTTAAGAAACCTTAAACTTATTGAGAGATGATTCTACGTAATCGTTGGACTTCAAACCTAAGGCAGCGAAGTCGTGGGTTCGGATTCTAGTAACTGCAACTATTTATGGGTACACTTCACTCCTTGTACTGTACCGACTTTGTTTTATACGTCCCAAACTCAGATCCGCAGTGTATGGGGATTGGCAAATGCAATGATAAAAGAAGCCGTTTGTCAAATATGTACTGTTTCAATGAACATACAAACCCGAATGTAAATTCAAGTTTTAATATTGTAAACAGCTTTCCATTATTATTGGACGCAACCCTTGTCTGTGTAAGCCTTATGAAATGTTGTGTGCGATGGAAAGTTCGGTTTACAAGCACAACACTACAAGAAAACTACATTAGCTCGAGACTGAGGGGTTCTTGTGTATCTAACATCAGTCATACCTGCCTCGCTCAGATGATGGGATGATGCGATTTAAGAGATTTATTGTATAAGATAAAAATCATATTGTCGTTTATATTGCAACTGCTATACATTACAATGTCGATAGGATTTAGCGTTAAGTCTGGTTTTAATTTCCGAAAAGAATCAAACTCAATCTCAGCTTAACATTTGCCTACTAATAACGTAAGTGAATAACAGATTTAACTTGTTAATAATATTTACATTGTCATATTTCTTCAAAAATTGAATATTTCGAGGACTCCAATAGATTATATCGGTTGATTCTAATGATTGCAATAAGATTCTGGTTATTAAAAGTGAGAAAATCTTAAAATATCAAAAGTCTTAAAAGGTCTTAAGAGTTAAACCACAACAATATAACAAGCAAATGTTATTAAAATCATAAAAAATATAATGTTAAATAAAAGTTTTAGTTAAAAGGTCTTACCTTGCAGTTTTTTCTGATAGAATCAGGTTGACAAAGGGATAAATTTACTTGTGTTGAAATGCACTTTGTAATTTTAACTGACAGCGTAAAAGCAACATCAGCTCTGAGAATTTAATTTACTTTTAAATTAAGTCTATAATAAAACTACATACTTATCAACTTACCCTTCCCCAATTTAAAAAGAAAACACAAATTTCCTGTTTCATGTTTTCGATTGTATATGCCTTCGCAGATCAGGACATCGCAGTATTTTGCGCTCTCGTCAAATTCATCAATAAAAACTAAGAGCTTACAAATAAAAATAAAAAAATACTAAAAACTCTTAATACCGTACTCGTTATAAATACAGTGATACTGTTTTTATTTATGTTATGGACTAGCTGATGAATTTGTCACATTACATGTTTTAACACAAAATTAAAACATTTAACATTGAACGTTGTCCGAAAAAAGAACTCCCTAGTTTTAAAAATACCTCACGATAGTATTAGTTTAAATGGGTGGTAAAAATCCTTTGATGCTGTGTAGAGTATACTTATAAGTTTTAGTTTCGTACATTAGCAATAAGTTTGGTACACCTGTTTTACTTCGAGCGTAGTTTTGGTAATAAATTATAATAAAAATAACGATAAAATGTGAGAGATATCTAGAAGGCTGAAAATGGTTTGCAAATCAAGGTGTACTAGTGTAAAAAAATGGTATTTCATTACCTTTAATTTAAAGTATCAGTCATTTTAACTTGATATTGTACAATAAATAAATAAATTTTAAAACTAGGGTGTTATTTTTTGGAAACCCGACTGATGTTTCAAATATTTATGACTAAAAAAACCAGTAAAATCTACCTGGAGTATTCCATTATATTATAAAAGTGATACTGTCAAATATTTGGTCATCACTTAAGGTTTTTATCAAATAAGAATATAGCCATATAAAACATCTAAACAAATCGTGTATTTGCAAAAAAAATACTAGAATGGACGAATTTTTTAAGGGCACTGCTCCACAGGCCCATTTCCAAAAGTGTATAAAACGATTTTATTTATTAAATGAAACAGCCGGTCAATGAAATTAACAGCTGGTGTTTTTTTTTTTTTTTTTTAGGAGATTCTGCTTTGTTTACAAACTAAAATTTGGGTTTTTTATTAATAGGGTCATGTTTGGTCAATGAAAGGTAGTGAATGTTTTGTGGAATATTGTTTACAATTTTATTTGTATAAATAGAGCTATTGCAAAGATGATTAACTATAATTGAAGAATTAAGGTATTAAGTCATTTATGGTAAACATTGCTGAACTTAGGTAGGCTACGTTTTTGGATTCTTTTAAATCTATTAATATCGAATATAAGTTTTTTTTTTAGGTATGCGCTATTAATTGAGTTTTTTTTTTTAATTGAATGACAGATTTAAAACCCAAATAATCTTCACCCAAACACCGTAATGGTTGCCTAAGATACCCTTTGTCCATAGAGAAAATAAGTTTACTTCACCAAAGTTTAAATTCTAAAATAGATGTGTAACTATTTGCGACATCAAATCTAAAGAATGAAATGTCTTTGTTAAAAAGTTGAAAATTTAACAGTAGGTATTCTCTTCCGCATTCTCTTCCTGTTGCAAAGCAAGGGTATATCGGTTTTGTTATAGATAATGTGAAATCATTATGATATTTTAGACTTATTCCACACAAGAACTCCATGTCACGTGTTATTAACACATGCCAGTGCATTTTTGACGTAAAAAGATGAAAATTCTGCGTAAAGCTCATTGAATAATTTCAATAGCCTTTTTATTGCACACATAAAAAATTTCAAAACTCTGTTAGAAACACGTGTTATTTATCAGATATGATATCATTGAAATAAAGTAAAGACTTATTGAGCTATGGAAGAGGTTAAATCTGCTTCACAAAGGGAGCTTGAAAAGTTCTTGTCAATTGTAAGAAGTAATTCCCATAGGAGTGAACCAATAGAATTGTTTTTTTATGTTTATAAACAGGAAGTACTCTATCATAACGTTCTTTTCAAATATTTTTCAGATACTGTGGAATGTTTTTTTAAATTTAAATTTGCCTTAACTTCTACCGTTCATAGTATTCTACATTTGTATTTAATGAAAGGTTTTCATTAGGACATGTTATATCGTTTGTGTATAGGTAGTTCCTATAACATCAAAGCTTACATTTTTTAATCACCCAATGTGAACCAATATGAAAATCTAATATAATAATCAATTCGTTAACATTCTTTAGGATAGAGTATCGGTATTTATTTTATCTATTACTTAAGTACATTTATTTCTTATCTGCAAAAGAATGATTTATCTTTTTTTTCAAATAAACTTATCACACACTTTTTAATATTTTTTTATATTTCGGCATAAGCCTTCTCCAGGAAAAAACAAACAATAACAAATATAAGTGTTTACCACTCTGAACCAGATGGTTTTAGCAAAAATCCAAAATACATATAATTTATAAAGAAGTAAAAAAGAAAATGTTGATAGGAAGAAAAAAAGGAAAAAAAGAAAGTATGTTTTATATACTATCTCAAATTTTGACCGGAAGGTGTTTTAGATTTAAGAGCTTGCTCAATCTGTCTTAATTTTAAGTCTGATGCGTCTTTTGCCAATTTTTTATTCCTTTCAATGAATAACATTGTTGAAAATTTTGAGAATGCTCTCTCGCATTAATAGCCACAGGTTTTTGTTTATCAGGATGGTTTACATCATATCTGTGGCCATTCATACGAACTCTAAGAGGATTTGTTGTTTTGTAAATGTAGTCTTCAGGACAGTTTTTACAGGAAATTTGGTAAATTACATTAGTAGAATCACAAGTGATATTACTATTTATGTTATATGAATTTTTATGAGTATAGGTGAATACGTACTAATTCAGTCAGTCTTTAAAATTGAAATGAGTAATCGTTAAAGTAGATGGAACGCATGCAACCTTTCAACAAAAGCCCCAAAAAGGATTGGTCTATCAAACACAATCATCGAGAATCGCAACTGACTCTTAAACATTTGTAATACGATGTTTGATATGGCATTAGTCGCATTGGTCTATCCCATGTTCATCATTTTTTAATTAGTTTAATCTCATGCGATAGTGATATAGTGCTGTATAGTGCACTATAGTGTGACATCATATCATTAATTTATGAACAAGAAATCTGTACAGTAATATAACGCCGTTATATAGTGTTTAATATAGTATATTGCATTATAGCGGTAGAAATGTGGCTTTTAGCTAATATAACTGTTGTAAAAGCACTGCGCTGATACAAGTGGCTTAGTGGTAGTACTGCAGTGTTTAGTAAAGTTAAACTGTAAATTAATGATGCTAAAGTTGTAGTACTACCATCGATGAACAGTAATTTATCTATATCTATGGTATTAGCTAAGTTTGTGTTTATGTTTTCACTAAAAATGTGGTTCCCTACAGAATTAAACGTCTGCGCCAGCCTCTTCCTACAACAAACGACAAGGTACATCAACTTATATTTTTTCACATGTTCTTATTCGTAATTTTATTCCATCTTCAATTTGGTTAGTATTAACCTTTTGAGGATTGGTTTATATATTTGCGTTTCCCCAATTTAACTTTTATATATTGAGTCGTATGTAAAAATATGAACAGTTTTAAGCTGCATCAAAACCCGACATATTCACCAACCGTCGACCTAGATTGTTTATTCGTATTACTTTTCCGTCATCGTTTTTCTTCATTGTTTCTATAATTTATTAGTTGAAAAATGTGCCAACTCATCTAACCCATTGCATTTGACGGTGGATGTATACAAATCATGTCATATTTCTTGAAGGTTTACAGGATGAATCCAAAAAGATGGGGTAGAAATTTGGTCTTTTAATCCCTTCAATATCGTTTGTCAAAGACAATTCTAAGTACACTATACCATTGAATATATATAGTCAATGACTATACATATTAAAACTATCAATATTATTTTAAATAAAATCATTTGTTTATTTTAGAACTGAATGTCGTTTAACTTATAAAATTGATATGATATGAAAAGGTGTATTGGATAAAGAACTGCATCTTATAGAAGTTTAGAAAAGAATACTAGTACGGGGCAAAGAGGTATTGTGTTGGTTAAAGCCTTCAGTTTTAATTCACCACGAATCCACAAACCAAAGCTGGGAGTTTGAAGTGGGTGTGGTTGAAATGGAAACGGAATTGTAATAGACACGGATGAAAAAATAGATTTTGCTGTGTAACTAGGGTGGGATTTTAGTAAAAATAGAACTACATTGCATGCATTATGTAACTGCTCTAGAGCTAAAAGGTTTTTATTAGGGTAAAGGATAGGACAGACGATGCTTGTAATAAAAAAATCACACTTATCTAGTGTATCTGCCTGAAACAAAAATCGCCATCTGCCTACTTTAATAACACATACTGGGTGCTTGGAGGAACAATTATAGTTTAATGATTAGTTAATACGTTCTCAGAAAAAATGGGATTATTATCAAGCACACGTTTAAATTTTCATAAATATATAATTTTTTTTAAGATTTATTTTAACAGAAGAAAATTGATTCGCGTAGGATGGACGTCAGAGAACATTCAATCCATTAATTTAATCAACAGTTCGATTCAGTTGGCACTTGATGGATTTGAGTGTTCAACATTGACTAAATTACAGCGCCGTCTTCATATGTTTACAAAAATATATCTTTAATTTAAATAGCATTAGGAAATGGGCAAATACATTTAATCAATTAATTTCAGTTTGCAAATTCTTTAGACATCTTTGTCACCAAGTGTATGCTTAAACAAAAATTTATGTGACTTAAATATAGTTTATGGTTGTAAACAAATTTTTTTAGCTTACTTCTTGAGTTATCTGTAACACAGTGTGTTTGTTACAATGAAAATTTTTTTTTCCTTAAACCCTATAGGCAAAACCTAAAGGCACCCCTTTTTTGCTTTTTACCATAACCAACGTATATAATATTCGTTTCATTATTCTATTTATGATATGCAAAATATACAATTTGATTTAAATATCTTATCTTCCTTGAACACCCTAAAGTATTAGAAGAGCTTATTAAACATATAGAGCTCAATAAGGGATATGAGTGTTAAGTTTCCGAATTTAATAAATTTGTTTTAATATTTTGAGATAGCTTTTAAGCTAGAGGGTTGGAGATTCGCAGTGGGTCTAGGCCTTATCATGATAACTGTGATAATATAATTACGGCAATACGGTAATAGTAGTTCCCCTGGGTTGGCAACCTTCTCGGAATATTGTTTAGAATGATTTTGATATATCAGTACATTTACCAAACATGCCACACTCCCGTTTAGTTAGTATGGATGATTTCAACTAATTTAATAACAAACATACAAAAATTAAACAAGAAAGAAAAATATTTAACATTACGGCTATGCAGTAAGATACATGAATCAAGATACTAATTTTATTAATTAATTATGATGTTGACTTTTCGTAATCACATTTATTTTTTTTACTTTTACATGTGTGGTATAGTCATACTCACAGGTTTCTAAGTAAAAAATTTTACAAGTCTATAGGGTAAATTAAAAAAAAAATATTAAAGTTATGTTAATGAAGCCATTATACATTTGATTATTGTTTTTATTTGAAGTATTTACCTAGTATAGAAGAATATTTATCATACAATAAATGGTAAACAGGTTCACGCATTAGGCCTATCATTGGATTTGCATGTTTAAGTAATAATTATGTTATTCAAAATTATTAAGCCTGTTTTGCATTGATTCATAATTGGCCGTGGTTTAAGATCCGAAATAAAAACTTAAACCTTTAATGCCCGAATAATTTACGCATTCAATCATTGCTGATCCAGTTAACGCTCTAATATTGCTCCGCGTTCATAATCTTTGACTTAATTGAAAGTGTAGCAGAGAGAAATCCAGATACTAAGATTAAAACATAAAAACCCCTACAGTTTCTTTGTCACTAAAAATTACATTTTAAAATTGTAACTAAATCATCATTATAATTATGCATTGTTATTTCGACGAAAGTGTTACAGTATACGGTTTTGTTAAAAAATACACGTAAATATTTAAGTAGTTAGAAAATGTTTTTGTTTTCTCCTTTACAAACGTAATACGTAATAATCTGTAATGAACAAATCTTATGGATATACACACGAGACTTAGGCTTTAGTGGTAAAACTGCAGAGAGAAAATGTAACACCAGACCTCACCCAAGGGATTATTGTGGCTGTGCTCTTGTCTCCAAGTAAACATTTGCTAAACATTTTCTGTTTGAATACTATTTAGATATGTTTTCTTTGGTAGAATTGAGAAATTTTTGCTTAATCCATTGTCATAGTGATGAATTTTGGTTTATCATCAAATCTCATAGTAATTGGCTAATATTAAAGGCCTATTGTCATTATAATTGAACTATATATATATCCTATATTATGTAATAAAAAAGGTTGTTTACGTGGGACCGGGATCAGTTTTTCCAACAAGCATGTACAGTCCAAAAACAGACAAACAAGTTGCTTGTATATTACAAATACAGATTAACTTTACATAAGCTGAGATTAGTTTAAATTACGTTCAAAATATAACTCTGAACATAAAACTTATCTTGAAATAAAAAGGCTAGAAAGTTAACAAAGAGAGTGTGTATATTGCAGTGCTAGTGAGGTCCGTCATTGGCCCTGTCCTGCTGGAATTAACACGAAGTCGTTCATGTCCTTTTCAAGTTAAGGAAACAACCATAGCTCAAACATGTCCATATATGCAACGCCATAACAGTTCTTTCTGCATTGTAAAAACATACCATACACTTTGGTCTTTAACACCAGAATAAATACATTTAGTTTCGGCAATTCAGTTCATGCTGTAAAATTCAAACCCAATAACCAATTGTCCAAAAATAGCTTCCAACTATACACCTAAATAGCTTAGTAGCCAAATAAAACTTTTTCCTTTTTGAAAGCTTATTGCTTACTCTATTTCACATACACCAAGTCACAAACTATTTCTTTATGTATACTGTGCTTGTATTACAATGTTTTTATTTTGTAATTTCTTAGTTGACTGTTAAGGATTACTAGTATATATACAGTAGTTTATAAATACTTAAGATGAAAAAACTAAAAATAAAGTGTTGTATACATCGCACCAATACCTAGTACGATTTAGTTTTCTTTCTGAAAATTATTTTATTACATAATAGTATTTTACGGTATTATTGTTTTTAATGAAAACCAAAATTCTTTGGAAATCATAAATATGTATTCTTTATATTGTTAATCAATAATCAGTTCTTTATTGAAATGAACACCATTTTATCGTATCCTCTTTCTTATATTCATGAATATTTACAAAATAAGCTATAGCGGGATTTAATGCAAGGTAAATGATAAATATATATGCGAATAATTTACACATTATTTATGTAAATGATGTAGCTTGTAATAAATCTAACAATAACATTCTGACCTCAATTACCAATAAATTGTACGTATCAATGTACTCTGCAAACACAAACAACTGTTAAACATGACAATGAATGTTTGTAATACAAACAGATCTTCTCTCTGTTTATTTTATAAACAAAGTAATTCACCAATGAAAAGATTTGTTCAGTATAAAACATTTGAAACTTATAAAGGTAATATTCCATGAAATAAATGGAACTATATTATCTCACATCTTTGAATATATACTCGCTTTAAAGAAGTTTAGTTACTTGAACCATGTTGATGCATTACACTTTTTATATATTATTAAACCAATTCAAAAGCCAATTTTCTTATAATGTTAGAGTATTTTTAACTTGTCGTTATTATAGGTCTACTGTTGTTTAAAATATATCCACGGTAAACAATTTTTATCTTACTATTTTTAATTCCAATTACAGTACGAAAATCATGAACAAACAAAACAACAGCTCTGAGCTTTGCTAAGTTTAAATCAACGATCACATAAGACCAATAGATGGAGCACGCCTATCTAACTAACATTAAAGCAGGTGAAGCCAGGTCCGCCATCTTACTGTAGGATAGAAGCGCTAGATGTCGATGAAAACGGCACCAAAACTCAATGTTCCGCTTCAAAATAACTCAACATTTAGCCTACTTAGACTTAAGTTATATGGTTGAAACTTCGTATGAGTGAAGTCAATAAGTCTATAACACTATTGGTTTTAATTAAAAGCTTAAAAGTTAGTATTTTATATTTTAAATCTTCAAATAAAGTCGATACTTTTAAATGAGTTTTAAAATATGACATGAAAAAGTTCGTCGGCTGCTACTTTTTTTATTTTTTGGTCAGGTAAGTTAAAAAACGGTGGATTTTGTAGCTAAAGAGTTGAACCTTTTGGATCATATTTTTTAAAAATTTTAACTGGTGTAGTTTGGTTGTAATTTAAATTGTAATATAGGGGCTGCCCGCCGCGCCGCTTGGCGTCATGCGGGCAGATTCTGCCTACAACGTCACTTGTAATACAGTTTAGATACTCAAATTTGGAGCTATACAAAAAAATACTAAACTTATTAGAAAAACACGGATTACAAATAAATGTTCTGCGTTTTATTCTTTGTATTCATCTAAAAATTTACATTTTTTAGCTCTTCCATAAAAATTAATATGACAGTCAGAATATAAAGGAGAGTTGTATAGAGTTTCAGAAACTATCTTGTCACTTTGAAAATTCGTAGATTGTAAACAAAACATCAGAACTTTATCAAACTTTAATACGATGTAGATACATATATTATAAACAGATTTGTAGCTTTCCTTTCGCCCAAAAGGTTTTTGTTGTTAATTATGTAAACTAACTTTTTCTAAGAAACGGTAAACGCTAGAAGAAAAATCAAAAGCGTATTTTGAAGGTCATTGTGTTAGTAACAGAAAAATTTGTAATACAAAGGCGTATTGTCATGGATACCATTGCTATCGACTAACATTTAATTAGTTGCGCGCGGTACTAGGGCTCATCACAGCCGAAAGCCGCCATCTTAGTTAAGATTAGTGAAAAATACTGGCTTCACGTCGCGGCCAACATGCTCCATCTATTGGTCTTATGTGATCGTTGGTTTAAATCAACTTCCATCAGTTGTTATCGGAAATTAAAACAATTAAAGCATTCTTATAAAATGCTCCGACAAACAATTCAAACGTTTCCTTTTAACCTGGATTGTGAAATACCGCACCAAGAGTATGAAGCTTTAATAGATCAGCTTTGATCTTATTTTCGTAGTATAGGCACAGTAAATGAATGGCATTTATGTAATTTGATTTATCTTGTAACAAACAGTTATATTAACTGTGTTTGAAACTTTTGCAATACCGGAAAGAGAACAGAATATCTTTATTATCTATTAAAACGCAATGACTGTCTAAATATTATGATACACTATTATGTACAATTTGGGAAAAGCTACTTATGCTGCAACTATTGCAATAAAGTTCCACAAATTAGTCGTATTAACATAACAACAACTAAGCTACAGAAATATTTACCACTTCAGGGAATTGTATAATATTTATGTTTCACATAACGTATTCAGATTTCCTAATTGTAATTAAATTTCTGTATGCCTATACTAGACATTCCATCCCCATGTTAAAGTTGTACCAAGGATTTTAATAAAATTTGTCTTAGTTGATGTGAGTCACCTACAGATTGCACTGATCTAAATTACTTATTTCTGCCGATTACATGATGGTTTTTACCAAGTCAAACTGATGGAATAACATATTATGAGCTATAGCAACTGTTGTGACCCAGCAAATATGTCAGTAACGAAAAATAAGGTACAAAATAGAGTTTTAGACACTAGTGCAATCTGTGACTGGCTCACACAACTACATTCTTTTTTAGTAAAAGATTGGCGACAGCTGATCCATTTAGATGGGATGTCTTCTTCTGTATCCAATAGTCAATGCCAATAGTCAATGCTAATACTCAACATATTTAACTTATTTTCATTATATTTTTATATTACGAAATCTTTCGATACTTTTGAAAGCACAAGCCTGGAAAATCAGATTGGTCTATCTCTTTTTAATGGTTTTTAAATATTTTTAGTAATAAGTTATTGGTTTTAAAATATTTGTAGTAATAAGAATATTATTGAACGGTTCAACACTGGTTTATCAGTTCTCGAACAAAAGCCGAATCTGATTAACCAAAGTAAACGACAAACTTAATATACGTATATTTCCAACATAAAGCAGTTTCAACCTTCAACAAAGAATTCGGAGTACTTTAGGCGTGGTTTGGACACAACGAATTATGACAGAATCGTGTTTCCTGTGAAAAAGACTTTAACAAAATGAATCACTCTACCCAAACATTAGCAATTTTGCATAGTACACAATATTAAAGATTAAAGACCGCTGTTGAAAATGAGGACTATGCTAGTGGTATGGTTGAATATCACAAGGAATCCCTTTCCATGTTTATATCTGAGGTTGGTAACATTGTATCTAAAATTGTAATCGGTTTATTCAACACGATTCTTTTCAACATCCATTTATATTTGACTAGAAAATATACATGAAGTTTTTTATTAAAATATAAATTTAACCCGATATTCCTTAGACAACAAGCCAATTTACTACCACTGAAAGTCTGTATCAACTTGAGGCAGAGATGAATACCAGGAAAGTTTATTAAGAACATGACAGATATACCTGAGGCATCACAATCACTAACAGATACAAATGTTCTAGATTCCATCTGGGCCTGAGATAAAAATTAGGTAATTGTTTGTTTGTAACGATGTAACGTGACAATAATTTTCTCACATAAAATATATAACAGTGGAAAAGCTCTCGCAACTCTAGCTATCGAACCGCTTAAGTCGCATTCTGGGAATCCAAGGTTCAACAATAATGAATTATAAAAATCCAATTTACTTCAGGAATATATTTGTATTCTAGAGAAGTGTAGTGTGGATTTAGAACCAATAACCGACACCACCACTGTACCTTGGTAGTCGCTCATACGTGGAAATTACTAACAGGATTTAACTTAGGATTCAAATTCAAATATATTTATTATAGAAATTACAACTGCTTGGCCTCACAGAGTAAAAAAGAACTTGTCGGCGAGGTCCAATTGATGCATAAAGCTAACAAACAAAATGTTTATATTTTTCCCCTTTTTTTCTATTACAAAGATGGGTAAATATACTATTTTTACGGCGGTTTGCGGCAGGCACTTTAACTTGAAACAAAGTAGCCTAATAGGCAGCTCACTAAAATTTTGTAATGACATAAGTAATTGTTTTGTAATCTACGAAATAGTATTTGGATTGCATACTGTAATCCCCAAATAATATTAAAATTGAAAAAGAATGTACTGTATTTTTGCAGTAATGTGAACCTAAAAAAGTAAAATTACCATCTTTACCCTAGGACCTGCCTCAGTAGGTTGGTCTCAATTCACACGGGTGAACATCATAGATTATTATTCGTAGATAAAATTAATATTTTGTTATTACACAACCAATTTTATTAATATGTCAAATTAAAAAATCACTATGAATAGTTTTTGTATAAAGTAAGGGGACTATGTAGTTAGATAATATATTGTTTTAGGTATTCCGAACACATGTCTCAATATAACTTCACCGTCATATGTTGCACATTTCTACCTTTTATTTTGTTTGGATTGAATGAATTGAGTTTTCTTTTCCTCGCAATAAAATCTATACGTAAAACTATAGATAAAAAATACTACTTGTTAACCCTATCAGTATTTTATTTAAACTTATATTTATTTTGTTAGAGTGGATAACATTTTGTATTGGTGTTTAGTTTCTGGAGGCCAGTTCATCCGTATACTATGACTGGTACGGTAGCGTCGTCCTGTAATCCTACTAGGAGGTTACGAATTGTGCATATTTATAGGCATGCACTGTGGATGTGATGCTCCCTGGTGTGGATTTACGTCCGCAATAGTGAGTAGTACGACTATCCACAGTACTATTTTGACAATCAGACCAATTCGTTAATACCAGGCAAAAATGTGGTTCGGATTCCACTATAAACTGTAGGTCCCTTAGTTGTCATTAGCTTTATGGGCGGTTAATAACAGCTTTGTCAAAGGACTATGTCGGCCTTAATCACCAACAAGACTACAAGATCGCGCCACCCATCCTACAGTCATCCATTCATACTTGGCTTAACATACCTACTTTGTATGGTCACCATTTCAATGAAAATTGTAGTCTACAAATTTTGATTAGCTTTAATTTAAATTTGAATATTGACAACTTCAACCAGTCACTTATTTGTTTGTTTTTATTTTCCAGCAAGAATCAAGGTAAATGTTTACAATAATAACGGCCATTAACATTTCGGTTTAGAAATCGTATCAAAGCGATTCTGAATAAAAGCAATTTAACTACAATTTCACTCTGTAAACAAGAAAAGAATTCTTTTTAAAGGGAATACTTTAACTAACTGGTTTAACTTCAAACGGAGAGTAATTATTTGTTCACCGATTCGCTGAGGTTTAAAATATAAACTAAATGCTTTTAGCAAAGCAGTATCAAAACTTTGATTTGAAGGGAGTTAAAAAGTATGTTTACTATAGATAATAATCTACTTACGTATGCCAGAAGGTGTCAATAATCCTAGATATTATTCATGCCGTGCATGTTTTCAGCCTATACAAGGCTCATCTTCAGCAGCATTCTTTGTAAAATGCATCACATCGAGAGATGATTGTCGAATATTTACAGGAAACATACACTGTGGTTAAAAAGTACTTTAGTGTGACAAATTAAAAATATATCAATGGAGTTCAACAGCCATATCGTTTTAGATGTTTCTATGTTATGTAGTACTAATTAATCGGGAAAAGAAGCTATCAATCGATTTGAACACCACAAGTAGAGTGTGTAAAATCTTTTTTTGGTATTTTTTATTCCATAAACGTTCTTGTACAATGTATTTCAATTTACATTCACCAACACTGAAGACCAATACTATTTTTAAAGTATGTTGAACTAATTCAACAGTTGACTAGATTTATTTTATATCCTAGAATATAAATAAATATTGCAATGTGAAACAAAAAATAATTACAATATAGACAAAATGGTACGTACTTATACCCCTTAATACAGTTAATACAGAGACATAGATAGTAAAATGTCTTACGAAAATGTATTTA
This sequence comes from Macrosteles quadrilineatus, assembly GCF_028750875.1. NCBI lineage: Eukaryota > Metazoa > Arthropoda > Insecta > Hemiptera > Cicadellidae > Macrosteles > Macrosteles quadrilineatus. The sequence continues at coordinate 75,056,356 of NW_026542602.1, read as the reverse complement.
ACAATAACACTCTAACATTGCAACAAAATTATATTTTTTAAAATTACTATAATGTACCTTACAGTATTCAATCACTTAAGTTTTTAATTGACTGTGTATTGAATGCATCGAGAAAGGTAATATTGATAGAGCACTATCCTTTATAAATATTGAAACGATCGTATTGATTCACATCTTCTTCAGTTACTTTGTACAATCGACAGGCACTTTCAACCTCTCAACAGCGTCAATAAATCATTGGATCCTTTGTGAAACAGATTGTACTTATTGTATCTCGTATTGTAAAGAAAGGTCTTTATTCAATTTAAAGGAAATGTTATTTCCACACATTTTTAATATTCCTGTTTCATTTATTGTTGTTTTAAATAATTAAGTTATATATTTTTTTTATTAAAAATGCATTTTGGTTTGTATGTAAGTAGGTATTGTTGACATTGTGGAACAGGTGTTTTTCTTTTTTTAATTGCTATGTTTTCCATCAACGAGCATGTGTGTGAAATATTGGTTTTTATCTTTTGACAGATTTAATTGACAAACATACTATTATGATTGGCGTAAGAAATTAAATAAATTAACAAAAAGGGTTTTCAATAATATTCTTTGATTATTTATTTCTTTAGCTGGGGTGGGTCATGTGGAATTTTTTTTTTGTTTTGTTTTTTTTTTTCATAGCGTTGCATTGCCAGATTATTGAAATTATGTTGAAAGATGATTATGTTTTACATTACAAAAAAATAATGAGTCTTCATTTTTTGCTTAAATTATTTTTTTATTCAGTATAAACATTATATGGATATTTGGCAAACAAACCAAAATAAAATCCAAAAGGTGTAAAAGCGACAGTATATACAACGATTGACTTATTACATCCACCCAGACGAGGTTTGTTTTTAACTGATATCTGTTAAGTAATTTTTTAGAGCAACGATTACTTTTTTTATAATAACACGATTGCAAGTTGGCTGTGATGTTGAGAATTGAATGTAAATCAGCGATTAAGCCAAACCCATGGCCAAGTTGGGCCATAACAGTGAATTGGATTACTACTACGGGCTGATATTAAGCTGAACCGTTGTTTACGGTACTTTGAAATTGCAAGTTTGAAATTACAATATAGACATGAACCTGCATACAGCTTACAGTAAGCAATAATTATTTTATCTAGATGTAGGGTTTCTACAAGCAAAGGAGTCTGTCAAATCTAGTTTTTTTAAGTTTTTTTTTCTGTGGTGACATTAACGTAAGCCTATCTTTTGTCAAACCATTTTAGATTGATGCATTTCTGTTCAGCCTCAAATAAAGTATAATTTTACTTACATCTAGTTATGGTTGATATTAACATTAAAACTCAGATAACTAAACAAAAGCTTACAACTATGTATTAATACTAAATAATTAATTATTTAGTATTTAAATGTGATCAGGAGGCTAAAATTTAATATAGTGAAATTAATCGACGTTTAATTTGCAGCCAAGAGAAATTAAACAATTATGCCTAAATACAATTGTTAGTTTAACTTATATATTAACATTTAACAAAAAGAACATATTTATACATGTAATATGTATGCGTATAATCATACATAATAAAGCTACCATACTACATATCAACAAATCCTACACTCATCCTTCATTTTCAGATTTAAATACGCAGTGCTACGTTTCTACCTCAGTGCAGTAACTGTGGCAATAAAAACAAGTTTATCCACGACATACCTCAACACAATAACGATACTTATATCTCAGAACGTATAAGGAATATCATATGAAGACATATTTGTTAGCTTATTGCATAAAAATATTAGCTTATGCACTTTTTATAAATCAAAAACTGTTTTACCTCAAAGGCTCAATCAGTAGCCATGTAATCACAACAATGTATGGTTTTAATATTTAAAAAAACATTTTTTACAATCGAAAATACTTTATTATCTTAGTCAGGAAAAGTATAACTCTTAGATCAGCAAGAGGCGCGTAGTTGAGCTAATGTAGTTTACTTGTAGTGTTGTGCCTGTAAGCCGAGCAGCCCATCTCACACACTATCTCGTGTGGCTTACAGGGTCAAGGTTTACGTTGACGATAACTTTTACATTTTCAAAGGTAAGCAAAATATTATATTACAGTTTTTATTTCCTTCTAACATAAATAATCATTATATAATGTAAACTATTTTTCGTCATAATGCAGCAAAAACCAGCCGTTTTTAAATCAAGCGTTGCGGGTCTGAAGTAGCGTTTTTACTCCCTAGGTTGTAAAAATATTTTTTCGTCTCTTGTGAGTAGCTGGTGTAAAATGTTGTAAATCTTGATTGTATGGAAATCACATGGATTGAAATTATTTATCGATTTATTTATTGGTTAATGTTTTGGCTTATTGTTGTTGTTGCATTCTTGTCAATTGTTTGTCATATCTATGGTATAATGTACAGTGACACAATTCTAATAGACTAAATAATTGAATCACTTACTTTACTGATTATTTACATTAGAAAAATTGAAAACATGCTGGAAGTAGTCGTTCACATCTTTACATGAAAAATATGTTCGTTTTCTAGCTTTGTTTGTTTATTAATTATGCAATATAATGTTTCCATTATATTGCATATAGTTTCACGTATTAAACTATATTTTAATATAGTTTATCACATGAGAAAAAAGTGTTTTTTCAACCCTCGCTCATTTTTCAAATTTAGTTTTGGCTCAGTAGTGAAACTTAAGCTCGGATAAAAATGAGTCACTTCACACTGTAGTGATGAAAAATACTATTAAAACGCATAATAAATTGTTAAATATGTGAGAAAAACTGCTTTATACAATGGCAATACTAGCTACTAAGTCGACAAACGATTTCAATTTACAAATTGATATAAAACAACCCAATTAAACCATCCAATGGAAACATTGACAAAGTAGCTATCCGTCAACAAAGAGGAAATTGACCATTTTGATATTCGTTTTATTGGTTGTCAGTTTTAGTTATCAATCATATTTGTTGGGATTCGGTTGCCCTTGCTTCTTGCTTTTAGAAACGAGGTTTTAATATTGTGACGCTGTTGACATTACACATGTTTTGGAGGTAAAAAAATTTGTTCACTTCTGTTTTCGTTTGAATCATTGTTTTATACACTAAATTGTTTTACATCTAAATATCATGTAAGTTCCAGCGCAGTATGAGTTAGCGTCAATCGTCACGTGGTAACTTTAAGATAAGGCCATTTGTTGATCATCTGTCCTTGGATTAACATGACCAACAGTTTTTTTTCAAATCCACGTCAAATAATAAATTTTGATTATGACAATTCCGCATAAAGATAAACTAGCAAGTTCATCCACCCGTTAAGGTGGTTTTAAACATGTATATTCATCCTTTATTTTCCAGACAAGTGACAAAGAGGACTTAGAGATTTAAGTACCCTTTTATACAATTAAAGGTATATTTAATTTAACATTTAAACCAATATGAACGTCCATGTCAATTGCTATAAAACTATGTTTCTCGATTATTTCTTATATTTTATGTTTAGAATTTCATATCCTAGGGTAAAATAAAAATTCTAAAGTTCTATTAGCTTTATTTAATAAATTTTAATCTCAACCTCAGCCAAACTTGAATTTAAATCGTTAAATTAACCTTACACAGCAATACTTCCTAGCCTCCTTAGTTCCTTTTCTTTAAAAAAGAAAAAGCTTAAGAACCTTAATTTTTTTACAAGTTTAATAAGTAAGATATAATATTTAAAAACACATTTAAGAAAGCTAAAATTTATTTTACGACACTTTTCAAAATTGGACATTTTAAGGTATTTTTATGATATAAAGGTTATAGTTTCACTACACGCAGAGACAGCAACAACATATTATTTTAACCTTAAAACGTCAAAAAAGAAGATGGATCATTCATTGCCTATACTTTAGATGGAATACTATCTCATGAAAGTCAACTGAGTATTTTTTTTTTTAAGTAACTGAACTGGCAAATTTCCTCGTGATTGCAGTCGTGAATAACTAGTAACTCTCTTATAACTTAAGTGTTATAGAAACTATGATTTTTTTTATGTGGTAATAGTTTACACTGGAAAAGGTTAGAGTTGATGAATGAAAACATCGTACAGGAATATAAATCGCTGAAATAATTGGTTGATTGTAACTTGGTTCAGTTTCAGTTTGTTTGTGAACGTTTGCTTATTTATACTGATAAGTTGACATTTCAAATCAATATCAAATCATTTTTTCTGTCATTCTTTTGTGCCATATGTTATATAAAAAAAAACATTATGCGCACAAAGGACCTTTCTAAATAACGTTCAGGCAACGTTTTTTATCGATATTAAGTTTTAAGAAAATGTGTAACATCCAATAGGAAAATTTCTCTTAATTTGTTTAGTTAAATTCAAACTAAATTTCTCAAAAGTTTTTATACTTGGGATTCTTACCGATGTGTATAGTTTTTTCTTTCTTTCAATTGATGCGCAATCCAATGGGAAATTAGAACTAAACCTTGTATAAAACAATATTTTTGGATCTGTTGAAGTGGATTATAATATTTTATTATCTTAGTTCAATGTTTTAGAGATAGTATTAAGTCAGTTTGAAATTAAAACGAACCAGAGTAATCAATTTTTATTTTTCTATATTACATTTGATTTTGTTGCCTATAAAAACCTCTAAACCTAATTACATTATAGTAGAATAGGGAATGTGATTTATTTCGTACAGCTTCAATAACTGTGTGATTCCGAAATCTACCAACTACTTCACAATATAAACACATACACAACACATGACTACTAACATTTTTATAGAAAAATCAAGTATTACAATTACAAGTTATGGCAATCAATTGTTTCTAGTAACTGAATTGTATTTTCTATTATATTCTTCCTTCCAACAACAGTCAGAAGATAAAAGCTCTTTTGTTATCTGAATAGTTCTGTTTTCGAAAAAGTTAGACAGACGACCACTATTCTGAGGACATTTTCCGTATCGTTTAGTCGCTCTACAACTGTTGGTATTCAGAACGTTAGTGAGGCATGAGCCTCAGCAGTATTGTTTTTTGGACGGAATATAGACCATCGAGTCGGTTCTCAGATCTTATAAATCGTCGTTTTCTTAGTCGTTGTAAATCTGTAATAAGCTTATAAATTATTTGAAAAATCATGACCTAACATTTAGTTACTGCCCTAAAATATATTTCGTGGACATGGTATACAAATTGTAACAGTCATACTTCTTTGCATATTTTAATCAGTTTAATGCATTTTTTTAGTCTTAACTATAGTGAAAAATATGTTCCCCCACAAGTTTAAAGGTATCAAATTAGTCTTACGTAAGTGTACATTTTTGTTGATAGTAAGTTAAAGTCATTTAAAAGTGTACAACTTGATACTTCATTATTGTAAATTATTTGTAACATAATTTATATAATATACTAATGTATTCTTTCTTTTTCATCTTTAAGTTCTTCCCCGAGGTTTAATAATGGATTTTTTTCCAATTTGGATGAACGAGTAAAGTATGATGCTTTACTTCAAGCTGAAAAGTATTGTATGCATCACACTTATTGAATATGTTTATGCTTTGCTTTTGTAATAATAATCCTTCTAAAAATACATTAATTAATTAGTTGATGAGAAATAATGTAAACCCAAGTAAGTGCCTGGGGCAGTTATTAGGCTATGATTTTAATGCCATTACTCGTAGCTTTTGTAAAAAATAATAAGCTTTCCTACCAGCAGTAATCGTAATGCCCCTTTAAAGCAACACAGCCAGGATTTGGATTTATATTTGTACTCCAGTATACGAATAATATAATGTTCTCAAAGATTAATTAGTTAATTATTTTATTTTCTTGATATTTTGTTAGGATTTCGCGTTTAAATAAGTGAGAGTATGAATCCGTGATCTACACTTCATTAATCGACAGAATATTTTTTGAAATGTTATAAGTAATGTTGCTTCCAGATATAACGTTTTGTTGTAATAATGGGTGGTTATAGGATACGAAATTAAAAGGTACAACCTAATATAAAGCTGTGACTATCAAAGAATTAAGTGAGAACATTTTAATATTTTTTCCCCCGGAGAAACGATCAATTTGTTTTTAGAGTACACAAAAAACATCGTTAGTGTTTATGTATTTGGCCTCGTCGCCACCTTTTTTAATGCCAAAAAGAAAAATTTACTGTTATCTTTGTAATAATTGTAGTGTTTTAACATTATTTACCATTCATACTGGAGGATTAACTGTAAATAATAACATTAATTAGTAACAGTATATATAACGGTAAGAAACAGTATTGCATTAAATTAACTTTGGAGGTATGAACCTTCATAAACATGAGTGAAGGATGAATATGACAGCTGTTTAATTTAGGGTAAAGATTATTTTTATTGTAACACAGTCAATTACATGTATATGTTTAATCACGATAAACGGAAATGGAGAGAGATGCCTTATGTTGTGATTTTAATATCACCTATTTTTTTCAACTGTGGATTCATGGCCTATATAAATTATTAATTTATAGTTATGGATTTTGAGCTAGAACACTAGGTTTATGAAAATATCAATTCCTAAAAGAATGTAGTTAGGGCAAGATTTATTGCATAGGACGATCTGGTGGAACAAAACCTTACTAAGTGCAATCTTTATTTATTTTAAACAATTATACATTACCTTAGTGAAATGAAATATTTGTTTTAGTGTAAGTTTAAAAACGAGATAAGACTCACGTTCATTCGAGATGTTTACAGATAAACCATCAGTTAAAACGCGTGGATATATCACCTCTAAATTTTGTTACAAGGTCCTATCCTAGCAAACATAATTCCTTAGATAAACCATAATGATATAAAAAACCAGGAACTAATGATATTTAACTATGGAACAAAACACATATTTTTGAAGAGCTTGTTATAAATTTTATCTATAGGATAGACGCAGACAAAAGAATTGTTTGAACGTATTTTCTCCTGGCAAACACTTCACATAACTTTATCTATATCCATTGAAACACACTTGATCTTTAAATGTATCTGGTATCTTCGGATGCAATATAAAAAAAATATTCGGTCAACGCATAGTATAACAATAAATAAACAATTTTAATTTTATCATGCTCTTTCGTAACACATAAATCTTAAGTGAATTGGTTTTCACGAGTTCTGTTGATGGAATTATGATTCAAAACCTAACAAATGCAATGCAGTCACTATGCACTGAGTTTATGAGAGAAAGAACATCTGCAAAGGAACAAAGTAAAGAAACAAGAAACCAAGAAATACTGACCCATGAGACTAAACTGCTGTTTTACTGGTTATATACCAACAGTGACTCTCAATTCGCAGGTCAAGGGATATGTTTTAACCCAATATTTGTGGTTATTGCGTTCTAAAGTTATACTATTTAAATTTACATTTACATTTAATTTTAAAATAAAAATAGTTAAGCCTCCAAAAGCACTTAGGAAACCATTGCAATGTATTCTTTTATTAGTGGAGACATTACATTAAAAAGGTAATCAATATATTTCCACCGTTCCTTTTGTAAATGTGATGATGTGGTGTAGTATGAGTGTAAATGAAGATACCTGGGCCCTATATATCTTCCTCTAACCACTGCCAAATCACGCACATTTCCTGTCGAAACCCAACTCTATTGCAAGGAATTAATTTAGCTCGTCAAAGTGCACAATATTACCTTAGCTGCCTATCACAGCCAGCTTTTATGTTCTTAATGTATCTAATTATAATATAATGAACAGAGAAATATATATATATGGACTTATTCTAATTCGTGAAAAAGGTTACTAGACTTAGCAAATGTGAATTCTAATTTACGATATTAATTGCCAGACCACGACCATTCCAGAATCCAATAAGTTACATAATTTAATTACTCCTGCCCTAACCTACACCCTTCCCCAACCCCTACTTCTATTAGCTAGACATCTTAGGCTACAGTTACTTATCCAGTTAGATGTACAGCTCCAGGCGCTCGACACTACACTGTACTGCTCTTGGTTCGCTGCGCGTGCCTACCCGGGTGACTGCGCGCGCATCGTAGTCATGTGACTTGCGCTATTGTAGCGATCCGCTACATCCTCCCCCCGGTGGGGTTGTTTTTTTTCTTTTCCTAGTTTTGGGGTGATTTTGGGGTTTGGGAAAGATGAAGGACGAAGAAATTTTTTTTTTTTTTTTTTTTTTTTTTTATTGTGCTCGCCGTGAGATTGTTTCGTTGTGACATCGATGTCGGTGTGGAAATGTTCCAACAGTTTTCTGCACTCCTTTTGGTTTGACTCATTTGAGGTTATAATGTGTGTCGGTCTTGCTTATAAACTATTAACTATTTTTTTTTTTTTTTTATAAACTAAAGGTAACTATGGTTTTGAATGAATTTCTTATAACTATGTTTGGTGGGATTGCTTAATCTAAACCTGCTCTAAGAAATGTGGGCGGGCGTATATCAGTGATAGATTTAATTAAGTTGGGTTGAGAAGATCTGTTGGCTGATGAAGTTGGATATATGATTGATGATGAATTTGGGAATGTTGTTGAAATACTGAAGGTTGATGAAATTAGATGGATGTATTGAAGTCTGGTTATTGCTGGTAATTGCTGGTAAATATGGAAGGTTGCTGAAGTTTGATGAGTTTCTTGAAGTTGAGTAGTTGGAAGAATGAAGAATGAAGAATGAAGTTGTGTAAACTGATGAATGAAGCTGGAGTAGTGTTCTGAAGTTCTTGAAGGTATACTGTTGTGATGTGATGTGACGTAATTTCGTAATTAGCTCTTGAGCCCTTACTAAATTCGGGGCGCTAATTATATCGCTGGACGCCTCTTAATGATGGATGAAATGCGTTGGGTTTTGAAGTTGATATGAGGTTGATGATACGTTTACTCAGATGTGAATTTGGAGATTGTTTTGATTGATGATTAATTATTTTGATGTTAGTTATCACTGATATATTCCCTGGATATTCGGTAAAAATTGATCGCGACTACTCTACTTAAGTTTACTATTGATACTTATGATCTAAATGAATTTACTAATAATAAGAAATTGTTCTACTTAATTTAAAAAAAGAATTTAATTTACTGAGTATAAAAGGGAAAAAATCTAATGTTTATCTACTTAAATGCTATGGATTTGATTGACTGGGAGATATATTACTAAATTTCTGTTGATTTACTAATAATTAATTAATTAACTAGTGTGACACACATTATACACTCTTTCAGCTTGGATGCTATTCATGGTTGAATGGAGTTTCGAAAGTCTGTTGGTTGATGTAAGGAATGATAGTGTTATTGTAAGTGTAAATTCATTCGAAGCTCCTCTAGTGCCAATTACCAAGAATTATGCACAGAGGTATTAAATAATAATTATTTATTCCACCGACGGCTTAGCACAAATTAATTTTTTAAATAAATATTGTTTTTAATATGTTCCTTCAATGTGAAGGATTGATCAGTGCTTGGTTTGATTATTTAAATAGGGCGGAAGTAGAGGTTTGAATGGAACAGATGTTTGTACTGATAACGGCAGTGTTATCTCGTGGCTGGCGCTTGCTATTGTCTGTTTCCTACTAGTACATTTCTTCTCTGTCGCTCAGCAACATAAATATATTTATATATTTTTGTATTTTATTTTAACGCATGCAAGTGTATAACACATAATAAACATTTAAATTACCCTTTACAAATATATAGTACATAACTCTTCTTCTACGCTCAGAATTCTGCCTTTTATTTACAAACATATGGATTGTATTGTGCGCTGTTATCTACTTTGATAACGATTGTATTACGCCTAAATACCATATATCTTATTTTAATATACGTGGATGACTTTACTTACTTAATACTTTTTATGAAATGTTGTATTTACCTTTGCGATTAAATTGCTTATATTAGTACAGAAATACTTAATTTTACTTAATTCTACTTAGTTCTACTTAGCCTAATTACCATAGTTTAAAGTCTAGCTTGTTCTGTAGTCAGTTGTCTCGTTCATGTGTTGTCATTTTTCAGTCCAGTACTGTTAGTGAGTGTTTGTTGTCATAAGTAAGCTGTCGGCTGCACTATTCATATGACAGTTGCAATCTGTCATAAGAATGTGTTATGGCGAACGATTCCCGTCATAGCCAATTTGAGCAAATTAAAAATAAAAAATTTCTTAAAAAAAATTAGTCTTTTGCTCAGATTGTAGGTTTTAAGGGGATTGAAAAGGTTGTTGATTACTGGGGTATTGAAATGCATATATTAATTACAAACACTATGACGTGTTTCGCTGCCAACTTGCCATGTATTGTTGTTGTTGGTTTCCCGGTTCCGGCCAAGTAGTGCGCCTAGAACTGTAAGCGTGCCCTCGGTAAAGACACGCCTTAGACCCAACTCTCGACACTCTTATCAGCCGGTGCCGGGGTTGTATTGTGTACCGTATTGTTGAGAAGTATTGTTGCTAAGTATTGTTGTAGTCAGTCAAGTTACTCGAGATTTCTTGCTAGATGTTTACTTATAACTAATTAAACTAGGCTAAGGTTCTATTGTGCACTCTGACGACGTTTATTTAATAAATTGGTTGAAAAAATCGTTTCAATTGTGAAATGTGGGCTTTTGTCACAATCTTACCTGTTGAGGGGTTTACCAGCTTTACTGACACTGGTGATGAGAAACTGTCAATCACGCACGGTTTTGACCAGGCGTATTGGAGTTTATAATTGACGTTGTCTATTGCTTTGGACTGTGGGTGCATTTTATACATTACCCAATCGCCTACTTTGTAAGGATTGGGTTGACGACCGCTGTTATAATATTGTGTGCGTTTTTCTCTTGCCTTCCGTAGGTTATCAAGTGCATGTTGCCAGCGATTGTCTGTGGTTGGTTGAGGTTCTTCCCCAATTAATTTATTTAAATCCCAGGCTAATTGTAGTGGATGGTTTATTTCTCTCCCCAAAAATAAGCTTGCAGGTGTCGAACCGGTGCTTTCATGTTGAGCGGAATTGAATGCTATTTGAAACCAATGAATGTTTTGATCCCATGTTTGGTTGTCGGAATTGTGATATATTCTCATAGCAACTTTGAGATTTTTGTTGACTCTCTCTACGTTGTTTGCGCTTGGGTTGTACGGTGATGTAAATATGTGTTTGATTCCGAAGTTTAAACACATTTCCTTCATTTGTTTTGATTTGAAAGATGGTGCGTTGTCTGATACTAAGTATTGCGGGAAACCGTAGTGTGAGAATATGTGTTTTGTGAGAAGTGTAGTTGTGGTGGCAGCTGTCGCGTTTCTAGCTGGTAAAAGAATTACAAACTTTGAAAATGCGTCCACCACAGATAGTAGGTATGAGTTGCCTGACTTTGTCCTAGGAAGTTTGCCTACGTAGTCAATGTACACTTTTTGGAATGGTTTTGTTGCTAGATCGGATGATAATTCGCCTACCCTGGTGTTCGGAGCTTGTTTGGATCTTTGGCAAGAGAGACATGTTCTGACTTTGTCGGCTATTATTTTGTTTAAATTTGGTGACCAAAAAAATTGATTTATTTTATGTATAGTTTTCTTGATTCCTAGGTGTGCTGATGTAGGTGCTAAATGGTAGTATGTGAAAATCATGTCAATTAGTTTCGTGGGGAGTACTATTCGTGGTGTCTTTTGGCCGGGTGCTAAATGCATTAACACTCCGTCCTTTACTGTATATGCCTGGTTTCTATGTGGGTCCCTAATAATTTTGATCAACGTGGGGTCGTCTCTTTGATGTTCGTCGATGTTTTTGAAAGCTTCTGGAATTTTCATCAAAATGTTTACTGAATGTGTATTAGTGTCATCGTTTAGTGTTACTACTGTTGGTTGTGTGTCGGCGTCCTCGTATAACCTAGATAGACAGTCGGCGACTGGATTATCACTGCCTTTTATGTGCTCAGAATGAAATTGGAAAGAGTTAATGAATGTTATCCATCGCGCAATTTTACCTACTTGTCGTGGATGATTTAGAAGCCAAGTTAATGCTGAGCAATCTGTTTGAAGTGTAAACTCCCTGTGTTCGAGGTATTGTTGGAATTTTGTCAATCCGAACACGACTGCTAGGCATTCTAATTCAACTGTGGATTTGTTTACTTCGTGTTTGCTTAGTGGTCTCGACGCGTAGGCTACTGGTAATAAACTACCTTCGTGTTCCTGTGCTAATTGCGCTCCTAGTCCTGTGCCTGAACCATCTGTTTGTAGGATGAATTTTTTATTGAAATCTGGGAGTCTTAAAACTGGTTGCGACGTTAGAGCTTTTTTAATACTTTGCAAGGCGGCTTCCTGTTCAGAGCCCCATTCAAATGGTGTATCTTTGCGTTTGAGTTTGTTTAATGGTGCCGAAATGTGTGAAAAATTCGGTATGAACCTCGCGTAATACGCTGTCATCCCGATTAGCCTAGAAATCTGTTTGACATTTTTGGGGGTTGGGAAGTTAAGAATTGGTTGAATTTTTTGTGTGTCAAATGTAACTGTGCCGTTGCGAAAAATGTGGCCTAGGAATTCGATGTGATTAGATGCTACAGTCATTTTTTCTGGGTTGATCGTAAGACCTGCGTTTTGTAATCTAGTTATTACTTCCTTTATTTGATTGAGATGGTCTGAAAATGATCCATTTGAATAAATTACCAAGTCGTCGAAAAAATTGAAAATGTATTTGTATTTTATGTCTCCAAATATTTTATCTATTAACCTTGTCAAAACCTGTGATCCTGTGGCTAATCCAAATGGTACAACGTTGAACTCAAATTCCCCAAATGGGACGACGAATGCTGTGTATTTTTTGCTTTGTTCTGTCAACGGTATTTGCATGTATGCGCTGTTCAAATCCAATAATGTATACCACTTCGCTTGACCTAGATATTGAAATGCTGATTCGACGGTTGGCATTGGCGTAGACTCTAAATTAATCAAGTCGTTGAGCTTTTTGTAATTGACTACAAATCGCGTTTTGTTTCCTTTTTTGGGGACTACAAATCCTGGACTACTGTATTCGGAGGATGATGGTCTTATCACGCCCTTTTGTAATAGGTCGTCGATTTGTTTTCGTAATGCTTCGAGCTTTGGCGGTGCGAATTGGTACGGCCTACTCCTTACAACCTGCTGAGATTTTAATTTTATGTCGTAGTGTATCAATTTTGTTTGCCCTAATCGTTTCGATACTGTGTTTGGAAATGACTGTAATAATTTGTGTATTTGTTGTATCTGGTTTGGTGTCAAATTATCGCCCAAGGTGTAAGTTTTGTCTTCCTGTAGATTACTATCGTGTTGGTCTGTGTGTAATATGGCCATGACCGGTCTTGTACCGTATGGAAATGTTACATTGTGATTCGCCACGTCGATGATTGCTTTTGTTTTTGTGAGGAAATCTAACCCTAATACAATGTTTATTGGTAATTTAGGTGCTATTAGGAAACTGAATGTCCAAGAGAAGTGTCTAATTTTAAAGTGTAGCTTTGCCATGTGTGAGAAAATTACCTTGTCGCCTGAGGCTGAAATAGCGAATTGATTGATCGGAGTGATTGATTTTGTAATTAAGTGATTATTTTTGATTGTATCAAAAAGGGATCGTGAGCAAATTGACGTCGTAGACCCTGTATCTATGAGTGCATTTGTTTCAATGTCGCCGAAAAAAATTGGTACTGTACATGTTTTTAATTTAGGAAAGTTTGGAGCATTTTTGTTTTTATGGCTATGTGTGTGTGTGTTTTGGTTGATTGTTGTGTGTGAATAGGCGCTATGACGTGTCGGAGGTGCGAGAGCGCCAATTATCGTCCTCCTCTGGAGTTTAACTGTGTATTGTGTGTAGGTGTGTGTTGGTCTGCAGGGTTGGTGGGCAGGCGGTAGTGTCTGGGGTCATTGACCTGCCTCGGTGCGCCGTGATATGCACTGTTATGCACTGGTGTCCTATAGTATGTATTTGGCTGCATATGTGGTCGATGTGGGAATCTTGGTTGCCCATGTGGCTGTTGCATGTATTGTGGTGTGTATTGCCTATGTTGAGGTGTGAATTGCCTATTTTGAGGTGTGAATTGTCTATTTTGAGGTGTGAATTGCCTATTTTGAGGTGTAAATTGCCTGTTTTGAGGTGTGAATTGCCTATTATTTTCTGTTCTGGTTTCCCATCGGCGTGATTGCGAGTTGTTACCCTCCTCTAACTGTCTCACAACTTCTAATTTTGGGATAAGCGCTATTAAATCATCAAGTTTAGTCGGCGGCGGGAATCCCGCAAGACGTGCCCTATTTGTCGCGTTTATACCTGTCAATATTACCTCCAGTAAGTCGTATTCTGTTGGTATTAGGATTTCTGCTGATTCTTTCACCTGGATAATGAAATCTGAAAGTGACTCGAATTGACCCTGTACCCTATAGACTGTTTGAGTCAGGAGCTGTTGTTTTGCCCTTTCTGGCAGAAAGGTACTAATTATAGTAGGAATTATTTTACCCTTGACCTCCCAGTTCTCCTGTAATGCCATGGTCCAAATATCCCTTAATTGCCCTGCTGTTTTGTGTAACAATGCTATCGTGATTGATTTGTCGTCGGCTAACTTTAATTTCTCAATTTGAATGGCCGTTTTCAAGAAGGCTAACAATTTGCTTGTGTCCGTGCCGTCGCAGTTGGGAGCTTTCGACGCTAGATCGTCGACTAATCTCGGGTTTGTGTGGGTGTGTGTTGATTGTGTTACTGGTTTGTTTTGAGATAAAGCTTGAGCGATTGAATCGCCTATGGCTTGGGCTGTGATTCTAATCATTTCCGCCGTCTGATCCGCTAAGATGGGTGTGTTTTGTTCCGTGGGTTTTGGTGTGTCTGGTACCGTTGGCACTTGCGCTGTCACCGCGTTCTTTAAAATGACCCTATTTTCTTCCAGTGTCTTGGCTGGGGTTAAGCCCCACTTCTCGCACTGTAGAATTGCGCTTTGCGCATCAAAATCTCGTATCCATGATACCCCTGTGGGTTTTGTTTCCCACTCGTAAATCTTGGACATCTTGCCTTGATCTACTATTATTTGAATAGTAAACAAATTCAAGACCTAAAAACCTTTTTGATATCAACTATTTTACCAAACAGGTGGGAAGAGTTTGGGCTGGGCAAATTGTAATTTAATAAGACAAAGAGAGAAATTATTTAAAAAAAAGGTGTGAATTTTGCCTAATGATTGTATTTTACTGCAATTGGTGTGTCAAATGTTTGACTAAGATCTGATTCCCTATATTGTTCAAATGTATGTCGTCCCTACGATTTGAATGTCTGTACGTGTGTAAATAATATTTATTTGAATTTAAAACATGTGTTAGAAAAATTGGCTGGGTATTTTGATTTGACAATGTGTGTAAAAATGTGTTGAATTGAGTAATTTTATCTATTGTGTGTGGTGTATATTCTGACCTAGGGAAATATGGTAATCCTAACAGTATCAACCTGCTGCCTAGATAACGTTTCCTGATTACCCTGAGCAATGATACATATTGCTGTGTCACCATTGTTATTGATGTATTGCTGAATATGTCATTGGTTCCTATCCACAACAATAATGGTATTTCACTGTTGAAATATGGATTTGTGATTTTAATTTGTTTCTTTAATTGTCCAATTGTTGCGCCTGAAATCCCCATACTGTATTCTAATTTTAATTTACTACCTTCTCGGTTAACAAAATATTCCAGACGTTTAGTCAGTGAATCGCCGAGTATTTGAATTTGTATCATATTACGGTATCAAGGTGGTCGAAAGAGTGTAGCAGGGTAATGGCATGTCGGTATGTCGGAATTCTTTTGTTTGGTTGTAGTGTCGGGCCTGCATGTTCAAGGTCGCTGCGAGTGAATGAAATTTTGTGGACTGCAAAATGTAAAACTGTAACATCCGACATCTATTGCTGTACTGATTGCTGTGTCATTGTTGTACGAAATTACATGAAATTTTATGTAAGTTAATAATTTGTTAATGTGAACAATGAGTTGACTCCGTGGTTTTGGCTCGATTCAGAAGGAATCAACATTGTCAATTAACGGCCTAAATTGACTGAAATGTTGTGAAGTGACGATTTACTCAAGCAAATGTTGTTAACAGGCTCTTGGCTTTCTTTTGATTATGTAGTACATTTTTTTACATTTATTATTATTATATATTTTTTTTTTACGTTTTAAATGTTTTTCTGTTTTTATATTTATTTTATATATTTATTTGTATTTTTGTTTAAGATGAGCCTGTAATAACTGTGTGTAATGTATATTTAAATCGTGTATGTTTGCTTGGAAATAACAAATCTGGCCTTAAATCGTCGCTTTATCTTTGAACTTCTGTTATCTAACATTCCAGTTCTGTTCTAAGTCTGTCTGGCCTATTAATGACATGGACTCTCAACTTTCACTAGCCCACCTCAAATATCAAAACTTTGCTGAACAACTTAAATTCTAAACACAACTTAAATTAAGGTGATGAGTTACAACTAAAATATGTCAGACTACGCTTTAAAACACTATTTTAATCATTAATTAATTCACTGCAGTACCCTTTCGGCTGTAAAAATTATGAAATAAAAATTTTTGGGGATATTTATGACTTTTTGGGGTTGGGGAGGTGACATACAAATGAATTTAAAATTCCCCCCAATTTTGAATTTTGATTTTTTGGTCGTGGCCTGTAAACTACACTGATGTGCACTTTGACTCCTAATTTTTTGCTTTCCGTACTAAAAATATTCATCAAACACTCATTCGGCCTGTCGTCGAGGTATATTTAGTTTAATTACTGCCTTTCAGACTTGATGTCGAACTCGTGAGTGATTACATAAATGCATTTAAATATATTCATCAACTTGGTTTAGTAAAATATTAATAAAAAACACCAAAGTTCTCCTAATTCTACTTTGAAATTAAAACATCCTCATTAAAATTGATTTTTAAATTTTCCTTGGAAATAAAATAAACTGAATGATATTGATTCACATTTCATGACGTGCCTAGCTATGCATGCTCGTGCATTCCAGGTCGCCACGTGGTGTCGACCTGCAGCCTGTCGATTTCCTGTCTGAACAAAGCACCTGGCTGGTCTGAGACACGTTTTAATCTATTCTATTTCTGTTAAAATTGCATTTTTGGCCGGATCTTGACGCTCTGCTACCAATATGTGATGATGTGGTGTAGTATGAGTGTAAATGAAGATACCTGGGCCCTATATATCTTCCTCTAACCACTGCCAAATCACGCACATTTCCTGTCGAAACCCAACTCTATTGCAAGGAATTAATTTAGCTCGTCAAAGTGCACAATATTACCTTAGCTGCCTATCACAGCCAGCTTTTATGTTCTTAATGTATCTAATTATAATATAATGAACAGAGAAATATATATATATGGACTTATTCTAATTCGTGAAAAAGGTTACTAGACTTAGCAAATGTGAATTCTAATTTACGATATTAATTGCCAGACCACGACCATTCCAGAATCCAATAAATTACATAATTTAATTACTCCTGCCCTAACCTACACCCTTCCCCAACCCCTACTTCTATTAGCTAGACATCTTAGGCTACAGTTACTTATCCAGTTAGATGTACAGCTCCAGGCTCTCGACACTACACTGTACTGCTCTTGGTTCGCTGCGCGTGCCTACCCGGGTGACTGCGCGCGCATCGTAGTCATGTGACTTGCGCTATTGTAGCGATCCGCTACATAAATGATTTTATGTTTTGTTCTATTGGATATTATACATGGCAATGAAGCTGTAAATGAAGTTAGTATTTTAAATACGAATAAAAAAACGAAATTCTAAATTTAACTAATTTAGTTTAATCTTGACAAAGCCATTATTAAAATTGGTACTCAATGTTTCTTACAGACCATTATTAGAACATATTCGGTGCCATGGTACACCACTTTCTTCAAGGCTTTAGAAAACGTTTCAGGGAACTGCAATATTTAAAACATATCGTCTGTGTTAACTGAATTTACAACTAAACCCCTTCTTTATTTACCTTTCCCAAGTATCGTAAAGTTGATTTTCAAACAACATTCGTCTAGTGGTCAAAGGATAGTGTTTTACTTAAGTCACTGATATTATATTCCAAGGTTTCATCGGAATGTATATAATAAATTAAGAGATTAATGGTTTGATAAATGTTAATAATTGATAAATAATTATGAACTGAACCTCTCTTTTACCGCTGTAATTTACTGAATACAGCAGCTGGTGCAAAAATATATCGACCTCCTGGGATAGTGGGTACATAAATTTAGTTTTGCCAAGGATAAGTGAAAGATTTACTCGTAAAACCATAATGAACTTGTCCATTGAACATATCTTTTGTTTTCTTCACCTACAAACTTTATTTGAAAATTTAATAACTCTTTTGTTAGGGTCACGCAATTGAGAGTACATTTAAAATTTTACCTTGAGGGGAAATTATATTTAATTTTTAATGCAATTAAACTATCATATGTTTATTTGATCCAAAATTTGCTATAGATTCATCTTCTTGTAGTTTAGATCTTGAGATAAGTTCAAACTAAAAGTAACTGTTCAACAGTCTGTAAAACGTCGTTCATCATTCATGCTCTTTTTTAGTAAAAGCTGCCATTTTTTTCTTTATTGCACTGGAGTTACATAATATATTATAATTGTTTGCTTGATAGGATGAGTGAAAAAGAATAAATATATGCACAATTATTATGCAGCATTCGAGCTTATTTTAGACACATAAAGCAATTATTACTTAGACACGAGAGGCACATACATAGCTTATATTATTTTTTATGTGTTTGTTACATGATATAATAGGTACATACAGATTTAGACTGTAATTACACTAAACATTTATCGGATTAGTCAAACAATTTGTATATACAAAGTTTAACTGAGTTAGGAGTTGCTCACTTCAAGTTTGTTGGACAATGAAACAATCCCATTGGCTTCTGGGGATTTACCAACAATTATCATGTTGACTATACAATGTTTCTATTTGAGCGTATAACTTGTCGTGACCAACCAGGATATTAAATTTTGAATACTGGTATTATAAATAATGCTATTTTTTATAACTATGATATATTAAAGGAGCTGCTGAAATACTAAAATAGAGTAAAATAATTCAAGTCCCCGTTCTGGTCTAGATTACTATTTGTCCCTTAGTATCAGATAAAACCAGATCAAATGGATATACGCGAAACTGTGTTATGTGACACATAATTGCAGACATTTGATTTTACACTGTTGGACATAATATTATCGATACTTTATTTATTTATTATAAAATGCTGTCAGGAAGAACCTGAATAAGCTTTAGTTAACTCAAACTTTTTTTAATGTGCCTCAAACCTCAAGTTAGCAAACAATAATAAAGCTAATGTTAAATATTTAAAAAAAACATTGGACAAAGTTAGATTGGTTTGAATCATGCTGAGGGTTAGAACCTCTGGAGTCCAATTTGTTATAGACTGAAATCGCAATCTGTAGAATTGAGAAGAGAATAAAAGTACAACAACTATTCCTCTGTTCGGAATTTACCTGTGCTTGATTGTTTTAACTTTATATGAAAGCAAAAATATGTTAGCAGAAAGGTGATTTAATTGATGAATTCCAATCCAACCGACTTAGTATAATCCATAGAAATTAATACAATAAGTAAAATTGTATACTATTAAATATTTACTTAAAACGTTTACCTGAAAATAAGTTTATAATTAATTTAATTTCTGACACCTTATATAACTTTTAATTTGTTTGTTAGTGCATTTAAAATTCATTTAATTCATTTAATAGGAAAAAGATCTATGAAGAATATGTGTTTGTTTTTCAACTATCACTTTCTTTTGCAGAATAGTGATTCAAGTGAAGATATGTATAACAGAGGGTTCTGAACAAAATCAGATCAATATTTATATTGTATTTTAATTAGGTACGTTATCAAGCTATCTTATTACCAGAGATAATTTAATGTTGGAACAAAATCCACAGTTGTTTGGGGGTCAAGCATACAAAATAACATATTTATAAAATGTGATTAAATGCTGGTCTATTTGTTTAATTGTTGCTTGTCTGATTTTTTTCTGCTTAGAGTTTATTGATACTGCAGTATACAGGGTTAGTAAAAAGTGTGGAGACCCCCTCTTATTTTTTTAACGGCCTATACTAGAAAAACTAAACTCGGCACACATTTATGGCATGTTATGAAGTACTTTTTGGGCATAACCGTCACTTGGTGTACATCCCCAAAATTGGGGATTTTGGAGGAAACTCAAAAATTTCAAATACAAAGAACTATCGAGTGGCCCCTCACTTTGAAGGTTCTGGTAAAAGAAAACCAAAAACGCAAACTAGAGGTCTTTATCTCAATACAGTAAAAAATGGCAGCCAATTGAAATTCTCAGAAGTTGAATTTAACTTGCAGCTTTCCAAGTCTGGAGACCCCCTGTAAATTTTGTAGCGGCTCACACTAGGAAAACTAAACTCTACACACCTTTTTGGCCTGTTATGAAGTACTTTTTAAGCCTAATAGCCACTTGCTTACCAAACCCAAAATGGGTGATTTTGGGGGAAACTCAAAAGTTTTAAATGATAAGCCCCATCAAGTGACCCCTCATTTTGAAGGTCCTGGTAAAAGAAAACTAACAACGCAAACTAGAGGTTTCTATCTCAATCCAGTAAAAAATGGAAAATTGAAATCTTTAGAAATCGGAAATAACTTGCAATTTTATATTCAATTGGCTGCCATATTTTACTGTGTTAAGATAGAGACCTATAGTTTGCGTTGTTAGTTTTCTTTTATTATGACCTTCAAAATGAGGGGTCACTCGATGGAACTTATAATTTTAAATTTTTGAGTTTCCCCCAAAATCCCCCATTTTGGGTTTGGGAACTTATGAGAATTTCAATTGGCTGCCATTTTGTACTGAACTGAGATAGAGACCTCTAGTTTGCGTTGTTGGTTTTCTTTTACCAGGACCTTCAAAATGAGGGGTCACTCGATGGGTCTTTGTATTTGAAATTTTTTAGTTTCCCCCAAAATCCCCCATTTTGGAGATGAACACCAAGTGGCGGTTATGCCCAAAAAGTATGGGTCGTTAAAAAAATAACAAGGGGTCTCCACACTTTTTACTAACCCTGTATATAGGAAACGTTATTTATTTTATAGGTTATTACTATCAAAGTCATTGGACATAAACTTTATCTTTCCTATAGTTTTGAAAAGGGAAAAATGTCCAAAAAATGATAAATAATTACCTCTTTTGGCAAGTGCTCATCAAATATAAGCAAGGGGATAACATTTACAAAAATATGTTTTAGATTATTTATTAGTAATTTTTTAAGTTATTTCAGAATACAATTTTCCGACAAAAATCATTGCACATCCTAAAATTTATTTAAGTTGGTAGCTCATATTCATATGTATAGGATGTTGTAGTAAATACGTAGAAAATGTTAACTGAATCCACATATACGATGTTTTCCATATTCATGTTTGTTCTGTTACGTTTGTAAATCAGAATATAAATATTTGTGTCTTTCTAAATTAAACTTGCGTCCAATGTAAACTTGTTAAATAGAGAAATTTGTTTTACTCGTTCAACATTTCGCATCATATCTCCCAAAATAATTGTCCATACGAATAATTGAATCAAGGATGATTCTTTTAAATTAATAACGCAGAAAAGTTTAATTTGAAGTTGGTGTCATCATGAAAATATGTTAAATCAATGGGTTTGTTTGGCTTTTGTTTAACATTTGTGTGACTCTGAGCAAAAAACACTTAAAAAAATTTTCTGATAGTAAATCTTTTTTATAGTTTTACTCATGAAAAACGAGCAATATAAAAATGTTTAACCCCATTTGCTAAAACAAATTAGACCTTTACTTATTCTGATTTTTGATATGGAATATCAAGCCTGACTCAGAAAATCTAAATATGCAAAGGACTAATTTATCCTAAAATGGGGTTCGAAATATGTAAACCGATTTTTTACAAATTGTTTTGCTTAGCCAGTATGACTTTTTAATTTGACACAGATCATCTGACTACACATAAAATTGATTGCATACCACTAGTATCATGGCATATCAACCTATTTCTCATTGACATGTTGGCAAATAAAACGTAGTAAGCATGTAATCACATGATTTGTGTGTGTAATCGCTAATAATGTTATTCAAAGACTCAGCCAAAGCTGCATTGCCACAGTTGGTCGTCGTATAATGATCTATTGTTAAAAGTTAAGCCCTTAACTTCAGAGTACTTGGTACATTCAAGCATTATCGAGCCAATCAAAGCTCCTTTATTGCTTTACGTTTATAATCTTTTACTTAATTGTAAGTGCGGTAGAGTAAATCACGTCACAGCTTATTGGAGAGGCTTATATTGTTAAATTGCAGTAAATGATGCGACGAATACTATTATTTTATAGTTACGAGGGTAACAGCAAGTTTTCAAATCTTACACATTTAATCACACACAATACATTTGTAATGGTAAATTTGCTGACAACATACATGACATAGGGTTCCCTCAAGGGTTATTTCAATCTTAAAACTGGTTCAAATGTCTATAACTAATTATTAAGCTATTATTTTCTGCATTAACACACTCCTTTAAATACGTATTTACGAGTTCTAACAATATTTTGGAATGCTTTTGTATTTATTTTATTGCAATAGTGTGGAAATAATTACAATGGTACTGTAATTTATCTCTAGTCCTTAATTTAATTGATTGCTCTAGATACTTAGCGTAAAGATAAAGATTAACGATAAAGATTAAGATCCATTTTAATTTCTTCCCCAATAGATCATTCGTAATGTGCTTTATAATTGTGTTTGTAATATTTTAGATGTCTTCAATGCCATATTTTAGGAAGTATCTACTAACAGGACCCCTGATGATGTGGCCGTTACCTCAAAACTTGTATTTTTTTGTAGGTAATTAAAATATTTGATAGTAATACCTTTTTTAGAAACAAAATTATTACAAAGACAATAGTTGTGTTAGTATTTTTAGTATTCTTTACTTTTTAAATATATGGTAAAATGTCCAGAGCAAGTTATTTTTTTTACAAAGTTAAACTTTTTATTTTATTAAACTCGCTTGAGAAAATATTTTTATACTTATAATGCTGAGCATATTATTTTATAGTTCCAGCCATAAAACTATTAGGATCTTGCCTATTTTATGAAGAGTAAATATTTATAAAATCTTACAAAATTCGTGACATAAGTATATTTTTATATAAACCTATACATAAATATCGTTGCTAAATAGCATGCAATCGTACCTCCTCTACCTATAATGGCGTCTCATAACAGTTATATTACCGTCACAGGGTCAACTCAATATCCTGCCCAGTGATATATGGTGATCCCTTTATAGTATAACAGATGAGACGTATAACAATGCTATTAACTAAACTATTATATTTATCAATGTGTATACCTTGGACTTCTATGGACAAAGGACCTCTGCATTCCTACATTCAATCTGAGGTGATTCATCATAAATATTTCTACTTTAGGAAGATTTTTACTTTGGAGCAAAAACCTTATCAATCAATATTTATCGTTTGTATATCTACTAAATTTTCATCACTAGGGGTCAAAATGAATATTTGTTAAACCACCTCAAGTCCAAAGAATTTCTCTTGAAGGTTTTTCCTATTATAGTAAATTCAAAATCTTATAAAAAAACCAATTGTCAACTTATTAGCTGAACAAGATAGTAAATAACCAAGTAATTATATATTTACCTGATTATTTAACCTAAAACGTGATAGTTTTAAATGTGAATTTAGATTAATTGAGAATGAAAATAGATCAAAAGAAGAAGATTTAAGACTTGAATCTGCTCTAAGGATCTGTTTAAAACACGACTTGACGTTCACATTTTCAGTTACACAGATATAAGAGTATATGCAACTTTTGAGCACCATGGTCTATGCGGATAACTTATATTGAGGGAAAGGTAGGAGAAGCCTGAGGTTATGCTTCTACTAGGGTAATCCGTGATACATTAACCAGTAAAGTGATCTTGTCAGTCCACTCAAACATAATTAGTTATTAGCTCAACCTCTAATAATAATGCAATTAGCTTTTCCGCAGCATACCTTCGGCGTAGTGTTATAATTTTGTACCAAATGTTATGATTTTTACTCTAGCTATTGTGCTAACGAACATTTATATGGTCAAAAACAAATATGAAAAATCAGGAAATTCATATGATTTTTTAAATTAGAAAATATTATCCTATGTTTTTTTATCGTAGGTTTTTTAAATCCCTGAAACATAATTCTCAAGACTTCCAGACCAACTCTTTGTTATAAGTAGCTTAGGTTGGACTGTGATAAACGACATAAGCTTTTGAGTTATTGGCGCTACCTTGATACTGTAGTACTTCGGCTGAGTTACTAGACACAACACTCCACAATTTATAACTTATAAAACATTATATAGCTTAGATCTATGAACATGATCTAATATAATAACTAATTCACATCACTTTCTGATTATGGAAAACTGTACGAACAAATTGAACCTGTTTTGAAACTTGCTTGAGAAAATATTTAAATCGCATTTTTTGTTCATGATGTGGCGTTATTACGTTTTTCCTTTTTTTCGCTCAATAAAAATAACCTTGGCATTTTTTTTTTAATTTTAACGACTATTTATTGTATTTTTCAGGGATCGTTAATAATTTTGGTAGCGTTTGATCTTAGGCAAGAGGTGAGTTCAAATTATTCGCCTGTTTTCTTTTAAATGATCCTAATTGAATTCTTTGATTTGTAAGATGTTATTCATTAACAACAGTAATATATTTTTTATTTACGATTATTAAAATAAATTATAATATTTTATGACTTTTAATTATTTCATTGAGAGAAATTCAGATTTTGCAACCAAGCAAATAGAAGCTTGTTCATTACTGGTTTGATTTTACAGGTTCTCCAATAATATATTTTGTTAAACTTTCGTTGGACGTTTGATTGTATTTAAAAAAAATTTAAACCCCTTGAGATGAACACTATACATTAGCTATAACAAATACTAATCAGGATAGCTTGTCAGTTAAACTATGATTTAATGAAGAAGACAATGAGATTTCAGGATCAGATTAAACAAATAATAAAAATATATCGGGTCAAACTCATCCCATTTCCACTTACTCCACAAAACCACAAAGCTTCACCCCATTAATCCAAGAGGGACAACATGCGTTTTCATGAGACACTAAGACTTGTTACTAGACCTGAGTAAAAGATTGATTTTTTTACAAATATTGTTTATGTCAAGTAATACGTTATCAAAAGATATTTTGTATTTTTATTTTACTATTGAACTTACCAAATATTTAAAAATAGATTTAAACATACCTTGACAAGTTAAAATATCATTTACCACATTGAATCAATTTGATTTTGTAAAATATCTTTCTAGCATTTATAAACAAATTAGAGAAAGATTTAGCAAATCTTTTATCAAATCAAAGCTTTTGCTTCTAAAATGGCTGTTTTCTACACATTCATTTCCAAGCTAACTTAGGTCTTGATCCAGGGTGATTGATACAAGTGTGCCAGCTGGTTTATTCCAAAAGTAGAAGAGATATCAAAAAATGTTAAACTGTAACTGCCTTAGATTTTGATATAAAAATGTAGGACAAGTAGAAAAAAAAATTTAGCCACTAATTTTCCAATATGTCCGCCAACTTTTTCTGATATTTTTCTTATATAAGACCCTATATTTTATGCAATTATTGAAAGTAAATGCCATTTAAAAACGTTTTTATTCTTGGCTTTTTTTCTCTAAAGCTACTCATTTAGGAGTTACAGCGTGTGTAAACTAAGACAAAATGACTTGCAGTGTGTACATTCTACGCCATGTAGATCCTAAATAAGTAAGTTAAGGGAGAATTTTTTTTTTTCCTAGGACGCTAGGCACGAGCCTGGGATTGTTTTTCACATTACTTCAGGCTAGACCTAGGGGTTGCGGCATTATCACTTAGATAAATCCATTGGTGACTTGGCGGGGATCGAACCCGGGACCTCAGGGACTGAAGTCCCGCGCTCTAACCACTACGCCAGCTCGCTCCCAAACCAGCTCGCTCCCCAGCAAGTTAAGGGAGAATATGGTATGTTAAAATAAGTCTTAGAATTGCATCTGCATTCTAAAAACCTCATAAAATACATACCATTTTTGAAATAATGGAATCAATATTTTTTTTGTTTCTAATGTTTTGTAAGAATGTAGATGCAATTTTTAAGACTTATCTACTCCTAGCATTTTCTCTATAAACCTACTCGTATAGGAGCTACATGGCGCAGAAATTACACTGCAAGTCATTGTTTCTTAGTTACCTAAATGAGTAGTTTTAGAGAAAAATTCCGATTATAAAAACGTTTTTTAATAACATGTACTTTCAATTTTTGTACCATACATTATAAGTAATGACTATGACCCATTAGGTGTGTATGTGATTTTTTACGTACATAAAAATTAAATACTGATAAACTTCCAAGTACATAAATCTTACATGCCTCGTACTTTGAACTTACAGTTAATAAATCTTTATATAGTTGAATAACTGACCTTAGAGCTTCTTAAAGGACCCTAGAGCTTTTACCAGGAACTCCTTTCAAAACACAATGTGACCAATGTGCCGTGAGAGTGAGAATCGCTCTGGAAGCTATCTCGCTCAAAGACCACCCATTCAACTACAATAAATCACAAGGAATGGGAAAAGTTCTTCAAAACTGTTAAAACATGTTGTAAAGTGTATTATATTTATTTAGTAATAATGGTAACACACAAATATTTGATATTTTTCAATATTTTCTTGATACCCAAAACGATAAACATTTAAAGTTTTGGTTGGCTTGATTTTCGTAAGCCTGTTAAAAAGGATTTAAGTATTTTAGTCTTCTAATAGGAAATTCATTTAGTCAAAGTAAATAATTGTAAATAATTGTTATTACAAAATAATAGTATTACTTTATAAAATTTGTTTATGATAAAGTTTATTACGAAATTGCTTTTTTAGAGGAAACTGGGTTTATTGTTGGTAGAAAAACTTTCTCTGTAGAAAAAGTGTAGAGTGACTTGCAATTATGATAACTGCCCCAGGCACATAGCTTGTCACGTGTTCGTTTTATTCAGATATTTAATTTAAGTTTCTCTTTGGGCAACTGGTTTTTAGAGTAGTTTGTACATTTTATTTTGTTCAGAATAATGCTATCAATACAGAAGTGACCTCTTACAAATATATTCTTACTATGTATAATATTACAAATAAGAAAAATTTGATGTTTGTGAGTAGACCTACGTCATATAATCAATCAAAATAAAACGTTTAGACCAATTAAGCTAAAATATTGCTGGGATAGAGGATAACAGATGGAAATACCAAAAACGTTTTCGCAAAACTTTCCTAGGACTACGCCTAACTGTCTTTTTTAAGTTCCCATGCTATTTTCATGAATACAGAAATTTGTGGGGAGTGAGCTGGTCGAACGGTTAGAGCGCGGGACGTCATAGTCCATCGGTTCCCGGGTTCAACTCCAGCCAAATCACAAATGGATTTCATCTAAGTGATACTACAACCCTAGCCTAGCCTGAAGTAATGTGAAAAACAATCCGGTTATCTGAAGTAATATGGGTGATTCCGACCGTGTACAATGCCTGAGGTCACTACATCACTGTGACGTCATCAATGCCCAGGGGTAAGATTCCGCTACCTCATGACAGTGAGGTAGCCATAGGCTATTAGCTACAAGTCTCTGGTGAAACTGACGATGAATGTTAAAGACGTGAACGGCAAAGCCTGTACCATTAATTTTCGTCAGGGTATCTTCCACCACCATTTCCTTCATATCAACCAAAAATCTTCCTATATTTTGAGACCGATGGATGTATTTTTACATTTTATGAAGGTGCTGGTAACGTGGATGTGTGTACGAGTGTGTGTGTGTTTTATATTCAAATTCAATTGATTTTCATAGTTTTAAACTGTTTGTGATCTACTTTACTATGTATGCTTTAAATTATGATATTACTTTGGTGCATTTTAATTTAAACAACACTGCTGTATTCAATATGTCCTTCTCTTAGTTACAGAGTTTATAAGAAAAAAGCTAAAGTTAGAAGATTTTGCATGAAATGTTAAAATACATATTATTAAATTAAACTATATGGTATACAGATTTTTAATTGTCCTACACACTTTAGTTTTTAAGTCAAGGCTATAGAACGTAACACAACACAATTCAACCGGAAATCGTTCTATGGAAAGGTATACTGTTAATACATAATGTAAGGTAGATTATCTCCTATAAGTAATTTGCGAAGGAGTACTCCTCTTCCACAGATAATAAATGTAAACGATTTTCTATTTTTTTCCTTTTTCTGATTTATACGTGAATTTTCCAATTTGTAACTTGAATGCCAGGTTTGATTAGCTAGATAAATATTTAATACTACAGTAGTATTCAATGAGCAAAAAAAATTTAAAAAAAGGAAATTTTGGCCTACCAGGATGGTTGTAATCAAATATATTGTTTTTATGTATGTATGTATGCCTACTGTAATTGAATTTGATTTTAGTTAAGTTTCAATTTTAAGTTTTTAAGTTTTCGCTTTCAACCATTATATCAAACTAATTTGTCAAGAACACGAAGCTAAACATTTTTTAATACATCATTAACCTTTATTATCGTGGAGAAGAATTGAAACTATCAAAAACTGTAATGAACAACTGACCAAAAAAACCATTTTAGTGAAACATTTTACTGCATTGTAATCGAACAATTTGACAATATCTTCTTTTAAATTATGTTGTCCATTTTGTAGCCCTTGAACTGCGTAGTATAGACTAAACTAGCAAGACGAGGTGCGTAATAGTGTAGTCTATATCTTCTTTTACTGAAAACCCAATACATTTTAAAAATAAACAACGATTTGTTTTGTTTGTTTTAAGCCAGTGAACATAGCAGTATTATTAATATTGAACTATCAGCTAGTGTTCAAATTTAATTTGAATTAACTAAAATATGGTGTGACATGATTTATTTAGTGTATGGCTTAATCTGTTGATTTTTGGTTAGGTTGCGTCATTTAGTAATTTTATTCCATCCATCAAATTAGTAGGATGAAAATTGTTATACTTAACGTTATGCAACCATACCACAACCAATAGATACTGCAAACAAATTGTAAAAGTTGAAAGCAAAATAATTTTCAGTAAGTTAATTACATGTAAATGTGGGTAAATTTTTAACTACTTCGCACCTCCTATGACCCAGCTAGTGAATAATACATTGCAAGGCAGCTTTGGCTGTTTCAATCACCTCTAAGGATGTTTACAGTTAATCTGTTGAGTATATAATCATCAGAGTTACCAAACAACCAGGAAGTGAGCAAACTCGCTCAGTCCCTGGAGTCTTCAGCATCTGATGTAACACTGAGCTTTTCCTCTGTCACTTTGCAAATCAGTTATAATTTTGAACTGTTACAATGTATCATGCATTTATTATATTTAACTTGGCCTATTATTATTTCTAAATTTAACAATGAACGCAAATTTTACCTATGATATTTTAAATCTTCAATTTCATATCGCATGCTTAAGGAATTCCATCACATATTGTTCAACAACGCAACTCAATATTTGTTTAAATTCTCTTTACATGCATTGATTATTGTATTTATATCCATACAGGTTAACTAAAATGTTTATTTATTGTTCAGTCATGATTTTGCTTGAGTGTTTTGCCTATTAAAAAATGTATAACACTCACACTTTGAAAAATGTAAAAAAAACCCTCAAATAATATTATTTAAATCAATCAACGTTGGTAAATTGATTTTGTATTAAGTCAAAGCTTATATTTGTGGCACCTTAATTTTGTAGAAAAAGGTTACTTTGATAGAGTAATCGGAATACAAATATTTAATTCATACATACTGTTTAAAATATACAATGCATCTTAGAGACTAACTAGTCTAAAATTCCTATAATTATTGTATTAAGTAAACGTTTTAAATTAATTATCAGCTTTAAAAGTACTTCTGTGTTAAGTCATTTCTATGTTTAACCGTACCAACTTTTAACCAGAGAATAAAAACATATTTGAGACGAATTTCGAAAAGAACTTTGTAAATCAACTTTAAATATTTAAATTGGTGTGAAATAAAAGGTTACACTATACCTTAACCAAGAAAACTGCTACCAATACTATTAGGTAAGTAAAAACTAATTTACATTGAACTTTTTGGAATTGCTGTCTTCTATACCACGTACTACATTTTTTTTTTTTTTTATCTTTTATCTGAGAGAAATTCTTCTCAGAAAAGAAATTTAATTAAATATCTCAATAAAGAAAGAACGTGACAAGCTAGGTGCCTGGGGCAGTTATCATAATTGCAAAGTCACTCTTCAGGTCTCTTACAGAGGAAAGCTTTTCCAGTAACAATAAACCCAATGTCCCATGAAAGTAAGACAGCCAGTAAACTGGAAATAGTTGTACACATTGTTGAATTGTTTAAACTAAATTATTTACTAGTTTATTGTATTGGTTACCGATTTGTTTGTTTAGTTATAGATTTTTATGTCGTCTGCCTTAAAAACATGTTTATTTTGTGTTAACATTAACATATCCTTTATTATTGTTTTATTTTTTTAGGTTATACGTTAGCTACGTTATTTCAATTTTAGTTTAAGTTGTAGACAAAAAAACTCTTTTCACTACTGCAATTTGTAAAAGAGTAAATAAACGTGTTTGGATTCAAACTTCATCCATAAAGCTACTGTACAACACTAATAGTCACAACATTGTTTATAAAATAGTATCTAGTTTTAAAATTGATGTTATCACCATAAAATAAAAGGATTTATCAATTTGTATGAGAAAGTTTTTTTTTATGTGCTTTAAAACAATGGAGGAAAAGTTGTATATTAAAGATAACATTTAAGTAATGTGTTGTAGTTGTGGTTGGTAGTGAATATGATTTTTTTTTTATTTCTAACTGTCTAAATTTAATATTATTACTACTACTTAAAGTATTACCTTCGTAATACGGGGTAATCAACATTATTATAAGGTAATCATGTTTAGTTACTGATAACAATCTGGTCAATAGTGTTAGTTCAAGACATAAAATCGGCTGCATGTCTAAGTCACTTGTTATATTTACAGTATGTGTGTCATGCTTTAAGGATATTACTCTTATTTGTTAGTCAACATAATAAAAGCCCAAAAACCCCAGTTTGTATATTTAATACACACCGTTGCCTATATGCACATGGATGCAACAACATTTCAAAGTAAACTCTTGAAAAAAGGATTTAAATTTCGTATTGAAGCAAGTAATTTAAAAAATGACTTTTTAAATTGCACAAAATAGCACAAAACTACAAAATATGACATTCAAGAGGAAAATATTTAGGTCGGTTCTCATCAGTTTTATCTCGATCGCGGCAGACTTTCAATCTGTCAGAGAATCTACCGTAACACTGTCAGCGAGTTTCATCTGTCCTCATTTTCAACTCAACTGAACATGAATTTAAAGAATGAATACTACCAAACGTAAGTTTACGTGGATAAAAAGTTAAAAGAAGTAGTAGGAATATGACACATTTTGTCTCAAATGCAAATTTGTATTATTAATTTATATATTTTCATACTGCTAGTGATCTATGTAGAACTGAAGGTTTGTGATGACATGAATTAAATCACATTCTTATATTTCGGTTTATGTACAGTCGTGTACGTCTAATTCAAAGATGTAGTATAAATTTTTGGTGCCAAATCATGTATATTTTTTCAGCCTTAAATTTTAAAATTTATTTTAATTTTGCAATTGAAGTAACCTGCATTTTGGAATGTGGTTGTTTTAAATTTAATTCGTAGCAAGGCACTTTCATAAATGTAACCTCAAATCCTCTTCCTAAGCAGTTATCAAAAGTGACATTAAAAAATGTAAATGATCAAACATGATTATATGTTTTGATTGTTTTAACTAAATCACGAGTTTACGAATATATTTTCTTAATATCACATATTTAAATCATTTTCGTTCAACATACAATTTTTATTTGTCTATTTTGTGGTTCAACACAGGTACGTGGTCTGTTAACACAATCTGAAGTTTGAGAGTTTTGAATATCTTATATAGTGTAAGTATCGAATTTTATAGCTACACATTTTCATCATACAATATGGATACCATGAAATAAAAACCCACACCTTTAATTGTAGCATAATACTTACATGTAAAAAAGGAAAACACTTATATCAAGAAAATCTCCTTTTAAAAGACATAAACTTTAAAATACTAAACAGGAATGTTATTAACCATCGCCTATGACTTTAGCAGTAGATATTAACAACATGGAAATGATTTAATAATAACCACCATTCCATAACCACTTTCCACTTAACTCAGTTATTGATAACCGCTTATAAGAGAACTGACTGTAATGTACGATCCAATATCAGAAACTAATGGGCGGAAATTTGAGTTAAGTTGGGTATAATGGCCAACCGTATCAACAGGTTCAGTTAACAGTGTCTATTTGAAGGCAACAATGAATGGTTATCATGTTCGTACTGAATTAAACTACAAAATTAGGATTAAAGTGTATATTTCTAAATACAACAAAATACATTTCACCCAATAAATGATTTCACTAGGAGATTATATACTTGCTTTGCATCATAGTTATGTAGTGGTTGTCAATTGGGTAATTGTTCTGCTTTTCAATATTCATTAAATGTGCATTTAAATATTATGCACTTTAATAGACTACCTAATTGCTATGCTTCTAGATACGAAGTTATCATCTCAATTCACCGTTTGAAGTTAAGTATATACTGTATAATATGAGGGTGGTTTCTCTAAGTAAGGGTTGGTTTCGCGTATAATCCGTAGTTCACTAGTACGCTGTAACTAGGATCATCACTATTTTAAAGGCATCATTTGTGAACAGCAAAATTTCAGATCAGATGTCATGTACGCTTCGGTGTGACTTTTTAAACATTTTAAAACGATAAAATCTTCTGCCGTTAATATGACTTGCAGTTTATTTGTAAAAAAGTTACGATATCATTTTCTCGATGACATACTAGAATTTATAAACATATGCATTTTGATTCTTTCGATGATTAAGGGGTTTTTTAATCCATTTCATTACAATGGTAGTTTTTCGGGTTATAAATTCTTATCAGTATAAAATAAATTTGTTAATAATGATGTATCGCAGTAGTAATAGAGTATTCTGTAATAAAACCCCATTTATCATTAATTTACAAAAGAAAAAAATACAAAATCACCGAGTAATAAGAAACCAGTTAAATTATTTAATGGTTGACAAATCCCCTACTTAACTGGAATGTAAATAACGAAAGAAAAACACCTGAGCGGGCTGTTTACAAAACGGACTCAGCTCTCGGGACTTGGAGGTTGTCACTTTATTGTCCCTTACGTTTGTGTTTAAGTTTCTATATCTTTGTGTTTGCCTGAAACTTTGAGTTATTGATAGATTTATTTTTTGCTATTGTGGTTAAGATTATTTAGCCAAAACAAATTTATTACGATGCTCTTTTAATACACAAGGACGACCCACAATTTTTAAAATTGAACATAATGTTTTATAAGTACATCTTTTAACACAAACACTTATTTTTCATTACATATATCGTTTAGAATATGAATATTGAGTTCATAATTCAAACCCGTAATATTTGACGAAACCATTATTTCTCTATGCAGTAAACATAATGCAACATGCATGTGGGTTTTTTAACACTTATTGTTACAAAATGTAAAATTTTTAACATGGATTTTTTACAAACATTATTTATTGACGTTTGTAATGCCATGTACTTTATCGCCTGCAATAAAATAATAATATTTATTATTATATTATTACGGGAGAAGAAATACAAAACCTATATCAATGACTGATTTGAGTGGTGGACTTATTATTTTTAAGAATTAAACTTTGGTTGGTTTACCTTTATTTGTCATATATGCGTTTATAAGTACATTAATAAAATAAAATATTTATTTAATCTTGACTGAGACTTTTTAGTGGATTTTCCAAAGGGAATATTTGACTACCGTAGGTAAGCCCTGGATCCAGGACCGATTTACTTTTTAGTTTTGTTTTTATATGTATATAAACTGTAACAGAGTTTTCATAAAATGTGTCAGCCAGAGGCCTGCGACGGAGAAGATTGTACATTGAGGATATTATTTTATCAATCTTACCTGTCCAGCGGGGTTTAAAAGATGGATCACTGATTTAATAAATACAGATTTATCATGATTGTGTTATCGTTGTAAGCGGTACCAGACATAACTTTTTTTTACTCATTCATATTATAAACCAGAAACGTTTATCGACTAAAATGGAAAGTTGAGGATTCTT
This sequence comes from Macrosteles quadrilineatus, assembly GCF_028750875.1. Lineage (NCBI taxonomy): Eukaryota > Metazoa > Arthropoda > Insecta > Hemiptera > Cicadellidae > Macrosteles > Macrosteles quadrilineatus. Next base: position 75,021,935 of record NW_026542602.1, on the reverse strand, counting down.
TGCGGAACTTAGTCTATGCACAGTAATCGAATAACTTAACATTTGTGAAGTATCAATTATAAGCATGAATAAAAAACACAAACCTATTTTTTTACACTTTTTATGTGCCCGCATGATCAGTAACAATGTAAATAAGATGTCCTTTTACTAGGCACATTAAGCCTAAAAGGCGTACTTTTTTAATTTCTACAAAATGATTACTTTCAAAAATACACATCAACGTAGGCACAGTTAGTATATTATTTGTATTCTACATAGGGTATGCAAACAAATTAAACGAAAGACCTATCATATTTTTTCATCGCTGTGTTTTGTGATAATCGGATAAAATGTATTAAAATACTATGCACTGATGTATTTACTAAAATACATAACTGATATTATTTCCAATCATTTGAAAATATATCTGGATTTATGAAAGATGCATAGTCATGAGAATAATTAATTAGTTTTAAAATTCCTCTACGGACTATGAGTAATATGGTTGAATGCATTTCTCCAGCTCCATATCCACCTTTATAAAGTTACCGGTCAAAGTTACCTATACGCGTAATGTGAGTTTGACGAATAAGGGTGCTTCAACTTCCCGTCAAAGCTAAAAGCTTATTAACTGAAATTTAGTTACCTTAGTTATATTGCGTTTCATGTTAAGGCTAACTCTCTTTCACATCGTATGGTTTGTATTGTAAAATATATTAATTCAAATGATTATAAAATTAAAGTAATTATTTTAGTGGAGGGCTTTTTTGCAAAAAGTATTTAAATGATTAAAGATTAAGCAGTGAAAGAAGAAAACCTGAAACAAAAGCATTTAAAGATTTAGATCTAGTTAAGTTTTATTGGAATACCAATCATGAGTATAACTGGAATACAGGGTGGCTAAAAAGTAACATGCACTCCCTTTAACTTTTGAACCTTATGGGATATTTGAAATTGGTTTGCAAGATCCGTATTAGATATAAGGCACTACAATAATTATGGTTAATTTAGAAAATGTTGCCCTTACAACGGGGATAGGGAGTAACTCAAAGATTTAAAATGGCAAGTAAAGTTGAGTTTGGTATCATTTTACAGGTTTTCACGGTTCTAAACAATTGGCATAAAGGAAACTTACATTGGACAACTAATAACAAAATTGCGCCCTAAAAAGTTTCTAATCAAAATAACCATCAGAGTTGCTGAAATTAACTTGCACCCTCCTTAACCTTTTAACTATTTGTGATATTTTGGATCGGTTTAGTGGCCTGATTTAGATTTTGTTTACGTGAATTGTTTATATGATGTTTATATTATGACCCTGTATATCGCACATGTTTATAGAAATATAGAAATGTGATTATTAAGTTATGAAAAACTGGGTATACTTTTAATAAAATTTACAATTTACGAGGGAACACATAAAGTGTATGTTTATTATTTTAAACACATGAAGATACGAAATACAGTATAAATAAATTACTACATTACTATGTGGCTATATGTTATTCACCGAAACACAAAATTTGAACGTATTTTTTAACGATGACATTGAAAGCCAAATGTCAGGTAAAATTCATCAACGTCAAAGGCAACGGCTTAAAACCAGAAATGTTTGGGTTTTCATTAATCGAAACGAATGTTCATTTAACTGTTTTATTGTGTAACTGTATGTATCAATTGTAAAAATTGATCATGTATAAACTATCAGTAAAATTATGAAATAGTTCTAGTAATTCTGTTAAAAACAACGTTTTTAATTTGTAAAATCCTATTTTTTGCTGTATTTGTACTCTTTCCTTGTAATAGCAAAGACTCTACTAGAGTTTTTTTTTTCTCAAAAATTAATTTAACTTTACTCTGTAATTTTTTTTTTTTATAATAGTTATAATTAAAGTATGTTTATGAAAATGTAAGGTAATGCAAATTTTACCTGAAATAATTTGGTTTCTCAGTCTTTAAAAAGCAATGAAAAGAAACACATAACAATATCATATAACCAATTTTTGTTTCATCCCAAGTGTTTTATTGACCACTGCAATCACGAGGACATTTCCCGGCTCGGTGACTTGGAAAACAAATACTTGGTTGTTTTGTAGTGAGATATCTTATTGTGACTTTACTGTATACAGTAGATGTAGTTCCTGAAAAAGGTTGGCTGCAAAGGCTTCACTGGATATTTCCGATTGCATATAAGGTCACTTGCATAACAAATACTAGGTTGACTTGAGTGAAATAGCTCGCTGCATCTCTACTGCACCACTATAAAAAATTCTATATGTTACTGAAATTACACTATCCAGTTTTGGGTTTTTTTTTTTTTTTTGTTTTCATTTACAATTCTTATTAAAGTTTATTATTTTATACTACCACTAACAAAAACTAAAATAAATTAATATTTCTATGATATTGGCCATTGTTTCGAAACCGCATACTTTAGTAAGGCACCAATAATAGCTGTAAAACTTACTTTATATGAGTGGTTATGGGTGCCATTATAATGAAACGTGTTTTAGTAAAGAATAAGTTATATTAAGAGAAAACATGTATATTGTACTTTATACATGCATCAAGTATGCAATCTTAAGCCTTAACGTTAGTAATGTACCTTGATATTTGCTCAGTTTTGAAACGTGTTGTAAGAGCTGTGTACTTGTTATAATGTTGATCTAATCCGTATTTTTATCCAGTGCAAAAGTGTAAACACAAGAAAGCTATGAATATCTGATCAAGGTTGACCGCTTCCAATATGGATCAGCAATTCAAAACCCTCTCCTATCTTGATAGCACGTCAGCATTTTTTTGCTGTTTTCCGAAGAGCATACGTCAAACTATAACGGAACACGACGATAGTAAAAAAGAGAACTTACTTGTTAATTTACTTTAACTTACTGTACTTCATTGGTACTTAAACAGTACTTTGCAAATATTAGGATTCATCTAACAACTAACCAATATTTAAATTTCAATGAATTAAAGTGAAATTATACACAATACTGAATGTTGGTTTTCACACTTGTCGTTTAAATACCAAAGATACTGAATATTGTATAACAATATTTTTTTAACATTAAATAAAGTTTTCTTTATGTAATTTTCTAAACAGGACCAAAAGTCTTCTCTATACACACATTGCGTATTCATATTAAATACTTAGAACCACAAGTCATGGCTCAGTGGTCTTACTTGTTAGGCCAAATATTACATTCTTTCCTGAATGGGAAGGGGTCCTGAGCTGAATACGGTGCTTCATATATTAGTCCTGTCTTTCAAATGTATTTTTATGCAAAAAAAAAACAAACAACCATATTGTAATTATTGAAAAATGATATCGGTTATCATCGTTCTTCCTATAATTAACATATTTTTATAACTTTTTTAAATGCAATTTCAAGATTTTATTATTGTCACCAAAACCTGTTTTTATACATTAAGCTGTTGTGAATGCGTAAACTATGTTAATGACATACAGGGTGAATGACTGGAACTGTACGTTTTCAAGCGGATAGTTATTTTTGCGATTAGGAAAGGTATCATTCATTGCTATATACATATTACGCAATTTTTTAAGCCAGGCTTTGAACGGTAAACACCGTATATTTGCCTAATATGAGTATGTGTAAAATGTCAAGCCTATCATAACGTAGCGACTTTTTTTCAGTTCTCTTTCATTTTAGACGTCATAATTTCTAGCCAAAATACAATTTATAAGTGGATTGAAAAGCTGAGTTAAACATATCACATCTGAAAAAATAAACAACTTTGCCGAAAAATAGTTGTTCGTGTGCTCAAGAACTTTTTTTTAAATCATGGGTTAGACAAACGCTGACAAACATTACCTTTGTTTATTTTCAAAAAGATCTTCCGTGCGTTTTACTCAGGATAAAATGGCCGTGGAGTGTATCATGATTCTAGGAAGGGTTATTTCACGTTTTTGTTATATTCTGTGGCCCCAAAACGAGATTTGAGCATGTGAATAATTGTTTGAGATTTTCCAAAACTCTGCTTCTACACTCACACACCTCGAACCCTAATGGATCTTAAGGAACGAGATTAAGCAGGAAGTGTCAGATAAGGGTTTGATGGTGTTAAAATGCGCAGGGACGTGCCATAGAAGAATTTAAGGAAATATTTTAAACCTACATGAGTGAAAGTAAACTCTATCTTATTGACATTAGTTCAATGATATGTGTCAAGCGTATCCATCTATGCTTAGTAAAACTAGTGCTTTCCTAAATTAAAAACCGTACGGACATTTTAATGTAATACAAGTTTTTATAAAAAACAAAAAAACAAAAGGGTAATGCTTATTTTTTTATAAAAAGTCCAGGTTTTTCCGGTTGTCCTTTATCAATCTTAGATTTATTTTCAATTTCGTAACACGTACAATGGTACATTAGTATTGTGATGATGTGTTTATATCGCCCGGTGCAGGATGTAACGATAATGTGAGTTAGAGCCGTGTTAAGCCTACTTTACACAGTTTCACTAACATCGTCATTTGTATGTAATCACTGAAAGTGTGGGCCAAACTAAATTTACATCAAGGGTTTATTGGATTCCTAACTACTCCAGGATAGTAATTTAAACTGTACAGTTAAACTTTGAGTTGATGTAGCTATAAACTTAGGTTAACTTTTTCTATAATAAAATAGGCAACCTCTTTATGTTCGTAATTGATGTAAGTTATACGTTTTCAGAACAATTTTTTACATTTTACAATTGGAAAAAAACAATGCAGTAGGACACTCAGCTTAAAAACAGGCAAGGAAATCTCTTTTAAATATTTACTTTCAAGAGAATGTTCTTTTACACCATTTTCTTGGATATTCAAAGGATTAAAGCTTCTGAAATTTATTATGCGTATTCGGACTACTGAACGTTGAATTCATTACTTGTATTCAAGAGTTATAAGCAAACAAATGTATCTTAGTCTATTTATATCTTTTTATTAATTCGATACTCTTATTTTCTTAAAAGTGTCATAACACTATTTTTACCTCTTTTAAGATATATATGTTTAAGCTTTCTCAATCCCAATATTATTGCTAACATGTTATAATCTGTACCAGTTACATGTTACCACAATTTAAATATGAGAATATCTTGATAAGTTGGGAGCGAATAAATTTAAACCTTGGAAGGTCAGACAACAAAGAGATACCCACTGGGTCTTGTCTATGTATGCTACTTGTGATAATAAAGAAGCAAAAGATACTACAAGTAAACCCATAATTTTTGTTGTTATTTCAATCTCTTTTACGTAACATATCATTCTTTATACACTCAGAATCTCTCCAATACACAAGCTGTTGCATAGCTTTGACCTTCATTTTAACAGGTTCATGCGACATTAAATTCGTTTAAATTAAACCTATATTCCTAATAGAAATACTGCGGAGGTAAAATTGCGTAAAAACATAATTATAAAACACACACAATTTAAATAAGTAGCTTGGATCATTTCAAAATCTAAATCTATTTAACAAAAATGGGCATCATAAAATATGAGGACTCATAAGAATCTTTAACAGAAGTGCAAATAATATAGCAAAATTCTTGTTGCAATAGTTTTCAAATTTATACAGATCTACTGAATATATTGGGATTACTTTTTCCTTTTTTAAGTATTGTAAAGTTTTAAATACAGTACAATATTTTAACTCATTTAAAGCTGTTGTTTAGAGAGGATCTAGCCAATATTTAACAAATTAAGTATCATACATTTTACTAAATACGAAATCAATGCGTGGAAGTACCATTACTGTAAATATGTTCTTACCAAATAAAGGAGAAGAAAACACACACCCATTTTCTAGTCATAAGAGGATCTAGTGGGTAATCATAATGTACTTTGCGTGTTAGGATTCAAAGGTGAGTTGTGCTCCATTTCCGCAATCCTCTTTAGTTTTTTCAGCGAAACGTAATTGATTCCACAAGGTTTACTTAAAGTTTTGTAAAATAATGAAAACCCCACCAACTCACATCTTACAAATAGTGTATTTATTGCTTTGCTAACAACTCGTTTATTTAAAAACTTACGGGAGGAATTTAAAACTTGTTTGTATCTAGATTAAAAGAACTGTACACAATAGCTGTTTCCCTAGCAAAAGCTTTATAGGTAGTCAAATTGATGAATCTTTGATTTAGACGCACGTAATATCTAGCCTATCCGTACCCATCAAACGTGTGAAATAAAATAGTAGGATGAATTATCCAATTCGATTTTGTTTAGTTGGCTTATAAATTCCAAGTTAGCCAAATAACGGCCTATTGTTCTAGTGCAACATTTGAAAGGGCCTTTAATTTTACAAACGTCATTACTGCTCAAATACATGTTACTCATGTTTTCCTAAAAACCCTTGGAATATTACAAAAAAATTTCTTTGAAATAAGAAAGCTTACAATAAAATAAAATAAATTTGTACTTAACCAGTCGAGCACTAGCTATGCAGGTATTTTACTGTATTACATGTCCGTACTAATTGACATTTTTTATATAGTAGTAATTACTAAGTCCGATTACAAACAATATTACAAATGAATTAAACACCTTATTAAGATGATGTTTTGATACAACGTTCAAATTTTATTCGTTTTGGGTCGATAAATTCCCTAAAGTTAAACGTTAAACCCAGTTGATTTTTTTTACATGGATTTTTAAAAAGTACATTTATAATCAAAATTTTCTTAAATTGTAGACGAAATACGAGTACATATTTCAAAACATGTAGCTTAGGTCCACTGAGAAATATTCTTGAGCCCAACAAAATATTGCACGTACTTAAGAAAGGACTTACTTTAAATGTTCCTTCAGCCTCTTAACATATTATGTTGTTTGCTTTGTATAACTATGGCTTTTATTTATCTTGGGCAGTACAACCTATCATAGGCTTTACCCACTATGGCCAAAATTAAACCATAATTTGAATAAAATTTAAATTCGTTTGATAACAATTAATTGTTCGTACTTTGTAGGAAAATACTTTACACTGTAACTTTTATTAAAATTAGAATTAACTATTTGTCAATATGCTTGTTTTGACCCATGTGAAACACCATTTGGTACGAATATCACAATACAAAACACTGAAATAAGTCAAATGCTTCATCATTCATTTTTACTAGACGTAAATAATTCTAGCGTTGAAAAAACTGGCATAACCTAGCATCGTTTATTATTTAACCTCAAATATAAAACTAATAGATACTTAAGTAGTAGATGCATAACAAGATAAGTCTGTTTAAGGGATGGGCTCCAACAATTCAGTATTATTCATGATATGATTCCAAATTCATCATCTTAAGATTGAGGCAGTATTATTTTATGTAACTTGGGAAATCTACAGTAATATTTGCAGAGTCAAAAACTCTTGTCTTGGCTATTTTGATTTTTTTTTTCTAAAATCTGTAGGTTCTTATAATTAACCTTGCAATAGTTGCGAAGATGGAGTGGAAAATGGATTAATACAGAGAGTTTATGGTAAAATACATTTTAATTTTTTATGTTGTTTCTATGGAGTTGAATCGCCATAAAAGGATATTGCCACCTAAGTTAGTTTTTTTACGTTTCTTCAAACAGTAGGGATGTATTGTTAATAAACAAATGAATACGCTTTAAAAGATAGCTGAAAATATATTTAATTTCACAAACTTACTGTCGATTAAGGTAAATGATTAAGTGTAATTCAAAACAGGTTCTTGGATGCAAAAACTTCGTTAAGCCTCGACCAATCCATTAAAAGTAGGAATCTCTAAACAAAGAGCATGATGAAGGACAGCTGTTGTTTAGGTTTTTTTTATACATTACCCTCCTGTCTTTATTTGATATTTCTTTTATGGTGGATCCAAAATAAGAGAGCTCAATTGATATTTTACTACAAAAAGCTGAAGAGATCTGAATAACTACATATAAATATAACATATTAAAACTCTTAGGTTAAACATATTATTTTCAGACGAAACGCATAATGCGTTAGGTTTTTTTGTCTATTTGTATTATTAGTTTTAATAAATACAATATTTACACTATACAGGGTGTACCGTAAAGAAGTTTTGACATGCATTTTATATTGCCTGTACAGAATGTATTTAAACTAAACAAAACTTATAATGTAGGGTTTGAAAATAATTTGTTCAAATTTCGTCTGCTTAACATTTGAAGAAACTAATCGGGGGAATATACATACATTTTCTGTTTTGCTCCATATAAAAATTACTTTTTTGCGTTATTATCTCATTTGTTTACTAAGTTACAGTTTTAGTCCTTTTTAGAGCAGTTGTTTGCATGATGAATATTGTTTAATCAGTTAACGCATAATATTAAACATTCTAAACTACAGTTTTATTGAAGCTTAAGTTCAGAGAATGTCTATCACGTAAAAAAAACAACATTTAAGTGTTTGCTTGGTAACGTTATAGAAGCAGTAAAACTTTTAAAAATACGTTCTTATTAATAAATAGTAGGTTAGTTCAAATGGTTCTGTAACGTTACCAAAGAATTTTTTTGTCCTACGACGCTAGGCACGAGCATGGGATTGTTTTTCACATTACTTCAGGCTAGGGGGTTGCGGCATTATCACTTAGATAAAATCCATTAGTGATTTGGCGGGATTTGAGCCCGGGACCTCGTGGACCGAAGTCCCGCGCTTTAACTACTAGACCAGCTCACTCCACCTCCAAAAAGATTTGTCATCCTATAAAATATATAACGTAAATCTTACACATGATAAGGCAGCAATACAAATGGTTTGAGCCTATCTTTTAATGTGAAGCCAGTTAGAATATTCACCCTAGGTGGATTTTTTGTGACAGATGCATTCAAGTCACATAAAGATTGATCCGTTGTGTCTCTCTAATGTAACAAAATCATGAGTTCAATCATTGTGAATCAAATTGTGTAAGAGGATCTACAATCTTTATGAACCCTTAAAACCCTAATGTTACATAAAACTCTAGACCATTTGTTCGAAGGATATTGTTATATATGAAATATTATTTTATAGCCTATTTAGTATTTCCTTTTGTTCGGAGACATGCATTTTGATATACAAAAAGTAATATGATGTTGTATTATGATTTTATTCCACTTTAAGCAGAACTATACGATTTGTCTTTGCTAAACTTATAGTCAATAACAGTCTATGTTCTTAACATACATTATTATCTTTATTTATATAACAAATGTGAATCCGAAAATAACCCGTTATAGTAATAATATTTTACAGCAAAATTTGGTTAAATATTTCGAAGTGCGTAACCAGTCCCTTACGCATATGTTTTAAAGTTCGAGGAATTACTTTCACACTAAACAAAAATATATAAGTGTTGTAATTCTGTCTGTTCCTTAGGCATATTTTTTTCGCTTTATTTGATTAATTTCTGTAATAATTATTTATAAATAAACTTACAAACCTCGATAGTGCCTACGTATTTTTGTTTAAATCGTTAGACTGCATATATAAACATGGTTAAGTATATAGGTTAATTATGCGTGTAGGTAGACTACAAAATGTCATTATAAAACCTATCAATATAACATTACATAGTTTTCCTATACCCATTTCTTTTATCTGTAAACAAATAACCAAAGATGGGAATATTTCCGCAGAGAAAAGTAATTTCATAGAGGAATATTTATGAAAATGGACTAAATCAAAGATATTAGGAAAATAAAACTACTAATAAAGGTTACACAGTTCGGTAAGGTGCGATGTTGGGAATAAAAATATTTTAACCTCTGGCTCAAAAATAAATAAAGATTTATTGTTGATAAAAACAACAAACAATTCCCTATTCCAATTTGGAAAATGGAGAAATTAATCAGAATCAAGAATATTTGTGTGTTTGTAAAGCTAAAATCTATATTTATATGCTGAAACAACAAAAACAAACATTTAACTAATTCCCTTTATTTCAGAAATTGATCATGATTTACCACTGGTAAAATTTATTGTTAATCTAAATCGGTATTCAAAAAAGGGTGTTGACTTAAACTTCAACGACGATGGATTAGCGTCGTCTTCAACTGATCAATCACTTACCAAAATGTACCTTGTGTTTCCCCGTTTCAATGTTTACTTTTTGTGTTATTTTAATTTAACGATCTTCATGTATAAATACCCCCGTCGCAGCAAACCTGCATACTAAGCGAATTTCCATTTACCCGGCTTGATTTCTACTAAAATATTCCCTTTAAATTTTCAGATTTATTTCCTATTTAAATAACATTAATTTTAGTGAGTAGTTAGGTTTGCTGCTACGGGGAAGATGTTGAGGTGTGTTTTTTCAATTGAAATATTGATAGCTTAGTATGAAATAAACCAAATTGCCAAATTTGATTAAAATATATCCATAAACAAGCAAACTAGAACAGTTTATTTATTCTCCATAAGAATAACATGGGAATTTTAAATTTACAATTTTTTTAATTTTCTCCGTAGTCAATGAACATTCAAAAACACTTCAATATACTAAATTATTTGTTTTTTTAAGCTCTTCAAAATGGTCTAGAGAGAAATTTAGAAATTTAAAGTTTTTAGGGTCAAAAATTAGAAAAACCCATTTTTACCCCATAAAACCCCCCATAAACCCCTGATCCCATGGTCCGATTATGCTGGTTCGCAAACTCGTTCGAATTAACGTAGGTTTACACGTTTGTACAAAATTTCATCAAAATCGGATCAATTTTGCTCGAGTTATCGCGCTAACGGACACACACATATATATATATATATATATATATATATATATATGAATTTGAACGGATGGTGTTTTTGCCCTCTGGGGACCTCAAAACGAAAAAGTAAATCGGTCCCGGGTCTAGGTCTTACCATGAGACCTACGGTAATAGCTTATTCCCTATATGGGAAATTCGCTAAAACGAAAAATATCCTTGAGTAAGGCCTGATAAAAGCTCCATTATAGGAGCTGAAACTAGTTTTTTTGGAAATTTAAACGAGTTGCCTAATAGCAAGAATTGAAACCTTCTTCTTACTCTTATATCGTGATCTGGAGCCTAACATATACAGTTTAGGGTTAAATAAATTAAATACAAATGTTAAATAAAACTATGACTTAACAAATGTACCCCTCGCCAACATATTTAGTTTCAGACTACTTTAGGTTTTATTTGTCTTATTATGTACTGGTTTCAATTTAGCAGAATCTTATAAACATATGGCGATAGAAATGGCATACTTTAATGTCACAAATTTAACGGAGATAAAAGATATATGTACGTATAAGTAATGTTGATATTGGGCTGTATACATTTTCGTTGTGGAATATCACAAAATTACAAGCACCGGCGCACTTACTGATTTGCTAATTAACTCGGTAAAATATCCAACTATGTTGACATGTTAGAACTCTTTAATAGTATTTAATAAGGGAATGAAAATCTTTACCAAACATGATACACCTTGAACAAAAACAATCTCGGGTTTTGTGCTATGTGTATAAAAAAGGTTTTTTATAATAAAAGTGAACTATTTCCAGCATTAATTTTAATACACCGTACTCTTAGGTTTTCTCACACTTAAATATTTTTGTGATTGATCTGTAATACGAAACAAGTAATATGAAACAAGTAATTCGATTTGATTAATTTTAAATTATATTAAATAAACGACAATCATCATCAATTTAAATATATTATGACTTGACCTCAAAAATACATCACATTTCTTGAGGTATAATAATCAAAAATTGATTATTTTTCTGAAGTGTAGATTTAATAATTTAACTGAATATTTCGTATTTTTATACCAATTAAGCCCCGTTTTTTAGGAATTGAGTTAAAACACTATTATCATTTGAAATAATTGTTCTGCATATTGTGTTAAATTCTACTTTGAATATTCATTCTTTAATCTGCCTCATTTAAAGTAAGCTTTATTAATGTTTGCAGCTTTCCACTGCAGGATTCGGGGCTTACAGATTAATTTATTAAGCAATGAAATAAAATTAGCGAAGACATTGTCTTTTGTATCTCGAGCATGCCTTTTTGTTAGTAGATTCATTTTAGAAAAAGCGTAGCAAAACTAAGTATTGTTGGAAATAGTAATTTTGATACAATTTTGTGTTTAGTAAAATAACATTTCAAAGTTTATATAAATTTGTTACTTTATAGACGATTAAGTCTTTACTATTATTGCCGGTACATGTACGTTACTTGGGTAAATGTAAAAGCATTTTGTTTTTAGTGGTCTGATTTCTATTTTATTTATGTTAATTGTTTGGTTTTGTCAAGACCTGTAAAATGATACCAAACTCGACTATACTTGTATTTTGAAAATTTTGAGCTACCCCATACCCCCACTACCTCTAAGGGCAAAACTTTCAAAATTGACCATAATAATTGAAGCCCCCTCATACCTGAGAAGGTTGCCGCAAACAGATTTCAAATATCTCAAATGTTTAAAAATTTAAAGGGCGCACAAGTTAATTTTCAGCTACCCTCATGGTTATTTGGATTTGAAATGTTTTAGGGCACCATTTTGTTATTAGTGTGCCGATTTCAGTTTTATTTAGGTCAATTGTTATGATTTGTCAAGACCTGTAAAATTATACAAAACTCGACTATACTTGTCATTTGAAAATTTTGAGCTACCCCCTACCCCCACAAACCCTAAGGGCAAAACTTTCAAAATTGACCACAATAATTGTAGCCCCCTCATATTTAAGAAGGTTCCTGCAAACAGATTTCAAATATCTCAAATGGTTGAAAAGTTAGGGGGGGGGGGGGTTACTTCCAGTTACTCTTCAGCCACCCTGTATAGTTGCTATAATAACTTTGTAAAAAACATTTCTAGTTGTACAGTAAAAATCAAACAACCATTCTTATCTACACCATACTGTAAGTAAGTAGGCCTACACGATGTAAAAGAATAAGTCTTTAAATTAGTCTATCAAATAATGATATTACAAAAAGATTGCGTAAGCAAAAATACCTATTCTATTTGATTTAATTTATAAGATAAAATCCAATATATTTACTATAGTAAACGTACATAAATAGCAAACAATAAAGTAGATAACAATAAAATATTGACCCAGTGGGTCTTGGCACTATTTGTTTTCTGCTAAAATAAAACTAGATAGTATTCTGTGCAAAAGATATTACAAAAGAATATATCCCTGAACACACATTCATGGGGGAATACGCTCGTTCTAACAGGGTTTTTATTCGAAGCAACTAAGGAAATATTTGTATTATAATATTAATGTTTTAAATTAATTAATCTTGCCTGTAAAAAGTACGCTACTATTTTGTACGTTTTCTTTCTCTTATGCCTTAATAGAAACTTTTTTTTGTATGTCTACGACGAAATTACGAATTTTTGTGTGTTATTGTTTCAAGATATAACACGATATGTGGATGCGAGTTTTTTACAAACATTATAGTAAAGGTGTGGTAAGTATTTGTGACATTGTTTGTTTTAGCTCTCTTCTTGAAAAAAGAAAACTGATGGAATCCATTATGATAATATACTAGAACAATAAAAAAAACAGAGTTAAAGGTTAAATTTATTTTGAATGTTTATATTTTAATCAAAAGTTTTACTATAATTAATTAGTTGGCTATTCATATAAAATGAATAAATATGTTTTCAACTCCACTAGAAACCTATTATGGTACGAATTAATAATTTAAGTAACAATTATTATCAATCTTATATAATAATGTCATTAAAATAAAATACTGGACATATCTTTAACCAGATGCTTTCGGAACAAATTTGTATTAATTTTTGTTGTTCTTATTTTGACCCATAAAACTCTTCCTAAGTTTTTTTTTTGTCCTGACTTGTAATGATATCTGTACAATGTTTTATATATTGCCCTGACAAATTGAATCTTCACTATTTTATTTTGTTTCATAATACGAGTAAATTGGTTTATTTAAAGCCATTTTATATATAATTTGGGCTCGTTATAAAATGAATATCTTTTTTATCAACTATCCACAAGATTATCTTTTCATAAAAGCCGAAAGTATAAACGTATATCCATCCACAAAGAGGAACTGTTTCAATACATATAAATCCAGTACACAACCAATAAACGACAAACGACCAATTTTACAAAAGTTGTCCTTCTTTTCACAACTCTTTTTGCATACATTGTAAGATGTTTCCGTTTGGATTTTAACAATTGCATGTAAGATACAGCAACAACAAAATTTTTTTTTCCCAAATGTCGAGGCTTAACAGGTTATTTATGAGTCGTTTGAGATTAAATAAAAGAATTCCATGTTTTGAATATAATATGTTATAATCTTTTGAAAGACTTGTATAAATATTTAGTTTAATTTACTAGTTGATGTAAGAAACCGTCATTAAAGTTTTACCTACCTGCTGCAGTATAAAGAAGCGGTATTTCTGTAATAGCGGTAAATAATTCCCAGACCAGATCTAAGCTACTTACAACACCAAAGCACTCATCCAAAAATTACGAACCATTTTATGTGTTGCATAAAACCTTACATTATGCTAATGACCTAGCATTACTATTTGTCACACTAATTATTTGTAATTACATAATCATATGAGATTTATTGACAAAAAAATAATAATATTAACTATTTGAAAAGATTAAAATGCTTGTTAAGACGTTTTCTATTGTTTACAAAAACTATATTCTATTCAAACTTATTTAATACCTTTGTTGGAGTAGTTTAATAAATATTGCTTTTAGTAAATAACTTTATAGTATATAAGCTGCGTTAATATTATACTGATAGTAAAGTTTAAGTGTAAGAATCTTTCAAAAGAAGAATCCTTGAAGATTAACTAATCATTAAAAAGTTTTACAAAAATATTAGAGTCGGAATATATTGCAGTTAATCAAGTTGATTTTACATTGATGTTTTGATTTCGCGAGGAATATGTATTCGATAAAAATCTATTTCAAATGTAAATTATTTCAAAAATATTGACCCAAAATTTCAGGAAAACGGTCTTTTACGTAGCAATTAAGTTGGCACAAAGGTTTATTTTATTAGACATTTTCAAATGCAATTTCATTTATGGTTTTTTCACAGTTCATTAAACTGTCCCATGATTGTGTTTAAGCATTTTATCATTGAAATATTTTATGTAAAACTACTTTATAATCTTTTTTTCGAGTTTAAAAACTTCGCAGTGTCTCTGATATACTATTTATGAACAGTTTATAATACCTATACAATTCATATTTTGTTTTCAGGAAGGAAACTTATTATAGTGTAAGTTTAATAACAGAATAGTAACTCTGGCCCGTCTTTAAAAGTGTAAATTTTAAATTTCATAGTTTGTTGGTAACATAAAAAGAATAAAAATTAATCACTCCGCATAGAAAACAGTTTGTTTTTCGATTACACCTGATATCAAAGAAAGTAATTGTTTACAAAGCTCCAATTTAGAGCAAAGGAAAAACGAACAGGTGATTTAATTTGACCTTGCTTTAAATTTACTTAACATTGCTTTTAATCTGTTTTGTATTAGGCCACCAAACACACTAGTTAATTTATACAATTTGTTTAGTATTTGGATATTTTTTAATATTTAACAATCTGAGTGTAAACAAAAATTCCCATAAACTAATTTCTCTGTGTTTTAGTATGTGTTGTGTTTCATGCATAAAATGTGTGTTCCTCGAACGTATAATGTGTACTTCAATCAATCAATCAATTTATTTAAAACATTTATTTAATATGATGATTTCCATCATACAAGTTTAGAGAAAATAATAACCCACACATGGTTTGTCTGCACTTAAAAATGTATCCTTGGATGAAAAATTATTAGCCGAATTCGACCTTATTTGCTGCGGAAAGTTAGAACAATACCCGTAGTGCATAACCTTGTAAGGTAATTGGACCAATATTTTACATCTCTCTTTCAACTCTTGTACTCTGTTATTGTTCCTCTGTTCCTCCACATAATTGAAAAACAAATATTATTCTAAGTCTGACATATAAAACAACCAAGGGTGCTAACCAGTTAATCGGGATTTGTATTATATTATATTTGTTCATATTTTTGTAAGAACAAAATGTATTTGTTGACAAAATTTACATAAAATGAAAAAGTAGAAATATTAAATTAAAACATACAGGCAAATAGGTAAATCGTCGATTAGGTTAATCAAATGGTTCAACATGCCTTTTCTTAACTCTTTTTTATGATAGTTAAATTTACATATATGTCACGGGCTTACTATAATATGTATAGTGAATTACTAAACTATGCAATAAATATTGAATGTATTCATTTTAACGTGTTTTTCCTTATGATGCCTTGATTTATTGTTACATTTGCATATAAAACTTTCAACGCATTTAATACATCTTAGACAACCGGAACCGGGTAAGTTAGCAGGGTAGTTCAGTAATACAGATTTTGAAGGCCTTTGTTCGTAACCATGTGCGGAAGATTGATGATGCAATTTGTATAAGAAATGTTAATGCGCTTCCCTTGTTCGGGACTTCTTCATCAAAATCATAATAGTCTAAAATATATTTTCTCATTACGACATGATGCCTAAACAGAAGTAATAATCAATATTAAATAAAGCTATAAGGCTATTTATAATCCCAGCTTAAACTTTAATTAAATCCACATAACAAATAGTATAAAAAAATTGAATATAGCATCGGTACAGGTTTCAATAAGTATTATTTATAGTGTTATAGCTTGAATTAAGGTCTGTCTGGATATAATTCTTATTGTTTGTCAATGTAAATTATTTTTGTCCCTATATCTGACATTTATGAGAGATGATTAACTATTTATTTATAAATAAGTATATTTGAATTCAAAACTTTGGGTTAGTCCAGTTCTCCTCGTTATCCAAATCATGTTCTTACCATTCAATTAAACTGAAGTTTGAGTAAAATTTAAGGTACATACCTTCACGTCCACAGTTCATAAATGTATGGTCAAACCCACTACATGTTTCGCCTATACATAGGCATTGTCAAGTGATCCTTCAAGAACGTTTCGTCCATTGTAGACTCGTTCCACATGTAGTGGGTTTGACTATACATTTATGAACTGTGGACGAGAAGGTATGTACCTTAAATTTTTGTCTAATCAACAGTTCAGGGGCTACACAATGAATTTCAATGCAGTTTGAGTATGAATTTGGCAGAAATATTATATGTGATTATTCTATTTCGGTATAAAATCAAATTATCTAACATTGTTTATACTGAAGGTATAAGTGTAAGTAATATTCTATTTGGCATATATTCGTATGTATGATAAAATAATAAACTTAACATTAACTTGCATTGTATGCAGGTTAACTCCAATGAAATTATTTTTAAGATTTTCAAAATTTAAATAATTTGGAATGTTTTATATGTATACCAACTTTAAACAATATTTCAGAAATCTTGTAAAGGAAATATGTGAAATTTGTACATATATAAACTACAAAGCTGTATACTGCATTCAAGGTATGTTACCTGAACACTAACATTGACCTACATTGTGTATGCCACTCGATCACAAAGAGAACACTTCATAAAGGAATGCAAACTGAAGTTTGAATTTTCGAGAAAAAAGTAACATACACTTTGTAATACACATGTTTCCTTACAAATAGACAAGTAAAATTATCTTTTATAACTATGCATGCTTTCAACAATGTATAAATGTACAACAATTGTACTTTGCAGTCAGTTTGCATTAGGAAAACAACAAGCATTGTCCATCTGCAGCATCCGAGTACTGAACTCACAAACCTTAGATATTTGTATCAATTTAAAATTCGGATATGAGAATGGTTCGGGAGCAGCGTTTATAAACCATTGAGGTTCATGTTGTTAGCCTCCGGATCACTGGTATAGTGATAATTAATGGTTTAAAAACATTGTACTTTCAGAGTGATCCTAGTAGTCTATAGGCTACTGCAGTTTCGTTTCAAACGGGACCTTTATCAGGCTGTCAAGGACATCAAATTTCGTTCTAGAGAAAGTCGTCAAGGTTCAAATGTATTGATATCACACAATTACAACACAAAAGGAAACGACGAAATAATAAATAAACATTACAGAAACCTTGGTACCAGGAAACACGATACGCACGGAGGGCAGGTCTAGACTCAGTCTAGAGACCCAAATATAACTACTACCGTAGTGGTTATATATCGATGGTCTAGACCTGCTTTTCGTGCGTACCGTGTTTCCTGGTACCAAGGTTTATGTAGTGTTTATTTATTATGGTCCTTGTTCCGTTTGTGTTTTAATTAAATGGGTGACTTCAATAGATTTAAACTTCAACGACTTCCTCTGGAACGAAATTTTATGTCCTTGACAGATGTCATGATGAAGTTCCCATTGGGAACGACACTGCAGTAGCCTACAGACTAATAGGTATCACTCTGACAGTAAAAGACATTTAACCCTTATTTATTAATAAACGAGGTAGGAAGATCAGCAAGTTTCTTCTTGGGCAGTGTATTTGCATTCGATCTAAATTTACAGATCGTGGTTAAATATTCCAAAGCCACCCCATGCAAACACTTCATAAATGGACAAGTTTCACCAAGATAATCAAATCCATTGATCTCGAACCTTCGTGTTTAATTGCTAAACTCTGACTTAGTTGAATCCCTCGTCCCTCCAAAGCGTATTACATTACTTAAGCATCATAGTTTCATAGGCCTACTCGAAATAATGCAAAAATAGATTACCAAAATAATGCTTTCTCGTAGGTATGATTTTTAATAATACATTAACAACCGACAATACGCTGAACATTGATAGGCAATTGATGAAAAACTATATATTAGGTTGTCAAATTGAAACATAATGGTATTGAACTCATATGGCTGTGGTTACGTGGAGAAACCACCCCCTTCTTATTTCGATCAATTCAAAATCATAGTTAAAACGTCAAAAACCGACATAATGAAAACGAAAATGTTAATAACTCTGTCAAACGTGTATGTATTACCCTTCATTTTATAATGTATTAATTTCTATTTTATCCATTCATATCATCTACAATTTCAATTTTAAAGTTTAAATAGTACTTTTTTAACCAGGTCATTAATTCAGATTAAGAATATTGGGTATAAATATTCCATTATATAAATATATTGGTATATATATATATATATTGGGTATAAGAATATTGGTGAGGCGGTGGCTCAATTGGTAGAATCACGGACTTCGGGCCCAAGGCAGAAGTGTCGTGGGTTCGGATCCTGTCACTGCCACAAACCTTTATCAGTACAGTTCACCTTTGTACTGTACCGGCTCACCCCTTGCTTTGCTGGATACGTTCCACGAACAGATCTGTAGTCTATGTGGACGGGCAAATGCAAGGTTAAAGAGGCCGCCAACCTCAAAAAAAAAAAAGATTTAATAGATTATTATTTGATATTTCTTTTCTGATAGTTATCTCCACGAGCAACAGAGTATTTTTGATTTTTTTTATAATATAATAAGCTTTTTTTAGATGCAAAGATTGAAGGAGCCTTTTTGAATATGCTGAAAGAAAGCTCAATACAAAGAGGCTTATATTACACAGAGAATAATCAATGACTTATCGTTGTACTTTCACATCCTTAGCATCACATTACTATACAAAATTTAATACTAAATTGTATGATCTGTTTTAAAAACTATAAAAAATCTAGAACCTCAAAATTAAATCTAACAAGGTATGTGGTAAAAACATTAACTGTTCGAAATAGTTTTTAGTGTTATCTTAAACAAATTTTAAGTGAAACATACTTGAAGTTATAAAATTATATTTTTATAAACTTAGTACCATTGTTTATAATTGGTTATTAGGAAACCAATTATCGACCTAAATGGAACTATTTGAACATGAGTGATTTTAGCATTCTTGCTACAAGAAACTCTCCGGCAATGAAAGGTGTTCATACAACTAATATTTTAAATAAAAACTACTTAAAGGCTATTAGCAAGATATATTTTGGCTTTGTAATCAATACACAAAAATGCTCATAGTTTAAGGAAAATATAACAAAAGAAATTGTTTGATATTTTAGATTACCAAAGGAAACTTATGTGCAAAGAACACAGAGTGGGTTTAAAATTTCTTTCATATCGGGCCGATTATCGGCTGGTTATTTGCTTATACCGATATCGAAAAAGTTTCTCTTTGCTTTTCGTTGTTTTATTTAAGGTGGTTCAATCTACAGCATTTCTGTTTGAAAACAAGGTAATACCAAATGCAGTTCATTAGGTTCAGACATTGCTTTAGATTTTTCCATTGTATGTTTTCTTTCAAACAAACTGTGTAGGTAGAGGTATAAGTATAAACAAAAGCATTATTAAATTTCCAGTGTGGTGTAAACGAGTTTTAACAGAGTGTTACACATATTTCGTGATCAATTACGAAAAAATATTATCACTTTGATATATGCTTGAACACCAATATGTAGTAGTCATTGCAACCTATCGTAATGACTTGATTTTTTTTCGAAAATATCCTCATAGTATTGACTTGTAGAGTAAGTTAACTAATAATGTTAAGATTTTATTGTATAACTTAGGTGGAGAGGGCCAACCTAAAGATCACTAAAACTCATTGTGCAATTAATATGGCAAACAGAGGTATATTGATGGTAATCAGGCACAATTATCCCTATGTGTTAAGCTGTGTTATGTTACGAATTCAGCACAGGTTCTAAATGATCCACCAACTAAATACCACGTACGTGTCTTTAACCTCTATACGTATAGCGGAATAAATAAAGACCATACATTTTATAAAAATTCCTTGATCTTTCCTGTCCATAAATATTTTTTTACAACTATTTAATGTTTTAAATTACGAGGAACTACCATAAAATTCATACCTAGGACGAAAATATTTGTCAGTAACTGAACGTCTTATTGTATTTTCCAAAACGTGTTTATCCTTATGTTTTGAAATTGTAAACGCAGTTAAGTTAGTGGGTAAAGCGCTATGCATGGAACTTATATTGAATAGTAAATGTTAAAAGATATTATAGATATTACTTCAAATATTACTTAGATTAAGGAAAAGAAAGAAATTAAGAGCATTTGGTGAACCATTAGATTATTAAGCAATAAATTCCAGTAACAGCGAAAACAGTTCATGTAAATTATTAGTTTGTTTGCATACTAGCCGTTATTAAATGATCGTGTTTGTTTGTGTTTGCGTGATCATATTTCATGGCTTATATAGTTGTAAATTGTATTGCAGGTGGTAACGTAAATATATCACTTCATATTTACAGTAAAACTTATAAATTCGATATACGTAAATCAATGATAGTTTTCTAAATGTAATAACTTATTTGAAAGGAACTGATTTGAAATTGTAAATTTAATGCAGTATGTCAAATATAGTTAAATAACAATATTTTTATGTATTGAATTATATTTAACTGAATGAACTCGTTTTTCGACAACAGGACTAATTTGACGTTAAAGGAAATTGCATAAACAATTGTTTTATATTAATTGAGAATACCTTATCTACCAAAACTAAGCAAACGTTATATCGAAAAGGAAATTACATATCAATTGTTTTATACTAATTGAGAATACCTTATGGTACCAAAACTAAGCAAACATTATATCGAAAAGGAAATTACATATACAATTGTTTTATATTACAAAATATTTCGTTAATAATACATAAATACAATATCGAACTGTTCCAAAAAAACTATAAAGTTCAATTTATTTTTTTATGTTAGTTTGAGTATAGTTCGTCAAATTTTTTTTATTATTCTATAAAGGTAGAATTCTCTAATGTAACAACAGTAATGGAGAAATTGGACCTGAACGCTATCAGCAGCAGGTGAATGCTTTGAATTCAGATCAACTGATTGAGAGTCTGTCCACGAATGTATTTTTTGTTTCGAAACAAACAAATTGGAAAAGAATTCGAAACTTCTTAAATAGTTTGTCATGTCCCTACGAATATAAACCAATATACTAATAAATGTAGTTTTACATAAACCAACGTTTGATTTTTTCCTAGCTAGGATACTTTATTTAATAAGTTTGATTCGATTTAAAACTGAGAAATACAGTTAAGGACCGCACTCTGTTAGTCAATGATAAAATTTAAAATTAGTCGGAAATTTTGTTTCATTATCACGCATACTATACAGGGTTTGGTACGTCTTGGTACATTTATCATTCGCTTGAATGCCCTTCGTGATACATAATTATGTGATTGGTTAATGTCTCTCTTTAAAAAGTTATATTTAATTTTGCTGTGTATCTATTAAATATATTGAACTATCGATTGCAATGACGTAAAATGACGCATTCATTTTTACTATAACAATAATATCAATACAGTAAATGGTGTGCCATTTTATTATGAATTGGAATGATATATTAATAAAATATGGACCGTTTTCTTATAAATACTCAACTTAATTATCAACTTTAATAGGACTTATACGAGCTTATTTCAACCCAAACATGATATTAACCTGAAAATTGTAGTTTAGAGTCAAGAAGATTTTTTTCGCTCATTTGCCAGCTTATTTAATCTGTTGCTTCATTTTGAATCAATCTTTAATCGAGTGATGATCAAATAAAACTTTGTCCAGTTTCACACCATCAAAAACCTTCTAAAGTTTCTCTATAATGAAATAGATTCCGATTAGTGAATTCCATAACTAATGAACTTAAAAATAAATAAATAGACGATCACAACTAAGGTCGTCAAATAAATTTATTACATTAAACTTAACTATCTCAAATTGAGTAAACAATGGTAAAACACGTTCTTAAGCATATTCTTAGACCATTTAATAGATTCGATTAATAAAATATATTTCATTTCCATACTATCACTACAATTAAGGATTTTCTTTAGTAATTCCTCGACTCTATGTAAAACTATATAAACCACTTTCATACCAATTATAATCAACAAAACAAAACTGCATTCTTGATATATTTAAAAAAAGTTAGTTTTTTTTCACAGTAATCAAATAATTCACTCAACCACAAAACCTGCAATGGATGGCTAAAAACTTCGATAAATCTTGCGTTAATGAAACGGATTAAAGGGTATTTACGTTATAAATTAGCAGGTCTTTCAAAACCAGTTTCCTTTACAATTAGGAAACGTTTCATTATTATTTATCAAAACCAAGTTACAAGAACGGTTTATAGTCTCTATATCAAAAAAGTTTACTTTTTGAGTGACTGATTTTTTGCAGGCAAAAGTTATATGTTTTAAGAGTTTGTTATAAGGTCAGTGTATTGCTGAAGCCATTTTTAATTATGTTTCAAACAAATGTAATTATGTAATTTTTCATTTGTAATACTAACATGAGATACGTTTGCTAATAAGATGACTTTTCTAAAATACACTATAATTTTGAAGACCCCTCTATGATGTAAGTCAAATATTGGTTAAAGCTATACATATACCCACAAAGAGAAACTTTTTCGATATCATAAAACCAATAGCTAAACAATAACGTCTTATACGAACACAACAATACATTCCCTCCACGATTTCCTTTGCATACTTTATGAGGGAAACTTCGTTGTTTTAATTTTAAATTATCATTTTTGATACTATCTAACACAATGAGATATTTTTACAAATGTACAGTTTTATTTGCTATATATTTACGCTGACTTAAACCTTGTCGACATTTCTTAGATTCTAGATTCATAGTGTCAAGGTAAGACATCTTGAAAAAATAACGAAACTATCCCATATTTTTGTTTTAAGGTGAAACAAATTACAACGGAAACGTCTATTTTCAAGTGTACCACCGGTGATCTACAGTGATGGTGATAATTAATACCAAGGCAAAACTGTGGTTCGGATTCCACTATAAACTTTATATCCCTTAGTTGCCATTAGTTCTATGGGCTATTAATTAACAGCTGTGTCTAAGGAATATGTCAACCTTAGTCACTAACAAGATTAAAATATCGCGCCACTCATCCTACACTCATCTCCATTCATACTCGGCTTAAAATACCTACTTTGTATGGTTGCCAATCAATCAATTCAATCAATTATCAATTATTTAAGATGGGGACGCCACTATGTGCGTATTTTAACCCAAATATGAGTGAAGGATAAGTGTAGGATGAGTGGCGCGATCTTGTAGTCTTGTTAGTGACTAAGGCCGACATGTTCCTTAGACACAGCTGTTAATTGATGGCCCATATAGCTAATGGCAACTAAGGAACCTACAGTTTATAGTGGAATCCGAACCACATTTTTTCCTTGTAATTTACGAATTGGTCTAATTATCAGTATAGAACTGCGGATAGTCGTAGTACTCACTAGTGTGGACGTTAATCCACACCAGGGAGCATCGCATCCACAGTGCATCCCTATAAATATCCACAATTCGTGACCTCCTAGTAGCTGGATTACAGGACGACGCCACCCGTCCCAGTTAATGAAAAGTATTAAACAGTATTGACGGTGTTTTCTGCGTGTAATTTTAAATAACTTCTTTATCAGCATTGTACGTGTTATTAAATTTACGGAAAGTAAATAAAAGAAACGTCTTATAACACTTAAAACATATACTTACGCTTATAATGTTACTCACAAATAAACAAAAAAGATGGTAAGTAACTCATAACTCATAACTCATTTATTGAACCAAAATAACAAATACAAAATTTGCATTGGTCATGCCAATTAATAGCGTATAACTAAAATTAAAATAAACAATAGACAATGTTGCTTCAATAAAACAATACCAATTACTTCTTTCTCGCCTATTGGGTCTGATGATGATTGGAGTGTCCAATCGAAATCGATCACCGCTTACCATCTTTTTTGTTTATTACCGTCTTGTGAGTAACAGTATAAGCGTAAATATATGTTTTAAGTTTTATAAGACGTTTCTTTTATTTACTTTCTGTAATTTTAAAGCTAAAATCCCGTCAATTATTCTTGAAAACACGCAGTTGACATAACTGTCAGCTGAGACTAACCATTTGGGTTGTAGCTGTATATCGTGAAAAATATATTACTTTAATTGCAAAAGTGGTTTATTTTTATTCCGTTTGAGGTTTATGTGGGAATTATTGGATTTATAAAAAAATTTATATTCGTAGCCCTACTATGGCATTACAATCAAGCAGTTTTATCGAGCTCAATTGCTTTACATTATAATATCTGAGATCTTGGGGAACCAGAAAGATTATATAACAGAGGTACGAATGGTATAAACAAATCTTTAGCACAGCATTGCTAGGCTGTAGTAAATGCAATCAGATTTATGCCAATGGTCACCCTGGGTTCCATAACTCTGTAGATCGACGGGTTCGACACTACACAAATCTTGTGTGTAATTTATGTTCAAGGTCAGAGCATTGCGAGCTGAATTGCCACCATTTTCCCAGTAAGGACTAGTGTACACGATCGGTTACTTAAGCTAAACTTGTAATGTGCTTGAGATTTGGTAACAAAAATATATATGGTACATGTTTATATTGAGCATGTCATTCTTTATGTATGTTAACGTTAAAAATATCTGGTTTGATAAATATTAGGATCAGTATTTCTCTCATCACCACCTCACTTTAAAGTTATGAACTCATTACCTGCCCATTAATTAATACGTTAATAACTCTTTTGACTCTAAGGGTGCATTTTAATGACAGTCTTTGTTGACTACTGATTTAGTTAAAACTTATTGATCAATTAGCCTAACTAACAAAACACAATTGCATAATTGAATATTGTGAATGTTATGTAGTCGTTGTGGTACGATTGTTATATCTTAGCTTAGCTTAGCTTAGCTACTTATAGATATTCAATAAAATTATATTACCCGATTATTACCGATATTTTCTCTCGCATACATATAAGATGTATCATATGCTTCTTGAAAAGACTCTGGAAATATTTTAAATACATAAAGTGAGATAATGTGAGGAAAATACTTGTAAAATGTATACAATTTAGAATAACCCCTTAAGATATTAATAAACTGTCGTAAATTATAGAATTTTAGTTTTTCTAAATAAATATTTCAATGCAGCATTCAAATATTTTTTTAGTTCGATGTGATAACAAACCCAATTTAATTTTACTGTAAAAAAGCTCCCAGGATAAAAAAAATTACCAAACAAATAACGTCCCTACAGTTTACATGCCTTTGTACCTTTATGTTCACCCATAACTGTAACAGAAGAACACAACATCGATGTTCAAGTACCTAATATCTGGCTATATGTACAAGGCTATTCGACCAACTTGTAATAACAAGTGTTCGCATTTCGCTAAACTGCCTATGCTACAAGCTATTTTGGTCTTAGCCCTAGACTTAGTGTTTACCATTTTCAATACGATAAAAACAATACAATAGGAAATAGTGTATGTTTTCTCGTAGTTTATTGTTTGGAATAATGTTTGTCTCCTCCGATGAATACTTAATTGCATTATTATTAAAGCTAGTAAGAAACCTAAGGTAAAGGGGTTTTAAGGCCCCTTAGCCATGACTTTAAGGTACACATTTTCAACTCACTTTTCACTAGTAAATAAACACACATTTTTAACCCGTTACTCATCAGCCTGAGAGAGAAAAGAATTTAAACAGGTAAAGGTCTTCAAGTTCACAGTTTTATTTATTATGAAAAAGATTTACGTGTGGATACTTTATTGGACGTTGAGTGTGTATGTAAATGTCAGTAAAAAAACAACGTTACATTATTATGTCTAAGCAGGAATAGTGTGAAAAGTATTTAGTTATTCTTGTCGTATTTTGGGTTTCACTAAAATATGCTCTTACATAAATGTTTTTTTTATATGAACTTATCTATGAAATATACGCATCTATAATAAAAGTCAAACTAATTAGCTAGAGAGTTAGTTCGAGTAAGTTGTGACAGCTCTAGGTTTTCAAGTTAAGTTAATAACTACAATTTAGTGGTAGGTTAGATAAATACCACTAATTCTTCAACTCCTTAAGTTTTAAACGTTGTTCTTAGCTTGAATTATATAACGGTGGAGTCAATAAGGCTCATATTTTAATAAGCACTTCTTACAAAACCAATTAAAATAAAAGACAGTTTCTTTCATACACATTAATTTTACCCAAGCTATATGTGTGTCAAAGGTTTTACCAGTGAAAGATGTACCTCAATGATATAAATATCAACTACTAAGCAGTATAATATTCGAGTTGTGATACCCTTAGCATTACTGTTGACCTACATCGTCTATATCACTCGACCACAATGGGAGCTCAAATGGTGAGATGCACCATCGTCTCTACAATATCACAAAGAGAACAGATACTTTATATTACAAAATTTATGAATAACAACACAATACAATCCATCACCCCCAATTAAATAGGCATATTCGGTTTCTAAAATCATTGAAAATTGTTTTTTTTTATATAAATTTGTAAAGACATAAAATAAATAAAGAATACAATTTGACTACTAATTTGTTGTGATGTTGATACAAATAAAATTCGTGGACATTTAGGTTTGTTTAAACCTGATTTGTAATAAATGTGTGTAATAAATGTTTGGTTAAATGGCAAAGTAATTTCTTCATTATCGTAAAAAATAGTTCAATTTGAATAACTGTTTGAAATCTTATATTCATTTATGTAATAAATTACAGTTTAAGCATTTTTTGTTTTTGTTTTCAAAGATATTTTTGTAATAGTGGAGTTACTTTTAAAGCCTAAATAAACTGCAAGGTACAGTAACGTTGCAAAGCCCAATGGAAGGTGAGCTTGTCACACCTTTGGTTTACATCATCAATCATATATTTCTACGGAGTTTCTACCCAATCTTATTTTGACATTTTATACTTCAGGTTTCTTCCACCTTCATTACTTATATTTCTTACTTAATCCCTTGCTACAACTGTAGTCTCACAGACTTACAAAAAAAATTTCGTCATATGAGTTTATTTACTAAATCATTAAATGTCTGAATTAAATATATATCAATAGAAGGCATTGCCATATTTTTCTCAACTGAGACAATAGACATTGAAGATTTTAGTAGGCTAGGTTAATATTAGGCACTATACTTTGCTATAGGTAAAACAAGCAATCGTGGCAATGAAGAAAATTGTACTTAAGTATGTCAAGAAAATACACAACTTATGAATTTTAATTTTATCGTTGCTTTAGCAGTTTTGATCTTAGTATAACACTACTTACTATGGTCTTAGATGGAAAGATTATTTATGACATAGGTAAAAATACCCGAATCACTTTTTTGTTACAGCAATGCTAGACTGTAGTAAATACAATAAGATTTATGTAACTTTTATATTAACAGAGCTATTCGACACAACACAAATCTTGAGTGTGATTTATGTCCTAACTAACAGAGTCACGAGTTTCGTTAAAAGTCAAAGTTCTCTGAAAACCTTGTTTGTAATTTCTAAAAGCTTAGAAAGGTAGGCCTACACGACTGATGATTCATACCATACTACATATTGCTTGAGATTTGTAAACAAAAAATTTAACCGACTTGATATGCGCAATGAAAATGTGGTTTTAATTGTGTTTTCATAGGTCGAATGTTTGTTTACCTAATCAACGTGTCAATTTATAGCCATAAAACTCATCACTGCGCAATTATACCAAATAAACAACTCTATTGACCTCTAGTGGTGCATTGTTATGACAGCCTTTGTTGTTTACTGACTCAGTTGCAACTCACGGGTCAATTAGTTTGCATCCGGATGGTTTTGTATTCTATAATTGACTTTGGAATTTGGAATTTTATTAACATGGATAATTTTTTATGGTTGTTGTATCACTCGTATTGGATTGTTCTGAACAATTTAAGTTTAAGACGTTCTGAAAACATATTTTATTTTTTATTTTATATTTAGTTTGTAATTATTTATGAAATGTATTTGCTTCTTAAATAGAGTCTTTAAATCCTCTACACATTTTCATTACATTGAATACTTAGAATAAATACTAAACCTTAAATAAATAATTTTTTTGTTAATATATGAAAACATTTATGTACTATATAAGTTTAAGGTAAAGGTGTTTGTATATCACATACAAATATCCGTTGGTTACTTTTAGGAATTCTCTCAGCTTCACTTTATACACACAAAGCTTCTATGCTAAAAGTAAAACTGAAAAAGTCAACACTGTTAGTTCAAAAGCGTTTGTACCTTTATGTTCCCCAATAACTGTAACAGAAGAACACAACATCGACATCCAAGAATCAAATATCTGTTTCCATGTACACGGGTACTCAACCAACAAATATAAATGGGCTTGTATTTTTTTTAGCTGCCGACTCTATATAGTCGTAGACCTAAATGGTCCTAGCCTTAGTCCTAGACTTAAATATTTTTAGACTTGGAATGACAATTAAATTGTAATATATCACATGTTTTCACTTTTCCATCCTTATGGAGATGTCAGAATTAACGATGCTTTATATGTAGTATATGTAGACACCTTTAAAAAACCACTTTGCTTCCGAAAGCAGGATTATGTGTTTTGTTAATTGTTTAATAATTAGATTCCCACTACAGTTTTATGTAATATGATACATTATACTTAATAATCACCTGGTCAATTAAGAAGTTCAAATATCGAACATGAATGACAATTAACCATCGTTGAAAAAATGGATTATGAATGTTGCTATTTTTTCTTGTCTTTAATTCAGCTTCTTACATGTTACCGTGATCACAAACTATTCTTCCTTAACCGAAATTTTACTTTTAATATACAGTCCAACAGCTTTAACTTTCATTAATGAAACTCTTTCAAGACTTTTGTTCTCTACTTGAGTTGAAGGTTTGTAACGGTATTTTGAAATGGAAACTTCAACGTTCTTTTCTTATAAGGAACTTCTTATGATCGACTTAAAATCATCTAAAGCATTTATGTATAAAAAATAAACTACTATGTCAGAAGGCCATTTAAAAAAAACATAAATGAAGTTAGAAACTTAGAAGGTTATAAAATCTTAAATTCTGTTAGTAAGCCCTTTTAATCAAAACTTTTTTTAATAGGCTTAGGTGTGAACAGTTTTCTTGAAGTTAAATGAATCTAAATCTCAGTTAGCATACATCGATAAAATAAGCTATATCCTTCACTCTTTGATTGAAACAAAACAATTAATGTTATAATTTTCATAATTTTCAATCGGAACTATTTTAATATTACGTTCGGTAAGTAAAATTTCTACCTCAATGGTATAGATCAACTACAAACCTGTATATTATCCAAGACGTGAAGCCCTTAGCACAAATATTGACCTACATTGTTTATACCACTATACCACAGTGTGACCTCTTGATGGAGATATGCACCTTGATCCCAACAATACATACAACAAACACTACACACATCAATTGATATTCAAAGTAGAATTCAATGTTATTTTATAATAAGCATGAATTTGTTTAAGTTCACATTACCTCATTAGAATGTTCTTATGTAAAATCAATTGTAAGATGTTTAGATTTATAGATGTTATATTGTAAGATTATGTTGTTGATCATGTTGAACGAATAACTTTTGGGTTTTTCTTGTTTTAACGACTTTACTTCGATTTATTAATTTAGCCTTAGGTAAAGTGTCCAAATTAATAAATTACATTGATCTCAGTGGTAAGTTAGAACTCCGGTATACTCTTATAATTGTTAAACTTTGTTTTGTTTTGTTAAATTACCTATTCAGTTATATAACAGGTACTTGAGCAACTGCCAAATATTTATGTTGTTTGGTATGTTCTATAAGGTTTTTATAGTCCTAGGTTACCCTTATGTAAATTGCATTACATGTTAAGTTTTCGAAGTAATATAAGTTTACCAAGAGATAAAAAACACCTGTATCTTTTTTGTCTGTACGTTCATACGTTGAAATTAAATTAAAATTACAAGTAATAGGTAAAGTGGGTATCGTCAACTGTTAACAAAATTTAATAAATCATACATCCCAATTAGCTATATTGGTTAATAGTACACAAATTGTAAAAATATACAGAACCACTCAATACTGGTATTGTATAAAACCATAGTTTGCATTTAAGAGGGAAGTGAATAACTTAGTAAACAAAATCGTATTTAGATTTTACCAGAAAGTTTTAAGTTAAATTGCAGTATCTAAGCTGTTATATGTATTCAACAATGTTAAGGTGATTTTACATTCCGTTGACCTCACATCATCTTGCTCGTGAAGTTATTCGCTTGATTTGGTTATGCTTGATGAGATCAAAAGTAATTTATTTAATATTGACCACTTAGATGAATTGTATTCAGTAATTTTGGGTTTTGATTAAACCCGACACAATAAACTATTAACTGTATCAATTTTTTGAGGAACGTTACTGCAGTGGACCTACGTCATATTTATTTCCATATATTTTGACCAACAGTATAATATTATTGACCTGGAAATCATAATACAAGTACAAAAATTGGACCTTGCCAAGGAGATTTTAGAATCTGTTAACCCTAAAAATTTCTAGAGTCAGTATGTTGTATACCACGTGACTGAATGAAAATTAAGTTAAGTTATATTAACTAAGGTTTGCACACAGCAGTTCAGTTTGTGTGTCATAATTTGGAATTATGATTACGTTTTAAGTTTACTGATATACAATTTAGTACACAGCCACAATTTTCTTTTTTGTACATTTATTATCGGGGACTATTAGTTTGATCTATTGTCTAAAGTATTTTTTTATGTATTCCTCAGCACATTAAACTGTATGAATCATCAATTGGTATTCTTTTCCGTGTCAAAAATACGGAATGTCAAATACAGTATCAAAAATATTAAATATCCTTCTACAAATGGTGTTATTATATTTATTGTCTAGAGAAAAATTATATGTTAGAGAAATAAACCTTTTTGATCAAATTGTATCAGGTTAAGTATATCATATTATCTTTATTGATCAACTTAAAGATGTTGAAGAAAATCAGAAATTATCCAAGAGGTTTGAACTGACAAGCAAGATACATTAGCACGATATTGCAGAGTTCTTGTGATACGTCATCAATCATACCTGCCATAGTTTGTTGAGGTAAAGGCTTAAGTGAGCTTCAATATCACCACTGACTATATACCATTATAGTATACAGTCAATAATATTACATTTGGGAAGAGTGTATTATTATTGACTATATTTTGACAATACTATTGACAATATTATGTGGACAACTTTTTATTTTTATTTCGATTCATCAATGTGTATATATTTGTAAGACAATGTATTGCGTGCCTTTTTTTGAAAACGTTTAAATTTTGCTTTTTTTGTACAAAGATTCTAAATTTGTTCGTTATATTGTATTTATGTGTTTAGTTAACTAGCAATGTTCTTTCATGTAGCCACATAATAAAAAATAAAAATTTCCCAGACGTAGAAAAACAAACTTTAGACATATTTAAACAAACAAAGAATACAATAATACAATTTTGTGAATAGGAAGCTTTTACAAGTCATATGACTAAAAAGCGTTCATAGAAATTGAAAACAATAATTATAACTACGCTGTATAGCTGCAGCATCCGTGCAAATATGGAACCATTGATAAATATTTATAATAACTCACTATCTGTAACGAAATTAAAGTATTTACAAGTCATGTTAGATTTAAGAACAGCGTTACTCACAAAAAATATTTTTTTGGTTTGATTTTATTACTAAGTACTGTAAATTTTAACAGGACAGATTTATGATTCGAATATGACCATATATTCATTAAATTAAAACATAATAAAAATATTGTATGTATTAAATATATTATATTTAAGTGAAAAGCTACTTCTTTGCAATTTCTTGTTAGTTCAAAATATAAACAATATATTGGTCCAATAATGATGTTAAATACCAAAGAAAAACACCTCTGCGTGGAATTATCGTCGCTTAGGAAGCTGAAACAAATACTAACCTCTAGCACAAAATATACTTAAACAGTATATGACTACTTCTAAGCCTAAAGTACATTACATTGCGTTACAGTACATTAGGTGCAACTTTTTATCCGTCAAGTCACTCCAAACGAAAATGAGAAATATAAAACTAAATTTGTTTACACATCTTTAGTACTGTTACAAAACTTATGAAATACAAACACAATTTTTAAGTAAGCATATTGTTAAAATTGTATTGAAATGAACACTTTGAAAATTTCTAAGTGTAATAACAGACAATAAACAAAACTTATGAATATATTTCTACCTGTATGACATTAGTGTTTCATGTGTTATGAGATATTACTTCCCAACGGAACAGGCAGCAAGACACAAATCAACTTGTCGGAATAAAGGAGCATACGGCAGTAATTACTCTCTCGTATATCCTGTGTAATGTATAACAATATTTTTAGAAATGTGGTGGAATATAATTCCTTTGTCTGTACAAGTAGTATTCCTATGACATCCACAGGCAGTCGGATATAGGCCAAAATGTAAATTTACTTGTTGTAACGTCTTGTATCAAATCGCAACTAATCGTAAAGTTTTATCTTCTAAACAAACAAAAAATGTAACAAATAATTCTTGGGTCTATAAATAAATTTTTAAAATAAGTTACAATGCATAATAGATTTTTTACGCAGTAAAACCAACGTAGACCACACCAATCCATAATATACTGTTTGAAAAGTTTAGAACACTCGAAGTAAGACAGAAAAGTTGATAAAGTAGAAACGACAGTTGGGCTGGACCCAGGGGCAACAAAGTGGTGTCTTAAACAGACTATTCTGTTTGAAGAAATATTGTTTGAACAAACTTATTAGATTTGTATTTGCCTGCAGTGTCATACAAAACAGATGGCATGACAAAGTTAAACGTTAGGTCTAAGCCCTATAGAATAAAACTGTTGGTAATACTGTTTTTTTTTTACCGTGAATATGCGAAGCTTTGATAAGTCTGAATTTTAGTGAGAAAAATATTTTACTAAATTAAATTGTAGGTATCGTTGTTTGTTGTTTTTATAAACCTAAAATTAGATACAACCAAAATTGAATTTTTCTTTGAAATTTTTTTTATCTTATATAAATCCTTTAAACAGTTTGTGTGTAAAGCCTGCGACCGGAGAGCGCATTTGGAACAGGAAGTTATTGGTGGCAAGTAAAAGCCTAGAATCCCAATCAGAGGTTTAATTTCAATTCACTTATTTAATTTATTCATTAAATGGTTATAACGAATACAGTAAAAATACATTGTTTTTCATGCATTAACAATAACAAAGCAACCTAAGATCAATAGTAAAAATATGTAGACGGCTGTTCAAAAATTAATAACACTTTAACACTTTAACAAATAAATCTTCATAAAATTCTATTTTTAGAAAACAAATTTGGAATACAACTATTTAAAAGCAGTTTCAATTGTAAATTTCATAATCTAAAAGTTTTAATAGTAATAGCAATTTTATGAAAATGGATAGTGCAATAAATGTTAAGAGACGTTTTAAATTTTTAATTTATGTGAAATATTTCATTCAGGAATATTTCATATCGGCTCATAGCCAGATAACGTAAGGTAAGCCATTTGCCATACGACTCCACTCCAGAGGAAAAATTTTTCCCGCCAATTGTTCTGATTACTTAATAAAGGTTTATCCGATATGTACAATAGGCAGCAACCGATAAGCGATGACGATTGATTATATTGATTGGATTGTTTCACTAAAAAAGACATAGGTCTAATTACAACTAACAAAAATGGAAAATTTTATGTTGCTTGATGTTCAGTTAGTTTAGGGTTACTTGTGGTCTTAAAAACATTTATGAAATATTATTTACTCATAACTGTCACTATATGAAGTAATATAAAAAATGTATTAACTCTAATGCCTTTATATATAACAAATCACATTAAAGGGTGTAAGCAGGTGTAATAAAGTATAATCTCATAATCATAATCTCATAAGCATAATCTTAATTAATAGCTATTACTACAAATTTTTTGTGTGGAACGATGTTAGTAGCTATACTGAAAAAATAAATTTTACAATATGGCATGTATGTAGGGAAGCTTGTAAAAATTTAATTCGTGAAATTAAATTTGTTGCGGAAAATGTTTGAATGGTGCATTCAATCAGAGATCCAATCATACACTCGGCAAACAATGTTTATAAAATGTGTAAAAACGAAAAGATGTTTATAAATCAGTTTATTTTAATTTTTGTATTTCTTTCATTTTTATAATAATTGTCCCTTACTTTATCTGTAAACAATCTTAATAAAACTATTTATCTTCTAGGTGCTTTTTTCCGACCAGGCGGATGATTTTTGGACACAACGTGATTGAAATTAAATCACGTGAGGCATGATTTTTGTTGATTTTGGAGTACATGCCAATTGTGCAGTAATTTGTTCGTATTAGAAATACCCATCTCACCATGTAGAAATGACTGTTCTTCTATTCCACCCGTACCCTTATCCACCACTTAATGATGGTGTGTTTGTGTTTTACATTATTTACACTATAAATAGTAATAAAACAGAAATATTTAGTCTATGAGAATTAAATAATTTTCAACAGTACATTAAAGTAGGGATTAATTTATTTTTATTTAGTTGCTGGATTTTTATCGTTAGTTATTTTACCTCTAAAGTTAACACTCTACATAGTAACTTGATTAAAAGCTCTAGGGGGACTTATATAACTAGATCCCTACAATTCGACCCCGGTCAAACTGCATTTGAGGTCTTAACTGGTGATTGTATTATGGTAAGGCTACGATATTTTTGTTGTATAAAGATAATTGACATTATCACTATCCTAATCATATTTAAAATTAGTTTGGTATCAAAAGGACCACACGAATGTGGAATATTTATACACGTTGTTTTTTAATGACTAGACAAGCCAGTATAAGTATTGCTAATACTAGGAGTACGCTCCGAAGTCACGTATGAGAATGAACGAAGACGATTTCATACATAAAAAAATGTTATTTAACAGTAGGCCTATCCACATTCAAATCAGTTGATCAGCTGATCAAGCAGTTTTAACTTCATTAAGGCACTAACACCAAATCCATAATACTTTTTCACCAAAGCATTTTCTTTACTGTACTTTGGACTTGCGTCATTAAAGCAGGACCAGGAATCAGGGAGTTGGTATATGAAAGGGACCTTGGTCCAAGGTCATTAGGCAGGTTTGAGAAAATTCACTAAGGAACTATGTATAATCACTGAATGTATTTCGATGTATTTAAAAGCAGCAATATTGCTCGAAAATGCTAAATAATATTAGGTTTGTCAATCTATAGAAACTCCAACAATTACTTTGTGATGTTTCATTGCTCTACAACATTCAGAAATAAATTATAACAGTGAGAACCATTATACATTGAGGGTAAGGATATCCCTTACATGACCCATAAGAATTATAAACATTTCAAAATACAAGAATTAAAACCTTTTAGGTGTTGCATGGGAGGAAACACTATTTTTGAACCATCAGATACTGCTGAATTTGTTGTGTGAATGATCAAACAAATGTTTACCCGAAACAGTTTTAAAACTTTATAAATTTGGATTCACATTTTAATACATTTACCTACGACCGTTTATTAAAATAGCCGTTTCAGTTCAGTTGTTAGAATTTAAAAGTTTCTCATAACATCATAGTTTTATCATAACACAGGTAACGGACCAATGAGGTTCAAGTCATGGTGGAATTAAAATACATAGGTTTGCTATTCCCGTCATATTCTGACGTCACCCAGATTGCAAACGAAAAATCACCTGATTGTACAGTATTGCCATATTTAAATATATATATTTGTTTTTGATTTGATTGTTATTGTTTATATATTTTTGTTCTAAATGGTGAAAAGGTGTTTGCAATCTTGGTGACTGTGACTTCAACAGCAAATTACGGGAATAGCACACCTTTGTATTTTCCTTCCACCATGGGTTCAACTATTGAGATAGAGGAATTAAAATTGTAATGATTCGAACTAATCGGCTAATTTAATTGTCGAGTGGTGCTTAACAATCAGAGTTTGGTACAATGTTTCGTTCCATAATTTTCAGTGGCTATGATACTATAAACGAAAACATAACCTCTCTTCTTAGAAGTTATGAGTAGTGATTTTAAGTAATTATAACACTGTCGTAGGTAAAGTGGTGTACGCAACTCGCGTAAATAGTGTTAACGACACTCGTAGAAGTTTTTAAAGCCCTCGTCAAGGGCCGTACCTTAAATTTTCTACTCGTGACGTTAACACTGTATTTACGCATTCGTTACTACTGTAGCCCTACTACTTTACTTTACCATATCGTAAGATAGTTTTAAATGCAAAATTATTATGCAGGAGTAAATATTTTGTATCAAGTATTTTTTTCTCCTGCTACTTCACACCCAACCAGCACATTGCAGAGTACTGTCAGATGGTCAACTCTCTGGAGGACGAGATCTTAAAAATCGATGGTGTTGGTGAGGTGACTGTTTGAAGGGATTTCAATGCTAGGGCGGTGGAATGGGGTTTACCCCAAACAAACACAGAGGGTCAGTATGTTGTAGAGATGGCAGCCAGGCTACCTTCATATATCCTTAATACAGGTGACATTTTCATCATCTGTCACCCCTGGCAAGGAAAGATGATCCCTAACATCTCTCTGGCATCTGAAGCCCTAGCCCACCAGTCACGGACTGGTGAGTCTCCAAGGACTACTCTGCAAGGGACTTATCAGGCAATCGTCTTCAGGGAACTTCCCGAGCTTTCCTGAGTTGGGTATCCATATGCCAATTCAGCTCATCCGTCTCAATGTTGGGACCTCAGTCGTCTTTGCCAGGCCACTTTTCAGGGTTACATCAAAAATCAAACTGTTGGGGACATTAGAAGTGCCGAATTTCAAGCCACATTGAAGATGCGTCCCACCATCTTCGGCATTTGACTGTTCCATGCCTAGGACTTTCGCCCACCGCAGAAAGAAGCCAGTGTACTGGTGGAAACCCAAGATTGCAGGACCCCAGAGAATGTGCCTAGGGCTCTGACGAGCAGCGCAGCATGCCAGAAACCGGCCTGAAGGTAATGCTAGATCGGTAGAGCACAAGGCCCCCATGCGAGATGACCATGGTGATATCAACCGGAGTAACATCAGGTGCTGGAAGCAACTGTATCAGGACATCCAGAATAATCCTTGGGTGATAGGCTACAAGATTGTAACCCAAAAGCTAGTGACTTGATCACCCCTACGGTCATGGATCATGGAGCCTGTCGCCGTGGCTACTGTCATTGAAGTGTTATTTCCAAAGCACCCACCGTGACCAGCAAGGGAATTTGGAGATTAGGGCGCATTACCAGCTTTTCGGGAAGAGGAACTATCCTTCGTTGTCTGATCCCTGAGAAATGGAAGAGCACCTGGTGACTACAATCTTACTTTACATTGTAAAAAAGTAACAACAACTATACAGACGGCTATATTCAACCCTAAACCACTGCCACACAATCAATACTTCTTAGTTTTTTTATAACTATTTTTATAGTTATTACCATGAACTAAACCTAGCGAAACTCAACTAAGCTAAGTGTAAAAGATTCATCTTAAAAATAACCTGGGCCCTATGGCCCAAAATGTTAATATTTGCAATTTCATGATGATTATATTTGATCTAGTGAAACATGTTGATCTTGTTCAACATGTTTAGCTGATGGCATTCCTGCAGAAATCTTAAAGCTTGTTGGTGTTCATTAGACTGTTACTTGACATACAAATCAGTTACCTATACTCAAAGAATTCAGTACACAATACAGCACTTGTAATCATGGACTCTGCTATGCTGTAAGTTAGTTAAAACCAATCTTTAAACTTAAAGTTTGACCCTTTTTTACATTCTAAGTGCTATTGAACTTGGATTTTAATGCAATGTAGTGTAAATTTTAATTGGTTGCTTGTTTTTATGGAATTTAACTTTAAAATCTTAAAGAGGGTCCCCAATTTCAAAGTTTTACATCGATGGAAGTATTGTTTTGTTTTAAAATATGGGACTCTTTTATCTTAAACATTCAGTACATCATGAATTGGGTCTAAAAAATACCTCCAACTCAGCAAACCTGCAGACTAAGCGAAATTCAATTTGCCTTTTATTTAAATTTCACTTAATCTATTTAAATAGGTAACATAAGGTTTGACGATTACTTAGGTTTGCTAATACATGGAGAGTAATAAAGTGTAATTTTTAGTAAAATACTTAATAGCTTAGTATAAAATAAAAAAATACCGTGGGAATTTTTATTTTAGCAAATTTCCCATACAGGGAATAAGCTATTACCATAGGTCTCATGGTGAGACCTAGACCCGGGACCGATTTACTTTTTCCTTTATGGCCCCAGAGGCCAAAACACACTCCGTTTAAACTCATATATATATACAGGGTGACAAAAAAGTCTAGAAACGGCTTGATATCTTTTTAACTAAATTTGTTAAAAAATTCAATTCTTTCACACCAACTTATATGTATGAAAACTATTTTTTGCAAGCATTACCATTTTTTTACCTTCACCAGGGGACGGCCCATGAGGAGTAGGTACATAATCTTTAATTTAAGCATAGGTTGATATTCACATCTTTTTAAAGGTCTGGTCAAGTGGAGTTCATTGCCCGAAACCGTGTCAAAAAAGGTTAATCCGTTACAAAATGGCGGCAGTCCAAAGTTCTTGCAGAATATACCTGCACAGGCTTATATATAGACTGTCAGCTGTGCTGCGTTTACCATAGGTTATGGCGCACAGCACACCGCTGGGAGCTGCCCCATGTAGTTACGCGCTACCTACGTAACTACTTGGCGCTCCCAGCGGTGTGCGCCACAACCTATGGTAACCACTGCAAGGCAGAAACAAAAACTTATGTGCAATGGGAACTGTCAAAGTAGGATTGTTTACAGTTATGTTTTATGTTTTTAATTTATTGAATGATTTGTGATTGTGCAAATGTTTGATAGTTTATTTTTTCTAAGGTTTAGGTGCAGTGGTAGAACATTATGGCTATGGTATATGTGTTATACTATAGCATGCCGTAAATTTAAAGAACAAAATTTGGTGAGTCGGTGGCTCAATCGGTAGCGTCGCGGACTTCGGGCCCAAGGCAGTAGTGTCGTGGGTTCGGATCCTGGTCACTGCCACTAACTTTTATCAGTACAGTTCACCGTGGAACTGTACCGGCTCACCCCTTGCTTTGCTGGATAGGTTCCACGCACAGATCTGTAGTCTATGTGGACGGGCAAATGCAAGGTTAAAAGAGGCCGCCAACCTCTTAAAAAAAAAATTTTTACCAAACTGTGTCCTTCCCAATTGCAAACGCAAAGCTTGAGTATTACTGCAACAAGCATTTTATACTTATATGCCAACCCTTATATGCTTATATATATGCTCAAGCAAAAATTATCTGATGTTCATGAAATTTGGTACAAACGTGTAAACCTACGTTTATTCGAACAAGTTGTAAATTTAAAATTTCCATGTTATTCTTATGGGGAATAAATAAACTGTTTTAGTTTGCTTGTTAATGGATATATTTTAATCAAATTTGCCATTTTTGTACTACTAAGCTATCAACGCTATCATACTAAGCTATCAACATTTCAATTAAAAAACACCTCAATACCTTCCCATTAGCAGCAAACCTAAGAACTCATTAAAATTAATGTTATTCAAATAGGAAATAAATCTGAGAATTTTAAGGAAATATTTGAGTAGAAATCCAGCTAGGAAAATGGAAATTTTCTTAGTCTGCAGGTTTACTGCGGTGGGGATATTTTATACTTTCCCTGTATTAAATAACCGTACAACAATATTCCAATGTACTAATTTACTGGTTTTTCACGCTGTTCAAAATGGTTTAGAGAAAATATTTTATTTTGATATGGTCCAAAATGAGAAAAACCAAATTTTACCCATTACCCTGTTCCTGTAGTTCGATCATAGTTCTGCGCTCTCTCGTCTGAACAGATTTGTACAAAATTTCATTGAAATTGGATGGTATATAAATGAATCTGAACGGATAGGGTTTTTTGCCACTGGAACATCAAAACTAAATATTAAAGTGGTCCCAGGTCTATGTCTTACCATGAGACCTGAGACACATAGCTTAGTCTATTCCCAATACTGTATATATAAGAAATTCGCTGGATAGTAGCTAAGAAACCAAACTAAAAAGTTGTAGGTCTAAAACTATTTTAAATTATCCATAATCTTAAAACAATAAGGGGTTTCCCTGTAACATCCTTTTTCCAGCCAATTTACTTTAAAACATAGGTAATGTAAGTGTCAGATTTTTATATTAATTGTTAGGTGTAATTTTAGCTAATAATCAAGCTGCAATTGCAAATGGTAATTTCCTTTAGGGCTTTGACCCCTCTACGTTGAATTTATATCCAGAGTCCATTTTCAAAGATCTTCGATCTTTGGGTCAGCATGTCTGGTATAAAGACAAACTTTCTTTATAAAGGTTTAAATCTGCATTGTAATTTACAGTGGCGGTTCTAGGGCCTTATCATGGGGGGCTTGCAGGTTGTTCTTCACCAGAAGGAAGTCCAAGAGCTTCTCGCACGGACAATTTTCTATTTTTAAAGCCATATTTAAGGTCTATAACCACCGTTACGTTTTTATAACAAAATTTATGTTTGAATTTATACTTCCAGGGTCCAATTGGGGTGAGGGGCTTTCTAAAGCCTCTATGCCCCCCCCTTTGAATTGCCACTGGTAATTTAACAGCTGTTACTTTGTGTGAATGTTGAGCCACAGTCAGAATGTAAACAAGAGACTAAGCAGTTCACTTGGTCTATGTAAATGATGATTAGTGGTATTATATGATAGTTGGCAAAACAGTTTTTTTACTTTGCTGCATCACTGGTTCATGGTCTGTGAGTACTGTGAACCAAGTGATACCCGCTCTAGATGTGTAATATTAAAATGTACCCTGGTCCGTGACAATGATCTCAGCATCGCATATATGTAGCAATCGGTAGCGAGCGTGTTGAAAGGAAGACATGATGAGCGTTATTTCACACTCGTTTTAACGGATCAGACTATGATACAAAAATAATCAGATTACCAAGGCACTATTGGCTGTTATTTTGTGATGCATACTGTAAGCAGGAAAACACAGTGAACAGTTTCACAGAGTACTTACGATATATTATCGCATGAAATGTTTGTTTGATATAAATATGTAGGCCTATTCAAATATTTCATTCAACGTTATAGTTTTTTCTGTTGTTATTATCAGTATATCTATAAAAGCCCTGCCACTCTGCTGCATATAGGTTAGGTTAGTTAGAATCATTTTAGTTTATGATAATGACAAAATATCATTTTTTAAATTCAACCTTTTTCATAAGTAGGGACCTAGTCTTTAAAAAGAAGGTAGTTATTACTGTACCATGAACTAAACCTAGCGAAACTCAACTAAGCTAACCAAATACCCGCAGAACAGTGTAAAAGTTTCTTCTTAAAAATAACCTAGAGGCCCTATGACCCAAAATGTTCATTTTAACATAGCTATTTTATACAACGTGAAACAATATATGTTACCCACATAGCCTATAATATTTTTTTTGGTAATACATGATGTTATGTATGTAGCCTACCCCTACCCAAAATGCGATTAGCGTTACTTTATATGACCAGTCTAGCCTAACCTAAGGGTAAAAACACACATACAGCGACTGGGAACAGAGCGGAACGGCGCGATTTAGAGTGACAAAATCAAACCAATACAATCAAGTAGTAACACGCACACAAACTGCTGTTGCGAGCATAGCGGAGCGAAACGGTTAACTTAGGAACAATCTCGTTTGTTTTTCTATTATTTGGGAGCGGAGCGGGCAACGATTCTGTGGACATTTTTAGGTCCACTTTCGCCAGTAGGCTGCTCTGTATGCCCATTCCACCCTAAACAAAACTTACCCAGAGTGTTTCAGAACCTTCTCGAACCTTTTCTTTTTGAAAGAATGCATTCAAAGGTTGAGGTAGAATGATATTGCATAAATCATGATTAATACTTCTTAACAACACGTCAGATGTGCGCCGCTACCACACGTCTGTTCCAAATGACGCCACATTATACGTTCCTAATCCAGTTACTTTTAAAACTGTTTAAAAACAGATTGCCCTCAAAGAAAACCTAGTACCGTATAGGAACGGTAGTGCCTCTTAACCTCATTAGCCGAAATGGATGGAATCAACTTCACTTTATCTGCCCGCACCTATAATATTGATTATGAAATTAAATTGTTCTAAACTATTACATCTAACCTAATCAAACCTGCTGTAACATTTCAAAATACGGTTTGATAGTAGAATTCTGAAATTTAGGCTAACTGTTCTTAACTAACCTAACCTAACCAAACTGTCTGTAGCATTTCAAAAATTGGCCCTTTTGATAACAGAAATGGCTTTCGTGCTCAATTGACTGTTCTAGAACGTTTAATCCTTATCTTAATATGCGCGTCTTTTGCTTCAAAATAGACAAATTTTAAAGGAACCTCCATCTTTGCAGAAATTTAATGTGAGTGAGTAGGTAAGTAATTCATAATGGGGTCTAGAGTAACTGTTTTTTTTCATTATTTTGCAATACTGGAACGGGAAGGGGTTGTGACGTAATTTTGACATGTGAATAGTCACTTTGTAATGTTTTAAGCCAAGACTTTTGCCACGGCCACCTTTAACTTGTCTAGCGCCAAACATCGCATAAGATAACATGGCAAACAGGTGACACCAGCTCATTAATTTTCATACTATCCATTTAAATTTAAATTTAAGAACATAAATGTATTTAAAGATTGAAAATCAAACATAGAGAATTGAAGACCAAAACAAGATTTAAAAATCTAAAATATATTTTTGTACATTTAAAAGGGGAGTCCATATTTTCATAGCCCAGTACCGGTAAGCTAGTTTTCATATTATTAACAAATACACAAATACTATTAGCTGCCTCAAAAAACAAAACAGCTGTTACAAGCCTACTTGCGATGTTGCCACTTCTAAGGCCGCGGCCTTTTTGCTGTGCTGCAAATTGCTGCAAACTTGCTTTGTGGTATCTTGGAAATGATCGAGCTCCCGTTCGTGTCGCTCTCGCTTAAGTCGCTGCATGTGTCCGACATCAGTCGCTCACACTCTCGACCTACAGCCCGCCTGCTCCGCTCTGAATTGCTGTAGCCTATGTGTTTTTTTACCCTAAGACATATTAGGTATAGAAGCACAATTAATTGGACATAAGTTATCTAGATCCTAACATTTATAGGTACGGTACCACAATTCAAAATGGCCTTGATTTACGCAATATCGTAGCCTTAAATGGTATCTTCATTACGCAATTGGCTATTATTAAAAATTGAAAATAGGGCACTGCATTGGAGTTGCTTATTTGGATAAACCCAAGCAAAAAATTGCCAACTACGACTTGGCTTATTTTCTAACTCTGTCGACTATTAGGCCCCTACAGGCCTAGGCCTAACTAAGTAAAATTAGGATGAAACATGTATTCATGGTGATACTCCAAAGTCAATTAAAAACCAAGAAGTACATGCCTAGGAGTAAAGTTTGGCAGAGAACCTGTGATGTATTAATA
Source organism: Macrosteles quadrilineatus (assembly GCF_028750875.1). Taxonomy (NCBI): domain Eukaryota; kingdom Metazoa; phylum Arthropoda; class Insecta; order Hemiptera; family Cicadellidae; genus Macrosteles; species Macrosteles quadrilineatus. The sequence continues at coordinate 74,977,452 of NW_026542602.1, read as the reverse complement.
TCGTTTTAAATATAAATAAATTGAGGCCTGTATCGATTTTGATTCGGTTCGATACATAAGAAGCTATCGTTTCCACAATATAATTTTGTTATTTGAATGTGTGTCGAATCGAGCTAAATTATTGATTTTCAGTAAATGAAATTATCAATACGATGCAAGTATTGATAAAAATGCAAGCATTTTTGAAAAGGTAATTTGAAGTATTTTTCTCAAGATTTTAATTTTACAAAAACAGTATGCAGGCGACATAAACTAACAACTCGATACATTATAACCTAAACTTTACCTTCCTAATCTAACCTAACTTCAAAACACTTAATGCAGTCACCAATTCGCATAAAGCACGACCTACCACCCTGACATGCCTAAATGAGAACTGTAATTTTACAGTTGCTTGTCGTGTGGTTGAAAACAGTCAGCTGTAGGCTTAGTTAACCCACAGTTCATTCCATTTGTAAATGTTATCCATCCTACCTTGTTTATTGTAATGTTGTATATTTCTACGGCTATATCTTGAGAAATATTCATCAGCGGTGAAAAATAATAGTAGGCTATATTTGGATTCAGGAGGTAAAAAAATATAAAGTAAGATATCAAAATTAAAAATTCGTTTGGAGGCAACTATACGGAATAAATACGTATCGTTTGGTTACTTAGGTAGGTAAGGTTAACCTAACCTAACTAACCAAACAATATATCGAATTAAACAATCGAATAATCAATAGGCCTATTAGCCTACTCATTCGGTTATTTGTGCCAACAGATATGGAAGTTTACCCACACAGGCTGCTATTCTTGTCTTAAGTACAGTAATTTAATTAGCCTACTGTTTTCTAGAAGCGGAGTGACACACATTGTTATTCGCTTTTCTGCAATCCGGGCCGAGAAAAACCTAGCTTAAGTTAAGGCCCAGAGATATAGGCTACCTACCTATCTAAGTTAAAGGCAAGAAGAAATTTATCTATATAAGGCCTAGGTCCTTAAGCTTAAGTTAATTATTGGACTGTAGAATAGGCCTAGGTAGGCCTAGGCTATTAGCCTACCTTTGATTGTACGCTACCCGAACACGAACGTTGTCAGTTTTGATAGGGCACACTCTTGTCAGTTTAAAATGGGCCAACACTTGAAAGATCATATCTCAACAATGACAATTAATTTTTAAACAACACAGTAATATATTTCCTTCCTTGCCAATGGCCATGAATCCCTCAGATTTTCTTGGTTAATGCATCGAGCCTCTTTAACCTGGATCTAGTCTTTTAGTTGCGATTGACGACTGTAGTATCACAACCTACACTTCAAAGTGTAACCATAACACCCTAACTACTACAATTAATTACTTTATTACTATTTAACTAACGGTGTTAACATCAACATAAAACTCAGCTCAGCAGACAGCAGACTGCAGACAGCACCCAACAACACGAACACACAATCACGAATCACAACTCACAACAACACAATCCAATCGACGACGACGACGATAAACAAATTTTGAAAAAAAGTGACTCTTAAAAAAAATAGTAATAATTAGGCTGATATTATTCAAGCCTACTGAACAAACAACCATAACAACATGTAACTACCTAAATAATTTTATCGAATGTAAGTTAATAAATTTCGGTGGATATTTTTAAATCCGATATTTATTTCCACAGATAAATATTCTTTTAAATAGTTATAAGTTAGTGTAAAGCGTTCTTATGCGTAAAACTGTTTACTCCATGGATGAAAGAAATAATAGACAATTTGGTCTCTTTGTCTAAAGCAAGAAGCAAAATAACAAAATTGTTGCTCGTAAAATGTAAACAAAAAAAAAGAAGAAGAAGGTAGCTCCTAATGTTATTCTTATGGGGGGAAATTAAAATGGTTTTTTTAGGATTAAATAGTAATTACTGAACAAATATGCTCCAAAAACGATCCCCGGCATGATATTATACTATAGAATCTTTGTGCAAAACATCAAGTTGATAGATGTAATCGTTCTCGAGTTTTTGTAATCCATAGAGATGCTTTTCGTACCAGTATGAGAATTCACTTCGTTCATTCAATAAAAACCGCAGTATCATGTAGATTATTGGTACATGAGCTAATTATTACAATTCAACAAAATAATTCATAATTGCTTTTTTTATCGTGGGCTTTTAACAATATAAGGATTTTTAGTTTTTAAAGTTTTCAGAAATACGATTAAAATTGTACGTACTTGGGTTAGTTAGAATTACATATGCAAAAATCTGCCAATGAGCTGGTTCAAGTGTACTCTGAAGCTACGAAGATATCATAAATGTAGGAATAATATTTAAATCTGATTGGTAAAATGTAATTTAAAGGGGGTGGTTGTATATAGTATATTTTAAAGTGACCTTAGATATTATTTGTAAATTATTTGTAATAATTTTGCAGACTATAGTTATTTGTGCAACTAGTGAGAAAAGTGAGCAATTGACTCACTCGAGAGAAATCCTTACTCACGAGCCGTAGGCGAGTGAGGAATGGTTTCTCGAGTGAGGCAATTGTACTTTGAACTCGAGTTGCACATTATACTTTTCCTACAGTTACCATAAAACAAATAAATTGGTGAAGAAACATAACCTATTTTTACACAGAAGTGAACTTTTAATATAACATTTAATGTGAAGTGACAAATACAACAATACAACAGCTGACCAGCTTATTTACAGCCAGTGCTGCCAACGTATTTCGAGCGCATACGACGTTGCCTGCATGTTACGCGCTCACTATATCGTGCCTTCACGTTGCAAATCTGGAGTGAGACAAAGTAATTAGAGTGAGACAATGTTAACATTGTCTCACTGATGAGCGAATTGGCCACTTTGCTTTCTCAAATCAGTGAGAGAACATGTACATTGTTAGGTAACTGTAGGAAAAATACAAAGTTTATGTTTTACGCATTTTCTTATGAGAAGACAATGATAGATAGTGCAAAAACAAGAAAATGAAATATTCAGTAGTAGGAATATTTGTGGCTCCGTTGTATTGCACGATAAGAATTAAAATTTTATAAAACTTAAACTCAAATATCTTAATTTTTTAAAGTACAAATTGCATAATTGCGGCATTTAATATTTTTCTTAAAACTAGTAAGAGCAACATGTTCTAATAGACATAATCAAAAACTAAAATCCATTTTTAAGAATAAATTATAGAAAAAAGAAACGTGTTGGATGCAGTATATGCTTAATTACACTAAATATTCCCAATGTGTAAATTTAAACTGCTAAACAAACCCGTATCAACAAGTAAACAGTCGTATCGTATTTTAACAGCTTTTCAATTCCGATAAATATTAATATGCTAATCTACCAGCTGCTGAACTTGCCTTCCACATATGGACATTTTAATATTTATGTACTAATAACCTCCATGCATCCTTTATTGAATTATGATTTATTTTATGAATAGGAAAGCATTATTTTGATTAAAGTTATTCTTTTGAAATAATATACGTTTATTACATCCTTAATTTAAAAAAAGTTAAAGATGACCGTGTACACATTCGATTATACCGTGTACACCAGTAATGTATATAATCCGATGCATGTAACGGCTGATAAACATTAAAACATTTTTTCGCCTTACTATTCATTTAGGAAAAAATGACTGCTAAATCAGATACATTATACACAATGTGTATACCATTTAAATTGTTGAGTTAGCTATTTTGGTATATATATATATTTTTTTATAGTTAATAGTGTATCAGAAATATTACAGTAAAGGATAATTTACGGTACAGTAAAGTAGATTGAGAACCCACCCATCAAATATTTTTCTTTAACGTTGTTATTGCTTAACCAATGATAACCACTATAAAATTCCGTAAAATTACAAAATTTAATAAAAAAAAAAACATCTAAAACTTTATATTCAAAATAATTTTACCCATAAACGCATAAAAATATAAATAACATATATAAAAATAAGATATAAATAAAAGAAATATCGACCTCTTATTAAAAAAAGATAAGATAATGGTGGAACCTTTCAAAAACTTTATGACAAATGCAATATTAGAGTAGAAATTTTTATAATAATTATCTAATATGATTTGAAAGGCACAATTAAACGTAATGCGTACTAATTATGGAAAAAATTCAACAATTAAAACCATTCTGGTCCATTCACTACGTATACCTTATAATTTACATCAAGCAATTGATAAGCCACTGTTATGTATTAATATTTCCATTTTTATTCACCCACTACACATTGTAATTTTAAATGTAATCCCGTATAAAGTTTTCACCAAATCGTTGTCTGAAATACGGCCAACAGCTCTAAATACACAAAACATAAAGAAGTGTACTACTAAACCTTGTAGCATACCCAACCATATAGACTACTATAGTGTGTCTTGTTTCTTGCAACCATTACTGCATAACTTTACGTTATCCCATATTTCTTTCAGTATTTAAAATATGTTACACTCTGGCGTTCGGATATATTTTTAAGTTTGTTTACGGATATGAAATACTTCGGATTAGCTTAATTGGACTCGATAGGACATCCGTTGATTGCCGTGAAAAATGTTACCTACGTCTGTTAACTAGCGATGGACATTGAAAATACACATATTTAGCCATCCTTAATACACTTGATCTCAATATCCTAGTTTTATTGCGTATTTATTTAATGGGTTACATACCTATGACATGACTAAATAAAAATATAAACGCAATGCATACCGTGTTGGTGTATTCTCTTTGTAAAAGATATCTTTATAATAAGTTAGTGATACTATTATTTCGTAGCGTTGTATTAGTAAAAGTTAAACAAATGTTATGACATTTATCATTAAAATACACTAAATTTAACTATAAATATTAACTTAATTATTTCTACAAAATAATTGTAATTAGTGTAATTGACTTGAGATTTAGGCCTATTGGTGTAATATATTTGATATATTTTCCTGTTATCGTTTCTCAATTAGCTTTAAACAAATCTTAGCTTAGATTGCTAACATGTAAACTCACTTTAAAAGGGGCAACACATTTTTGGCTGTTTGGTAACTGCATTACTCTATTTATTAATTATTATAATACTAGTAGGATTTAGGTGGTTGTAGATAACGATTTAATAAACATAGTACGGTGGGTACACAAAGAAAACTGCACTTTTTGATTGGATCATGGCACTTTCTGTGGTCATAGCTGATGCCAAAAGGTAACTTTTCAGATAGGAAGCCACTTCAAATTCCGTGTTGGACACCAAAATGGCGGCTATTAAAGATAGCCGCCATTTTACCAAGCACTGTTGCACCATATTCATTGTAGATCAGCTTCTAACTTTCTAGGTAGCCTATTACTGTATTCTTTTTGTTGATTTCAGCTTAACTTAACCAATTAATAATGTTATTAATACTTAGGCCTATGAAGTCAAACGGGGTGAAGCCCGTGGGCAACAGCTAGTTACAACAAACCTGTTTTCATAAGGAATATTTTTATATTTAACATTGAACTGTAAAACCTAAACTTTTTGCAGAATGAAAACTTGCAGGAAACCATTTTGTCGTGTATTCAGAATAGTCTTAAGTCATTCTAGAAAAACCCCTGTCATACTCAACATTATAACATAAATCATCCATTATTACATTTATTTAATATGCTTCACTATAATGTATTGAAAATCTTAGCAAGGATGGTTAAAATCCAAGTCACCACGTTACTATTTTGGAAAAAGTAATTACCATTTGTTACATAAATTTTATGTAAATGAGCTTGGGACCATTGATTACTCATATGAACAGTATATATTTACAAGAAATATATAAAAAAAAATTATAAAAACAAGATTGAAATTTGTAGATTACAATAATAATGCACATGAAATTCACAATGAAAATGAAATATATTATATAGAAAACCCGGTCCAGGCTAAATTAAATGGCTCAACTTATTACAGATTTTAACATTTGTTTTGTTGTGTTCTGTCTTTTAAGAGATTTCATTATTTTCGGACAACTTTAACTCAAATGTACCCATAGATAACAGCATAAAAATATCACGGATATTCCAGATTTAAGTATTTACTACAAACCTTATTATGATTATTGCTTTGGTTAATAATAGTTCGACTAGATCTTTCCGCTCAAGTTTTCAGAATTTATTAACAAAGAGACAAGGACATATTTAATTCAGATTTATACAATTGCAATATTTCAAACTAACATAATCAGATATAAAATCAGATTAATATGTTAGTGATAGCGAATTGACCACGGTTCAGAATTGAATGCGTACCATTATATTTAGACGTTCTATTACAAAGCTAAGACAATTCTTTTTGTATCAAATAACTATTCGATAATAATTAACAACAATCTATATTTTCTTTTTTTATAGTTGGTGTTAGTATATCGAACAATTTGTAGGTTTCAAATGTTAAACCATGTATTTATTTACACCTGTTATACAATGAATTCAAATGGGGGTCTTTGAAAACAATTCTGGTAAATAAGAAAACAATAAGTGTAAAGTAAGGAACCTGACTAAACAATAAAATATTGAAATAATAGAATCTTCAGCGGAAAGCTACGAAGTATCTTCGTAAATTGCTACCTAGATTTGTGTTTGGGTCGGAGCTGTATCGGAGTTATGGATCCTAGGTTGACCATTGCCATAAATCTGATTACATTCACCAGTCCAACAATGCTTTGCTGTAGACAGATGTATTTTTGCTGAATATAATTGAGTAACTCAATCCATAGTTTGTATGTGCATTTATATCTGATAAACCAGGTATTAATGTAATTATCACACATGTGTTAGCTTAAATGCTTTTTGTATAAATGTACTAGCTGTAACCCGCGGGCTTTGCCCCGTTTAACTTCTTAATTTTCAAGATTATCTCGTTCGCATGGCTCAATCACGTCCTGGTTGAAGTTTGTTCGCTACGCTCACTCACCTTTAGGTTGGAGCTCGTTCGCTGCGCTCACTTGCCTTCAGGTTAGCTCGTTCGCTACGCTAACTCGCCTCCAGGTTGAAGCTCGTTCGCTACGCTCACTCACCTTTTGGTTGCAAATTAGCTGTTGTCATAAATGTAAAAGAAGTAATAGTGCTGCACCCTGTTGGTAATCCTTGTAACTTTAATGCTATTGAACATCATAGAACAGAACCAACTTGTTTAATTGAAACAGCTGTTAAGATTCAATAATTCCATTTCTCATAAGGTTAACATGGGAAACTCCAGAGCCACTGGGGTGGAGCCCGAAAGGATTTTTGAAATAAGAATATGCCTATATGTTAATCGGGAATGTGAGCTATCATCATGCCAAATTTCAGCCCAAACCGACCAGTATTTTTCGAGTTTACTTTTCCCATACACACATACAGCAACCACCTCTTTTTTATAATAGTATAGATAGATAATTAAGAAAAGCGACACGCGATAATTATTCTTTAATCTGAACAACAAAGAATCTGAGCACTAGGCCTATATCCAATAAGATATCCATTTAGAAGTTCTTACTGCAATATAAACTAATTACCTAGTAGTAATTACATAATGTATTGTACTCACATGAATACAAAATTTAACGTAGTTGCGACAGTGACATTATTTAGATTTAAATGTCAGCTAAAGCTCATTTACATCAAAGGCGGAATGCAATTTCAAATCAGAAATGTTTGAGCTATCATTAATATTAATGGTATTTAATTTAATTGGTAACAGTTAATTAATCTTATATTTAAAAACTTTACTATTTTTCAGTTTTTTTTTCAATTATTTTATAGATGCTAATTAATGCTTTCATCAATCATAGTAAATACTGAATTTCTTATTGTTTCTCATAATTAATTAAATTAACTAATAGTTTAATATAATAGCTAAGTTTAAAAATAGGTAATCTTATTTGAAGTTTAACAAGGTTTTATAAGTTAAAGTTTTTAAATTAAAGTTTTTTTTTTATATTTTGTTGTTACTCTATAACAGTTTTATTAGTATAGGCAGTTATTAGTAACAGTTTTTTTTGTATAGGCTTGTAGGCCTATAATCCTCAAAAATACGCTTATTAAAAGGTAAGGAATAACAAAGCCGTGAACGTTACGAATCAAAACCCATGGAAATGTTTTTCAAAAAGTATTCTGATGCAAATAAAACCACGAAAAGTATAATTAATTTGTAAGTAGGACAAACATTTTGACTGTTACGAGTGTATCTACTGCACCTGAGATAGTTTATTATTAAGATTATCGCATGATTTGGATAGCAGAAATTAATAATATAACTGAAATGGAGGTGGCATATAGTACTGTTGGATTTTATTAAGTCGTTACAAAAAGTTTGCCGCAATGCACTAACGATGGAACTGCAATCACGTCGAGATTTTCTGGCTCGGTGGCTTGAAAAAAATAACTACTTGGCAATGCTGTGAAGTTTCTTGGTGTTACTTAACTGTATACAGTTCATGTAGTTCCTTAAATAGTTTAGCAGCAAATACTGCACTGACATAGATTCAAAATAGATTCAATAGTTACTGTTATATTCAATAGTTACTGTTATATTCAATATTTACAATTACAAGGGCATTATCTCTCGCTGGACCTCGATTTAAATCACTTGTTTTTGTTTTGACATAGCTATTGAATAATATAGGGCATTTTGCTACAGACACCATCGTAGTCTTTTCCTTTTTCAAACACATTTTAGGCTCATGCAGTTTTCATTCACTGGTTAGCATGGTCTTTATTTAATTTACCTCTGTCAATATGGTCCTTGCGTAGTTTGTCACTACTGCAGTTTCGTGCTCGTGGAGCACATCTTCAGGTGAAGGTCACAAAAAGTTAGAACATTTTCCCCACGTGAAGGTCGTAAATTTTTGAAAACATACCGAAAAAAAACACATAACACACGAACGGTACGAAAAAACATTTATGAACTTGGCCAATACATTAAAAACGTTACACACGGGGTCCGGCGCCGGTAGAAGACAAGTCATGACTGACCATTATTGTTGCTGTATGGTCCAGAGGCTACCCATCATGAAGTCTTTATTTAGTAATAATCATAAAGTTTTTATTTTTTTAACAACTATTCGCTATATTCATTTTGGCAAAGTAAATATTACAGAAAAGTCAATTCAAATATACCCAACCGTTAATAATTGGATGTCACATTATCTACATACTCCCGACACAGCAATTTTTTCACGAATTATTCATCCCATAAAATCCCCATAACATTCCCATAGTCTGACCATGCTGGTTTACAAGCTCTGCTTAATAAACGTAGGTTTTCATATTGCTACTGAATTCAATCAAAATCTAATGATTTTTAATTCAGTTATCGTGATAATGGACACACACACACCACATTTTTCGATCAAATTTATTGTAATAAATACTGGTTTATAGAAATGTTTACGAATCATTTTACTTAAATAACCACTTATTCTTACTTACTTATTGACAAAAATGCCATACATCAAATATTCCTCTGAAATAAAACTGCTGTAGGACATATTACTGTACCATGTAAGTTTTACAAAATATTAAATTAAAACTCTTATAATGGGCATGCACCATTTATTTTTATCATGCACTTTGATCTAATAAACATCTGTCAAAAGGAGGGTTCTTCTCTATAAACATAAATCAACTAACTGAAGAATATTTTTAAATAATCAAAAACAATATTTTGTACATCGAAGTAAAGCTGAGAAATTAATCAATTCCCAAGTATATTAAATATATTTAAATTAAATTAATGACCAATTATCTTGTATAAGGTACAGTACTTACTGAACAGATACCATTTGCACTAATATTCCTAATTTTGTTTCCTCACAAATAATCCACTTAATATATACTAATATCAGCCATGTCAGGCATATGTGCTATCACAAAATATTTGAATACTATAATTTATATATAATCCGGGTACTTTTATCTAGTAAAAAAGTGTAAACACAAAAAGGTATGAATATCTGATCGAGGTTGACCGCTTCCAATATGGATCAGCAATTCAAAATCCTCGTCTATCCTAAAATCTCCTCAGCGTTTTGTCTGTCTTCTGAAAATAACGTATCAATGAAACTATGACATAAAACAATTATTTTTATTAAAATGTATATCAAGTTCATATTAGTTAAAAAAATCATCTTACAGGATTCGGTATATTTATAAACGTAACATATAATACTTATAAGGTTTCCTGATAGATTTTTGGAATATTAATGAGGTATTTTACACGACACCGGTATAAGTTAGGTCCATTTATAAAATGTTGGTGCTTACTTAAATTATATAACAATTAAATAAATTATATTACAAGTAAACAGCATTAAAATTATATATCATATATATATATATATATATGATATATAATTTTAATGCTGTTTACTTGTAATATATATATATATATATATATATATATATATATATATATATATATATAAAACATTATATTGAATATTGTATTATACGAGTTTAAAATCTATAATATAATTTACAGTAAAATGTGTATGGTAAAAAGTATTGTGGAAACACTTTTATTATACCTCATTAAAATTAGTCTAATGGTAATGCCACCCATCGATGTATATTACTTGATCTCCATTAATTGTAGTAATAGAGATCGACGATGCCACCACACATTAACATTAATTATTTATACATTTACCATTACACAGTTTACCAATAATTGCACCTACCTAAACTTTATAGTGTTTTTATTTAATGTCCTAAAAAATTAAAAATTTGTAATACTAACATACCAAGTTACTAACGTATAATATACACTCCGTAATGGTATATGTCTTAAAACAACATAAAACAGTCCCAACGAATTTAATTCCTAAAATATGTAATAAAAGTGTGTGTTTTTTATAAACAATTTTCAAATGTGTAATACAAACAAATTAAGCTTTACATTCGCACGCCCAGTGATAAAACATATATACTTACAAATTAATGTAAGAAACGGCTTGTGAGGTCAAATATTACAATTCCTTCGAATGGGCAGGGATTCCGAGCGTAATTAGACACTGTAAATATTATGCCGGTATTAAAGAAAATAAAGACTGCAAAAGGATAAAGATAGCCAAAAATGAAAGCATAAAAGATGTTACCGTTGGTTATTATTTATTTGTTGTATTAACTATTTAAAATGAAAAAAAATATTAAGTTGTTGTGAATGTCACCCTGTAAACATTTTTAAGTGTACAATTTTTTAATTCATAAACGGACCTGGAAAATGGGTTTTCATATGTTTCGCTAAATACACAATTTTGTAAATAGGCCATGGTGTTGTATGTTTTGCCCGGCCTAGGATGTGATGATAATGTTAGTTGTACCCGTGCTAAGCCTACTTTAGAGTTTCACTAACATCGTCATGTGTATGTAATCACTCACTAGAAGTGTGAGCCAAACCAAATTTACATCATAGCTTTAATTGATTCCTAACTGTTTTTGGGTATTGATTGTAAAAAGCTGTCTTGTTCAATTATAATTTTACTTTTTGTTGTAGTTTACTATTGTGTTGATAATTTAATAAACATAATAAAAATGCTAACCATTTAGGTCTGTTTAAGATTTTAACTAGCATATTTGAATACTAGATTAAAATAAATTATAAGCTGTTCGATGAAATATATTTTCTAATGACACTGCCACTATAGGTATTATTAAAACATAACATGCGTGATAAGTAACCTGCTTTGTGTTTGTATTTTAAATCAAGTGGCTTTATTTTATAGCTCTAGATTAACAAGCAATTATTTATTTAACGTTTTATGCCTTAATTTGAGTAGCTTTACGTAGGCTGCACATGAATTTACAATTGGAATAGGTATGAATAAAAAAAACACTCTTCTAAGGTCAAGGGTTTAATCTCATGTTATTTGTTGACAAAAGATTATTTTTTTCTGTTGAAACATTTATTTTTTCAAATAAATCTGGTGTAGTACAAGTATGAATATTAAATAAAAATATAAATTAGCAATTAATTGAAATCAAGAAACATTCAAGTAACATTCCTTTATATGCCTCATTCTTAAAAACCTACGTGTTACTCAATATTGACCAAAACTCAAGTAAATGAGTTCTACATGTATGTGATATATAATGGAGTATGTGGTCTACTATTATTAAAATCTGTATAAAAATAACCGTTCATTGTGACTAAGAAATCCTTTTCAGTGAGATCAGCAGTTAAATACCACAATTTAAATTGATTTAATAACTTGACTGGCTGAGGAAAATATCACACAAGCAATTAAGAATGTTAGCGACGACGGCTATACTTTCTCCGTGTCCGGAGAAAAAAAGCAGCTCAGTTAGATATTATTTTTCCAATAATCTGCCACATATATGGCTTCATCATTTGCCTTCTTAAGATCGAGCCAGGAGCATGTTCTGTCCATATCTGGACAAACTAGTAGATGTTCATGGTCCTGAGGGGCCCCACATGTGCATTGCATAATTGCAAACAAAAAAATTTTTTAATGGATTTGTACATAATATAATACCTGGTTGAACCTTAGAGTAAATAAGAAAGTACTTTGGTATTGTATATCACATTCTATAGAATAGTATACTTAGATAGCTTAAATGGAAATGACTATAAGATTAATTCACAGAACATTACAACTAACCTCTGTTAAAACAACTACTATTAACAGGTAATACTAATGTATTGTACGTGTTAGGATTTAGAGGGGAGTTGTGCCTCGTTGCCACAATCCTCTTTTGTTGTTCTGTGAAAGAGCATTTCAGTTGTACTTCCATAATGCTTACTTGCAGCCCTGTTCTTAAAATGAGAAATCCACCAACTAGCATTTTACAATACCTATTGCATTAATAAATTGGTCTTTTCTAAAAAAAACCGAGGTAAGAAGTTTAAAATGGTTCATAAACACTCGGTTCTAAGATTTGTAAAGTTTCAAGAACAAATGTTGATTTTGTTTCCATTATTTTAGGATATCATCACGTGCAATTAAAATACTTGGCATTAAAATAAATGTTCTAGCCAACCCTTATTTAAAATGCATATAGGAGTATACCAGTATAGTTTACCACTGAAAGGCCATTACATTTTAGGATCACCATTACAAGTATAATTTCTCATGATTCATTAGAAACCCTAGAAGTATTGTAACATAGTACATTCGTATTCTGGAAATTGTCCTGAATTTTGTTTGGAAGTTATATGCCTCTTAGTTATGTTGTCTTGATCGATCTTTCCCCTACTCATTTAAATAGTTTGTGTAATATGTCAGTAAAAATGAGTATTCTTAATTCCAACTCTTTTACTAGAAAACGCACTTACTGGATTGTCAAAGGATTAATTTAAGTTGAAGCCATTCTGGTTTAAGGTGTATTAAAAGTATACAAAGGCCAATTCGTAATTACCGTGGTAAAAATAACTCGGCAGAAACGACTCTAAGTTTAGAGTATTTTGTTTGGAGTTAACAAAACCATATAATGTTTTAATTTTTAAATGTTCGTTCCGTTTGCGTGGAAATCTTATTTTTCCATTATTTTATATAGTTATTTGTTATGACATATGTATTTGTTTCCAAGATTAGTTTTCCAATACGTCATCTTAAGTTTGAGGAAACATGATGTTAGATCGCCTGGGAAATCTACTGTAGGATTGAAAGTGCCAATAACTGTTTTCTTATGTCTTTTGGATTCTTTGCTTTCTTTGCTGCTTTTACTTCTCTACTTTCTTCTGAAGAACTGCTTTTCCGTTTGAGTTTTGCGAGAACACGTGCTTTATGTACTGGTGTCTGTGCATGTAGATTTGTTGAGAGCTACAGACTAATTTTGGCATGTGGATTCTAATCTAAAATATATTCTAACTGGACGAAATCAATGTTTTATAACTATTCGAAATTAAATCTAATTTAGACAGATAAATGCATCAATTGCAAGATGAAATAGAACAACGTTAGATTTTATTGTAGGATATTTGAATGTTTCTTAAATTCGAAGAAAAAGCTGTGCACATGAAATATAATCTTATTTTTCTTATCATGTTCTAAAACATACATTTGGATACACAGAAGTGGATGAAGGGCGTTTTAAGCTTAAAACTAAAATCGCATTTAATTTATGTTATTTATCATGGCAATATTTCTTTCGATTGTAATATTATTCCACATAATGTTTAAAAACAGTTCCAACCATATTGGCCGTGACCTGTCCAAACCAAGCACAGACTGTTAGTTCAATTTCCGGTCATTATTTATATCCGGAAGCATGGGCCGTATACCGGCAATCAAACTACATATGTTTGTTCACAAATAGTCAAAAGGTTTGAAGCTTATAAGCATAGACTAGTTGCGTTACGTATCTCTACAATAAAATAGTCATTGATGCCATAGGACATACGTAGAGGCCAGTTAAAAGGTTCATTATTCAAGGTAATGCTATAAACAAACTTTTTGCAATCACTCTAAAATGCTCGGTTGGAAAAATTATGTTGACCGTAAAATAAACGTAGTGCAAGTTTGATGCATGGAACCAATATTTTCATTGTTTGCGTACTTACAGTAAATATTTATATAATAACTTTTAGCATCGTTCTGGTGTAAGAAACGTGTTAAAAATCCATTGTGATTTGGTACAGTTAGTGATATATAAGCATGTGTGATGACTTATTTTATTCTTTAATTCATTATTTTTTTTAAATATGATGACCTGTTTTTGGACTCTTTGTAACTAACTTATGGATGAACAACAATTACTTACTCGACACGACAAGTCCCATCTCACTTTTATTAGATTAAACTTTATTAAAAACAGTCAAATGAAGATACGAATCGGTAAGATACGAATTAAGCGTTGTATGTAAAACAAAATTAAAGATTAAATTAAGATAACATGTTTATTAAGAGTAGGTAAGAATTTGAAAAAAAATATTGGGTTGAAGCGTCAGTTTTCATTTAATCATTTCGCATTTTTATATCCCCAAATCTTTTGAAAGCATGTGCTGTATGATATAATAAGCTTACTTGGAAGAAGCCATAATGGAGGGACTGTTTGAATATGCTCAAAGTTCAATACGTCAGGAGCTCAATTGGAAGAGGATCAGGATTCACAGAGAGAATAATGTAGGCCTTACTGGTGCATTGTCAAATTATCAGCTTAAGATTTCTATTGGAAATATCAACAGAATATCCCTGTCTGTATTTATTAATGTAATGTATCAATACATCAAAACATCAATACATTATGTGTTAAAAATGTAAATTAACATCTGCTGAAGGAAAAAACAGTATCATTGAATACTTCAAATAGAAAAAATGCGACAACAAAAGTTTGCAGTCTTGAGTTTTGGTTTATAATCTATTTATTTGTTATGGTAGTAATTTAAGCCTTTGGAATCAATTTAAAGTGTTACTAGAAATACTTTAGTCTCCTTCATGCAAAATATACGCTTTATTAATGTTTGCAGCATTCTACTGCAGGATTTGGGACTTACAATTTAATTTCGTCCATTAAACGTATCTTTTTTACGTTTCTGGATTTAATCAATTGAATAAAGCTTAGTATATATCATTGAACTTAGTAAGTAATTCTGATATAATTAAATACAATTGACATTTTCTATTTAGATATTTTTAGTTCATAGGTTATTGTAGCAACATAGGTCATTTGACATTTTATTACCGGCAACTATCACATATTTCAAAAATATAAACATTACTCAAGAGGCATTACATGATGCTACTGGAGTGTAGGTTATATTACAGGAAGTAAATACAGTAACAGAAATCATACAAAGTATTTTACAATACAAAGTACAATCATACAAAGTACTTTAAGTAATCATATGTCCTTCTTTAAAGTCTAGACAAGGTAGGATTTATTAATTTCAACAGTGTTGTACACGTCAAGAGAAACTTAGATTTCAACCGTAATCTTCATAGCTGCAAAACTCGAAACCGCAGCCAACTTGACCTTCCATCCCATCGGCTCAGTAAGACTGCAAACAGTTTCCCCACTATGGCCATAAAGCTGTATAATAGTCTCAGTGTTGAGATCAGAGGCCTGCCAGTTAAAGTTTTCGTAGCGCACATGTCTAGGGAGTTGAAGACTAGGCCCCTTTACTCCATCAGGGAATCTTTTGAAGCCCCTGACTCAGTTTGGACATCATGATCCACTGCCTTCTATATAGTGTATATATTCTAAAGTTTTAAATTTTGATTTTTTTTATAACGCAATCTATCTATCTATGGCTGGGCAACGATGAACAACCGGTAAATGTAAAGCTAATGGTAAAAGTAAAGCTGAAGCTAGAGCTAAAGCTAAAGGTATACGTCAGAGGCAACATTATAATATTATTGAGTTTTTTTACGATGGAAGAGCTGTAAGTGGCAAATACCTTGTAACAAGACGGGATGTGAAATTTAAAATTGTATATGCATTTCTAGTTTGAAACTTTAAGACAGCTTTCTTTTCGAATGTAATTATTTTAATCATAAAAACGTCCGGCTTTCACAGAAGTAAATAAGGTTGCTTAACAACATAATAATTTCATTAAATCTATTGGTGGTTGAAGTCACAACACAAGGCACAATGTTATACAACCCTTTTGTAAGATAAAATAGGGAGTTTATAGTTGTAGTTTTAGAACGCCTTTGAACTTTAAAAAAGGCTCAAACAGCTCCAACAAGCATTTTTTTTATGTTTACAACAGTTGACAACAATTTTATAAGTGGTTTAAAATCCTTTTGTTTTGTTATTACTAAAGAGCTGATACCTTTTTGCACCCTTCTAAAAGAATTTAAATGTCGACTAAAATATGCTAAAGCGTATAAAAAATAGCATAACACTTTGTTCTTGTAATTGTCATTAATAGACAAAACGTTTTGATTACTTTAAAAAAACATTTACGGATAAATTACATTAAGATCTTATGTACTTAATGAAGTTATAAAGTTTAAATATTGCTGGAAGTAAAACACCAAGTTTTGTAATTAATCACGGTTGGTTTGTGGTTCAACAATGAAAGATATTGAATGAATTTGCCGATTGGAGGTAGACCGTTAAGCTTGTATTAGCATCTTAGTTGAATCCGAGTTGTTGACGTAGAAACGTGATCGACAGTCGTAGCTTTCAAACTATTTTTTTTCGGTATGAAAAACATGATGCAAAGGGTTTCATGAGTTATTGTTATTATGTCATAGGTTTAGATCTCTCATAAGTTAACATCTTTTTAGATGTGCACACAGTATTTATCATTTAAATGATAGTGTATTTTAATTGAAATCAGTAATATTTTTTCCTTAATCTTTAGCTCAAAAAGCTTAAGCGTATTGCGTCTCTAAATATTAAGTCGAAGATAACATAACAAAGAGAATGGAGAAAAACGTAAAGTAGATAACAAGAAAATACCGACCCAGTGGGTCTTGTCACTATATGTTACCTGTGAAAATAAACCTGGAGCTGATACTGTACCAGAGATACTTTAGAAAAAAAGAATACGTCCCTCAACACACATTAATGGATAACATACTTGATGTAACAGTTATGGAGAAACTAACGTAAGTTATTCTGAATGTTTCTTTGTAATAATCGTGTAGTGAGTAGAAACTCACAATCTTATTTCTCTTATTGGAAAATATACACTTACTTACTGGTAAACATCTGTGTCTATCGTGAAAGTATATTAAGCATTTAATAGTTTATGCCATTTAACATTTTATTTGACGTAAGCTTTATCGTAAATATTAAAACGAGACTGAATAAAATTTCTATCCTGCATTATAACCACTTAAGTGTACGGTATTACTATTAGAACAAAAAAATTATACTGCATATACAACTCCTACTTACTGAATTGAAGCATAAATTGATAGAATTTAAACATATCCAGTAAATTAAAAACCAAGACCCTATCAATGTTCAATATATTAGCTCTTACCGTGTAAATAGTATTTTTGTAAGTTTTGAAAGCCCTAAAACGTTTAACAATGTATGAAACACTCCCATGTCAATGTCCCGTATAGAGTTATAGTGGGCCATGAACGTGTAGGGTATTGTAAATGTACAATATATTGTGTGTTTTAGCATTACATATTTTGTGTCACTTTATATTCAATGGTTACAATCCGATTTCTTAAAAATACAATGTTATCAACCAAAAAAGTCATAACGCATATGCTTTATCAAAATAAAACAAACTGTTAATTATTTCTTTTGTCATATATTAATTTAAAATTCGTAAAAAATAAATATTGATGTTACAACCTAATTTGGTAGCTATCACAGAACAAATAGTAAGAATTTTCCTGTATTAATATGGAAAAGATATATGTACTCGTAAATGTGTTATTTGTTTCTTATCAATATATTCCAATAAATCCCGTGTATCCATTTAATAAGATCTCATGGACTACTACAAAACATATCTACTCCACAATCTGTTTTAATTTGTCCATAACGAGGAATAGAATTTTAATTTAAACGTATTCAAAACTGTTGTTTTATAAGACTGTATCTTCGAGTAGTTAAGTATATCATGAAAGAAAAATTAAACCTCCACGTATCTCTTTGGTAGTTATCAGCCATTCTGTCACAAGACTATGATGTTATAGATTCTACACAGATTGAAATCTGTCTATAAAATCTGTTAGTTCCATGTATGTTGCTTGTGATAAAAATCAACAAACTATAACGTATAACGGTGATTCTTGGGAAGATATTAACGCATGAGTTGTTTGTGATAGGGAAGATATTTAACTAGATTTTTATGTTATCACCTATTAAACGAACACCTTGGTGACTTCATTACACCTTATGTAATTTGCCTTTTCGTTTGATTTCAAAGAAAAGAGTACAGTAAAGTATTCTTTTTCGTCACGTTTATTGCAACGTTACAATGATAAACTGTAACAACAACGATGTAGAAATTGGAGCTGAAGCTTATTGGCAGCTGGTATATGCTTTGAATTCCGATCATTCGATTAGTATTCTGCCCACAACTTTTTATTGAGCTGTTTTACCTTTCACACAAAGGGAAATAAACAGAACAGGATATGTGTCTTAGAGTTTCTTACAATAAATTAGTATGAGTCAGTATGAATGGGCAATGAGGGGAATTATGATATTCTAAAATACATAATCAATTATCTATAAAGATACAAATATTTAGTCATATAACATTAGTTTTTACACATTGAAAATATTCTAGGAAATCTGAATTAACTGGTATCTTTAGACTGAACTACTATCAGCTATTACATAGTAGGCCTACATTTAGAGTTATATAAATTGTCTTTTCGTAATAATTTTCAGGAAAGGTTATAACTATTATTTTCATAAAATGGGTAAATATTAAATTGTTGCCCGACAAAAATTACGATAAAGGCATTAAATAACCCGAATACAATTTTAATATTTATCTGTCGTTCGTGTGCGATAAATATTTATATGGATAGTGAATTTATTACTTTTTAACCTAATTTCTTGGGAATTTAAGAACCAATCCTTTTTACGTTCACAAAATAGCTTTTAACAGTTTTGATTAATTTCGTGTTTGTTAACATAAATTCAGTGTCAAAGGAACTTTCGCAATTATCACTATTATTACATGGCACACTCTACTATGATTTAATGTAATTTTATCCAACCAAAACTATAGAAATAAAACTTTAAAAGCTTTAATTAATTAATAAATTATAAAGTAGGGATTTTTTTTCATAGATTCCAATTTATTTATAATTTTGTGCCATAATAAAACTTCATTTTGCAATAACATTACAATTAATATAAAAAAAAATTAATTAATTTTTCTATTAAGTGCGATTAATTGCAGGAGTATACTATACTACCTATGTTAGTTGCTATGAATACTCTTTCTACTTGAACCACAACAAAAAAGTAGGCGTTTAAATTACAATTTCTTACAGCCTATGTGTATTATTACTTGTATTTTTGTTGTAGTCTATACTTTTCTCTCATAAAACAACCTACAAATATAATCTATCTCTTAAAAACGAAATATGTAAAATGGATAGATCATTTTGTTATGTGTTATTTTTTACTCTTGCGGATGTGAAAAATAATTCAAACAAAATTCTACAAGTTTGTTCAATCTGTTTTAGAGAGACTGTAGTTAACGTTGCTGAGTATAAAACTACTTTGCGGATCTGAAAGTCTTACTCAGCTGTTTATTTTCTACACCTTTCTAATACAAAAGTAGTATGTTGAACTGTATGGCTGCTGGTGATGGTGATGGTGATAGGACGATGTTAAACTCAGTGAAGTAGGACATGTTTGACACGGATCAAACTCATATTACAATTCCATTACATCTTGGGGGAGGCAAGTGTAAAAGTTAGGAGCCAAACCTTTGAATAACTTTATAGATTAAATATACTTTTTAATTCAAATCGTAACAAGTATGGTAAAATATGATAGAGTTCGTACTATTTATTATTCAACTCCTATTGAAGAAGCTTTCATGTAACTAATCATGTATTAAATCATGTATACATAAAATTTTAATGTATTTATGTATTTTAAAAACAGCCATTCTATGAATACTGCAAGTTTATACTGTATATTAAACGTTAAGCATAATATGGAAGTAAATACAATGATCTTTGAGATTTTAAGCTAGATAATATTTTCTACACCGTTCAGTTTTTAAGACGGGCCGTGGTGGTAAATTGCACTAAACTGTATAACTCCGGAGAAATAAATAACGAATTCATTATATTATGTTTACAATAATATAATTAACTTTTTTTGTTAAATAATTTGAATCAAATTTAGTAGCTTTTTTTTACTGGACCCAGCTGTTTTTGTCCATTGTGCTATAAATAAATGATCCTGACTGATGAACCAGCTGATAATACACAGATCATCTCACACCATTCTACACTCACCCTTCACTCTTATTTGCGCTACAATAAGCACATAGGTGGCATCCCAATCTCAAGTAATTAATTATTGAATATGGAGCTACATATCATAAACTTGTGTGTGCAGTCTAAATAATATAAACAAGTGAAAAGAGAAAGAGCAGCACTTAGAAACCAGATACTGCTTACTTAACTAAGGTAACATATTCTTTTCAAACAACAATGTAGATCTTTCCAACTATATCAATTCTTTCAGTAGAATTACTATATACATTTGCAATGTTTCATAAAAAATTGTTTTAGGTTTTGCCAAAGTTAAATTTCTTTTACAGTTTATTTATAATATCAGCCTGAAATACAAATATATTTTCAATTATAATATATTTGCTGCTGTCAGTACTTAGAGGTGTTGTTCACTTGATAAAAAGTAATAATTGCTCAATATTTTTTAATTCTTTTTTTTGCGGGTTTCCCACATTTTGTATTATTTAAAGAATATGCAAATATATGAGAGTCTTTATTTAGTTATCGGACCCTCCATGAATGGTTACTTAAATATGCATTAACTTAGTACGTAGTGTAAGCTAATATTTCTAAAAACTTTAATTTGGCAAAAATATATTTTAAATATTGAGTTTTATTTTGTAAATATAGTGTAATAAGCATGGCTTAAACGGGTACCCTACCTAAGAGATGACCATGAAATAAAATCCATGTCAACACAATATAGAATCATATATTGAATTGTGAGTGTAAAAAATACAAGCCTTTGTTAATAATTTATCGTTGCAATTTAGGCGAGAACAATTTGTTCGGTGAACTACGTAAAAGTGAACGAATATTCCAGGGAAAAAGCTGCCTATTTTTTCTGTGATAAATGCCTTTTGTGGTGACATATATATATTACCTAATTTTCTGTGGAAAATTAGACTAATACTAAATAGTGAACATCCTTGTATAATAATGGATCCAATATCATACATTGCTCCCTCATATCTACTCCATAATTGCTTACTATTTCTACAGCTACGTGTATTTGACGAGAAAATCTATTTTAAATATCAGATTAAATGAAATATTAAAATTGAACGTAGATGTAAATGGATTTTATTCTAAGTGTTGATGAATGATGTACGATTGATTCGTTTGAGCAACAACCTTTGAAATTAAATCCTAATGAATAAATCGTAAATGCATGAAAAAAACTAAAACGTCGGCTTTTCTACGATTTAGGAGTGCCAATCACAGATTGTCATTGGTCATGCTCTTTGTTTACTGATTGTTATATAATGGATTGGTCTTAATGTCTACCGTACTCGTACATGTATTTCCTTGTGAATTTATTATATACAATTTACTAATATAAATGTTATATTTCATAACTAAAGATATGATTGCTTAGAATAACATAGTCAAACGTTTTGCCAACTATACAAACAACTAAAAGCTATTTATTTGCTACTACTATTTCTTCGCTGGAAGGGCCATGGGTAATTTGGAGTTCACGCCAAGGTATACGTTTGAAATATAAATAAACGTATTTTGCTTTAGGAGAGCACTCTTTTTACTGAGATATTTTTGAACTAAAACCAATGAATACAGAACCTTATGCCGGTTTCGCTTCTTATAAGGTTCTGTGTTCATTGCTAAACCGACCAAGATTTTGTTTAGAAATTACGTAAACTTAAAATAGAATGTAAAAGACAAGTATTACATGTAACCTATAAATGAGACGGGTGAAATTAAAAAAATTTGGTAACTAACATATATAACGGAATCCAAAAGTAAAAAATTTTCGAGTTCAATTTATAATTTCTTAGAGTACTTCTTTAAAATATAAAACCCTGAAAAAAACCATAATATCAAAGTAGGACAATGTAGAACAAGGGAGAGTTTTAAAGGCTACTTCAAACAAAATAACCATCGTTGCCTTAGAAGTCAAATATACGTTTAGTTTTAAACTACCAGAGAGATAATGAACAAAATTTGTTCTTTTACAAAGCTGTAACTCTACTAAAACATTGTTCAGTTCATTGAATAGCCTCATTACATACGCATCTTGCACTTGTAATTACAGTTCAATGATATTTAAGCTATTTATCATGTATAAGTTTGATTGTATGTACATTTGTTAATCAGAGGTTTCTTGCAAGGACAAGTAAATTACACAAAAGAATTTAGAGAATAAGACTGGTTTAATGAGCACTTTATTAATGTCAAGTTGATGAACGAATATCTCATGGAATCATTATTTACAGGGGGTCTGTTAAAGCATTTCGATAATAATGTTCACTTTACTTCTATGAATAATAAGTTTTTTTTATCATTATAATGTTGCGATAACCTAGTTTTTGTGCTCATATTTATATCAAATATAAAATAAACTTCAATATTCATATTTTCTTACATTCCTCTTGTCATAAATATTTATTGATACATTTCAGTCAATCCAAATGAATGCAAAACATATCTCTACGTTGAAAACTCCTGATATCCATATGTTTATCTGAATGAACTGAGGTAGTTAACGGATTCATGGAACCAATGTTTACCTAATCAACAACTCGATTTAAAGTCATGAAACTCATCACTTGCCAATTATACGAAATAAACAATCATATTTACCCTCAGCGAAGCATTGTTCTGGGAGTCCATTCAACAACTCAGTTAATTACTTTTAACGGTATGACTTTAATAAAAACAAACTCAGTGGTCAGTTTAATTTATTTATACTACTTAGGACTCTCCTAGAGAAAGATATTTTTAAAATAAATAATACTCTTCAGATTTATTTTTACCAGTATTACCTGGGCCAGTTTTTTAAATATATTAATAATAATGAATTGTTAATTTCTTAAACATATAAAATTGAGATGCCGTAGATTCTTCTGCATTAAAATGTGAAAACTACAAGACAGTATTATTTTTAATTTGATTGGTTTGTATTACAATCATGGTCAACTTAAATGGACAAAACTAGTTAAGATTAAGAAGCAAGAAGTAAATAGATTTGCCAATCCAATCAAAACCTCCAAATAATAATTCTTATTGACATCCTATATGACTTGTTGAATAATAGTAGTAAGATATCACCGCAAATTCTTGTTCTTTTTACCTAATTGTACCAAGAGTACATAAAAGTGGTACTGCTACTAAATCCAAATATACGTTTTTTACTATATTTAAGTGTAAATACAACCCAATGTAATCACTTAATGGCTAAGTTTCACCAAGACAATCAATTCAATTGATCTCAAACCTTCTTGTATATAATTGCTAAACTTGGCTAACGCCCACGTACCTCTAAAGTGTATTATACAACTTAAACAGTCTGTGTTCATTTATCTAATAATTGATTTCTCATTGATATAGCTTTAAATCTACCCCAATTCAAATACACCATCAGTAGTATAAATTTTCTTTTATCGATAAGCGAATTTTGAAGAAAACCTGTTAATACGTTTTAGAATACCACACGCTAGTGATCTATGTACAACTGATGGTTTTTGATCTCATGAATTAAATCAGATTCTTATATTTCACTTTGGTGTACAGCCTAGCACGTCTAATTCAAAGACATAGTATACATTTTTGGAGTCAAATCATGTATATTTTTTCAGCCTTAAATTTTAAAATTTATTTTAACTGTGCAATTGAAGTAACCTGCATTTTTGAATGTGGTTGTTTTAAATTTAATTCGTAACAAGGCACTTTCATACATGTAACCTCTAATTCCCTTCCTAAAACATTTTGCAACAGCGAAATGTTAAACAGTAAATTATCAAACATGATTATATGTTTTAATTGTTTTAACTAAATCACAAGTTTACGAAATATATTTCCTCAATAGCACATATTTTAATCATTTTCGTATAGTTAATTTTAATTGCACTATTTATGTGGTATATCGTATATCAACACAATCTGAAGTTTAAGAGTTTTAAATATCTAAAATCTATTGTAAGTATTGAGTTTTATAGCTTCACATTTTCATACAATATGGATACCATGAAATAAAAACCCACACTTTTAATTATAGCATAATACTTACATGTAAAAAGGGAAACAACGTGAGCAAGAAATACTCTGTTGAAAAACATTAACCTTTAAATACTGAACAGTAATGTTGTTAACCATCCCGAATTATGAGTGTATAAGTATACATTAACAAAATGGAAATGATTTAATAATAACCACCATTCCATAACCACTTTCCACTTAACTCATTTATTGATAACCACTTATAAGGGAACGGCCTGACTGTAATGTACGAGCCAATATCAAGAACTAATGGGCGGAAATTTGAGTTAAGTTGGGTATATTGGCCAACCGTATCAACAGGTTCAGTTAATAGTGTCTATTTGAAGGCAACAATGAATGGTTATTATGTTCGTACTAAATCAAACTACTAAATTAGAATTTAAGTTTATATTCTCATTACAACTAATACGTTTCACCGGATAAATGATTTCACTAGGAGATTATATACTTATCTGCATTAAAATATTATGCACTTTAATACCTAATTGCTATGCTTCTAGATGCGAAAAGATAATCTCAATTCACCGTTTGAAGTCAAGCATGTACTGTACTATACGAGGGTGGTTTCTCTAAGTAAGGGCTGGTTTCGCGTATAATCCGTAGTTCACGAGTGCGCTGCAACGAAGCTCATCACAGTTTTTACTGACACGTTTGTGAACAGAATGACACAAATTTCAGCTCTGTAGCTGTCATGTACGCTTCGGTGTGGGTTTTAAAACATTTTTTAACAATGAAAACCCCAACCGTAAGTAAAATTTGCAATTTCATTGTTAAAAGTAACTATGTCATTTTCTCGTTAAAATACTAGAATTTATAAACGTATGCATTTTGACTCCTTCTTTGAGTACGAGTTTTTCATTCCATTTCATTACAATCGCAGTTTTTTTTCGTTATAAATTCTTATCAGTATAATATCGATTTATTAACAATGATGTATCGCAGTAGTAATAGATTATTTTGTTGTAAGACCTTATTTATCGTTGATTTACAAAAATAAAAAATAAAATACAAAATCACCGAGTAATAAGAAACCAGTTAAATAACTTAAAAGTTGACAAATCCCCTACTTAACTGGAATGTAAATAACGAAAGAAAAACACCTGAGCGGGCTGTTTACAAAACGGACTCAGCTCTCGGGACTTGGAGGCTGTCACTTTATTCTCCCTTACGTTTGTGTTAAAGTTTCTATATCTTTGTGTTTGCCTGAAACTTTGAGTTATTGATAGATTTAGTTTGTGCTATTGTGGTTAAGATTATTTAGCCAAAACTAATTTATTACGCTGCTCTTTTAACACACAAGGACGACCCACAATTTTTAAAATTGAACATAATGTTTTCTAAGTACATCTTTTAACACAAACCCTTTTTTTATTACATATGTCGTTATGAATATGAATATTGACTTCATAATTCAAACCCGTAATATTTGACAAAACCATTCTTTCTCTATGCAGTAAACAGAATGCAGCATGCATGTGTGTTTTTTAACACTTTTTGTGACAAAATGTAAGATTCATTACATGGATTTTTTTACAAACATGATTTATTGACGTTTGTAATGCCATGTACTTTGTCGACTGCAATAATATAATAATTATTGTTATTATTACGGGGAAGAAATACAAAACATTTGTCAATGGCTGATTTGAGTGGTGGACTTATTATTTTTTAAGAATTAAACTTTGGTTGGTTTACCTTTATTTGTCATATATGCATTATTAAACATTAATTAAATTAAATATTTATTTAATCTTGCCTGATACTTTTTTAGCGGATCTTCCATAGGGAATAAGCTATTACCACGGATCTCATGGTAAGACCTGGACCCGGGACCGATTAACTTTTCAGTTTTTATGTCTCCGGAAGCCAAAAACACCATCCGTCTTAGTGTATATGTAATGTCCTAATAACCTGTTCTCTATTGATAAACCTTATTTTCTATATAAAAAATTGCTGTATAACAGAGTTTTCATAAAATGTTTCAGCCAGAGACCTGCGACGGAGAAGATTGTACATTGAGGATATTATTTTATCAATCTTAACTGTCCATTGGAGTTTAAGATGGACCACCGGTTTAATAAATACAGATTTATCATGATTGTGTTATCATTGTAAGTGATACCAGACATAACCTTATTTTTACTCATTCGTATCATAAACAAGAAACATGTATAGACTACAAATGGAAAGTTGAGAATTCTTTACGGAACTTAGTCTATGCACCCTAGGCTAATCGAATAACGAAAAATTTTCTACAGTACCTATAAATTATTATAAATACAAAACACAAACTGATGTTTTTTTTTACCCTTCTCATGTAGCATGACCAGTAACAATGTAAATAAGATGTCCTTTTACTTGACACATTATGCCTAAAAGGCGTAGTTTTTTTTTATTTCTACAAGTTAGTTACTTTCAAAAATACGCATCAACGTAGGCACAGTTAAAATAGTATAATTCAATCTACAAAATTAATACAAACGAATGAAACTAGCCTATCATAGTGTTTTTTTTTCGTCGCTGTGTTTTGTAATGTTAGGATAAAACGTATTAAAATGTATCCTAAGCTGTAAAGTGTTCAAGTTTTTTCATCTACATTACATCTTTATTGACAGTACTACATTTGAACACGTTTGGACATTGTTATCCTCCTTCCGTGGTCATGAAATCACGTTAGTCGTGCTATATAGCAGCCCCAGTACTTACTTGTCCTTTAAATTAGCAGATAGGAACGAATCCATCTTATGCAAGACTCTAACTGTTAAGATTGACCACTTTGAAAACGTTAGCGCTTTACCTCATAGTTAATTAATATAAATGTTAATTCGAGATGCAAGCTAGTATATAAAAATCTATTTTAATCACTGTCATGATTGTCCTCAACTCCTACAATATTATTTTAGGATTAAAATGAATCAAAATTTCCTGTTCGATGCACTGATGCACTTACTGAAATACATAACTCTTTTTATTTCCAATAATTTGAAACGATATCTGGATTTATCAAAGATGAATATTCATTAGTATAATTTGCGTAAATATTCCTCTACCATCTATGATTAATATGGTTGAATGCATTTCTCCGGCTCCATATCCACCTTTATAAAGTTACCGGTCAAAGTTACCCTCCGAGTGTCATGCGTCGCTGCAGCGACTCACGAACACTGTTTACGGCCAGGGCTAGAGATATACATATATACATACATATATATATATATATATATATATATGTATATCTCTAGCCCTAGTTTACGGCGAAGGCTCTATGACTGACAAAATCGGATTGAACTGGATCGAGTTAGGTATTGTTCTTTTCGTTATATTCTAAGCTTTCTCCAGAGGTCTGTCTCTAAGCGCTTTATGTTCTCTGAACCGATCGTAATTGTAGCAGACAGCTGACGTGCGTATTTGTAAACAGGTTAGTTAACCTCGGACCGATGACTGATGTGTTTTATTATGTTTATCATTGTTTTAGTGTTAAAAATTCTCCAAGGTTTTCCCCAAGGTTTTTTCTCCAAGATGGCGTTTCTGACTGGATTGCTGTATTTCTGCTCTGATAAATGTTCGCATTTGTGGTTATTGTAGAGAGAGTTTCTATAACCACATTGACGATATATGTAGCAGAGCAAACCGGCTTCTGGGATTTCTCTTTCGATCGACCCGTGGACTGAGCAACACTTGGGCGCTTAAGACTCTGTTCTGCTCTCTTGTTCGCCAGCTGCTCGAGTATGCCTGCCCAGTTTGGTCTCCTCATTTAATCGGCCAGATAAGCCAGCTTGAGAGCATCCAGAGGAAATTTTTGAGACTGGTTGGAGTTCGCCAGGGTCTACAGTATCGGGATGTGCCTGTGGCTCAAATGCAGGAAAACCTAAATCTCCATGATCTTCGGGCGAGGCGCTGTGCATCTGATATGGTCTTCCTCTCCAAGCTCGTAACCGGGTTGATTGATTGTCCTGCCTTGCTGTCTGAAGTAGACATTCGTGTTCCATCTGGTACAAGATCCCAGGATCTATTCGGAAGGAGGCACTATGCACGTGGATACCAGTACCATGGACCCCTTGCAAGGATGATTCGAAATGGGAATGTCTTCTGTGCCACTTTCGACATCTTCACAGACAGCCAAAAGACAATCCGGAAGAGGGTACTGGCTGACTTCCACCGCTCATCATAGTACCACCCAAAATCACGGTTATTATATTTGTTTCAAACCAATGAATGTTTCATCTCTTTTTACAAATCTTGTTTTCTTTGTTATTGTTGAAATTATATTTACTGTTATTGTTGAAATTCACATATTTATTGTTATTGTTAAAACTCATATATTTATTGTTATTGTTTAAACTCATATATTTATTGTTTGTTGTTCATTTATATTTTCACTTACTATTCTTGTTTTTTGTTCTTGTTCATTGGTTGTTGTTTAAAGTTTTGCTTTGCACGTCCATTTTGATACTGCTGAAATTGTATTATTTACTAAACTTACTGCATGTCATTTTGTCAAAAATACTTTTGTATGTATATATTTAAGTTAGAATAAGTCATCTTATACAACATATTATTGTAAATTGGTTCTTGACTGTTGGAAGGTAAAATAAAATAAAATAAAATAAAACTCAAAAGTAGTGATATACGTGGTGCATTATAAGAAGATTTAAGTGATTTTGAAGGGCTGGTTGATGATCCTGAAGAAGTAGGTAGTGATATTGATGTAAATTATCAGCCAGATTCCTAGCTATGGTTAGGCTATGCATTCTTAGCTAAACGCTATGTACTGAAATCTGTTTTTTGCCCATAACTTATTTATTTGCAAATCGACTTCCTTATATTAATAT
This sequence comes from Macrosteles quadrilineatus, assembly GCF_028750875.1. Classification (NCBI taxonomy): domain Eukaryota; kingdom Metazoa; phylum Arthropoda; class Insecta; order Hemiptera; family Cicadellidae; genus Macrosteles; species Macrosteles quadrilineatus. The sequence continues at coordinate 74,947,737 of NW_026542602.1, read as the reverse complement.
ATATTTGTAATCCTCATAAAATTTAGAACAAAGTGGCTATTTTCAAATATTTATAGGCCTATAATTTATACAATTTCATTGAGCGCGAACTTATTTTTTTTTCAATTTTTCCAAAATAATTTTAATTTTTACCAAAAAAAAAATTTTTGAAACAAATATTCCTTAGGTTTTATGTATGATATTAAAGCCCATGATTTTCCAAACAAAATGGTATATAGAACAGTAGAATTAACATTGTTTTAAGCTTTTCAGATCCGTTTTAATAAAAGCTTGCAAATGCGCCAAAAATAGGCGGACATTAGGGCCTAAACTATGGACACTCGGAGGGATCTATACGCGTAATGTGAGTTTGAGGAATAAGGGTGCTTCAACTTTACGTCAAATCTAAAAGCATATTAACTGAAATTCAGTTACCTTAGTTATATTGCGTTTCATGTTAAGGCTAACTCTCTTTCACATCGTATGGTTTGTATTGTAAAATATAGTTTAATTAAATGATTATAAAATTAAAGTAATTATTTTAGTGGAGGGGTTTTTTGCAAAAAGTATGATTGAAGAGTAAGCTGTGAAAGAAGAAACCCTTAGAAACAAAAGAATTTAAAGATTTAGATCTAGTTAAGTTTTATTAGAATACATGTGCCAATAATGAGTATAACTGGAATACAGGGTGGCTGAAAAGTAACATGCACCGTTTTATATACAGACTGTCCCAAAAGTCCCGGACCGGTTTAATATTTTCTAAACGACAACAGATAAATCAATAAGATTTGGTAAACCAACACTACACCTAAAAATCTACTTTTTTAAGGAAATATCAATTTTCTGTCATATCATGGGGACGTCCCACAAGGAGTCAGAAGGAAATCTTAATAGAAGCATAGGTTGACATGTACATCAAATTAAAGACCTTTACTAGCAAAATATAATGCCGCAAATTTGAACTCAAACGGATAACTGAGTAAAAAATGGCAATCGTTCAAATATTTCTTAAATCAGCCATTTTGAATCTTTGAACGACTGCCATTTTTTACTCAGGAATTCTTTTGAGATGGAATTTACGGCATTGTAATCTACAAGTGAAGACCTTTAATTTGATGTGCATATCGACCTATGCTTACGTTAAAAATTTTCTTCCGATTCCTAGGGCTGTGCCCCCTGAGGAGTAAGCGTATAATAGCAATGCAAATTAAATGAATCTTTGAACCACTGTCATTCTTGGCTCGGTTGTCCGTTTGAGTTCAAATTTGCGGCATTATATTCTGCTAGTAAAGACCTTTAATTTGATGTACATGTCAACCTATGCTTCTATATAAGATTTTCTTCTGACTCCTTGCGGGACGTCCCCATGATATGACAAAAAATTGATATTTCCTTAAAAAAGTAGATTTTTTGGTGTGGTGTTGGTGTACCAAATCTTATTGATTTATCTGGTGTCGTTTAGAAAATATTGAACCGGTCCGGGACTTTTGGGACAGTCTGTATAAGGGGCTACAGTAATTATGGTTAATTTTGAAAATTTTGCTCTTACGGGTAGCGGGGTTTTAAGGGAGTAGCTCAAAAAATTAAAATGGCAAGTAAAGTCAGGTTTGGTATAATTTTACAGGTTTTGAAGAAAAACAATTGACATAAATGAAACTTAAATTGTACTGCTAATAACAAAATAATGGCGCCCTAAAACATTTCTAATCCAAATAACCATGAGAGTGGCTGAAAATTAACTTGCCACCCCCTTAACCTTTTAACTATTTGAGATATTTTAAATCGGTTTAGTGGTTCTATTTAGGTTTTCTTTACGTCAATTTTCATATGATGTTTATATTATGTCCCTGTATATCACACATGTATATAGAAATATAGAAATGTGATTATTAAGTTATGAAAAACTAGGTTTACTTAAAACAAAATTTACAATTTACGTGGGAACACATTAATGTCTATGTTAAATATTTTGAAACACATGAAGATACGAAATACAATATAAATCAATTACTACACTACCCAATGGCTATATTTTATTCACCTAAAAACAAAATTGGAACATATTTGTCAATGATGACATTGCAAGCCAAATGTCAGGTAAAATTCATCAACGTCAAAGGCAACGGCATAAAACCAGAAATGTTTGGGTTTTCATTAGTCTAAACGAATGTTCTTTTCACTGTTTTATTGTGTAACTGTACGTATCAATTATAAAAATTTATAATCTATAAACTATCAGTAAAATTATAAAATAGTTCTAGTTATTTTGTTGAGAACAACGTTTTTAATTTGTAAAATCATATTTTTTGCTGTATTTGTAACTCTCACTCTATTTGACCTCTTCCTTCGTAATAGTAAAGACTCTACTAGAGTTTTTTTCTCACACGTTAATTTAACTTTACTCTGTATATTTTTTAATAATAGTTATAATTAAAGTATGTTTATGAAAATGTAAGGTAATGAAAATTTTACCTAAAATTATTTGGTTTCTCAGTCTTTAAAAAGCAATGAAAAGAAACACATATATAAAAAGTTTTTTTTTTTAGTTTTTGATTTGTTTCATCCCAAGTCTTTTATTGACCACTGCAATCACGTGGACGTTTCCCGGCTCGGTGACTTGGAAAACAAATACTTGGTTGTTTTGTAGTGAGATATCTTATTGTGACTTTACTGTATACAGTAGATGTAGATCCTAAAAAGGTTTGGCTGCATAGGCTGCACTAGATATTTCGGATTGCATATAAGGTCACTTGCATAAAAAATACTAGGTTGATTTGAGTGAAATAGCCCGCTGAATTCTTACTGGATAGCTATAAAAACTTATGCTACACCATTCAGTTTTTGAGTGTCTAGTTTTTATATTACTAGTTTTCATGGAAATTTTTTAGAAAAGTTTATTTTTTTTATAATACCACTAATCAAAACTAAAATAAATTAATATTTGTACGATATTGCCCATTGTTTCGAAACCTTAGCCTGTGTAGTAAGGCACCAATAGCAGTAAAACTTCCTTTATATTAGTGGTTATGAGCACCATTATATATATAATGCGGCATAATTTAGTAAATTATAAGAGATAATTAAAAACATGTATATTGTACTTTTAACATGTATAAAATGTTGCAATCTTAAGCCTTTACGTTAATGTACCTTGATATTTGCTCAGTTTGGAAACGTGTTGTAAAAGCTGTGTACTTGTTATAATGTTGATCTAATCCGTATATTTATCCAGTGCAAAAGTGTAAACACAAGAAAGCTATGAATATCTGATCAAGGTTGACCGCTTCCAATATGGATCAGCAATTCAAAACCCTCTCCTATCTTGATAGCACGGCAGCATTTTTTTGCTGTTTTCCAAAGAGCATACGTCAAACTATAACGGAACACGACGATAGTCAAAAAGTTAAATATTATGTTTGCATTGCTTAAAAATTAAGTTTATTAAAAATACTGAAAATATTTACATTATATCATGCATTTTCCTTGAATTCCATAACTATATATAATAGATAAATTATGAAGCATAAAAAAATAGTCATATAGTACGTCTATGAAATGAAGGGGTTAATAAGCTGAAATGTACGTTTTTGTAAACGCGTTTACTAAATAATCGCGAAGGTTTTCTATATATACGTTTTGGCCTACCTTTTAAACAGCACTTGTACTTTATTGGTACTTTAGCAGTACTTTGCAAATATTGGGATTCATCTAACAACTAACCAATATTTACATTTCTATAATTTAAAGTGAAATGATACACAATAATGTATGTTGGTCTTCACACTTGTCGTTTGAATGACCAAAGATACTGAATATTGTATAAAAATATTTTTTTACATTAAATAAAGTATTATTTATGTCATTTTCTAAACAGGTCCAAAGGTCCTCTCTATACACACATTGCGTATTCATATTAAATACTTAGAACCATAAGTCATGGCTCAGTGGTCTTATTTGTAAGGCCAAATATTACATTCCTTCCTGAATGGGAAGGGGTCCTGAGCTGAATACGATGCTTCATATATTAGTCCGGTCTTTCAAATGTATTCTTATGCAAAATAAAAACAAACATATTGTTATTATTGAAAAATTTAAGGATGATCATCTTTTATTCTTATATAAAAAGACGTTTCGTTTATTTTTATAACATTGATAAATACAATTTAAAGAATTTAGTATTTTTACAAAAACCAGTTTTTAGACATTAAGCTTTTGAATGCGTAAATTATGTTGATGACATACAGGGTAAATTACTAGAACTGTACGTTTTCACGCGGATAGTTATTTTTACTATTAGGAAGGGCTTCATAGCTATATATATTACATATTACGCCATTTTTAAAGCCAAGCGTTGGACGGTAAACACCGTAGGCCTATATTTGCCTAATATGAATATGTGTAAAATGTCAAGCCTATCATAATGTAGCGTCTTTTTTTCAGCTCTCATTCATCTTAGACTTCATAATGTCTAGCCAAAATACAATTTATAAGTGAATTAAAAATTGGAGAAAAACAGAATACATCTGAAAAATAATCCACTTTGCCGAAAAATTTTTGTTCATGTGCTCAAGCACTTTTTTTTAGATCATGGGTTAGACAAACGCTACCAAACATTACCTTTGTTTATTTTCAAAAAGATCTACCTTGCATTTTACTCAGGATAAAATGACCGTGGAGTGTATCATGATTCTAGGAAAGGTTATTTCACGTTTTTGATATATTCTGTGGCCCCAAAACGAGATTTGTGCATGTAAATAATTGTTTGAGATTTTCTAAAACTGTGCTTCTACACTTACAAACCCTGAACTCTAATGGATATTAAGGCGAGATTAAGCATTAGGTGACGGATAAGGTTTTGATGGTAGTAAAATGTGCAGGGACGTGCCATGGAAGAATTTAGGGAAATCTTTAAAACCTGCATGAGTGAAAATAGAGTCTTTATTGACATTAGTTCAATGACATCTGCTTAGTAAAACTATACAATTCCTAAAAAAAAAAAAAAAAAAAAAAAAAAAAAAAAAAAAAACTTTCGGACATTATGATGTAACACAAGTTAGTTTGCATGAAAACAAAAAGGTAATGCCTATTTTTAAAATGTCCAGATTTCCCCGGTTGTCCATTATCTATCTTAGATTTATTTTCTATTTCTTAACAAAGAAAAATGGTATACATTAGTATTGTGATGTGTTTATATCGTCCGGTACATGATGTAACGAAAATTTGAGTTAGAGCCGTGTTAAGCCTACTTTACAGAGTTTCACTTACATCGTCATTTGTATGTAATCACTGAAAGTGTGGGCCAAACTAAATTTACATCAGGAGTTTATTGGATTCCTAACTACTCCAGAATAGTAATTTAAACTGTACAGTTAAATTTTGAGTTGAATTATATATAGACTGGAGTTAACTTTTTACATAATAACATAGGCTACCTCTTTTTGTTCGTAATTGATGTAAGTTATACGTTTTCAGAACGATTTTTTACATTTTACATTTGGATAAAAACAATGCAGTAGGACACTCAGCTTAAAAACAGACAAGGAAATCTCTTTTAAATATTTACTTTCAAGAGAAGGTTCCTTTGCACCATTTTCTTGGATATTCAAAGGATTGAAGCTTCTGAAATGTGTTATGCGTATTCGGACTACTGAATGTATTAAATTCATTACTTGTATTCAAGAGTCATGAGCAAATAAATGTATCTTAGTCCATTAATATCTTTTAATTACTTCGATACTCTTATTTTCATAAAAGTGGCATAACACTATTTTACCTCTTTTAAGGTATATGTTTAAACTGTCTTAATCCTAATATTATAGGTAAATGTTATAATCTGTACCGGTTACATGTTACCACAATTTAAACATGAGAATGTCTTGATAAGTTGGAAGCGAATAAATTTAAACCTTGGAAGGTCAGATAACAAAGAGATACTGACCCACTGGGTCTTGTCTATGTATGTTGATTGTGATAATAAAGAAGCAACAGATACTACAAGTAAACCCATAATGTCTGTTGTTATTTCAAGCTCTTTTACGTTACATATCATTCTTTATACACACTGAATCTCTCCAATACACAAGCTGTTGCATAGCTTTGACCTTCATTTTAACAGGATCGTACGAAATTCAATTCATTTATATTAAACCTATATTCCTAATAGAAATACTGCGAGGGTAAAATTGTGTAATAACATAATTATAAAACACACACAATTTAAATGAGTAGCATGGATCCTTTCCGAATCTAAATCTATTTAACAAATATGGACATCATAAAATATGAGGACTCATAAAAATCATTAACGGAAGTGCAAATAATATAGCTAAATTATTGTTGAAATAGTTTTCAAATTAACACAGATCTATTGAATATATTTGGATTGCTTTACAACCTTTTTTTAAGTATTGTAATGATCTAAATACACTGCAATATTTAAACTCATTCAAAGCTTTTGTTTAGTGGGAATCTAGCCAATATTTACTAAATTTAGTATCATACATTTTACTAAATACGAAATCAATGCGTGGAAATACCATTACTGTACATATTTTCTTACCAAATAAAGTAGAAGAAAACACATACACATTGTCTAATCATAAGAGGATCTAAAGGGTAATACTAATGTACTTTGCGTGTTAGGATTCAAAGGTGAGCTGTGCTCCATTTCCGCAATCCTCTTTAGTTGTTCAGCGAAACGTAATTGATTCCAGAAGGCTTACTTAAAGTTCTGTCAAATAATAAAAACAACTCACATCTTACAACTAATGTATCTAATGCGTATGTAAAATTCGTTTATTTAAAAACCAACGTAAGGAGTTTTAAACATTTTTTTTGTAATATATTAAATGTACACAACAACCGTTTACGTAAACTATTGATGAATCTTTGATTTATACGCACGTGATATCGAACATATCCTTACTCAACATACGTGTAAATGAAATAGTAGGATGAATTATTCAATTCAATTTTCTTTAGTTGGCTAAGAAACGCCAAATTAGTCAAATAACATTTGAACGGGCCTTTTACAAACATAATTACAGCTCAAATTAGTCATGTTTTCTAGAAACCCATAGAATATTACAAAATAATGTCTTTGAAATAAGAAAGCTTACAATAAAATAAAATAAATTTGTACTTTCGTAACCAGTCTAGCACTAGCAATGTAGGTATTTTACTGTATTATATGTCCGTACTAATTGACATTGCGTATATAGTAGTAATTACTAAGTCCGATTACAAACCAAATTACAAATTAATTAAACGCCTCGTTAAGATGACGTTTTGATACAACTTTCATATTTTATTTTTCAATGGATTCCTAAAAGTTTAACGTTAAACCCTGTTGATTTGTTTTACATGAATTTTTAAAAACTGCATTTTAAAACAAAATTTTCTCAAATTGTAGAAGAAATACGAGTACATAATTCAGAGCGTGTAAGTTAAGTCCACTAAGAAATATTCTTGAGCCGAACAAAATATTGCTCGTACTTAAGAAAGGACTTAATTTAAATGTTCCTTCAGCCTCCTAACATATTACATTGTTTGCTTTGTTTAACTATGGTTTTTATTTATCTTGGGCAGTACAAACTATCATAGGCTTTACCCAGTATGGCCAAAATTAAACCATAATTTGAGTATAATTTAAATTCCTGTTGATAACAATTAATTTTTCGTACTTTGTAGGAAAATACTTTACACTGTAACTTTTATTAAAATTAGAATTAACTATTTTGTCAATATGCTTGTTTTGACCCATGTGAAACACCATATATGGTACGAATATCACAATACAAAACACTGAAATAAGTCAAATTTTTCATCATTCCTTTTTGCTAGACGTAAATAATTCTAGCGTTGGAAAAACTGGCATAACCTGGAAACGTTTATTATTTAACCTCAAATATAATACTAATAGATACTTAAGTAGTAGATGCATAACAAGATAAGTCTGTTTAAGAGATGGGCTCCAACAATTTAGTATTATTCATGATATGATTCAAAATTCATGATATTAAGATTGAGGCAGTATTATTTTAAATAACTTGGGAAATCTACAGTAAAATTTGCAGAGTCAAAAACTCTTCTCTTGGTTCTTTTGGTTTTTATTCTAAAATCTTTAGGTTCTTATAATTAACCTGGCAATAGTTGCGAAGATGGAGTGGAAAATGGATTAATACAAGGAGCTTATGGTAAAAAACATTTTTTTTTATGTTGTTTCTATGGAGTTGAAATGCAATAAAAGGATATTGCCACCTAAGTTAGTTTTTTTACGTTTCGTCTAATAGTAGGAATGTATTGTTAATAAACAAATTAATACGTTTTAAAAGATGGCTGAAAATATATTTAATTTAAAACTTACTGTCAATTAAGCTAAATGATTAAGTGTAAATCAAACGGGTTCTTGGCTTCATAAACTTCGTTAAGCCTCAACCAATCCATTAGAAGTAGGAATCTCTAATCAAACAGCATGATTAACGACAATTTATATGGACAGCTGTTGTTTGGATTTTTGAATACATTAACCTCCTGCCTTTATTTGATATTCCTTTCACGCTGGATAATAAATAAGAGAGCTCTTAGATTAAACATATTTTCAGACAAAACGCATAATGCATTGGGTTTTTTGTCTATTTATATTATTAGTTTTAATAAATATAATATTTACACTATACAGGGTGTACCATGAAGAGGTTTAGTCATTTTAGCGAATTTCCCTATAGGGAAGTAGCTATTACCGTAGGTGGCACGGTAAGACTTAGGCCCGGGACCGATTTACTTATTCATTTTGATGTCCCTAGAGGCCAAAAACACCATTCGTTCAAATTTTTATATATGTATATATATATATATATAGATTTATATATATATATATATATATATATATATATATATACGTCCGTGAACGCGATAACTTGAGTAATTTTTGTCCGATTTTGATGAAATTTGGTTTAAAGGTGTAAGGCAGGATAAACTTGAATGAGTTCGCGAACCAGCATGATCGGACCATGGGAACGGGGTTTTACGGGAGGTTTTATGGGGTAAAAAATGGTTTTTCTCATTTTTGACCCTCAAAACACAAAATTACCCAATTTCTCTCTAGACCTTTTTAAAGAGCTTAAAAAAACAAATAATTTAGTATATCAAAGTGTTTTTGTACAATTATTGGTAACGGAGAAAATTCAAAAATTGTAAATTTTAAATTCCCATGTTATTCTTATGGAGAATATTGTAAACTGTGGTATTTTGCTTGTTAATGGATATATTTTGATCAAACTTGGCAAATTTATTTATTTTACACTAAGCTATTAATATTTTACTAAAAAATACACTTTCCGTTATTAGTTTCCTTGTAGCAGCAAGCCTAGGTACTCATTAAGTCTAATGTTATTTAAATAAATTTAATTGAAAATCAATTCAGACAAATGGAAATTCGCTTAGTCGGCAGGTTTGCTGCGGCGGGGGTATTATTTTATATTACCAGTACAGAATGTATTTAAACAAAACAAAACTTATAAGGTAGGGTTTAAAAATAATTTGTTCAAATTTCGTCCGCTTAACATTTGAAGAAACTAATTCGTGGAAAATTCATAAATTTTCTGATTTGTTACAAATAAATACTTCTTTTTTGTGTTATTGTCTTATTTGTTTACTAAGTCACAGTTTTAGTCCTTTTTGTAAAGAAGTTGTTTGAATGAGTAATATTGTTTAATCAGTTAACGCACAATTAAACATTCTTAAGTGCAGTTTTACTGAAACCTTAGTTCGGAGAATTAGTTTCACGTAAAAAAAAGATTTAAGTGTTTGCTTGGTCACGTTATAGAAGCAGTACGACAACTTGTTACAAGCTTTTCTTAGTTAATAAACAGTAGGTCTATTTGAATGGTTCTGTAACGTTACAAAAAGAGTTGCCACCTTATAAAATATAAAACGTATATATTACACAATTAAGGATAAGGACGCAATACAAATGGTTTGAGTCGATCTTTTAATCTTAAGCCTGTTAGAACATTCCCCCTAGGTGTATTTTATTGTGACAGATGCATTCACAGCAGATAAAGATAGACCCGTGGTGTCTCTATAATGTGACAAAATCATGAGTTGAATCACTGTGAATCAAATTGTGTAAGAGGATCTAAAATCTGTATGAATCCTTAAATCCTAATGTTAAATAAAACTCTAGACCATTTGTTCGAAGGATATTGTTATATGTGAAATATTATTTTGTAGCCTATTTAGTATTTCCCTTTGTTCGGAGACATGCATTTTGATATACAAAAAGTAATATGATGTTGTATTATGATTTTATCCCACTTTAAGCAGAACTATACGATTTGTCTTTGCTAAACTTATAGTCAATAACAGTCTATGATCTTAACATACTTTATTATCTTTATTTATATAACAAATGCGTATGCGAAACTACCCTGTTATAGTGTTAATATTTTACAGCAAAAATTGGTTATTTATTTTGAATTGCGTTAACTGTCCCTTACGCATATTTTTTTTTAAGTTTGAGAAATGACTTTCGCACTAAACAAAACATATAAGTGTTTTAGTAACTGTGCCATAGCCATATTTTGTAATTGATTTATTTGATTTTTTTATATAACAGTACTAAAATGTAATAAAATTTTATAAATAACTTACAAAACTCGCTAGTGTCTACGTATTTTTGTTTTATTCGTTTGACTGCATATAAAAAAATGGTTAAGTATATTGGTTAATTATGCGTGTAGGTGGAAAACAAAATGTCATTGTAAAACCTATCAATATAACATTACATAGTTTTTCTATACCCATTTCTTTTTTCTGTAAAACAATAACCAATGATGGGAATATTTCCTTAGAGAATAGTAATTTCAAAAAGGAATATCTATGAAAATGGAATAAATCAAAGATATTAGGTAAATAAAACTATTAATAAAGGTTACACAGTTCGGTAAGGTTAGATGTTGTTAATAGAAATATTTTAACCTCTGGCTTGAAAATTAATAAAGATTTACCGCCGACAAGAACAACAAACGATTCCCTATTCCAATTTGGAAAGTGGAGAAATTAATCAGAATCAAGAATATTTGTGTGTTTGTAAAGCCAAAATCTATATTTATGTGCTAAAACAACGAAAACAAACATTTTATCTAATTCCTTTTATTTTAGAAATTGATCATGGTTTACCACTGATATGCTTAATAGACTTTTACAACACGTAAAAGTTATTGTTAATCTTAATCGGTATTGAAAAAAGAGTGTTGACTTAAACTTCAACGACGATGGATTAGCGTCGTCTGTAACTGATCAATTACTTACCAAAATGTACCTTGTGTTTACCGTTTTAATATTTACTTTTTATGTTTTTAAATTTAACGATCTTCATTTAAAAATAAAGAAAAATGTCCTTTTCTAGCCTGACAAAAGCTCCATTATAGGAACTGAAACTAGTTTTTTTTTCAATCTAAACGAGTTGCTTAATAGCAAGTATTGAAACCTTCTTTGAACTCTTATATCGTGATCTGGAGCCTAACATATACAGTTTAGAGTTAAATAAATTAACTACAATTGTAAAATAAAACTATGACTTAAAGCAACGCTGGTAGCGCTGCCTACGAATTGACAGGCAAAGCTCTCTCAAAGTACTTAACGCCTTTTACTATGCGGTTGGAATTCTGGGTTATAGTAGTATCATTATATTACTTCATCTATGGTAGTATGTTTTCTGTGGCTATGTAACAGAAAACATACTACTATAACCGCTATGTATATTAAAAGTGAACTTTTACAGGCTATAATTTTATTACACCGTACTGTTAGGTTTTCCCACACTTAAATATTTTCTTGATTGATCTGTAATATGAAACAAGTAATCCGATTTGATTAGTTTTAAATCATATTAAATATACATTATATTCATCATTAATTTAAATATATTATGTCTTGCCCTTAAAAATACGTCACTTTGAAACTAAGAATTATATTTCTTGAGGTATAATAATCGGAAATTTATTATTTTTCTGAATTGTTAATTTAATAATTTAATTGAATGTTTCATATTATTATGCCAATAAAGCCCCGATTTAATGGATTGAGTTCAAGCACTTTTATCATTCAAAATAATTGTTCTGCAAATCATGTTAATTTCTACTTGGAATATTCTTTAATCCGCTTCATTTAAAGTAAGCTTTATTAATGTTTGCAGCTTTCCACTGCAGGATTCGGGGCTTACAGATTAATTTATTAAGCAATGAAAGAAAATTAGCGAAGGCATTGTCTTTTGTATCTCGAGCACACCTTTTTGTTAGAAGATTCATTCCAGAAAAAGTATAACTATTGGAAATATTAGTTTTTATACCATTTTGTCTTTAATAAGATAACATTTTAAAGCGTTGCAGTTTATATAAATTTGATTCTTTATAGAAGGTTTGGTGTTTGTACTTGGGTATATGTTAAAGCCCTAGTGGAGCATGTATACTACCCCGGAAGATTATCTGGCGCAAGAGTAGTTAAACAAAAAATACTTATTTTTCCCAGGATCGAACCAGTGGCCTGTGATTTTCAGTCAAACACTACAACCCCTGCTCTAGGCCTTTATAAATAATAAAATATGAAAGTTTCAAATAAAATACTATGCATTAAATCTTTGACAACTTAACCATTGTTCGTAAAAACGTAAACTTAAGTACACATTTAAACATTTAAATAATTTTTTTGGCATAGCTTTAGCACTAGGCGGGGTTTTACCAAAGTCCTATTGAGAGTTAATGTTAGAACGTTTATTATTGTGGTTACAGATTGTCTTTGAACCTACCACACCATACTGTACACGAAACCTTGCTGTATACGTAGTAAGTGCGCGATGTAAAAGAATAAGTCGTTTGTAGACAAAAGTACCTTAAAAACCTGTATACTAAAAAACTCTATTTGATTTAACTTGTATAGTAAATTCTACACACTGACTATACATGAATAGCAAACAAGTCAAGTAGATAACGATAATATACTGACCCAGTGGGTCTTGGCACTATTTGTTTTCTGCTAAAATAAAACTAGAACGGATTCTGTGCAAAAGATACTATTAGAAAAAGAATGTATCCCTGAACACACATTCACGGGGAATACGCTCGTTCTAACAGTTTTTTTTTTTATTCGAAGCAACTAAGAAAAGATTTGTATTTGTAGATTTGAGTAGTGGTGAACCCAGAAAGAGAAGCCACTTTAGGCACGTTTTCCCCATAAGAATAACATGGTGAGCTTTTTTTGACCACTTTTTTAAAAATCCAGCTCTTGGTCTATACAAGCCTATATAAATGTTCAATACCATTGTACAACACTATTACTATTTCAAATCCATATCCATTCACAAAATCATCAACTTGACAGTGCGAGGTTTGTACGCGAACTCGGGCGCGCTCCCACATATAAAATGCATGCTACCCATATAAAATAATGTTAAATTTTTTTCTTACTTTTTGATTTTTTTATGTTGTAATATTGTTTATAATCAAAAGTTGACACCCACTACGTTTGCCAGAATTTCAACCGTTTTGCCGTATCTCAAGCCGTTTTCGAGATATAAGCGTTTTTAGATAGTTTTTACGGACTTAGACGATTTTTCATGGTAAATTTTATTCCTACCCATATAAAATAATGTTAAATTTTTTTCTTACTTTTTGATTTTTTTATGTTGTAATATTGTTTATAATCAAAAGTTGACACCCACTACGTTTGCCAGAATTTCAACCGTTTTGCCGTATCTCAAGCCGTTTTCGAGATATAAGCGTTTTTAGATAGTTTTTACGGACTTAGACGATTTTTCATGGTAAATTTTATTCCTACCCATATAAAATAATGTTAAATTTTTTTCTTACTTTTTGATTTTTTTATGTTGTAATATTGTTTATAATCAAAAGTTGACACCCACTACGTTTGCCAGAATTTCAACCGTTTTGCCGTATCTCAAGCCGTTTTCGAGATATAAGCGTTTTTAGATAGTTTTTACGGACTTAGACGATTTTTCATGGTAAATTTTATTCCTACCCATATAAAATAATGTTAAATTTTTTTCTTACTTTTTGATTTTTTTATGTTGTAATATTGTTTATAATCAAAAGTTGACACCCACTACGTTTGCCAGAATTTCAACCGTTTTGCCGTATCTCAAGCCGTTTTCGAGATATAAGCGTTTTTAGATAGTTTTTACGGACTTAGACGATTTTTCATGGTAAATTTTATTCCTACCCATATAAAATAATGTTAAATTTTTTTCTTACTTTTTGATTTTTTTATGTTGTAATATTGTTTATAATCAAAAGTTGACACCCACTACGTTTGCCAGAATTTCAACCGTTTTGCCGTATCTCAAGCCGTTTTCGAGATATAAGCGTTTTTAGATAGTTTTTACGGACTTAGACGATTTTTCATGGTAAATTTTATTCCTACCCATATAAAATAATGTTAAATTTTTTTCTTACTTTTTGATTTTTTTATGTTGTAATATTGTTTATAATCAAAAGTTGACACCCACTACGTTTGCCAGAATTTCAACCGTTTTGCCGTATCTCAAGCCGTTTTCGAGATATAAGCGTTTTTAGATAGTTTTATGGGCACTGTCACAAGGGCCAAGTGAAGCGGTCATGCGACTGGGGAATCCCCAGGCGTGTGATGTCACCGGGGACGAGCCTATATATAGAAGTGGCATCCGGGTGATATTTCATTCTCGTGCGTGATGCCGACCTGTCAACACTGCTCCGCCTCGCTGTCCAAGAAGAGCAATTTGGTCCGCCACTACAAGCTAGTACATCAAATGAAGGTGAAACTGTGCAAGGTATGTGATTTAATCTGTGATGATAATGTGGTTCTAAAATCGCATATATTACAAAGTCATAAGAATTGTAATTTTTGTAAGAAAAATGTGGTTGGTCATTTTAAAAGACATGTCAATTCTTGCAATAATTGTCCATATACAATGATTGAATTTGTTGGTGAATCGATTAGAACTGAACTTAAAAATACTCTTCAGTCTTGTCCTCTGCCAATAAAATGGACTTTAGTAAGGAGAATTAAATTTATAAAATATTCAATGGATCAAAGTGGACAATTAGTTAATGAAAAAGAATGTATTGCAGATTTTAGAAGCCTTACTACCTTAACTATTGAGAAAAGAGATTTAAAGCCTCAAATTGAAAATGCACTTTTAAAGATTGATGCTTCCATACACAAATACCAAGCCCAAGGCAGTGGATGGATATATGACCATACTAAGTATTGGCAGTTGCACGTTTACAAATATAAGCCCTTAACTCCAAAGTCATATATTCCCACACCAGAGAGTATTAAATCGAAACATGCAGTTTTAAATATAAAAAATGATGATAATAAATGTTTTCTTTGGTCGGTATTAGCAGCTTTACATCCAATGAATTGTATTAATGAACATGCAAATAGAGTCTCTAATTATGTACCATACGAAGGTCAGTTAAATATGACAAACATAAAGTATCCTGTGAAAATATCTGATATAGATAAATTTGAAAGACAAAATAATATAAGTGTTAATGTATTTGGAGTTGAAGACCAGAAATGTATATATCCATTAAGAACAACCAAACTAAACAGTAATACTCATATAGATTTATTATTATTACAAGAAGGTCGTAAATCACATTACTGTTTAATTCGTGATTTTAATAAGTTAATGCTGCGGTCTACAAAAGATAACAATAAGAAGTATTTTTGCAAGTTGTGTTTACAACATTTTTATACTAATGATATATTAGAACGTCACGCAACATATTGTAAGAACTTTGATGCGCAAAGAGTGGAAATGTCTAAACAAGATACATTACAATTTAAAAATTATAAATATCAACTTAAAGCCCCATTTGTGATTTATGCAGATTTTGAATGCTTTATAAACTCTAACAACCATACTCCATCTGGATTTGCATTTGTTGTAGTGAGAGATTCTAAGATTATTTCTGAAGAGTTATATAGTGGCGAAAATGTTATGGATGTGTTTTTCAAAAGGTTGTTTGAGACTTATGACTTCATTAAAAGTCAAATGGCGATATATATTCCTCTTGTAATGACTCCTGAACAAGAGGCATCTTTCCAAAACTCAACGCATTGTCATATTTGTGAAAAGCCCCTATATTTTGATAGGGTGAGAGATCATTGTCATTCAAATGGTCACTACCGTGGAGCTGCCCACAATGATTGTAATTTAAACTATAAAGTAACAAAGAAAATCCCAGTATTCTTCCATAACTTAAAAAATTATGATGGTCATTTAATAATGCAACACTTGGGAAAGTTTAATCGTAAATTAAATTGCATAGCCAAGGATATGGAAAAGTACATTTCGTTCTCAGTTGATGATTTAGTATTTTTGGATTCCTATAACTTTCTGTCCCTTCCATTATACAAATTAGCTTCCAATTTAAATACATTTAGATTCATAGACAATCCACTACTACAACGTAAAGGCGTATTTCCCTATGAATATATGACGGGACCAGATAAGTTTGCAGAGTCTCTACCCCCAATTGAATCATTCTATAGCACTCTAACTAAAGAACATATCTCTATCAACGAATACGAACATGCTAAAAATGTCTGGACCCATTTTAATATAAATAATTTACAAGAATATCATGATTTATATCTTAAAACAGATGTATTGCTACTGGCTGATGTGTTTGAGACATTTAGAGACCTGTGTTTAAAGGATTACAAACTGGACCCCGTACATATGTATTCACTTCCTGGATTAACATGGGAGGCCTGTCTTAGAATGACTGGTATAAAATTACAACTATTTCAAGATATTGACATGCATTTGTTCATAGAAAGTGCGATTAGAGGAGGAGTCAGTATGATTTCCACACGTTACGCTAAAGCCAATAATAGATATATGGGTGAACACTATGACCCCAATCAAGAGAGTGTGTATTTAATATATTTAGACTGTAACTCGCTATACTCTACAGCAATGTGTGAGCCACTGCCCGTGGATGGATTTCGTTGGACAAATGAGATAGACTACAAATATAATCAAAATGATGAGTTTGGATACATTTTAGAAGTTGATTTAAAATATGATAAAAGCTTACATGATTTACATAATGACTATCCATTAGCACCAGAGAAAATGAATGGCAAATTAATACCTAATTTAAATGACAAAACTAAATATATTTTACATTACAAAGCATTACAAAAATATGAGGAATTGGGTTTGATTGTTACAAAATACCACAGAATTTTAAAATTTAGACAGTCTAAATGGCTTGCGCCCTATATTAATTTTAATATTGAAAAACGAAAATGGGCTAAAAATGATTTCGAAAAAGACTTTTACAAATTGTTAAATAATAGTCTCTTTGGTCGAACAATTATGAATCAACGAAAGTTTCGTGACATATATCTCAAGGATGAGTCACTATTAACAAAATATGTCACTAATCCAAGGTTTGACTGTAGCAAAAAGTTCGATAACAATTTACATGCTATACATTTAAATAAATTAGTTGTAAAGTTTAATAAACCTATATATTTAGGAATGACAATTTTGGATATCAGTAAAGTAATAATGTATGATTTCCACTATAATTATATGTCAAAATTTAAGAATAAAAGATTTCTTATGACAGATACAGATTCTTTAATGTATTCTATAGTTACAGAGGACTTTTACAAGGAAATAGAATGTGATTTGCACTATTTTGATACCTCTGGATATAGTAAAGACCATTTCTTATACTCTGATAAAAATAAAAAAGTCACTGGCAAGTTTAAAGACGAATTAGATGGTCATATTATGTATGAATATTGTGGTTTAAGACCAAAGTTATATTCTTATATTCCTCTAAAATGGTTATATGAAGAAGACAAGCAAGCTTTAGAGGTGAAGAAAGCTAAAGGAGCTGATGGTGCTACAGTTAAACATCTCCTTAGACATCAACATTATTTGAACTGTCTTGCAACTGGGCAAGATTACTATGAGAATGTGACAAGAATTAAATCTACAAATCATCATCTTCAAACCTTGACCATGAACAAGAAAGTACTATCCTTTGACGATGACAAGAGGTTTATTCTGGAAGATGGCATCAATACTCTTGCGCTTGGTCATTATAAAATTGATCAAACATAGTTATGTTCAAATGTATGTAGATATATTTAATGTTGCAAAATAAATACAAATGTTAAAAAAACTCCAGTCTTTCATTTATTTACCCTTACCATCCTCTTGATAGAATTGGTCAAACATAAATCTATATTTGCCATTATTCTTTGACCTTTCTTTGTCTATTACGAAAAAGCCATATTTAGTTTTATCCCAACATTGGTGACAGAGATTTTTAAATTGGTCAAATGAAAAGTCATTACCAACATGATTGTGATATACATGTTTTAAATTTAAATCATCTTGTTTGAATAATATTAGGAAATTTACATTATCACGTAAATGTTTGTGTACTTTGCTGTAAGATTGACACAAGTAAAAACAGTTAATATTTTTATGTCGACCCATTGAGAAAAATTGTGTAATATTTGGACTATTTATGTCATCAAATACAACAACTGACTGTGATTTTACATCATTTGGTGTGATTTCACAGTCAGTAAACGTGTGTAATTTCACTTCATCACACAAACTAAATATTTCAATTATTTTTTTATATTTTTCTTGTTCTAATGATTTAGATATTAAATATAAGTTTGTAAATTTTAATCCTTCCTTTCTTACAATTAAGTTATAAATTACAACCGTCTTCCCACTTCCACTTGGACCGCAAATAACACATCGAATATTGGTAGGAAATAGACCCAACTTCTTTGGTATATTTTCCTTAGTATGTACTATTTTAAATTTATGTTTTTGTTGAATAAAAGACATTTTTTATATAATAAAAATGGTAAAAAATGATAATAAGAAAACATGTAAAAAGGGCAAAGGTTTATTCCTAAAGCCTTACAGGGGTCAAGGGTTATTGAATACTCTTATAAATAACCTTCCATTCCCACTTCACATACCATCATATCGGTACTGTGGACCTGGAACGAATGTACGTGAGAATTTAGCTAAAAATGTACCTCCAAAAAATAAACTAGACTCTTATTGTAAAGAGCATGACATATTCTACATGAATAATCCCGATACCGCTGCTCGGAACAAAGCAGACATGAGATTAGCAGACTTAGCTTGGACTAGAGTAACAGCCAAGGACGCAAATCTTGCTGAAAGAGCAGCTGCTTATGCCGTGACAAATTTGATGAAGGCAAAAGCAAAAATGGGAATGGGATTAAAATTTAATAAAAAAGATGGACAACTACCAGCTGTTAGAGGCCGCAAAAGACGTGCCTCACTTCCGGGGGGTGTACCTAAAAAACGAGCTAAAAAATCTAAAACCAAGAGTAAAAGAGTGCGGAATAGTTAATTTGGATAGCTCATCTGGCACACATTGGACAGCATATCGTAAAAATAAAGATATTGTAATTTATTTTGACCCATTTGGAATCCAACCTCCAAAAGAAGTAATTAAATATTTTGAGGGATATAAAATCTTCTATACAACCGATCAAATACAAGATTTAAATAGTTCTATTTGTGGAATTTTATGTTTATCATTCATAAAAAATTTTTGTTTATAAAAATGGATTCATTTACTATAACATTTTCGGGTACAGAGCCAGAGCTTAAGTCAGTGTTCTTTCCTCCCATAGAATTAAATGATGATTATGTAATTGGATTAGTAGATTTTCAAAGTTATAATTCTATATTTAATGTTAAAAAACCTCTAAATACTTTAACATATTATAAAGTAGAGAAAAAAACATTACCAAAAGGAGATATCTCAGTTGATGATTTAAACCAGTTATTAGATGGTAAACTTAAAGTTATAATAGATAAAAATGGAGACGCATTAATTAATACTAAATCCAAACTTTTATTCAAAGGGCTTATTCCAAAATTAAATCAACTTAAAGGCAACAAATTAACCATTGGAGAAGGTGATGATGTTTTCTATTATGATCACAATGCTCCAGTTACAATAGAAATTTCTGAAGGAACATATGAGGTGGTTGAGCTTGCAAAGGAAATTCAAAAGCAAATCCCAGACTTTTTCCTTACAGCTAATAATAAAACTATGAAAGCGACATTACTTTCTAGCCATGTGTTTGATTTTACAAAACCATGTTTAGGGTCTGTCTTATTGGGATTTAAAGGTGTTTCTACTCCTGGTGTTCAGTTTGAATCTACAAATAAAATAAACATTAATAATGTAAATGTGATTAGAGTAAAATGTAATATTGCAAACGGGTCCTATTTAAATGGCAACAAATCACACACCATACATAGCTTTTATCCAGAAGCTCCTCCTGGCTACAAAATTATTGAAGTTCCAAGAAATATTATATATTTTCCTGTAAATAAGAGAAGTTTAGATGTTGTCAGTATTACATTTGCCGATCAACACGACAAGGCAATTGACTTTAACGGAGAAGAAACTACAATTACTTGTCATATAAAAAAGATATGAGAATTTATAAGAATTTATCTATAAGTGTACAAAATGCTAGGTTCCTAAAATCAATAGGACTAAAGTTAAAATTTTCTATTAATAAAAATGGAAGATTTTCTAGACGTTACAGGGAAATCCCAATTCGACGATAGTGTGGTTAAAATTACAAATCACTCCTATGTTCCCCACAACACTTTAGCAATAAATAATTCTGATGAAATTCGAATATGTATTAATAATCAAGATTTGCTAACTCTCCCATGTAGGAGTTATCTGTATATTAAGGGAGAAATTGAAAATCATGATAAAGGTCATTTTATAAATAATGCATTTGCATTCTTATTTGATGAAATTAGATACGAAGTTGCAGGTAAAGAAATAGACATTGTAAGAAACCCAGGAATTTCTAGTCTTATGAAAATATTGAGCTCTTACAATAAAACATGGTACATAAAGGTGGCAAGTTTAGTACATGTTTACCATTAGAGTTATTAATGGGTGTGTTTGAGGATTTTAATAAGGTATTAGTAAATGTCAAACAAGAATTGGTATTGAAAAGATCCAAAAATGATTTGAATTGTATATTAACAACCACTAGTGCTCCAGCCAGTGGCACTGCTGATATGATTCCCAAAATTACACTTAACTCAATTCAATGGGTTATGCCACATGTAATACCATCAGATGGGGAGAAGTTACAATTACAAAAGATGTTATTGCAAAATAAAAATTTGCAAATTGCATTTAGAAGTTTAGAGCTGCATGAACTTCCATCATATCCCAATACTACAAGACATACATGGTCAGTAAAGACATCATCAAGTTTAGAGAAGCCTAGGTATATTATATTTGGTTTCCAAACAGCTAGGGATAATAGTGCACGAAAAAGAACTGACGAATTTGATCACTGTAAATTAAAAAATCTCAAAGTATTTCTAAACTCTGAATATTATCCTTATAGTGATTTAAATCTTGACTTTGAAAATGGAGATGTCTCTAAAGCTTATGAGATGTTTATGAGGTTTAGAGAGACTTACTATAATACTATTCCAGATCCTATGATTAGTAGGGCTGAGTTTATGAAGAAATATCCACTAATTATAATAGACTGTTCTAGACAGAATGAAACAGTGAAGGAAGGAATTGTTGATATTAAATTAGAGATTGAAACTGCAGAAAATGTACCAGCAAATACATCTGCATATTGTTTGATAATACATGATAAAGTGTTTGAGTACAATCCTTTGTCAAATGAGATAAATAAAATGTAAATAAAAGATGAAAAACATTCAACAAGAATTGGTTGACTCTGCAAATCAAATACGAGAGAAATATAGAGCTTTAAAACGTGGCAAGTTTCTAGAGGCTGAAGAGAGGTTCCAAACATTCCAACCTTTAATAGAGCCATTACAAGAATTAAAAAAAATCACAGCTATTGGCAAAACAGAGAGGCCTCAAATGGAGATACTCCCAATGACTCCATCTAGAATATCAATGATACCAAGATTACAACCAATACAGCAATCCACTCCACAGAAATTAGATTTTGGTCTTTTAGCATCAGACTATTTAGGAAATTACCTCAGTAAAAGTAGTATGACAGACACTACATATGGTATTAGACGAGAAGCAAATAAATTTTTTATTGGAAATAAGGAAGTTGATATTGCCAATGATGATGTCACAGTTGCAAATAAAACCTACAAGGGGACAAAAGGCTTGTGGCAGTTGTTAACTTTAAAAGAACCTGAGGATTATACTCAGGTTGATTTGCAAAATTATAAAGAGATTTTGGAAACCACAAATGGACATTTAAAGAGTTACAAAGATGGTGCACCAATTTCAAGTAATAGACATACTAAATATCTTAATATAATTAAACCTCTTTTTAAATCTATTGGTGAAGGTTTGAGACAAGTGACTGGTAATAAAATAGACTATATTTATTGGGATGATCCTAATGAGCTTGTAGATAGGTTAAGACTTCTTTGGCTAAGTCGCCAAGCCGGTAACTCAGGAGTGGATAATGAAATAGATTCCATTATTGAGGAATTAAGAGAAAGTGGAATTATTTATTAAATAAAAATATGTTTATAGATAAATTTTATCGTTTATATAATCCATATAATAAGCCTACAGAACCCAGGGCTAGTAATGAACCTACTTTAAATTTACAAGACGATAGTTGGAATTGTTTAAACCGTAAAATTGGTAATGTTAAAGATGGGGAGTTTGTAGATGATGTATCAACTTTGGGTCAGACATTAACTAGAAAAGGTGATGTATTTTTACAAGGTAAAACTAAATATGAGTTTTTAGAATCTAAGAATAAAAATTGGAATGCTAAAAAACAGAAAATTACTAATGTGGAAAAGGGTGAAAGTTTAGATGATGTGCCCACTTTACAACAGACTTTAATACGAACAGATGGTGGTACATTTGTACAAGACAATAAAAATTATGAATTTTTAGAATCAGAGAATGGTGTTTGGAATGCTAAGAAACGGAAAATTACTAATGTAGAAAAGGGTGAAAGTTTAAATGATGTGCCCACTTTACAACAGACTTTAATACGAAAAGAAGATGGTAAATTTGTACAAGACGATAATAATTATGAATTTTTAGAATCAGAGAATGGTGTTTGGAATGCTAAGAAACAGAAACTTAGCAATTTGATAGAAGGTACAGATAGTAAGGATGCTGTGAATGTTTCACAAGTTCCAAAAATGGAAGCAGGCTATTGGGATTTTAATAATAAAAGGTTAGTACGTGTTAAACCTGCCGTTGATGACACTGACTGTGTTACAAAAGAACAGACTATAACTTTTGATAAAAAAGAAAAATGTTGGGATGCCAAAAAACAATATATAAGAAATCTGCCAATGGGGGAATATTTAGATGATATTTGTTTAATGTCACAAGCTATGTATTATGATGGATCAAAATTTGTATATGCAGGAAGAAAATTTAATTTGATGGAATACAATCCTGATTTATTAGTTGCCGACCCCACATCTTTGAGTGGATTTAAGTATATAGATAATAGACCATATATACCAGAAAACTATGTATTTAAAAGAATGGAAGATAATCTATTGATTGGGGCTAATGGTAATATATTTACAGTACAAGGAAAGAGTGATGTTATAAAAAATGAATGAAATTGCATACGAACTTCATAAGCCTGCAAGAAAGAATTTCATTAGAAGGTCTTTTAAAGTATTAGGTATAAACGAAACTGTACAAATAGATTTAATTGATATGCAAAACTATGCTAGAGAGAATTCTGGCAATAAATATATTTTAACTTTAATAGATACATTTTCTAAAAAAGCTTATGCTGCTCCGCTAAAGAATAAGACGGGTTTGGTGGTTACAGAAGCCATTAAAACCATTCTACCAAAGGGGGTTAAAAACATTCAATCTGACAATGGAAAAGAATTTTTTAATCAATATTTTAGCAAACTAATGAAACAATTAAATATTAATCACTATCACACATTTTCTACAACTAAAGCTGCAATTGTGGAGAGGTTTCAGAGAACTTTAAAGAATTGGTTATATAGGGAATTTAGTGCTCAGGGGAGTTATAAATGGTTGGATTTACTTCCAAAGTTAATTCGAAAATATAATAATAAGGTGCATAGATCTATAGGAATGAAGCCTAACCAAGTGAATATTAAGAACAGTAAATATGTGCATGAGAGGTTGACTTCTAAAGTAGTGCAAGTTAAAAAGCCAAGATATAAGGTAGGTGATAGTGTGAGGATTTCCAAGTATAAACATGTTTTTAGTAAAGGATATACCCCGAATTGGACAGGGGAGCTATTTACAATAGCAGAAGTAAAGAATACCAAGCCTGTGACTTATATCTTGAAAGATGAAAATGGTAATATAATCAGGGGAGGCTTCTATACAGAGGAATTGTTAAAGACCAAATATAAAGACATGTATTTGATAGAAAAGGTTATTAGGAAAAAAGGTGATTTATTATATGTCAAATGGCTTGGGTTCCCAAGTAGCCAGAATTCATGGATTTCCACTAAGGATGTCCAAGGGAGCGCGCCATGAGCCGGGAGCGCGCCCGAGTTCGCGTGCAAACCTCGCACTGTCAAGTTGATGATTTTGAGAATATACATGTGAATGGATATGGATTTGAAATAGTAATAGTGTTGTACAATGGTATTGAACATTTATATAGGCTTGTATAGGCCGAGAGCTGGATTTTTAAAAAAGTGGTCAAAAAAAGCTCACCATGTTATTCTTATGGGGAAAACGTGCCTAAAGTGGCTTCTCTTTCTGGGTTCACCACTACTGATTTGTATCATTAGTGTTTCAAAGTAATTAATCTTGCCTGTCAAAAGTACGCGTACGTTTTCTTTCTCTGAGGCCTTCTAACTTAATAGAAACTATGTTTGTATGTCTACGACAAAATTACGAATTTTTTAGTGTTATTGTTTCTTATAACACGATATGAGGATGTGAGTTTTTACAAACTTTATAGTAAAGGTGTAGTAAGTATTTGTGACATTGTTTGTTTTAGCTCTCTTTTTGAAAAAAGAAAACTGATGGAATCCATTATGAAACACTGATAATATACTAGAACAATAAAATACAGAGTTAAAGGTTAAATTTATTTATTATGTTTATATTTTTATCTAATTTCTAAAAAGATTGTATGTAATTAATTAATTGGCTATTCATATACAATTAATTAATATGTTTCCAACTCCACTAGAAACCTATTATGGTAAGAATTAATAATTTAAGTAACAATTAGTATAAATATAATTAATAATATCATTAAAATAAAATACTGGACATATCTTTAACAAGGTGCTTTCGGAACAAATTTGTATTAATTTTCGTTGTTTTTATTTTGACCCATAAAACTCTTCCAACGTTTTTTACACCCTAAATACATAAATATTATTTAACAAATGTTGATCCCTGTAAAATGTTTTAAATATTGCCCTGACAAATTGAATCTTCACTATTTTAGTTTGTTTAATAATACGAGTATATTGGTTTATTTTAAAGCCATTTTAGATATAATTTGGGCACGTTATGAAATGCATAAAACTGTTAAAAATTAACCATCCACAAGATTATCTTTTCATAAAAGCCAAAAATATAAATGTATATCCATCCACAAAGAGAAACTGTTTCAATTCATATAAATCCAGTACACAACCAATAAAAGACAAAAGTTCAATATTACAAAAGTTCTCCTTCTTTTCACAACTCCTTTTGCATACTTTGTAGGACGTTCCGTTTGGATTTTAACAATTGCATGTAAGATACAGCAAAAAACAAACATTTTATTTTCCAAAAGTCGAGACTTAAAAGGTTATTTATGAGTTGTTTGAGATTTAATAAAATAATTCCGTGTTTTGAATATAAAGTCTTTTTTGAAAGAGTTTTATTAATATTTAGTTTAATTTACTAGACAAAACCGACCTACCTGCTGCAGTATAAAGAAGCGGTATTTCTGTAATAGCGGTAAATAATTCCCAGACCAGCTCTAAGCTACTTACAACACCAAAGCACTCATTCAAAAATTACGAACCATCTTATGTGTTGCATAAAACCTTAAATTTTGCTAATGGCCTAGAATTATCCTATGTCACACTAACTATTTGTAATTACATGATCATTTGAGATTTATTGCATTTTGTGAACCATTAGATTATTAAGCAATAAATTCCGGTAACAACGAAAACAGTTCATGTAAATTATTAGTTTGTTTGCATACTAGCCGTTATTAAATTTTCGTGTTTGTTTGTGTTTGCGTTATCGTATTTCATGGCTTCTATAGTTGTAAATTGTATTGCAGGTTGAAACGTTAATATTGCTTCATATTTACAGTAAAACTTATAAATGCGATATACGTAAATCAATGATAGTTTTCTAAATGTAATAGTTTGATGTAGAGGAACTGGTTTCGAAATATAAAGTTAATACATTATATAAAGTATAATTAAATAACAATATTTTTATGCATTGAATTATATTTTACTGAATTAACTCTTTTTTTACAACCGTACTGAATGACGTTATTTTTACCTTAAATTTATCAGTTCCAATTTCAAAAATACCAACTCAACTTCGCTAGGATTTTTTATGACTTCTTTATCTATCTTTAAAGTAAGTTTGAGAGTAAGTTTTGTATTTATAATCACACAATAATTAAGGCTATGTTAAAAAATGTTACAACTGTCAAAAGATTTATTCATTTGAAAACAACCTATGCACAAAATTAAGCATAAATTAGATCAAAACGCAATTTGCATGTAAAAAAATGTTATATTACATAATATTTTGTTAATAAAACATATATACAATATCGAACTGTTGCAAAAAAACTATAAAGTTCAATTTATTTATTTATATTAGTTTGAGTATAGTTCGTCCAATTTTTTAAATTATTCTATAAAGGTAGAATTCTCTAATGTAACAACAGTAATGGAGAAATTGGACCTGAACGTTATCAGCAGCACGTGAATGCTTTGAATTCAGATCAACTGATTGAGAGTCTGTCCACGAATGGATTTTTTGTTTCGAAACAAACAAACTGGAAGAGAATTCGAAACTTGTTAAATAGTTTTACATATTTTTGTAAATATAAACTAATAAATGTAGTTTTACATAAACCAACGTTTGATTTTTTACTAGCTAGGATACTTTATTTAATAAGTTTGATTCGATTTAAAACTGAGAAATACAGTTAAGGACCGCACTTTGTTAGTCAATGATAAAATTTAAGATTAGTCAGAAATTTTGTTTCATTATCACGCATACTATACAGGGTTTGGTACGTCTTGGTACATTTATCATTCTCTTGAATGCCCTTTGTGATACATAATTATGGGATTGGTTAATATCTCTCTTTAAAAAGTATTATTTAATTTTGCTGTGTATCTATTAAATATATTGAACTATCGATTGCAATGACGTAAATTGACGCATTCACTTTTACTATAACAATAATATCAATACAGTAAATGGTGTGCCATTTTATTATGAATTGGACTGATATATAAATAAAATATGGACCGTTTTCTTATAAATACTTAACTTAATTACCAACTTTAATAGGACTTATACGAGCTTATTTCAACCCAAACATGATATTAACCTGAAAATTTTTGTTTAGAGTCAAGAAGATTTTTGTCACTCATTTACCAGCTTTGAAATTT
Organism: Macrosteles quadrilineatus; assembly: GCF_028750875.1. Taxonomy (NCBI): domain Eukaryota; kingdom Metazoa; phylum Arthropoda; class Insecta; order Hemiptera; family Cicadellidae; genus Macrosteles; species Macrosteles quadrilineatus. The sequence goes on along the minus strand of NW_026542602.1, from coordinate 74,920,031 downwards.
TCATGCAACTCATTTGAAATCCCCGCTACCCATAAGGGCAAAATGTTCAATATTAACCATCGTCATTGTAGCCCCTTATATTCAAGACGGTTCCTGCAAACCAATTTCATATATCCCATAAGGTTCAAAAGTTAAAGAGGGGGGGGGGGGTTGTGCATGTTACTTTTCAGCCACCCTGTATTCCAGTTATACTCTTTATTGGTATTCCAATAAAACTTAACTAAATCCAAATCTTTAATTTCTTTTGTTTCTAAGTTTTTCTTCTTTCACGGCTTTTAACACTTTAACATGTTAAAATGCAATCTTCAATAATTTACTTTTTGCAAAAATCCCTCCACTATAATCAATATTTTAGATTTTATAATATTTTAAATTAATACATTTTACCATACAAACCAAAGGATGTGAAAGAGAAATATTCTTAACATGAAACGCAATTTAACTAATGTAACTAAATTTCAGTTGATAAGCTTTTAGCTTTGACGGGAAATTGAAGCACCCTTATTCGTCAAACTCACATCACGCGTATAGGTAACTTTGACCGGTAACTTTATAAAGGTGGACATGGAGCTGGAGAAACGCATTCAACCATATTTATCATAGATCGTAGTGGAATATTTAAGCAAATTATACGAATGAATCTCGTACCACTTTCCATAAAAACCAATCATTCTCCATGTGTATCCGTCTTTTTAATTCTCTTCCTAATATAATCAAGGGCGAACATGATTTAAAACTAATTTAGGCGGGGTCTGAGGGAATATTTAGTTGATAAGGAATTTTACAGTGTTTCTTCGTTTTTTATATTGTAAATAGTTTGTACCTTTTGAAGTGTGTATCTTTATTTTAATGGGTCTGATTTTACTTGTTTAGTTTTAGTGACTTTTGCCCTGTACATGTATGTATTATTATGGCAATAAAACATTCTGATTCTGATTCTGATTCTGAATATTCATCTTTGATAAATCCAGATATCTTTTCAAATTATTGGAAATAAAAACAGTTATGAATTTCAGTAATTGCATCAGTGCATCGACCAGGAAATTTTGATTCATTTTAATACTAAAATAATATTGTAGGAGTTGAGGACAATCATGACAGTGATTTAATTATTTTTTATATGCTAAAATGCATTTTGAATCGACCCTTATATTAATAAACTGTAAGGTAAAGTGCTAACGTTATCGAAGTTGCCAATCTTAACAGTTAGAGTCTTACATAAGATAAATTCGTTCCTATCCGCTAATTTAAAGAGCCAATGTGCTGGGGCTGCTATATAGCGCGTCTAACGTGATTTTATGACCACGAAAGGAATAACAATGTCCCAACGTGTTCAAATGTAGTACTGTCAATAAAGATGTGATGTAGATGAAAAAAACTTGAACACTTTACAGCTTAGGATACATTTTAATACGTTTTATCCTAACATTACAAATCACAGCGATGAAAAAATCACTATGATAGGCTAGTTTCATTCGTTTGTATTAACTTTGTAGATCGAATTATACTATTTTAACTGTGCCTACATTGATGTGTATTTTTGAAAGTAATTAATCTGTAGAAATTAAAAAAAAAACTACGCCTTTTAGGCATAATGTGCCAAGTAAAAGGACATCTTATTTATATTGTCATTGATCATACTACATGAGAAGAGTCAAAAACATTTGTTTGTGTTTTGTATTAATAATAATTGATAGGTACGGTACAAAATTTTAAGTTATTCGATTACTGTGCATAGACTAAGTTCCGCAAAGAATCCTCATTTTTCCATTTTTAGTCGATAAACGTTTCTGGTTTATGATACGAATGAGTGAAAACAAGGTTATGTCTGGTACCGCTTACAACGATAACACAATCATGATAAATCTGTATTTATTAAATCGCTGATCCATCTTAAACTCCACTGGACAGGTAAGATTGATAAAATTATATCCTCAATGTACAATCTTCTCCGTCGCAGGTCTCTGGCTGAAACATTTTATGAAAACTCTGTTATACAGTATTTTTTTTATATAGAAAATTAGGTTTATCACTAGAGAACAGGTTATCAGGACATTACATATGCATTAAAACGGATGGTGTTTTTGGCTTCTGAAGACATAAAAACTGAAAAGTTAATCGGTCCCGGGTCCAGGTCTTACCATGAGATCTTTGGTAATAGCATATTCCCTTTCGAAATTCGCTGGAAAAAGTGTTGGTCAAGATTAAATAAATATTTTATTTAATTAATGTTTAATAATGCATATATGACAAATTAAAGGCAAACCAACCAAAGTTTAATTCTATTTAAACAATAGGTCCACCACTTATATTAGACATGGGCATATTTATAAAAAAAACTCCTTTATCAGCATCGTACGCGTTGTAAAATTACCTGAAATCACAAAAAATACGTCAAATCACACTTGTAATAATATTAAAATTCATGATGTAGCCCCTGAACTGTTTAATTCGATTAATATGAGGTACATACCTTTACAGTTATGAATAACTAGGTGTACTATAAACAATATTTATAATTTACGTGGGGACACATTAAAGAGTATCTTTAATATTTTAAACACATGAAGATATGAAATACTGTATAAATCAATTACTACATTACTATATGGTTATATGTTATTCACCGAAACACAAACTTTGAACGTATTTTTTAACGATGACATTGAAAGCCAAATATCAGGTAAAATTCATCAACGTCAAAGCCGACGGCTTAAAACCAGAAATGTTTGGGTTTTCATTAATCGAAACGAATGTTCATTTAACAGTTTTATTGTGTAACTGTACGTTTCAATTATAAAAATTGATAATCTATAAACTATCAGTAAAATTATAAAATAGTTCTAATTATTTTATTGAGAACAACGTTTTAAATTTTTAAAATCATATTTTTTGCTGTATTTGTAACGTTCACTCTATTTGTACTCTTCCCCCGTAATATTGAAGACTCTACTAAAGTTTTTTTCTCACAAATCCATTTAACTTTACTCTGTACATTTTATTAATAATAGTTATAATTAAAGTATGTTTATGAAAATGTAAGGTAATGAAAATTTTACCTGAAATAATTTGGTTTCTCAGTCTTTAAAAAGCAATGAAAAGAAACACATATAAAACGTTTTTTTTTGTTTTTTTTTTTGTTTTTGTTTTATCCCAAGTGATTTATTGACCACTGCTATCACGAGGATATTTCCCGGCTCGGTGACTTGGAAAACAAATACTTGGTTGTTTTGTAGTGAGATATCTTATTGTGACTTAACTGTATACAGTAGATGTAGTTCCTGAAATAGTTTGGCTGCAAAGGCTTCACTGGATATTTGCGATTGCATATAAGGTCACTTTCATAACAATACTAGGTTCACTTAAGTGAAATATCTCGCTGCATCTCTACTGCACCGCTATAAAAAAATCTATTTGTATTAAAATTACACCATCCAGTTTTTGTGTGTCTAGTTTTTATTTTACTAGTTTTCATGGACATCTTTTTGAAAAGTTTATTATTTTATAATACCACTAATAAAAACTAAAATAAATTAATATTTCTATGATATTGCCCATTATGTTGAAACCGCATACTTTAGTAAGGAACCAATAATAGCTGTAAAACTTCCTTTATATGAGTGGTTATAGGTGCCATTATAATGAAAAGTGCTTTAGTAAAGAATAAGTTATATTTAGAGAAAACATGTATATTGTACTTTATACATGCATCAAGTATGCAATCTTAAGCATTAACGTTAGTAATATACCTTGATATTTGCTCAGTTTGGAAACGTGTTGTAAGAGCTGTGTACTTGTTATAATGTTGATCTAATCCGTATATTTTTCAAGTGCAAAAGTGTAAACACAAGAAAGCTATGAATATCTGATAAAGGTTGACCGCTTCCAATATGGATCAGCAATTCAAAACCCTCTCCTATCTTGATAGCACGTCAGCATTTTTTGCTGTTTTCCAAAGAGCATACGTCAAACTATAACGGAAAACGATGATAGTTTAAAAAGTGAAATATGTTAGCATTGCTTAAAATTTAAGTTCCTTCAAAATACTGAAAACATTTACATTATATCATGCATTTTCATGAGTTTCCTTGAATTCCCTTACTATATATAATACCATTATAATACATAAATTACGAAGCATAAAAATAGTCATATAGTACGTCTATGAAATGAAGGGGTTAATAAGCTGAAAGGTACGTTTTTGTAAACGCGTTTACTAAATAATCGCGAAGGTTTTCTATATATACGTTTTGACACACCAATTAAACAGCACTTGTACTTTATTGGTACTTTAGCAGTACTTTTCAACTATTAGGTTTCGTCTAACAACTTACCAATATTTACGTTTCTATGAATTAAAGTAAAATGATGATACACAATACCGTATGCTGGTATTGTCACTTGTCGTTTGAAAGACCAAATATACTGAATATTGTGCAAAACATATTTTTTTAACAGTAAAATTAAACACTCTTTTGCAATTTTCGAAACAGAACCAAATATCTTCTCTATACTCACATTGCATATTCATATTAAATACTTAGAACCACAAGTCATGGCTCAGTGGTCTTATTTGTCAGGCCAAATATTACATTCCTTCCTGAATGGGAAAGGGTCTTGAGCTGAATACGGTGCTTCATATATTAGTCTGGTCTTTCAAATGTATTCTAATGCAAAATAAAAACAACCATATTGTTATTATTAAGAAATGGTATTGGTGATCTTCGTTTCTTCTTATAATAACGATATTATTTTAATTTTGTTAAATACATTTTTTTATTAATATTTTTGCCATAACAAGTTTCCATACATTAAGCTTTTGAATGCGTAAATTATGTAAATTCCATATTGTATTAGTTCTGTATTATGTTAATGTTTTTTTGGATTAAGCTTATTATGTTTCCTTTTTTGTGTTATGGTAATATTTTTTTTAACAGGGTGAATGACTGGAACTGTAGGTTTTCAAGCGGATAGTTATTTTTGCGATTAGGGTGTCATTCATTGCTATATACATATTACGTCATTTTTTTGCCTATCATTGGACGGTTAACACCGTATATGATAATAATAATAATAAAAAAATGCCTTTATTTAAAGCGGTTTTCAGTCAAAACTGGTTTTCAAGACAAATCAAGTCATGAACAATACATTTTACACAATAATTACAAGCAGTACACACAGTAGGTAAAACTAAACTAACTTTAATTAGAAGAATTGAACCTTGAAAGAATTGAATGACAGACTTTTCATATTTTTTGGAAGGGTATTGTATGCCTGGGGTCCAAAGTATGAGAACCCCTTTTTACCTGTCTCACGCCGCACTCTCGGCATTTCAAGCAAGCGGTCCTGCCTAGTACAGCGTTTCCTAACTGATGTTCGAGGCAAAATTTCCTTTTCAAATAGGGAGACAAATTAGATATATTTGCCTAAATTGAGTATGTGTAAAATGTCAAGACTATCATGGCAGCACAGTTGCTTTTTAAGTTCTCTTTCATCTTAGACGTTATAATTTCTAGCCAATATTCAATTTATAAGTGGATTCCAAAGTTGAGCAAAACAGAATACATCTGAAAAAATAATCAACTTTGCCAAAAAATAGTTGTTTATGTGCTCAAGCACTTTTTTTAGATCATGGGTTGGACAAACGCTGACAAACATTACCTTTGTTTATTTTTCAAAAAGATCTACCGTGCATTTTACTCAGGATAAAATGGCTGTGGAGAGTATCATGATTCTAGGAAAGGTTATTTCAAGTTTTTGTTATATTCTGTGGCAAAACAAGATTTGAGCATGTGAACAATTGTTTGAGATTTTCTAAAACTGTGCTTCTACACTCACAATCCCTGAACTCTAATGGATATTAGGAACGAGATTAAGCATTAGGTGACGGATAATGTTTTGATAGTGGTTCATTGTCCAAAATGGAAGAATTTAAAGACAATTTTCAAACCTACATGAGTGAAAGTAGAGTCTATCTTAATTGCATTAGTTCAATGATATGTGTCAAGCGTATCCATCTATGCTTAGTAAAATTAGTGTTTTCCTAAACTCAAAATATTTACGAACATTTTAATTCAATATAAGTAAGTTAGCATGAAAACAAAAGGGTAATGCTTATTTAAAAAAGTCCAGGTTTCCCCGGTTGCCTATCTTAGATTTATTTTCAATTTCTTAACACATACAATAGTACTTTAGTATTGTGATATGTTTATATCGCCCGGTCCAGGATGTAACGATAATGTGAGTTAGAGCCGTGTTAAGCCTACTTTACAGAGTTTCACTAACATCGTCATTTGTATGTAATCACTGAAAGTGTCGGCCAAACTAAATTTACATCAAGGGTTTATTGGATTCCTAACTACTCCAGGATAGTAATTTAAACTGTACAGTTAAATTGTGAGTTGAATTATATACAAACTTGAGTTAACTTTTAATATCATAACATACCTCTTTTTGTTTGTGATGTTTGTGATTAATGTATACGTTTTCAGAAAACAAATTTAATTTTACATTTGGATAAAAACAATGCAGTAGGACACTCAGCTTAAAAACAAACAAGGAAATCTCTGTTAAATATTTACTTTCAAGAGAATGTTCTTTTGCACCATTTTCTTTGATATTCAAAGGATTAAAGCTTCTGAAGTTTATTATGCGTATTGGGACTACTGAATGCATTTAATTCATTACTTGTATTCAAGAGTTATGAGCAAATAAATAAATCTTAGTCCATTAATATCTTTTAATTACTTCGATGCTCTTATTTTCTTAAAAGTGGCATTACACTATTTTTACCACTTTTAAGATATATGTTTAAACTGCCTTAATCCTAATATTATTGGTAAATGTTATAATCTTTACCGGTTACACGTTACCACAATTTAAATATGAGAATATCTTGATAAGTTGGGAGTGAATAAATTTTAACCTTGGAAGGTCAGATAACAAAGAGATACTGACCCACTGGGTCTTGTCTATGTATGTTACTTGTGATAATAAAGAAGCAACAGATACTACAAGTAAACCCATAATGTTTGTTGTTATTTCAAGCTTTTTTACTTAACATATCATTCTTTATTACACACTGAATCTCTCCAATACACAAGCTGTTGCATAGCTTTGACCTTCATTTTAACAGGTGCATACGACATTAAATTAATTTAAATTAAACCTATATTCCTAATAGAAATACTGCGATGGTAATATCGTGTACAAACATAATTATAAAACACACACAATTTAAATGAGTGGCATGGATCCTTTCCAAATCTAAATCTATTTAACAAAAATGGACATCATAAACATATAAGGACTCATAAAAATCTTTAACAGAAGTGCAAATAATATAGCTAAATTCTTGTTGCAATGGTTTTCAAATTTATACAGATTAACTGAATATATTTGCATTGCTTTATATCCTTTTTTTAAGTATTGTAGTGATCTAAATGCCCTGCAATATTTAAACTCATTCAAAGCTTTTGTTTAGTGGGGATCTAGCCAATATTTAACAAATTAAGTATCATACATTTTACTAAATACGAAATCAATGCGTGGAAGTACCATTACTGTACATATTTTCTTACCAAATAAAGTAGAAGAAAACACATACACATTGTCTAATCATAAGAGGATCTAACGGGTAATACTAATGTACTTTGCGTGTTGGGATTCAAAGGTGAGTTGTGCTCCATTTCCACAATCCTCTTTAGTTGTTCAGCGAAACGTAATTGATTCCACAAGGTTTTGTTTAAGGTTCTGTCAAAAAAGAAAACCCCATCAACTCACATCTTACAACTAATGTACGAGAAAGCGTATGTAAATTTCATTTATTTAAAAACCAACGTAAGGAGTTTAAAAAATTTTTTTGTACTATATTAAATGTACACATCAGCCGTTTACGTAAACTATTGCTGAATCTTTGATTTAGACGCACGTAATATCGAACATGTCCTTACTCAACATACGAGTAAATGAAATAGTAGGATGAATTATTCAATTCAATTTCGTTTGGTTGGCTAAGAAATGTCAACTTAGTCAAATAACGGCCTCTTGTACTAAAGGTACATTTGAACGGGCCTTTTACAAACATAATTACAGCTCAAATTACTCATGTTGTCTAGAAACCCATAGAATATTAAAAAAAAATGTCTATGAAATAAGAAAGCTTACAATAAAATAAAATAAATTTGTACTTAACCAGTCTAACACTAGCTATGCTGGTATTTTACTGTATTATTTGCCCGTAGCGATTGACATTGCTTATAGTAGTAATTACTAAGTCCGATTACAAACCATATTACAAATTAATTAAACGCCTCGTTAAGATGACATTTTGATACAACTTTCACAATTAATTCGATTTTGGGTGATATATTCCCAAATATTAAAGGTTAAACCCAGTTAAATTGTTTTACGATTGGGGTTTTTTTTTATAATTACATTTATAATCTAAATTTACTTAAATTGTAGACGAAATACGAGTACATAATTCAGAGCGTGTAACTTAAGTCCACTGAGAAATATTCTTGAGCCAAACAAAATATTGTACGTACTTAAGAAAGGACTTACTTTAAATGTTCCTTCAGCCTCCTAACATATTATGTTGTTTGCTTTGTATAACTATGGCTTTTATTTATCTTGGGCAGTACAAACTATCATAGGCTTTACCCACTATGGCCACAATTAAGTCCTTAATATTCTACTTATATTAAAATAAATTTATGTAATGGCATGAAACGAAAAAAATGCTAATTAAAATATGTTTAGGGTTTGACCATCGTTTGAATGTAAGTCAATAATTTGATAAGTCATTTATTAGGCTAGATCAACATGTACAAGCATTAGCCAAGTCTAATTAATACTTAATTGATAAAACATATAATTTATATTTGTTCGATACCAATTTATTGGTACTTTGTAGGAATATACTTTTGACTGTAACCTTTTTTATGTAGAATAGACTAATTGCCAATATGCTTGTTTTGACAACCCATGTGAAACACTATATATCTTGGTACGAATATCACAAAACAACAAACTGAAATAAGTCAAATACTTCATCATTCATTGAGGGCTAATAATTTTTAGTTGACGTAAATAATCCTAGTGTTGGAAGTAACAGGCGTAACACCCTGGAAATGATTATCATTTAACCTCAAATGTAATACTTAATAGATACATAGAAGTAGATACTTACCAAGATTAGTCTGTTAAAGAGATAGCCATAACCTAAAATTCATTATTTTAAGACTAGTTTACAAATTTATCATCATAAGATTGAGGTGGTATGATGTTAGATAGCTTGGAAAATCTACAGTGGTGTTTGCAGAGTCAATAACTGTTCTCTTGTGAGTTTTGGTTTTTATTATAAAATATTTCATATTTTATGTTTTTTTTTTCAAATATTAAACCTTGCAATAATTGTGAAGATTGAAAGGAAAATGCATAAATACAAGGACCTTATGGTCAAATACACTTTTTTCTATGGAGTTGAATTGCCACGAAATGATATTGCGCGTTTTTTTGCGTGTTTTTAAGGTGTTTTTGCGGTTCTTAGAAATGTAAAGATTAAATTGGTAATAAGCAAATGAATACGTTTAAAAAAATTGCTTAGAATATATTTAATTTAAAACTTACTGTCGATTAAGGTAAATGATTAAATGTAATTCAAAACAGGTTCTTGGCTTCAAAAACTTCGTTAAGCCTCGACCAATCCATTAAAAGTAGGAATTTCTAAACAAAGAGCATGATGAAGGACAGCTGTTGTTTGGGGGTTTTTAATAGTAAATTACGTTACTAGTCCTGAAAATAAGTGTTTGCCAGACGAGTATGGGATTACCATACGAGTCCGGTAAAAACATTTTGGACGATTGACGTACGATAGTTTACGCCATACTTCTAAATCTGAACGAATCCTTATATATTACCACCAACTAAAGGACTACAAATCACTAGTTATAACCTCTAAGAGAGGTTATGTTTTTGTTTATAACTACTCATTGCAACCCAAATACAAGATAATCAGCTGATTGGTGTCCGGCAAAACTCATTGCAGTACAGTTTTAGTAGTACGCAATTAAACCCCATTTGATTAAGCTGGCGGCAAACAGCTGTTTTCTTAACTAAATCCTTGCGTGGAAGGTTCGTCAAAATAGTGTAGTGTGGCGTAAATACATTACCCTCCTGCCTTTATTTGATATTTCTTTTACGGTGGATCCAAAATAAGAGAACTTAATTGATATTTTACTACAAAAGGCTGAAAAGATTTGAATAATTACATATAAACGTATTATTTTCAGACGAAACGCATAATGTATTAGGTTTTTTTGTCTATTTGTATTATTAGTTTTAATAAATATAATATTTACACTATACAGGGAGTACCATGAAGAAGTTTAGACATGTCATTTTATAAAACCTGTACAGAATGTATTTAAACGTAAAAAAACTTATATGTTAGGGTTTAAAAATAATTTGTAGGAATTTCGTCTGCTTACGACGAGTTCCTAGGGCTAAGAGGGCCAGATGCCGTGGCCGTCGTATGGTGTTGGCTGCTGTTAAAACTGACAGTACGTTGTCCTCCCAGATCCAATCTCCGCTGACGTCCTGTTCCAGATTCCTTAAGGTTTGCCAGGAACTCTGAAAAGTCAAGTTTGTACAACTTAAACAGTCTTTCAGCACCACTCACTTGCCCTGACATTAGTCCACTCTCCTCCCACGTGAACCGGTATCCACCTATCATCACATGATCAAATATAAGTGGCATTCGCATCCATCCCTTCACTCTCTCTACTTCCTCACGCACGGCTGCCAAAAAATCACGCTTTCGTCGCACTTCACTCGGATAGTCCCTATGGCTATGTACACTGTACCCTGTGCCCTTTAAAGACTTCACCCTAGCCATGATGTATTCTATATCCGTGTCGTACGGGAAGTGTGCGATTACTGTATGTGCAATTATTTAAAAGATGCTTGGTCTAAAAGATGGGGGTTAATTCAAGAATTCAATCTGTGAGAATCATTTTCCCAAATGTCATTACTTTTAAAATCTTTTTAATTATTATTTATTAGTTTCATTAAACTGTTATTATTAATCAATTGTTGTACAAGTGCTAACCAGGTACGCCAGCCGCAACAGACGAGCTTTTTGTCCATTGTTGTATTTAGTGCTAAGAAGTTATTGTTGTACACTTATTTGTAAGTAAAAGCACTTCTTCATTTCATTTAATTTTCATTTCATTTCGTCTGCTTAACATTTGAAGAAACTAATTGGGGGAATAAACATACATTTTCTATTCTGCTCCATATAAAAACTACTTTTTGCGTTATTGTCTTATTTGTTTACTAAGCCACAGTCTTAGTCCTTTTTGTAAAGAAGTTGTTTGAATAAAGAATATTGTTTAATCAGTAAACGTACAATTAAACATCCTAAAGTGCAGTTTTACTGAAACTTAAGTTCGGAGAATAAGTTGCACGTAAAATAAGGATTTAAGTGTTCGCTTGGTAACGTTATAGAAACAGTACGACAACTTTTTACAAGTTGTTCTTTGATTAATAAATAGTAGGTAGTTAGTAGGTTAGTTCTAATGGTTCTGTAACGTTACAAAAAATATTTGCCACTCAATAAAGTATAAAACGTAAATTTTACTCACGACAATGTCGCAATACCAATTGTTCAATCTTTTAATGTGAATCCTTTTAAAACATTCCCCCTGTGTGGATGTTATTGTGACGGATGCATTCACGGCACATAAACATTGATCCGTGGTGTCTCTCTAATGTGACAGAATCATGAGTTGAATCATTGTGAATTAAATTGTGTAAGAGGATCTACAATCTGTATGAATCCTTAAAACCCTAATGTTACATAAAACTCTAGACCATTTGTTCGAAGGATATTGTTATACAGGGTGTCCCGGAACTCTCTACCAATATTTTTGGGCATCGCTCCTGGGTAAGAAACATACCTAAATATAATATTTAAATTGTCCGGAAATCCTTAGTTACTCCCACAGCCGCCATTTTGTTTTTTTCAGTTATTAATTTTTTCGAAAGAATGGTTAAACATATGAAACTGAAACTTTGCACAAACATTTATGACAACTAGACAAAGCTACAAAAAAATTATGACGATTTTTCAAATTCATAAAACAAAATGGCGGCCATTTAAAATTTTTATAAAATCAACGGTTTTTGAGTTATTTAAGAAACAAAATTTTAAATGGCCGCCATTTTGTTTTATGAATATGAAAAATCGTCATAATTTTTTTGTAGCTTTGTCTAGTCGTCATAAATGTTTGTGCAAAGTTTCAGTTTCATTTGTTTAACCATTCTTTAGAAAAAAATTAATAACTGAAAAAAACAAAATGGCAGCTGAGTGAGTAACTAAGGACTTCCGGACAATTTAAATATGATATTTAAGTATGTTTCTTACCCAGGAGCAATGCCCTAAAATATTGGTAGAGTGTTCCGGGACACCCTGTATATGAAATATTATTTTATAGCCTATTTAGTATTTCCCTTTGTTCGGAGACATGCATTTTCATATACAAAAAGTAATATGATGTTGTATTATGATTTTATTTCACTTTAAGCAGAACTATACGATTTGTATTTGCAAAACTTATAGTCTATGTTCTTAACATACATTATTATCTTTACTTATATAACAAATGCGTATGCGAAACTAACCTGTTATAGTGTTAATGTTTTACAGGACAAATTGGTAATTTATTTTCAAGTGCGTAACCTGTTCCTTACGTATATTTTTTTCAAGTTCAAAAAATGACTTTCACACTTAACAAAACATTTAACTGTTGTAATTGTACGTGTCCCTTAGGCATATTTTGTTATTGGTTGATTTGATTAATTTCTGTAATTGTATTTATAAATAACTTACAAAACTCGCTAGTTCCTACCTATTGTTATTTGATTCATTTAAATGCACATATAAAACCCTGTTTAAGTATATTGGTTAATTATGCGTGTTATAAAACCTTTCAATATAATCTTACATAGTTTTTCTATGCCCATTACTTTTATCTGTTAATGAATAACCAAAGAAGATAATATTTCCTCAGAGAAAAGTAATTTCAAAGGGAAATATCTATGAAAAAGGACTAGATCAAACATATTAAGAAAACAAAACCATTAATAAAGATTAAACAGTTCGGTAAGGTGAGATGTTGTTAATAGAAATATTTTAACCTCTGGATTGAAAATTAATAAAGATTTACTGTCGATAAAAACAACAAACGATTCCCTATTCCAATTTGGAAAGTGGATAAATTAATCAGAATCAAGAATATTTGTGTGTTTGTAAAGCTAAAATCTATATTTATGAGCTAAAACAACGAAAACAAACATTTAACTAATTCCCTTTATTTTAGAAATTGTTCATGATTTACCACTGATAAGCTTAATAGACTTTTACAACACGTAGAAGTTATTTTTAATCTAAATCGGTATTGGAAAGAGTGTTGACTTAAACTTCAACGACGACCTATTAGTGTCGTCTGTAAATGATCACCTTGTGTTTCCCCATTTTAATATATAATTTTTGTGTTAATAACATTTAACGATCTTCATGCAAAGATGAAGAAAACGGTCCTTGTGCGGCCTGATAAAAGTTTCGAAATAGGAGCTGAAGCTATTTTTTTTTTTTTTTTTTTTTTTTTTTCAATTTAAGCGAGTTGCCTAATAGCAAGTATTGAAACCTTCTTCTTACTCTTATTTCGTGATCTTCAGGCTAACATTAAAGTAAATTAAATATAAATATTAAGTAAAACTATGACTTAACAAATAAACCCCCTTTGCTAACATATTTGGTTTCAGACTACTATTTGGTTTCAGAATATCTCGCAAATTTATGAACCGACTTTCAATTTTTTTTCATCAAACATTTTCTTTTTTCATGCTCTTTTATTCGATATGTCACAAGGGGTACCTTGCTATCTACAAAAATTAAGTTGGGGGCAGGAGGGAAAGGGGGGGAATGTGAATGTAACGTTGAATTCAAAACAATGGGGCCCCCTACGTCAATAGATGATTCCCGCAAACTGCATATTTCTATCTATTGCGGTTTTTACATAAATAAAGATGCAAGTTAAAAAAAAAAAACACCCTGTATAGCAATTGAAATGTTATATTTTAATGCCACAAATTCAAGGGAAGGTAAAAGATATGTACGCATAAGTAATGTTAGTCTTGGGCTGTAGCCTTTCCGTTGTGGAATATCACATAATTACAAGCACCGGATCACTAACTGATTTGCTAATTAATTTGATAAAATATCCAACTATGTTGACATGTTAGAACTCTTTACTAGTATTTAATAAGGGAATGAAAATCTTTTACCAAACATGATACACCTTGAACAAAAACAATTTCGGGTTTTGTGCTAAGTGTATGAAAAAGGTTTTTTTATAATAAAAGTGAACTATTTCCAGCATTAATTTTAATACACCGTACTCTTAGGTTTTCCCACACTTAAATATTTTTGTTATTGATCTGTAATACGAAACAAGTAATATGAAACAAGTAATTCGATTTGATTAATTTAATATTATATTAAATAAATGACATTCACCATCAATTTAAATATATTATGTCTTGAACTCAAAAATACATCACATTTCTTGAGGTATAATAATAAAAAATTTATTATTTTTCTGAAGTGTAGATTTAATAATTTAATTGAATATTTTGTATTTTTATACCAATTAAGCCCCGTTTTTAAGGAATTGAGTTAAAACACTTTATCGTTAGGAATAATTGTTCTGCAAATTGTGTTAATTTCTACTTTGAATATTGTTTAATCTGCTTTATTTAAAGTAAGCTTTATTAATGTTTGCAGCTTTCCACTGCAGGATTTGGGGCTTACAGATTAATTTATTAAGCAATGAAAGAAAATTAGCGAAGGCATTCTTTTTTGTATCTCGAGCACACATTTTTGTTAGTAGATTCATTCCAGAAAAAGTGTAGCAAAACTAAGTATTGTTGGAAATAGTAATTTTGATACAATTTTGTGTTTAGTAAAATAACATTTCAAAGTTTATATAAATTTATTACTTTATAGACGGTTAAGTCTTTACTATTATTGCCGGTACATGTACGTTACTTGGGTAAATGTAAAAGCATTTTCTTTTTAGTGGCCCGATTTATATTTTATTTATGTTAATTGTTTGGTTTTGTCAAGACCTGTAAAATGATACCAAACTCGACTATACTTGCTTTTTGAGAATTTTGAGCTACCCCATACCCCCACTACCCCTAAGGGCAAAACTTTCAAAATTGACCACAATAATTGTAGCCCCCTCATATCTAAGAAGGTTGCCACAAACAGATTTCAAATATCACAAATGGTTAACAATTTAAATGGGGCGCAAGTTAATTTTCAGCTACCCTTATGGTTATTAGGATTTGAAATGTTTTAGGACACCATTTTGTTATTAGTGGGCCGATTTTAGTTTTATTTAGGTCAATTGTTATGTTTTGTCAAGACCTGTAAAATTATACCAAACTCGACTATACTTGTCTTTGAAAATTTTGAGCTACCCCTACCCCACTAACCCTAAGGGCAAAACTTTCAAAATTGACCACAATAATTAATTGTAGCCCCTCATATCTAAGAAGGTTGCTACAAACAGATTTCAAATATCTCAAATGGTTGAAAAGTTAGGGGGGAGGGGGTGCAAGTTACTCTTCAGCCACCATGTACAGTTGCTATAATAACTTTGTACAAAAATTTCTAGTTGTACAGTACAAAATCAAACAACCATTCTTATCTAATCTACACCATACTGTAAGTAAGTACACGTTGTAAAAGAATAAGTCTTTAAATTAGTCAATAAAATAATGATTTTACAAAAAGATTGCGTAAGCAAAAATACCTATTCTATTTGATTTAATTTATAAGATAAAATCCAATATATTTACTATAGTAAACGTACATGAATAGCGAACAATAAAGTAGATAACAATAATATATTGACCCAGTGGGTCTTGGCACTATTTGTTTTCTGCTAAATTAAAACTAGAACGGATTCTGCGCAAAAGATACTTTTAGAAAAAGAATGTATCCCTAAACACACATTCATGATGAATACGCTCGTTCTAACAGGTTTTTTATTCGAAGCAACTAAGGAAAGATTTGTATTATAATATTAGTGTTTTAAAGTAATTAATCTTTCCCGTAAAGGAACGAGTATGATTTCTTTCTCTCATGCCTTCTAGCTTAATAGAAACTATTTTTGTATGTCTACGACAAAATTACGATTTTTTGTGTGTTATTTTTTTATATAACACGATATGTGGATGCGAGGTTTTTACAAACAAAGAATAGTAAAGGGGTAGGGTCTGGTAAGTATTTGTGACATTGTTTTTTTAGCTCTCTTCTTGAAAAAGAAAACTGGTCAAATCCAATATGAAATATTGACAATATATTAGATCAATAAAAAACAGAGTCAAAGGGGTACTTACGTATTATACGGAGGCCACTCTTATACAACGCGCTGCGGCGGTTAGGTTTGGTCATCATGAAGCTTTTATGACTTGTCTGAACATTACATTTATTACATTTATTTTGAATTTTTACATTTTAATCTAAAGTTTATATAAAAATAATAAATTGGCTATTCATATAAAACTGATAAATATATTTTCAAAACCTATTATGGTACGAATTAGTAATCTAAGTAACAACTATAAAAAATCAAATTTATAATGTCGTAAATATAAAATAGCGGACATCTCTTTAACAAGATGCTTTCGGAAAGATTTTTATTTTTATTTTTGTTGTTCTTATTTTGACCCAAAAAACTCTTCCTGTGGTTTTTGTACTCACTTTTGAACACCCCATATACCTAAATATTCTTTTAAAAATAATGATCCCTGTAAAATGGCTTATATATTGCCCTGACAAATAGAATCTTCATTGTTTTAGTTTGTTTATTAATTCAAGTAGGCTATATTGGTTTATTTAAAGCCATTTTAGATATAATTTGGGATCGTTACAAAATGCATACAATTTTTAAAAATCAACTATCCACAAAATTATCTTTTCATAAAAGCCAAAAGTATAAATTTATATCAATCCACAAAGAGAAATTGTTTCAATACATATAAATCCAGTACACAACCAATAAACGACGAAAGTTCAATATTACAAAAGTTTTCTTTCTTTTCACAACTCCTTTTGCATACATTGTAGGACGTTTCCGTTTGGATTTTAACAATTGTATGTAAGATACAGCAATAACCAAACATTTTATTTTCCAAAAGTCGAGGCTTAAAAGGTTACTTATGAACTATTTGAGTTTAAATTAGGCCCTATAAATAATTCAATGTTTTGAATAAAATATGTTATAAATACTCTTTTAAAAGAGTTTTATTATTAATTAATTTATTAGTTGATATAAAAACCGTCTTTAAAATTTTACCTACCTACTGCAGTATAAAGAAGCGGCATTTCTGTAATAGCGGTAAATAATTCCAGACCAGCTCTAAGGTACTTACGACACCAAAGCACTCATCCAAAAATTACGAACCATCTTATGTGTTGCATAAAACCTTAAATTATGCTAATGACCTAGCATTATTCTACACTAATTATTTGCAATTACATAATCATATGAGATTTATTGACAAAAAAATATAATAGTATTAATTTGAAAGGATTAAATTGCTTATTAAGACGTTTTTATTGTTTACAAACACTATATTCTACTCAAACTTATTTAATACCTTGTAAACAATTACCTAAGTTGGAGTAGTAATAAATATTGCTTTTATTAAATAACTTTATAGTTAATAAGCTGCGATAATATTATACTGATAGTAAAGTTGAAGTATAAGAATCTTTCAAAAGAAGACTCCTTGAGGATTAACCAATCATTAAAATGTTTCTAAAAATATTAGAGATGCAATATATTAGAGTTAATAGTTGGTTTTACATTGATGTTTTGATTTCACGATGAATATGTGTTCGCTAAAAATCAATTTCAAATGTCATTAAAAAAAAATTCTTACCTAAACTTTCAGGAACATAGTCTTTTATGTAGCAATTAAGTTAGCCCCAATGTTTCTTTTATTAGACATTTTCAAATCCAGTTTCATTTTTTTATGTAAAACTACTTCATAATCTATTTTTAGGTATCAGGTATACTATTTATAAACAGTTTATAATACCTATTCATATTTTGTTTTCAGGAAGGAAATTTATTGTAGTGCAAGTTTAATTACAGAATAGTAACTCTGACCCATCTTAAAAAGTTTAAATTTTAAATTTCATAGTTTGTAGGTAACATAACAAGAATAAAAAGTAATTACTCCGCATGGAAAGCAGTTTTTTTCGATTACACCTGGTATCAAAAAAGTAATTGTTTCCAAAGATCCAATTTAGAGCAAAGGAAAAACGATCAGGTGATTTAATTTGACCTTGCTTTAAATTTACTTAACATTGCTTTTAATCTGTTTTGTATTAGGCCACCAAACACACTAGTTAATTTATACCATTTGTTTTAGTATTTGGATATTGTTTTTACTATTTAACAATCTGAGTGTAAACAAAACTTCCCTTAAACTAGTTTTTCTGTGTTTTAGCATGTGTTATGTTTCATGCATAAAACGTGTGTTCCTCGAACGTATAATGTATGCTTCAATCAATCAATCAATTTATTTCAAACATTTATTTAACATGACAATTTACATTGTATAAGCTTACAATAGTGCACAAAACACACATGGTTTGTCAGCACTTAAAGAATGTATCCTTGGATGAAAAAGTATTAGCCGAATTCGACCTCTATTTCTGTGGAAAGTTAGAACAATACCCGTAGTGCATAATCTTGTAAGATAATTGAACCAATATTTTACATCTCTCTTTCAACTCTTGTATTCTGTTATTGTTACTCTGTTTCTCCACAAAAAAATATAACAGTTATCGTTCTAAGTCTGACACATAACACAACCAAGGGTGCTAACCAGTTAATCAGGAAATATTTACGGTTCATATTTGTATTGTATTTGTTCATATTTTTGTAACAACAAAAGTTATTTGTTGACAAAATTTACAAAAAAAGAAAAGTAGAAATATTAAATTAAAACATATAGGCAAATAGGTCGTTCGTCGAATAGGGAAATCAAACTATTCAACATGCCTTTTCTTAACACTTTTTTATGATAGTTTTATTTACATATGTCACGGGCTTACTATAATATGTATAGTGAATTACTAAAGCATATACTAAATATTTAATGAATTCAATTTAACGTGTTCTTCCTTATGAACCCTTGATTTATTGTAACAATTGCATATCAAACTTTCAACGCATTTAATACATCATAGACAGCTGGGTAAGTTAGCAGAGTAGTTCAGTAATACAGATTTTTGAAGGCCTTTGTTCATAACCACGTGCGAAAGATTAATGATGCAATCTGTATAAGAAGTGTTAATGTGCTTTCCTTGTTCGCGACGTCTTCATCAAAATCATAATAGGCCTCGTCAAAAAAATATTTTTCTCATACGACATGATGCCTAAACAGAAGTAATAATCAATATTAAATAAATTTATAAGGCTATTTATAATCCCTTGCAGCTTAAACTTTAGTTAAATTCATAACACAAATAATATAAAAACTTAATATATCTTAATATAACTTATTGTATCGGTACAAGTTTCATTAAGTATTATTTATAGTGTTATAGCTTGAATTAAGGTCTGTTTTTATATAATTCTTAATGTTTGTCAATATAAATTAGTTTTGTCACTATATCTGGGATGTATGAGAGATACATAACTATTTATGTACTTCCAAATATGTAGCTTTGAATTCAAAACTTTGGATTAGTACAGTAGTTCTCCAAGTCACGTTCTTACCATGCAATTAAACTGAAAATTGAGTATGAATTTGGCGGAAATATTATATCTGAATACTGAATTATATTTAGGCATAAAATCAAATGATCTAACATTGTTTATGCTGAAGGCTGGTATAAGTGTAAGTAATATGACATTTGCCATAAAGTCGTTTGGATGATAACAAAATAAAATTGTATGCATGTTAACTCCAACGAAATTATTTTTAAGATTTTCAAAATTTGAATAACTTGAAATGTTTTATATGTATACCAATTTAAAACAATATTTCAGAAATCTTGTAAAGGAAATATGTGAAATTTGTACATAGATAAACTACAAAGCTGTATACTGCATTCAAGGTATGTACCCTGAACACGAACATTGACCTACATTGTGTATGCCACTCGTTCACAAAGAGAACACTTAATAAAGGAATGCAAACTGAACAAAGAAACAAAGAAACGTACACTTTGTATTACGCATTTTCCCTTAGAAATGGTCAGTAAAAGTAACTGTTATAACAACTATTCATGTTTAAACACTATATAAAGGTGCATAAATTGTACTTTGCAGTCCATTTGCATTAGGACAACAACAAGCATTGTCCACTGCAGCTGATCTAAACGAGTACTGAACTCACAAACCTTAGATAATTGAATCAATTTGGAATATGGGTATTGAGACGGGTTTGAGAGCAGCGTTTTATGAACCATAAATGAGGTAGGAAGATCAGCTTTTTTCTTGAGCAGTGTATTTGCATTCGATCTAAATTTACAGATGTGGTCAAATATTCCAAAGCTACCCAATGCAAACACTTAATTAATGGACAAGTTTCACCAAGATAATCAAATCCATTGATCTCGAACCTTCTTGTATAATTGCTAAACTTTGACTTAGTTAAATTCCTCGTACCTCCAGAGCGTATTACATTACTTAAGCATCATAGATTCATACTCGAAATAATACAAAAATATATTACCAAAAAATACTTTCTCGTGGATATAGTTTTTAGGGCACATTAAAAACAGACAATACTCTGAATATTGTTAGACAATTATTGATTAAACGAATAATTAGGAAGTAAAATCGAATCATAATATTGATCATGCTGAACTTATAGAGCTGTGGTTATGGGGGAGAAACCACCCCCTTCTTATTTCGATCAATTCATAATCATAGTTAAAACATCAAAAACTAACATAATAGAATCGAAAATGTTAATAACCCTGTCAAACGTGTATTCCTACCCTTTATTTGATATTGTATTTATTTCTATTGTATTAATTAAAATCATCTATAATTTGAAATATACAATTTAAATAGTTGTCTTTTTTGATCCAGGTTATTGATTAAGATTTAGAACATTAGGTATATTTGTATCAATTATTATTTGATATTTCTTTTTTGATAGGTCCCTTCATGAGCCACAGAGTAACTTTACATTTTTTATACTAAAATAAACTGTATAAGAAGCAAAAATTGAAGGAGCCTTTTGAATATGCTCAAAGAAAGCTCAATACAAAGAGGCTTATATTAAGCAGAGAATAATCAATTATTTATCGTTGTACTTTCACATCCTTAGCATCACATTATTATAAAAATGTAATGCTAAACTGTATGATCTGTTTTAGAAACTTAATAAAAAAATATCTAAAACCTCTGAATTACAGGTCTCATAAATTACGTACTCGTAAATTTAACAAGGTAAACAATAACTGTTAAAACTATTTTTAGTTTTATATTTTTTTTTTAGTTAAAGGTGTACATAGGCTACTTTAAGTTGTAAAATAATATATTTATAATCTTAGTAGGCTACCATTGTTTATAATTGGTTATTAGGAAACCAACTATCGATTTGAATGTAACTATTTGAATATGAGTGATTCTAGCATTCTAGCTACAAGAGTAAATGGCGTTTTAACAACTTGTATATTAAATGAAAGCTATAAAGGCTATTAGCATGATATATTTTGGCCTTGTACTCAATACAAAAAAATACACATGGTTCAAGGAAAATATAACAAAAGGTTCGATTGATATTTTAGATTACCAAAGGAATCTTATGTGCAAAGAACACAGAGTGGGTTTAAAACTTCTTTTATATCGGCCCGATTATCGGCTGGTTATTTGCTTATACCGATATCGAAAAAGTTTCTCTTTGCTTTTCGTTGTTTTATTTAAGGTGGTACAATCTATAGCATTTCTGTTTGAAAACAAGGTAATACCGAATGCAGTGGTTCATTTGGTTCAGGCATTTGCTTTAGATCATTCCATTGTATGTTTTCTTTCAAACAAACTGTGTATGTAGAGGTTTAAATATAAATAAAAGCACGATTATATTTCCAATGTGGTCTAAAAGAATTTTTAACAGAGTGTTAACACATTTTACTGATCAATTGTAAAACTATTTTCACTTTGATATATCCTTGAACATTAATATTAGGAGCTTACGTCATTACCACCTATGGTAATGTATTGATTTTTTTTCTAAAATATCCTCATGGTATTGACTTGTAGAGTAAGTTAACTACTAATATTATGATTTTATTGCATAACTTAGGTGGAGAGGGCCAACCTAAAGATCACTAAAGCCCATTGTGCAATCAATTTGGCAAACAGAGGTATATTGATGGTAATCAGAAACAATTATCCCTATGTGTTCAGCTGTGTTATGTTACGAATTCAGCACAGGTTCTAAATGATCCACCAACTAAATACCACGTGCATGTCTCTAACCTCGATACATATAACGGAATAAATAAAGAACATACATTTTATAAAAATCAATTGATCTTTCAAGTCCATACGTATTTTTTACAACTATTTAATGTTTTGAATTACGAGGAACGACCATCAAATTCATACCTAGTACGAAAATATTTGTCAGTAACTGATTTTTTTATTGTATTTTCCAAAACGTTTTTATCCTTATGAATTGAAATAGTAAACGCAGTTAAGTTAGTGGGTAAAGCGCTATGCATGGAACTTATATTGAATAGTAAATTTTAAAGATACTATAGATATTACTTCAAATATTACTTTGATTAAGGAAAACAAAGAAATTAAGAGCATTTGGTGAACCATTAGATTATTAAGCAATAAATTCCGGTAACAACGAAAACAGTTCATGTAAATTATTAGTTTGTTTGCATACTAGCCATTATTACATTTTCGTGTTTGTTTGTGTTT
The DNA here is from genome assembly GCF_028750875.1 of Macrosteles quadrilineatus. Taxonomy (NCBI): domain Eukaryota; kingdom Metazoa; phylum Arthropoda; class Insecta; order Hemiptera; family Cicadellidae; genus Macrosteles; species Macrosteles quadrilineatus. The sequence continues at coordinate 74,896,986 of NW_026542602.1, read as the reverse complement.
GCGTGATCGTATTTCATGGTTTATATAGTTGTAAATTGTATTGCAGGTGGTAACGTAAATATATCACTTCATATTTACAGTAAAACTTATAAATACAATATACCTAAACCAATAATAGTTTTCTGGATGTAATAACTTATTGTAAAGGAAACGATTTTTAACTATAATGTTAATACACCATAACAAATATAATTAAATGACAATTTTTTATGCATTGAATTGTATTTAACTTAATGAACTCTTTTTTCGACAACAGGACTAATTTGACGTTATTTTTACGTAATACTAGATTCGCTAGTATTTGTTATGACTTCTTTTTCAATATTTTGAGTAAGTTTGAGGGTAAGGTTTGAATTCGTAATCACACTATAATTAAGTTTATTTTACAAAGGCTACAGTTGTCAAAAGATTTATTCATTTCAGAATACCTTATCTACCGAAACTAAGCAAACATTATATCGAAAAGGAAATTACATATACAATTGTTTAATATTACAAAATATTTCGTCAATAATACATAAATACAATATCGAACTGTTGCAAAAAAATAAAAAGTTCAATTTATTTATTTATGAGGTTTGAGTATTGTTCGTGTCCTTTTTTATTTTTCTATAAAGGTAGAATTCTATAATGTAACAATAATAGAATAACAGTAATGGAGAGATTGGACCTGAACATTATCAGCAGCAGGTGAATGCTTTGAATTCAGATCAACTGATTGAGAGTCTGTCCACAAATAGATTTTTTGTTTCGAAACAAACAAACTGGAAGAGATTTCGAAACTTTTTAAATAGTTTGACATATTTTTGCAAATATAAACTAATAAATGTAGTTTTACATAAACCAATGTTTTTACTAGCTAGGATACTTTATTTAATAAGTTTGATTCGATTTTAAAACTGGAAAATACAGTTAAGGACCGCACTTTGTTAGTCAATGATAAAATTTAAGATTAGTCGGAAATTTTGTTTCATTATCACGCATACTATACAAGGTTTGGTATGTCTTGGTACATTTATCATTCTCTTGAATGCCCTTTGTGATACGTAATTTTGGGTTTGGTTAATATATATCTTTAAAAAGTAATATTTAATTTGGCTGTGTATCTATTAAATATATTGAACTATCGATTGCAATGACGTAAAATGACGCATTCATTTTTACTATAACAATAATTTTAATACAGCAAATGGTGTGCCATTTTAGCATGAATTGGAATGATATATAAATAAAATATGGACCGGTTTCTTATAAATACTCAACTTAATTACTAACTTTAATAGGACTTATATGAGCTTATTTCAACCCAAACATGATATTAACCTGAAAATTGTAGTTTGAGTAAAAAAGATTTTTGTTGCTCATTTACCAGCTTATTTAATCTGTTGCTCATTTTGAATCAATCTTTAATCGAGTGATGATCAAATAAAACTTTGTCCAGTTTCACACCATCAAAAACCTTCTGAAGTTTCTCTATGACGAAATAGATCCCGATTAGTGAATTCTATAACTAATGAACTTAAAAATAAATACATAGACGATCATCACAACTAAGGCCGTCAAATATATTTTTGACATTAAACTTAACTAACTCAAATTGAGTAAAACAAAGGTAAAACACATTCTTAAGCATATTCTTAGACCATTTAATAGATTCAACTAATAAAATATATTTCATTTCCATACTATCACTGCAATTATTAAGGTATTTTCTTAAGTAATTCCTCGACTCTATGTAAAACTATATAAACCGCTTTTATACCAATTATAATCAACTAAAAAAACTGCATTCTTGATATATTTAACAAAAGTTAGTTCTTTTATACAGTAATCAATTAATTCACTCAACCCCAAAACCTGCAATGGATGGCTAAAACTTCGATAAATCTTGCGTTAATGAAACAGATTAAAGGGTATTTACGTTATAAATTAGCAGGTCTTTCAAAACCATTTTCCTTTACAATTAATATTTATCAAAACCAAGATACAACAATGGTTTATAGTCTATCGAAAAAGTGTACTTTTTAGGTGACCGTTTTTTTACAAGCAAAAGTTAAGTGTTTTAAGATTTGGTTATGAAGTCAGTGTATTGCTGAAGCCATTTTTAACTATGTTTCAAACAAATGTAATTATGTAATTTTTCATTTGTAATACTAACATGAGATACGTTTGCTAATAAGATGACTTTTCTAAAATAAACTATAATTTTAAAGACCCCTCTATGATGTAAGTCAAATATTGGTTAAAGATAAACATACACCCACGAAGAGAAACTTTTTCGATATCATAAAACCAATAGCTAAACAATAAAAGTCTTATACGAAAGCAACTATACATTCGCTCCACGAATTCCTTTGAATACCTAAGAGGGATGCTTACTTGTGATTTCAAATTATTATTTTTAATTCTGTCTAACACAATAAGATATGTTTACAAATGTACATTTTTTTTTTTGCCATATTCACATTGTCCTAAACCTTTTCAACATTTCTTAAATTTTGATGCATAGTGTCCAGGTAAGAAATCTTTCTCCGCGAAAAAATAACCAAATTAGCCCACAATTTGGTTTTAAGGTGAAACAAATGACAACGGAAACGTATATTTTCAAGTGTGTCACCCTGGGTTCCATAACTCTGTAGATCGACGGGTTCGACACAGCACAAATCGTGTGTGTAATTTATGTTCAAGGTCAGAGAATTGCGAGCTGCATTACCATAATTCTTCCAGTAAAGATTAGTATACATAACCAGTTACTTAAGCCAAATTTGTAATGTGCTTGATAGTAGGTAACAAAAATGTATATTGTATATGTTTATATTGAACATGTCATTCTTTATGTATGTTAACGTAAAAAAATTGGTTTGGTGAGTTTTGGCATTTGTTCGGCAATGTTTTCTTATCAACACCTCATATTGAAGTTATAAAAGCATCATTTGTACATTATTTAATACGTGAATAATTTGTTTGGCTCTAAGGGTGCATTTTTATGACAGTTTTTGTCAATTATTGATTTAGTTGAAACTAATGGATCATTTAACTAACAAAACAACAACTGAAGCGTTAAATATCCTACATGTATTCGTTGTGGTACGATTGCTCCTAGCTACTTATAGATTCAATAAAGTTATATTACCCAATTATTACTGATGTTTTCTCTCACGTACTTATAAAATGTATCTTATGCTTCTTGAAAAGGATATGGAAATATTTTAAATACTTGAAATGAGATAATGTGAGGAAAGTACTTGTAAAATGTAAGAAATTTAGAATAATCCCTTAATATACTGTCGTAAATTATCGAATTTTAGTTTTTTCTAAATTTTTGATGCTACGCTCTAATATTTTTAAGTTTTTTATTTTTCGTTTTTATTTACATTCCAACGGCCAAAGATCATTAGAAAAATGATTACGATACTCAAATATTAAATAAATAAATAAATATGCATCTATATAATTCATTAAATAGATAATTAACAGGAAAACAGATAAATATATAAATACACATTTTAAGAGATCAACAAGACAAAAAGCACAACTCATTTTACATGCACATCGATTAATAAATATTCTAACCTATCTATATAACAAATATAACAACCTATAATACATTTTATTAGTTGTTTGTAGTTAGTTTTGATACCATGCCAATTTAATTTTACTGTAAAAAAAGATCTCAGGATAAAATACCTAAACAAATAACGTCCTCACAGTTTACATGCCTTTGTACCTTTATGTTCACCCATAACTGTAACAGAAGAGCTCGACATCGACGTTCAAGTACCTAATATCTGGCTATATGTACAAGGCTATTCGACCAACTTGTAATAACAAGTATTCGCATTTCACTAAACTGCCTATGCTAGAAGCTATTAAGGTCTTGGTCCTGAACTTAATATTTCGCCATATTTAAGACAACAATGCAATAGGATTTATTGAATCCTTTCACGTAGTTTATCCTTTGAAATAAACATTTGTTCTTACAATAAATTCTTTATTTCATGTATATGAAATAAATTAAATGTTATCTGTGAAAGCAAAAATAAAGAAGGTTTTAGCGCACCTTAGAAAAAAAATAAAAACAACCTTAAGGTCTTTTGGCTTAAAGGTAAAAGTATTATAATAATTTTTTACCTGCTAAAACACAAATTTTCTAACCATGACCTTTCAGCCTGAGAGAAAAAAAACAGACAAAGACCTTCAAGCTCACAGTTTTATTTATGAATAAGTGTAATGTTTGGATACTTCATTAGACGATAAGTGTGTATGTATATGTCGGTAAAATCACATCGTTACATTATTATGTCTGGACAGGAATAGTGTGAATAGTATTTTGTTGTTCTTAACGTATTTGGGTTTTCACTAAGAGGTGCTACTACGTAAGTGTTTTTTTTTTATATAACCTTTTGTTTTATTTATGAATTAATCATAAGCATCTGTAACAAAAGTCAAATGAATAAAAGTTAGGAAGTAAGTTAAAGTAAGTTACGAAAGCTCTAGGCACTCAAGTTATGTTAATAACTACATTTTTGGGGTAGGTTAGAGAAATGCCACTAATTTTTTAACTCCTTAAGTTTTAAACGTTGTTCTTAGCATGAATTATATAACGGTGGAGTCAATAAGGCTCATATTAAAATAGGTAATTCTTATAAAACAAATCAAAATAAAAGACATTTTCTTTCATAAACATCAATTTTACCCAAGCTATATACAGGTGTATCAAAGATTTTATCAGTGAAAGATGTACCTCAATGATATAAATATCCACTACTAAGCTGTATAATATTCGAGTTGTGATACCCTTAGCATTAATGTTGACCTACATCGTTTATATCACTCGACCACAATGGGAGCTCAAATGGAGAGATGCACCATCGTCTCTACAATATCACAAAGAGAATAAATACTTTATATTACAACATTTATGTATACCAAACACAATATACAATCCAATTATATCCTGTATTAAATAAGCATATTCGGTTTCTAAAATCATTGAAAATAGATTTTTTTATAAATGTGTAAAGACAAAAAAAGCTAAAGAATATAAATTGACTACTAATTTGTTGTCATGTTGATACAAATAAAATGTATTGTCATTTAGGTTTGTTTAAACCTGATTTGTAATAAATGTGTGTAATAAATGTTTGGTTAAATGGCAGAGTAATGTCTTCATTATGGTAAAAGAGTTGTTCACTTTGAATAACTGTTGGAAATGCTATATTAATTTATGTAATAAATTACAATTTAAGCATTTTTTGTTTTTGTTTTTTAATAGGTATATTTGTTGTAATAGTGGAGTTAGTTTTAAAGCCGAAATAAACTGCAAGGTACAGTAAAGTTGCAAAGCCCAAAGGAAGGTGAGCTTGTCACACCTTTGGTTTACATCATCAATCATATATTTCTACGGAGTTTCTATCCAATCTTATTTTGACATTTTATACTTAAGGTTTCTTCCACCTTCATCACTTATATTTCTTCCATAATCCCTTGCTACAACTGTAGTCTCGCAGATTTACCAAAAACATTATGAGTTTATTAAGTTTATTTACTAAATAAAGTCTGGATAAAATATGTTTCAATAGAACGCATTGTCATAATTTTCCCAACTGAGACATTAGACATCGAAGATGTTAGTAGGCTAGTTTAGTATTAGGCACTATACTTCGACTTTTTGTTAGAGCAATGCTAGACTGTATCAAATACAATAAGATTTATGTAACTTTTAGATTCAGAGCTATTCAACACAACACAAATCTTGAGTACGATTTATGTCCAAACTTACAGAATCACGAGTTTTGTTAAAATTCAAAGTTTTCTGAAACACTTTTTTTTGTAATTTCTAAGAACTCAGAAAAAGTTAAAAGACTGATGACTCGTACCATACTACATATTGCTTGAGGTTTGTAAAAAAATAATAGTATACGACTTAATATATGTAATGGAAAATGTTTTGTGTTGTTATGTATTTCCATAGGTCAAATGTTTGTTTACCTAATCAACGTGTCAATTTATAGCCATAAAACTCATCACTGCCCAATTATACCAAATAAACAACTCTATTGACCTCTAGTGGTGCATTGTTATGACTGCCTTTGTTGTTTATTCACTCAGTTACAACTGACGGGTCAATTAACTTGCAACCGGGTAGTTTTGTATTGTATAATTGACTTTGGCATTTGATCATTTTTGATGGTTATTGTATCAATTATATTGGATTGCTCTAAACAATGTAAGTTTAAGACGTTCTAAAAAACATATAAATTATTATTGTTTTTTTTTTTTATATTTATGAAATGTATTTGCTTCTTAAATATAGTCTGTAAATACTCTAGACACTTTCATAACGTCGGATATGTTAAGAAAATACTAAACCATCAATAAATACAATTTTATATATTGTATGAAAACATTTATAGACTATATACGTTTAAGGAAAAGTCTTTTGTATGTAACATACAAATATGTGTTGGTTATTTCTTGGAATACTCTCAGCTTCACTTTATACACACAAAGCTTCTTTGCTAAACGTAAAACAAAGTCACCTCTGTTAGTTCACAAGCGTTTGTACCTTTATGTTCCCCAATAAATGTAACAGAAGAGCACAACATCGACATCCACAAATCAAATATCTGGTTACCTGTACAAGGGTACTCAACCAACAAATATAACATGGGCTCGTATTTTGCTTAGCTGCCAATTCTATATAGTCATAGCCTTAGTCCTACACTTAAAGATTTTTAGACTTAGACCGACAATTACATTTTAATATATAACATGATTTCACCATTTTCCTTTACAATTAATATTTATCAAAACCAAGATACAACAATGGCTTATAGTCTATCGAAAAAGTGTACTTTTTAGGTGATTGATTTTTTACAAGCAAAAGTTAAGTGTTTTAAGATTTGGTTATGAAGTCAGTGTATTGCTGAAGCCATTTTTTATTATGTTTCAAACAAATGTAATTATGTAATATTTCATTTGTAATACTAACATGGAGATACGTTTGCTAATAAGATGACTTTTCTAAAATCTATATAAAAGGCAAAGCCCTCACTGACTGACTCACTCACTCATCACTAATTCTCCCACTTCCCATTTACCTAGGAGGCTGAAATTTGGTACACTGATTCTTTAGTCATTAAATAGGAAAACTAAGAAATATTTTAAATACTTTAAGTGAGAATATGTGAGGAAAGTACTTGTAAAATGTATACAATTAAGAATAGCCCCTTAAAATATTAATACACCGCAGTAAATTATCGAATTTTAGTTTTTCAACTCATAATTTTAAAGCTACATTCTAATATTTGTTAGTTTTGATACCAGGCCAATTTAATTTTACATTAAAAGAGCTCTCAGGATAAAAATATAACTTAACAAATAACGTCCCTACAGTTTACATGCCTTTGTACCTTTATGTTCACCCATAACTGTAACAGAAGAACACAACATCGACGTTCAAGTACCTAATATCTGGCTATATGTACAAGGCTATTCGACCAACTTGTAATAACAAGTCTTCGCATTTCGCTAAACTGCCTAAGCTATTTAGGTCTTGGTCCTAGACTTAAGAGTTAGCCATATTTAAGACAACAATGCAATAGGAAATATTTAATACTTTCACGTAGTTTATACTTTGAAATAAACGTTTGTTTTTACAATAAATTCTGTATTTCATTTTTTTTTTTAAATTAAATGTTAGCTAAGAAAGCTAAAATGAAGAAGGTTTTAGCACCACTTAGAAAAAAATAAAAACAACCTTAAGATCTTTTGGCTTAAGGGTAAAAGTATTATAATAATGTTTTACCTGCTAAAACACAAATAATCAAACCATGACCCATCAGCCTGAGAGAAATAAAAACAGGCAATGACCTTCAAGCTCACAGTTTTATTTATGAATCCATTGTAGTTCATTGGGATGTAAGATTTATAAATTATGGTTAACAGTTGACGATACCCACTTTACCTATTACTTGTAATTTTAATTTAATTTCAACGTATCAATGTACTGACAAAAAGATTCAGGTATTTTTTATTACTTGGTAAGTTAAATTATTGGTTCGAAAACCTAACATTTAATACAATTTACATAAGGGTAATCTAGGTAACCTGTTATGTAACTGTATCGGTAATTTAACAAAACAAAACAAAGTTCAACAATTATAAGAGTACACCGGAGTTCTAACTTACCACTGAGATCAATGTAATTTATTAATTTGGACATGTTACCTAAGGTCGTATGAATGAGTCTAAGTAAAATCGTAAAATAAACAAGAAACCCCTAAATGTTATTCGTTTAACATGATCAACACATTCTAAACTACATAATCTTACAATATTACATCTATAAATCAAAACATCTTATAATTGATTTTACATAAGAAAATTCTAATTAAGTTGAACGTGAACAAACACTTAAAAGGATGCTTACGTTAAACTAAGTACTAAGTACTCTACTTTGAATATCAGTTGATATATAAAGTGTGTAGTGTGTGTTGTATGTATTGTTGGGATCAAGGTGCATATCTCCATCAAGAGGTCACACTGTGGTATAGTGGTATACACAATGTAGGTCAATGTTTGTGCTAAGGGCTTCATGTCTTGGATAATATACAGGTTTGTAGTTGATCTATATCTTTGAGGTACACATTTTACTTACAGAACGTAATATTACAATAGTTCCGTGTTAGATTGAAAACTATGAATCGCAGATATAACCTTAATTGTATTGTTTCAATCGAAGAGTAAAGGAAATAACTTATTTTATCTATGTATGCTAACTGAGCTTTAGATTCATTTAGTTTAAAACTTCGAGAAAACTGGCCATAAAAAATGGTAATCACACTTAAGCCTACTAATTACAGTTATGATTACATGAGCTTACTAACAGAATTTGAGATTTTATAACCTTCTAGGTTCCTAACTTCAATTATGTTTTTCTAACTGGCCTACTCACATAGTAGTTTAATTTGGAAACATTAATGTTTTAGACGATTTTAAGTAGATCATAAGAAGTCCCTTATAAGAAAAGAACGTTGAAGTTTCCATTTAAAATACTGTTACAAACCTTCAACTCAAGTAGAAAACAAAAGTCTTGAATGATTTTTGTTAATAAATGTTAAAGCTAAGTTTAATTGTTAATATTACACCAATTGTAAAAAAAATACAGAACCACTTAAGACTGGTATTGTATAAACACCATAGTTTGCATTTAAGAGGGAAGTGAATAACTTAGTAAACAAAATCGTATTTTAGATTTTACCAGAAAGTTTTAAGTTAAATTGCTGTCTCTAAGCTGTTATACGTATTCAACCATGTTAAGGTGATTTTACATTCCGATTACCTCACATCATCTTGTTTGTGAAGTTATTCGCTTGATTTGGCTATGCTTGATGAGATCAAAAGTAAGTAGTTTAATATTGACCATTAGATGCATGTTATTCAGTAATTTTAGGTTTTGATTAAACCCGACACAAGAAACTAATAATTGTATCCATTTTTTTAGGAACTTTACTGCAGTGGACCTGTCATATTTATTTCCAGGATTTATTGATCAGGAGTTTAATATTATTGACTTGGAAATAATAACAGAAGTACACAAATCGGACCTTACCAGGGAGATTTCAGAATATGTTACCTTACAAATTTCTAGAGTCAGAATGTTGTATACCACGTGATTGAATGAAGATTAAGTATTGTTATATTAACTAAGGTGTGCACACAGAAGTTAAGTTTGTGTCCTAATTTGGAAGTATGATTATACTTTTAAGTTTACTGATAAACAAATTGCTACGCAGCCACAATGTACTTTTTGGAATTTTTCAAATACATTTTTAAATTAGGGTTAATTATCAATTTTATCTATTGTCTAAAGTATTTTTTTATATATTCCTCAGCACATTAAACTGTATGAATCATCAATTGGTATTCTTTTCCGTACCAAAAATACGGAATGTAAAATACAGTACAAAAAATATTAAATATCCTTCCACAAATGGAGTTATTATATTTATTGACTGAAGAAATATTAAATGTTAGAGAAAAACCTTTTTGATCAAATTACATTTGGATAATTATAAAATATTATCTTTATATTTTTCGTGGTTAAAACTATTAACCTAAAGATGTTGAAGAAAATCTGAAATTATCGAAGAGGTTTGAACTGACAAGCAAGATACATTAGCACGATATTGCAGAGTTCTTGTGATAAGTCATCAATAATACCTGCCATAGTTTGTTGAGGTAAAGGCTTAAGTAAGGGTCAATATCACCATTGACTTAATACCATTATGGTATATAGTCAATAGTATTACACTTTCCAAAGTATGTGGACTATATTTTTTTTACTGAAGATGAATTTATCAAAGTGTATATATTTGTACGAGAATGCTTTTTGTATAGATGCTTTTTTTTGTAAACGTATCAAATTTTTATTTTGTGTACAAAGATTCTAAATTTGTTCGTTCATATTGTATTCATGCGTTTAGTAAACTTGCAATACTCTTTCATGTATCCAAATAATAAAAATAATAAAATTAAAAAAAACTGTCCACATATAAAAAAAATACTATTTTGAGAATAGGAAGACATTACAAGTCATGTAACTAAAACGCTTTCGTTCAAATATAAACCAATTGTAACTACGCTGTATAACCGCAACATCCATTCAAATATAGAACCGTTAATAAATAGTATTTAATAATTTAATATGTGTAGTAAGTTTTGTATTTACGAATGGCGTTGCATTTAAGAACAGCGTCACTCACAAACAATATTTTTTAGGTTAGATTTTACCAATTAGTACTTTAAATCTTTACAGGACAACTTTATGCTTAAGAACATAATCGAATATGACCATATATTCATTAAAAATTAAACCATAATCAAAATACTGCATTACATTAAGGTGAAAAGCTATTTCTTGTGACATCCAAAAAAAAAAATGTATATATATATATATATATATATATATATATTGGCTTAATAATGATGTTTAATACCAAAGAAACACACCTCTGCTTTGAAATATCGTGGCTTAGGAAGCTGAATCAAATAACGAACCACTTCTAATGCCTAAATTACGTTTTAGGTGCAAATTATTATCTGTCAAGTCAGTCAAAACAAATATGAGAAACATACAATTCAATTTGTGTACACATCCATAGTACTATTACAAAACTTATAAAATTTGAACACAATTTAAGTACTGTATGCTTATTGTAAAATTGTTTCGAAGGGAACATCTTGAAAATTTCTAAGTGTAATTACAGACAATAAACAAAACTTATGAATATATTTCTACCTGTATGACATTAGTGTTTCGTGTGTTATGATAACTTACTTCCCAACGGAACAGGCAGCAAGACACAAATCAACTTGTCGGAATAAAGGAGCATACGGCAGTAATTACTCTCTAGTATATCCTGTGTAATGTATAACAATATTTTTAGAAATGATAATTCCTTTGTCTGTATAAGTAGTATTCCTATTACATCCACAGGCAGTCGGATATAGGACTAAATGTCAATTTACTTGTTGTAGGCTAACTTCTTGTATCAAATTCTTAAATCTATAGATAAATCTTTAAAATAAGTTACAATACGTAATAGATTTTTTACGCACTAAAACCAACGTAGACCACACCAATCCATAATATACTGTTTGAAAAGTTTAGAACACTCAAAGTAAGACAGAAAAGTTTATAAAGTAGAAACGACAGTTGGGCTGGACCCAGGGGCAACAAAGTGGTGTCTTAAACAGACTATTCTGTTTGAAGAAATATTGTTTGAACAAACTTATTAGATTTGGATTTGCCTGCAAATCATACAAACATGATGGCATAACAAATTAAAACGTTAAGTCTAAGCCCCTAAAAATAAAGCGGTAGGTAATACTTTTTTTAACCATTAATATGCGAAGTTATGATAAGTCTGCATTTCAGTGGGAAAATAAAAAAAATTACTAAATGAAACTGGGGGTACCTTTGTTTGTTGTTTCTATAAACCTAAAATTGTATACAATTAAAAATAAAAGTTTTAATTTAATTTCTTGATTTCTTAAGATTTTTACCATACACAAATCCTTTAAACAGTTTGGGTGTAGAGCCTGCGACCGGAAAGTGCATTTTGAACAGGAAGTTATTGGTGACAAGTAAAAGCCTAGAATCCCAATCAGATTTTTTATTTAAATTAATTTACTTAATTTATTCTTTAAACGGTTATAAACAATACAGTAAAAATACATTGTTTTTCATGCATTAATAAAGCAAAATAAGATCAATAGTAAAAATATGTAGACGGTTGTTCAATAAATTAAAAACACTCTAAATAAGTAACAAGTAACAAATAATCAGTTCAATTTAGTAACAATAAATAAATATTCTTAAAATAAATAACGTAACAATGAATGAGATACAATTAATAACAGTGATTGTACATCATGTTTTTTTTTAATAATACTGTTAAAAATTAAGTAATAATGTATATTAAAATTTTGTTTTATGAAAAAAAGCTTTAAATATCCTACCGATTTTGACCGAATTGTTCAAGGAAATGAGTTATAGGTATAAAATAGCATTGAAGAATTATAAATGTTATTCCAATCACCCTAAAATGTATACATTTGATTTCTTTATTTAAAAATTACGAACAATCAATCAATAGCATCCTAAATTTCAACCAATCAACATAGTAAAAGACATTTTAGGAAAAATAACATTGGTAAACCTTTATATTGTGGTTCTCTTATTTAAACACTGTACGTCGGTAAGCCATCAGATCGGATAGAATAAACGGGGCTTTGTATACAGTTCCATTAGACACCTTGTCCCTTTTAATGGATTATTGGAGTGCCTCAACGTCGATGTTTATACTTCTGTTACTGTTATGGCGACCTATGAAGGTACAAGACTCGTAAACGTTTACTACGTTGTATGTTTTAGATCCGCTATTTTTCAGTAACGACTAGTTTTTTTATTGTTATCGAAATGTTTCAAAGATACATTTTAGTTTTTAAATAACAAACTGTTATTATTTGTAAAATATAAAAAGTAACGAAGTGAACATTTTAGGTTTTAAGTCAATTTTATCAGTACAGTTCACGTTTGTACAGTGTCGACTCACCTCTTGCTGGATACGTTCCATGCATATGCTTCTTAAGGTTTATGTGCAAGAGCAATCGCAAGGTAATAGAATTCGCCAACCTCTTTGAGAAATCTCATTAGCATAGCGCTTTTTCTATTCTAGTATTTAAATCTAGTAAGGTGTTAGCATTGATTTCAGACAAACCGTTGGTCTTGTAAGTCCAAATGATAGAAACATATTGGACAAATTATGAAGTAGGATATTTTGTACAAATCCAACTCCAAGGGAAAAAATATTTTATTTGTTTAAAACATGATGTACCAAAACCAAAAATTTACAAGACAGGTCATATTATACAATATTTTAAATATAATTTCATACAAATATTAACATTTTACACAGGAGGTGAGTCGGTAGCTCAGTCGGTAGTGCCACGGACTTTAGGCCCAAGGTAGCAATGTCTTGGGTTCGGATCCTGGTATATACCTGTATATTTTTTATCATCACGCTGTAGTTTCCCCATGTAGTTTACCGACTCGCCCCTTACGATCCACGCACAGACCTCAGAGGCCCAAAAATACGGGCAAATTGAAGGTAAAAGAGACTACAAACCTCTTAAAAAAACATAGAATAATGATACCAGGGTTAAAATATTAGGCACTTATGATTATCTAGAAGCTTCGTCCCTACTGGTTTGAGATGACGTCATTATTACTTGAGAATCTAACAAATACTCTCATATAATTATCTATATAATATACACATTTATAGCTTATTCTCAAGAGATAACTCTCATATGATTATACAATATAATATACACATATTGCTTATTTTTAAGAAATGTCTCTCACATGATTATACAATATAATATACACATATAGCTTATTCTCAAGAAATGACTCTCATACCATTATACAATATAATGTACACATTTATAGCTTGTTTTTAAAATCATAATCATGTGATTTTTAAGGTACATAAAACTGCATTTTTCTTACAAAAAAATATTCATCATAAGATATTAAAAAAACTCGAAGCCAATAAAATTAATTATAAATTTGACAGAATGAAACATGGTGTTTTGGTTGTATTTTGGTGAGACATAGTCGTATCCTACAAGAGCAGAGGTTAACATTTTAGCAAACAATTACAAGGTAACGTAAGGTAAGCAATGAGTGTGTGGGTCGTGAGAGAAGACAATGTGTCGAGAGTTAAGCTCTGAGGTATGATTTGTCTTTACATGTTACAATTATAATGGTAATTTAAGTGTTGAACCACAAACCACAGTTATGAGAGTGTTGTGATGTGAGTGGAAATGGAATTGCAATGTACATGGAAAGGTGATTACATATACCTATAATGGTACTTTTAGTGTTGAACCACAAACCACAGTTATGAGAGTAATGTGATGTCAGTGGAAATGGAATTGCAATGTACATGGAAAGGTGATTACATGTACCTATAATGGTACTTTTAGTGTTGAACCACAAACCACAGTTATGAGAGTGGTGTGATGTGAGTGGAAATGGAATTGTAATGTACATGGCAAGGTGATTACATGTACCTATAATGGTACTTTTAGTGTTGAACCACAAACCACAGTTATGAGAGTGGTGTGATGTGAGTAGAAATGGAATTGTTGTGTACATGGCAAGGCGATTACATGTACCTATAATGGTACTTTTAGTGTTGAACCACAAACCACAGTTATGAGAGTGGTGTGATGTAAGTGGAAATGGAATTGCAATGTACATGGCAAGGTGATTGATTACATGTACCTATAATGGTACTTTTAGTGTTGAACCACAAACCACAGTTATGAGAGTGGTGTGATGTGAGTGAAAATGGAATTGCAATGTACATGGCAAGGTGATTGATTACATGTACCTATAATGGTACTTTTAGTGTGTAATGGTCACATTTTATTGGGGGGTTCGTTTTAATTATTTAAAGGCCGCGAAGGCTTGAGCGCGCTTGACAACAATGTCACACGTGTCCACTGCAGCTGGTCATGTCTCCTAGTTCGAGACTCGGCCGCTGTCACCTTGAAGCGCTGCCGTAGACGTGGTGGGGAGAAGCCGAGACCAGCGGACAGTGGACAGTTCTTAGGACAGTCGGCGTCGAGCGTTAGGTTCGCGCACACCAACCAACCCTCCTTAGGCCGTGCGAGCGAACCAAATAATAAGGTATCCGGACGAAGGCGAGAGTAACCTGGATGCAAATCTGGAAGTGTCGTGTTACGTAAGTACACTGTATATAGCTAGCGTATACGTTGTATTCATCCCCGTATCCACTTTGGCGAGGGAAATTGCGTTATTTATTAGGCTATTCTAGGACGTTTATCGTAGTTTATTATAGAATAACGTAGTTTATCGACCGACGCTGCGAGTGTAGTGTCGCAGTCACATACGCCGACTTTTAGTCATCCAAAGTGGTTTTGTTTTATTGTAATCAGGAGTTTTTATTTATTTTCCTTAAAGTCAAGAAGGATTGGCCTAGGTGCCTTCTACGTTTTGTTTTATTTCATTATTTACTTATCGCGAGTTAGCGTCGTTTTCTTTTAATTCCGAGAAGATTATTTTTAGTTTTATTTCGAGAAGTGAGATCTTTCGTTAAGCCTAGGAGCTGGTTATTTATTTTATTTCCTAATCGTCGCCTATTTATCTATCAGCCCTAGTAGTTAGCTTAGACTTGGCCTTGTCAGCGCGTCGCTGTGCTGACACCAAGTTATAGGAGTAACTATAGTTAGTGTATTCCTTAATAGCAACTCGTGTACGGTGCGTCGACGTGCCGAGGTACACAGTGTGTACTTGTGTACTAGCAGATCGGCGCGACATTAACATCTACGAAGATCCAGAAGTGGGAAGCGAGCGACGAGGATTGTCAGCGAGACCCTGGACTACTCGAGCTGTCCGAGCAAATCGGAGGTAAGTTTACGATAGGTGCCCTACCCGACATAAACACCTCACAAAGTGGCGCCTCCGAACAGGGACATTGAAAGTTTCGTTATTATCGTAATATTCATACGTGCTTCACGTATTGGCGCCCGAACGGTAAAATCGATATCGTAGTGGTTTTTTCTTTGGAATATAAGAAAAAGCGAAAATGGTAGGATCGAGTGTTAGCGCGAAAACTACGCCTAAAACGGTCAAAGCAGTGACTGAATCGACCACGACTACGACTGCAGGTTCTTTACAAGCTCAAGTAGCACAAACTATTTCACAACCAACTGTGCCATCGACTTTAAGTTTTCCCACTACGACCGCAGAGGCTACTCAGCCTCAAGTAGGTACAACTACGTCACAGTTAATGGTACCAACGACTTTAAATTTACTTACTACGACTGATCGTACGTTGACGTCTAAGAGTCCCTCAGAGGATGACCCGCGAATTGGGTGGATTCACACGTTAACCAAGGATGAACTTCGTTACGAAATGAGTCGGTACGGTTTGCCGAATATGGGGACAGTCGAGGAACTTCGAAAATCTTTTTGTAAATTTTGGAAACACGGCATTCCCCGAGCAGTGTACGGTAAGGACGTGAATGATAGCGTGGACGGTGCGACTGCACTTCCACTCGGCTATGACACGGGATATGTCGACTCGCGACCGGGTAACAGTGACATACGAAGTGCGGAACTTGACAGAGTACGGGAGATAGTTGGTTTGCCTCCAGGAACCAACTTTGAGGACGTTTGTCGTTCGTTATCAAGCCTAACAATGCGCGCTGATAACAATCAGGCCGACAATCAGGCTAGTAATTATCCAGTCAATATGACACAATCAGATCGTTTTACAAATTCCGAGGGGTTAGTGTATAGTACACTAACCAGACCAAGTGTTAACTATGCCTTCGACACGTCCCACTCTACAGATTCGATTCATCGAACTACGGTGCCCGGTACCGGTCAGCGACCGTACGGTGGGTTCGCGAGCGAACAACTAGGTATTGCTACACAGGCAAGCGTGAATCACGGATTAAGTACTGGTTTGCCTTCGTGTCACGAAAATTCGAACGTAATTCGTAAGGTTGGCGTTGACGTCTCGGCGTTGTGTAATCTAGTTCGAAAGTGGAACGTTCGTTTTGACGGCTCTAAAGACCCCGTTTCTTTCTTGGAACGCCTGGAAGAGCTTATGGAGGCCTACGAAATAAATAAGAACGATATTATACGAGCACTCCCCGAACTACTACATAGTAATGCACTGTTGTGGTATCGAAACTATAAAGACTCCTGGCATAATTATGAGTCATTTAGATCGAGTTTCGAACTACAATTCCTACCGCCGGGGTACCAGCGAAATCTAGATGAAGAAATTCGGCGTCGGACTCAAGGTGACAACGAAGCTTTTAGAAACTTTGTTGTGGCTTTAACGACTCTCATGCGGCGCAAAGGAACCCTCAGTCTGCACGAACAATTAAATATTTTGTATACGAATATGAGACCCGAATATAAGTTGACGATGAGGAGACACGATTTTTTCTCGGTCGACGAAATGCTCAGACAAGCGGAACACGTTGAGAGCTATTTTAAGGAAAAATCTCTTTTCCGTCCCCCTCCCCCTCCGTCAGCAGCGTTGGTCCCCGAAACGGCTTATCACCCGAGACGAGGACGCGATAATAAATCAGGAGATGATTTCGTAGTTTCGACGATTGGCGAGTGTCAGTCATCAACTGGCGTGACGGGACGATTAACCGAGAAGCGCGTAGGCTTCCGGTCCGAGGCAAGACCACGTAGGTCACGAGAGAACTCTCCGAACCCCCGGACGGGTAATTTTACGAGGACCTCGTCATCTACGAGCCCACGACGTCACTCGGAGCGTGAGCGCGAAGGTTCACCCCGAGAGAACAATACAGTTTCGCGATTGCCCGATAATGTGCGCGACAAATCTACTATCACATGTTGGAACTGTGACAAGAAAGGCCACATGTTTCGTGACTGCCGTATGCCGAGAACTCTAAAGTGCTTCTATTGTAAAAAGGTGGGCATCCGCACCCACGACTGTCGGTGCCAGGGAAACGATCGGCGGGTTCAGGAAGAAGGAGGTCGCCTGAATCCTCAGTAGTGCCTACTACGAAGACCTCCCCGGACTGGTGCGCTTGGTTAGAGAAAATTAAGAAATTCCCGGAAACCGAGAACGCTCAGATTCAGACCAACGACAGACGACCGCACGTATCAGTGACGATAGCAGGGCGAGAGTTCGCCGCGCTAATAGACACAGGTGCCGTAGTCACGTTGATCGGCACGGCGGTTGCACGTCACTTGGAACGGTCTGGAATTATGTCTGTTTCGACTCCCACGGTAGTGAGACTCGCGAACGGTAGCTGTTCGAAATCGGACCAATCCTATCGTTTTAAGGGTTCGATTCAAGGTCGCGACGAGGAGTTCTATACATTGTATCTCCCCACTCTCACTAGTGACGTGGTTCTCGGTATTGACACTCTCGAACGACTGGACTTGGTGACGTATAACGTCGCGTTAGATACTAGTAGGACGAACGTCGCCGGCGAGATTGTCGAATTAAGCGCAATATCGGACTTGACTGAGGGCCAAAAGAAACGATTAGGCGAATTTCTAAAGGCCGAATTGCCTTTATTTGAAAGCGTTTCTGGCCGCACGGAACTGATCCAACACGAAATCCGTTTAAAGAAAGGAGTTACTCCAATCAAGCAGCGGTATTACCCGCGAAATCCCGCTATGCAGGAAGTGATAAACGCTGAAGTGGATCGTATGCTAAGTGACGGGGTAATCGAAGCATCTACTAGTGGATGGAGTTCCCCTGTGGTGCTTATTAAGAAACCTAGTGGAAAATATCGGTTCTGTATAGACTTTCGACGTCTGAATGATTGTTCAGAGAAGGATGCTTACCCCCTCCCTAGAATATCTGCCATACTTGAAAAGTTGCGAAAGGCACGATTTATTTCCACACTCGACTTGGCTAATGGATATTGGCAAGTGCCGTTGGCGGCGGCGAGCCGGCCTCTCACTGCCTTTACGGTTCCTGGGCGCGGGCTGTATCAGTTCACATCGATGCCATTCGGTCTTCATTCGGCTGGCGCGACTTTTCAAAGGTTGTTGGATAAGGTAGTCGGTCCGGAATTGGAGCCTAGGGCGTTCGCGTACCTGGACGACCTCGTGATGATCTCTGAAACCTTCGAGGAGCATCTCGATTTGTTATGCGAAGTGCTGGGTAGACTCAGAAAGGCGGGGCTAAAGCTCAATGTTGAGAAGTGCCAGTTCTGTCGGACCGAACTGAAGTATCTCGGCCACGTCGTTAATGCGAACGGTATTGGTACAGACCCGGAAAAGGTTAAAGCAATCGCCGAATTTCCGCGTCCAACTAACGTAAAGAGCCTTAGAAGCTTCCTAGGACTCGCGTCATGGTATCGACGCTTTATAGACCAGTTCGCGCGACTTACTACTCCACTGACCTGTTTACTAAAGAAATCGACGAAATGGAGCTGGGCTGAAAGCCAAGAGGAGGCGTTTCTCGGGCTGAAACGGAAGTTGACCACGACACCGATATTAGCTTGTCCCGATTTCGGTAAGCCGTTCGTACTGCAAGTTGATGCGTCGGACGACGGGCTCGGTGCCGCGCTCACACAGAAGAAGGACGGAAAGGAGAACGTTATCGGCTATGCGAGTAGACTTCTCTCTGACTCAGAACGTAAATTTACCGTGACAGAGAAGGAGTGTTTGGCGTTGGTGTGGGCCGTGAGGAAGTTCCGACCCTATATTGAGGGGTACCACTTCATCGCCGTCACAGACCATATAGCGTTGAAATGGTTGCTACGGCTTAAGGAGCCGACAGGCCGGTTAGCACGCTGGGTGTTAGAACTCCAGCAGCACGATTTCGAGGTGCATTACAGGAAAGGCATCGCCAACCGGGTGGCGGATGCGTTATCGCGGCACCCCGTAGGTGTAGCCGAGGAGACGTCTATTGAGACAGCGGTCTGTCCACTTCAATTGGATGGAGGTCCCGACGCTGGAGACGGTCCCGAAAGGCCGAGTAATCAGTCGGACAAGTGGTACGAGAAACTCTGGGATAAAATGAGCGTCAATCCCGGGATGAACGACAAATATGTCCTTCGGGAAGGCAAATTATATCGCTCGATTGGTCGGCAAACTACGGAAGGTGATGGCCGGGAACAGACATGGAAAATGTGTATTCCTAAGGACGAACGGGCGGTGGTTATGAGAGAGGTGCACGACTCCCCTGCAGCTGGACATTTCGGCGTTAAGAAGACCGCTAGAAAAGTAAGCGAACAGTACTACTGGCCCGGTTGGAGACGTGACGTGCGTAAGTATGTAAGGAACTGTCCCGTATGTCAACGTTACAAGGTTGAACAGACGAAACCCGCCGGCCAAATGCATTTTCGCCCACCTGGTGGGCCGTGGCATACTGTCTCCGCGGATCTATTAGGTCCCCTCCCGCGTTCGAAGAAAGGAAATCGCTTTGTCGTCGCATTTCAGGACCAATACAGTAAGTGGACTGAACTAGCCCCTTTGAAGGACGCGACTGCGTCTCAGGTGGTGCTTAAGTTCAAGGAACGCGTCTTGTATCGTTTTGGTGCGCCGGATGTACTCATCACGGACAACGGTACTCAGTTTACCTCGAGGATAATTAAAGATATGGCGAAGGAATGGGACATCGAGTTTCAGACGACTGCGCCCTATAGCCCGCAATCAAATCCCATCGAACGACGTAACCGCGTGCTTAAGACTCTTATCGCTCAGTCAGTGAAAGGCGATCACCAAACGTGGGACGCGAATCTGAAGGAGATCGCGTTCGCCGTAAACACAGCGTGCCAAGAGTCGACAAAGTGTACCCCCGCGATGTTGTGTTACGGGCGTGAACTTAGGCTCCCTGCGGCACTTCGAGGCCCGCTGTTCGTCGCGAGTCGGAGAGGTGAACAGCCGACGCCGGCTGACATACATATGGAACGTATGGACCGTTTCCGGAGGCTGTATGACACCACTCAGAAGAATCTTAGAGCTGCGTTTGATCAACAGGCTAGATCTTATAATCTACGAAGGCGTGACGTTCGGTACGAAATAGGTCAACAGGTTTTAAAGCGGACCCATGTACTGTCGTCAGCTGTCGACGCGATCGCGAGCAAACTCGCGCCAAAATTCGATGGCACTTTTGTAGTGAGCAAAAGGCGAGGGTATAATTTGTACGTGATAAAGGACGTGGCAACGAGTAAAACCACCGTGGCCCATGTAAAGGACCTTAAACCTTTCCATTCGGATGATAAGTAGGTCAGAGGTCTAATCCGGTTTTATTGTTTATCGCTTAGTGAGGTGCATTTCCACTCATAGTAGTTTCATTTAGTTCACCAAACTTACATTTCTGTGTGATACTTAGCTTGTGGTTGCGGTTGTGACTAGTGCATTATAATACTTTAGTAGGATTCCCTGTCGTATTTTATTAGTTTATATTTATTAATAAACTCTCTTTCGCAGGTTTGCTTCGTGTGCACGCTCTGCATGCTTTCGCACCCTGCTTGTGCTTCAAATTTCTTATCTTAGATGCTTGTGGTAGTGCTTGGTGAAGTGTATTGTGCATGAGACAGCTTTTTCTAAAGTGTATTAGTAGTTATTGCGCACGATGGCATGTATAAGACCTCTTATTACGCTTTGCCCGTCTGAAATGGACTGTTTGCATCCTGGGTGCTCGTTGAACCCTCACGTAATGAATGCATTTTTACGATTGATTGAGAGGCGAAGCCGATTTTACATTAGTCTACCCAGTGTGTTTGCGTTCCCAGTTAATTTTTTTCAAGAATGGGCGGATGGTGGATTTGAGCGTACTCGTTCGTTGACGACGGGAATGGACGTATTAACGCACTCGCTGCTGTTATTTCCTGTGTTGTTAAGTGGTGAAGATGGTAAGGGGCTCTGGGCCATTGTGGTCTGCAGGCCTGGTTCGGCGACGATCGGTGCATATGACCCGTCACTAGTCAGTCGACGTCGAGAGATGGGAATCGTTTTCTCTTTCCTAGCGAAGGTAGCTGAAGAACAGGGAGACTGTTTAGAGGAGAGAAGCTGGAGATTTCTAGATACGCCGAGTGATTATCCCCGACCTGAGAAGTCGGAGTCAACGGGTATATTTGTGTGCGCCTGTGTTTCTTGTATCTCGCTTTCGACGCCATTCGGGAAACTCCAAGTCGATGAAAAGCGGTGGCGTCGTGACGTTGCGACAGCCTTACGACGGGGACGATTGGAGGACGAAGTGTTCGACCTGTTGGAAGTAAACGTCCCTAGGGAACAAGATCTTCGGTACGGAGGGCGTGTCCAACCATCTCACTTATCCCGGTTGACAGTGACTGCGCCCGACTCGTCAACAGAGGTAGTGGACGTAGCGATAGACCCGGTTAGCTTCAGGTCGTATGGGTCACCGCGATACGTCCCGATTTTTAGTAGAGAGGAGGCAGCTTCCGGCGAAGAGCGAGTAGTGACGCAGGAGACGGAAGAAGTGAAGTCACCAGAAGCGGTGGGTGGGTGAGTCGCCCGCTCTGTCACTTACAGCCGATGATCTTATGGACGAGATTGAGGAAATGTGCAAATCAGTAGAGGGCAACGGGTCTTCGATTGAAGTGGTGGCTTCTCCAAACCGTAGTAGAGTCGTGAATCGTGAGGGGGGATTTCAAGTGACAATCCCGGTAAACGCGATTCCAATGGGGTCACCGATACTGTCGGATATTTCTAGTCCCGACCCATTCGAGGATTTTGACCCGGTTGCACGGGGCCAACCCCGACCTTATCGAGAGGAGCGCGTATCGGCGGAAATGGGAACAGCGACGTCTACCCAAGGGCCCACGACTACTACTGATTCACAAGAATCTCATAAGAGGTTCCGGAACCCACAGAGGAACCGAGGTCGGAAACGAGTCCGCAAGACGTACCGGGTGCGCTTCCAGCGAGAAGATGGGACCACCTACAGGCGAAAGTTCTTAAAGGACGAATATCGCCGGAATTAAAGATATGTGTCTTACTAAGCGAGAAGCTATTTTGGTTAAATTTTTATTTTGTTTTACGAGAGTGTTTTCGTTTCGTTAAGGAGGCAGGAGGAGAGTGTTCTCCCCGCCCACGAGTCGGACGAGTCAGGTTACTCGACCAAGCAAAGGTCGAGCGCCGTGCGGGGTGCGAAGGTTGTCGCCTCGTGGGATTATGTTTGAGTTGATACCTGCAGGCAGGAGGTATTTTTTTTTGTTCGTTTTTTTTTCTCGCCAAAGTGAAAAGGGGGTGTAATGGTCACATTTTATTGGGGGGTTCGTTTTAATTATTTAAAGGCCGCGAAGGCTTGAGCGCGCTTGACAACAATGTCACACGTGTCCACTGCAGCTGGTCATGTCTCCTAGTTCGAGACTCGGCCGCTGTCACCTTGAAGCGCTGCCGTAGACGTGGTGGGGAGAAGCCGAGACCAGCGGACAGTGGACAGTTCTTAGGACAGTCGGCGTCGAGCGTTAGGTTCGCGCACACCAACCAACCCTCCTTAGGCCGTGCGAGCGAACCAAATAATAAGGTATCCGGACGAAGGCGAGAGTAACCTGGATGCAAATCTGGAAGTGTCGTGTTACGTAAGTACACTGTATATAGCTAGCGTATACGTTGTATTCATCCCCGTATCCACTTTGGCGAGGGAAATTGCGTTATTTATTAGGCTATTCTAGGACGTTTATCGTAGTTTATTATAGAATAACGTAGTTTATCGACCGACGCTGCGAGTGTAGTGTCGCAGTCACATACGCCGACTTTTAGTCATCCAAAGTGGTTTTGTTTTATTGTAATCAGGAGTTTTTATTTATTTTCCTTAAAGTCAAGAAGGATTGGCCTAGGTGCCTTCTACGTTTTGTTTTATTTCATTATTTACTTATCGCGAGTTAGCGTCGTTTTCTTTTAATTCCGAGAAGATTATTTTTAGTTTTATTTCGAGAAGTGAGATCTTTCGTTAAGCCTAGGAGCTGGTTATTTATTTTATTTCCTAATCGTCGCCTATTTATCTATCAGCCCTAGTAGTTAGCTTAGACTTGGCCTTGTCAGCGCGTCGCTGTGCTGACACCAAGTTATAGGAGTAACTATAGTTAGTGTATTCCTTAATAGCAACTCGTGTACGGTGCGTCGACGTGCCGAGGTACACAGTGTGTACTTGTGTACTAGCAGATCGGCGCGACATTAACATCTACGAAGATCCAGAAGTGGGAAGCGAGCGACGAGGATTGTCAGCAAGACCCTGGACTACTCGAGCTGTCCGAGCAAATCGGAGGTAAGTTTACGATAGGTGCCCTACCCGACATAAACACCTCACAAGTGTTGAACCACAAACCACAGTTATGAGAGTGGTGTGATGTGAGTGGCAATGGAATTGTAATGTACATGGCAAGGTGATTACATGTACCAATAATGGTACTTTTAGTGTTGAACCACAAACCACAGTTATGAGAGTGGTGTGATGTGAGTGGCAATGGAATTGTAATGTACATGGCAAGGTGATTACATGTACCAATAATGGTACTTTTAGTGTTGAACCACAAACCACAGTTATGAGAGTGGTGTGATGTGAATGGCAATGGAATTGTAATGTACATGGCAAGGGGATTACATGTACCTATAATGGTACTTTTAGTGTTGAACCACAAACCACAGTTATGAGAGTGGTGTGATGTGAGTGGAAATGGAATTGCAATGTACATGGCAAGGTGATTGATTACATGTACCTATAATGGTACTTTTAGTGTTGAACCACAAACCACAGTTGTGCGAGTGGTATGATGTGAGTGGAAATGGAATTGTAATGTACATGGCAAGGTGATTGATTACATGTACCTATAATGGTACTTTTAGTGTTGAACCACAAACCACAGTTATGAGAGTGGTGTGATGTGAGTGGCAATGGAATTGTAATGTACATGGCAAGGTGATTACATGTACCAATAATGGTACTTTTAGTGTTGAACCACAAACCACAGTTATGAGAGTGGTGTGATGTAAGTGGCAATGGAATTGTAATGTACATGGCAAGGTGATTACATGTACCAATAATGGTACTTTTAGTGTTGAACCACAAACCACAGTTATGAGAGTGGTGTGATGTGAGTGGCAATGGAATTGTAATGTACATGGCAAGGTGATTACATGTACCAATAATGGTACTTTTAGTGTTGAACCACAAACCACAGTTATGAGAGTGGTGTGATGTGAGTGGCAATGGAATTGTAATGTACATGGCAAGGGGATTACATGTACCTATAATGGTACTTTTAGTGTTGAACCACAAACCACAGTTATGAGAGTGGTGTGATGTGAGTGGAAATGGAATTGCAATGTACATGGCAAGGTGATTGATTACATGTACCTATAATGGTACTTTTAGTGTTGAACCACAAACCACAGTTATAAGAGTGGTGTGATGTGAGTGGAAATGGAATTGCAATGTACATGGCAAGGTAATTGATTACATGTAACTATAATGGTACTTTAAATTCATTGAATAGTTTAGGAAGCACAGCCAACTTGAAAACTTTTTACACTCAAAAAGCTGCAATGAATGAAAAAAACTTTGGCATTCAAAGGAAATTAGCGTTACCGAATTCATTGGTTTGTATTTAAATGAAATGGTCTTATAATCTTTATTGAGAACGATTTATGTCTAGTAAACCTAAAACGTTATACGTCTGCTCAAGTAATGACTTTAAGTGGTCTAAACTACATCATACCATGATTGATTTTCATCATATATATTTACCCTACTGCCTTTAACTAATTCTAATTTTTCAAATATATTAATTGTTTAATAAAGAACAACTAATAAAATTCTAGAAAAATACAAGAATACTCTACATATATTTTTACATTAAAAAAATGTATTAACTATAATATCGAGTTGAGAAATGTGTATTAGCATATCTTATTTTTTTCTTATACGAACAGCCTATAATCTGTAATGAACAAATCTTATGGATATACACACGAGACTGAGGCTTTAGTGGTAAAACTGCAGAGAGAAAATGTAACACCAGACCTCACCCAAGGGATTATTGTGGCTGTGCTCTCGTCTCCAAGTAAACATTTGCTAAACATTTTCAGTTTTTTTTTTTATTTTGTATATACTAATATGTTTTACTTACTTTTAACAGATCCACGAGTGGTTGTATAAATTTTATAAAATAACTTAAATTGATTGTAGTGCGAAAATTATTCGTATTTGCAATATATTGTGAAAGGTTTAGATTCCAGGTTTGAAACTTATACAGTTACAAAAAAATTGTTTTGTATTATATAGCTGGTTCATTTTTTAAACATATTGAATAGTTATACCATAGAAAAAAATGTAATATAGACTGTCAGCATTGCTGCGGTAACCATGGTTACTATAGGTTCTGGCACACACCACTGGGAGCGCGATGTAGTTTCGTAGCGCGTATGCCATAACTACATGGCACTCTCAGCGGTGTGCGCCAGAACCTATGGTAACTGCAGCATGGCTGACGGTCTATATTTAACTAGGTGGCGTTCGCAGAGGCATCCACAAAATTGAGCGGAGTCATCAAGGGTTCATATTATATTGTTTTTGTCTTACTGCAGTAAAAACAGTATTTTTTCATGCATGCGCTGCGGGTCTAAAGTAGCATTTTTAATATTTAGGGAGTAAAAATCGTTTTTAGCCTCTATGGAGTAAAAATCAGCTGTTGTCAACTCAGTTGTAAATTTCGATTGTAAACGATTGCATGTATCGAAAATATGTATCGATTTGTGCTTCGTAATCATTTTAACATATTACAGTCTACAGTCTCTTCCCGTAGCATTTTAGCATTGCAGATACATTAATCCATTCCCAAACTCAACACTGCTCACCTTTACTACTTCCTTCACCACACCCTACGTCGTGGACCTGTTTCCCTCTCTTCCCATAGCATTTTAGGATTGCAGATACATTAATTTAATTGCCAAAGACAGTTCCCACACTCTGCGCTGTTAGCCTTACTACTTCCTTCACCTTCACCATTTACTACGTCATTGGCCTGTTTCCTTCCTTTCTCATAGCATTTAAGTATTACAAATTCATTTATCCATCTGCTCAAACGGTTCCCCCACTCTGCACTGCCAGCTTTTACTACTTCCTTCACCACTTACGTCGTGGACCTGTATTCATCGCTTTCCATAGCATTTTAGTATTTTAGATACGTTAATCTAATTGCAACAAACATCCCCACTGTCCGTACTGCTAGACTTTACTACTTCTTTCACAATTTCCTATGTCTTGGGCTTGCTTCCATCCCTTCTCATAGCATTTCAGCATTGCAGATACATTAAAACTGCTACAAACGGTTTCCAGTTCCCACACTCCACACTGCTCACCTTACTACTTCTTTCACCTGTTTCTACGTCGCGGATCTGTTTCCCTCTCTTCCCATAGCATTTTAAGATTGCAGATACCTGAATCTAATCGTCATAAACAGATCCCACACTCCGAACAGCTCGCCTTTACTACTTCCTTCGCCACTTCCCACATCGCGGACCTGTTTCCCTCCCTTTCCGTAGCATTTTAGGAACGTTGTGACCTTAATCTAATCGTCATAAACAGTTTCCATACTCCAGACTGTTCACCTTTACTACTTCCTTAACCTCTTCATACGTCACGAACCTCAAGCTAGTGTCGTCATTTGATTATAGTACCTGGGGACCGAGCTTTGCTCGGGGAAAATCATTAGTTCACTCTGAAAGCACCGTAGTATTGGAGATGCATAAATCCACACATCTACATCCTACACAATTTCCTACGTCATGGATCTGTTTCCCTCCATTCCATTGCATTTAAAGATTGCAGATACCTTAATCTAATCGTCATAAACAGTTCCCACACTCCGGACTACTCGCCTTGACTACTTCCTTCACCACTTCCTACGTCGCGGACCTGTTTTCCTCCCTTCCCATAGCATTAGGATTGCAAATACCTTAATCTAATCGTCATAAACAGTTCCCACACACCGGACAGCTCACCTTGACTACTTCCTTCATCACTTCCTACGTTGCGGACCTGTTTTCCTCCCTTCCCGTAGCATTTTAGGTTTGCTGATACCATAATCTAATTGTCATAAACATTTCAAACACTCCGGAAAACTCGCCTAGACTACTTCCTTCACCACTTCCTACGTCGCGGACCTATTTTCCTCCCTTTCCATAGCATTTTAGAATTGCAAATACCTTAATCTAATCGTCATAAACAGTCCCCACACTCCGGACAGCTCACCTTGACTACTTCCTTCATCACTTCCTACGTCGCGGACCTGTTTTCCTCCCTTCCCGTAGCATTTTAGGTTTGCTGATACCTTAATCTAATTGTCATAAACATTTCCAACACTCCGGACAACTCGCCTAGACTACTTCCTTCACCACTTCCTACGTCGCGGACCTATTTTCCTCCCTTTCCATAGCATTTTAGGATTGCAAATACCTTAATCTAATCATCATAAACAGTTCCCACGCTCCAGACAGCTCGCCTTGACTACTTCCTTCACCACTTCTTACGTCACGGACCTGTTTCCCTCCCTTCCCATAGCATTTTAGGATTGCCCATACCCTTATCTAATCGCCATAAACAGTTCCCTCACTCCTGACAGCTCGCCTTGACTACTTCCTTCACCACTTCCTACGTCGCGGACCTGTTTCCCTCCCTTCCCATAGCATTTTAGGATTGCCCATACCCTTATCTAATCGCCATAAACAGTTCCCTCACTCCTGACAGCTCGCCTTGACTACTTCCTTCACCACTTCCTACGTCGCGGACCTGTTTCCCTCCCTTCCCATAGCATTTTAGGATTGCAGATACCCTAATCTTATCGTCATAAACAGTCCCCACACTCCGGACTGCTCGCATTTACTACTTCCTTCATCACTTCCTACGTCACGGACCTGTTTCCCTCTATTCCCATAGCATTTTATGATTGCCTATACTACTTCCTTCACTACTTCCTACGTCACGGACCTGTTTCCTTCCCTTCCCATAGCATTTTAGGATTGCAGATACCTTAATGTATTCGTCATAAACAGATCCTAGACTTCGCACTGCTACCCTTGACTACAATGTATCGAGTAATCTTAAGTATAATCTTTGCTCAATATTAACAAGTGATGTTTTTCCTTTTGTACTGTATTTGTAATTTCCTAGTATACTGTGGGTAGTTGGCTTATTATGAGCACATGCTAAAACTTCAAATCTTTTGTTTACTTTTTACTTGTTATTTAATTCAGCCAACATGGTTACCTAGCAACCCATAAGACTAATGTTAAAAAAATGTGATTTTCAGTTTCATTTTTCTACGGATTCCTGAGAGACTTTTTTAACGCTATATAGATGTTGGCACTCACCGATATGGTCTTTATCACCATGCAAAATTTGAAAACGATTGATTCAGCCGTCTAGGAGGAGTTTGCGTATTACGAAATGCATAAAAGTCGACGTATAAAAGCTTCGCTCGCTTCGCTCGCTCCGCTCAATTATTTTTGCCTATGATAATATGTTTAGTTACTCTCCTTTACTTCTTTTGTTTGAAATAGTACAGCTGATCTCCTTGACGTCACCTGATTTTATTTTTTGGCATTCCCTTCCCTCACGCATTTATTAAAACACCCTTATTTAGTATAAAAATATATAATATTGTTATAACATTGCAGTAGTTAAAACTTGCTCTGTAATAATTCTATTAAATATGTAGTAGTAATCTGTTAACACAAACAATGGATGACATGACAGGGAATGTTGGTTAAATAAACAGATCAACTCTTTGTTTATTCTAAAAGCAACTGAAACTCAGCGATACGTTAATTTAACGGATTAACTCTTTGATTCTATTCTGATGTTACCCAGTTTGACAAACTAAATGTTACGGATAAATTAATATATTTTTCTTTCGTAGCTTATTCGCATCAAACTCGTAATAAGCAGTAGAAAGGCCTCCTTCCAAGTGAGCTTAATCTTTTCACAATTTCAAACAACATTTTGTTAAACAGTCTTCCACTTTCATTTTGGTTATTTGTATTATTAATTATTGGTAATTTGTTTTTTATGAGTAATATCTATTGAAATTTTAGCTATCTTTTAATTTTTTAAAATCTACTGGGTTTCTTTGCTGAAATAAAACTTCTCCTTTTCTCTATTTACCTTGTTATTCACTATTCTAGGCCTATCTAAAGGATGGGAATAGCCATGTATAGTTTTGACAATTACAAATATTGCTGTAAAAAACTCAGGGTTACGTCGTTGTGTATGCATAGATTCTAATGCATAATTTGTATGTACATAGTATAAATTTTACTGGCAATAAAACATAAAAAAAGCTGTACTAGTTATTTACTGAAGCTTTTAACACCTCGTAAATACAGACAAATCACACCAATGAAAAGTTTCTAGAATGTGAATTTGACATACCGAAAATTAAAAAGAAACGTTACATACGTAATAGAGGGTTTGTGTAAAACCTTTAAATTTAACTTTTTAAGATTTTACTTGATGTTAAACATGCGTGTTTATGGTTTATTTCATTTCAATTTGTGGTCTACAAGAAAAATAACTTTAGTTAAACATAGTTTTCAAAATATTCAACTATTAGCCTTTTTGTAATCCTGTATTCATCTATACTTGCATGGAACTGACACGATATCTTGTTCACTCCGTCCATTTTAATACCTTATCATACATCTCACAACGTACATCATACATAATCCCTTAAACTAGGTAGGATGCGAAAACTTGTGCAGCAAGACTGCAAATATTTTTTTATGTGGCTCATGTATTCATTTAATGGCTTCATTATTAAATACATGTTTGTCATGGAAGATAATTTCGTAAGCACTAAAAGAGTACTCAGCTTAGTGAATATTCTACAACATTCAGAGTCTGACACGTCTGTGATGCAAATGGTCTGTAGAACTCTCAGGTTCTCTCACATGAAGATTACATACAAATGACGATGTCAGTGAAACTCTGTGAAGTAGGCTTAGTACACCTCTAACTCACATTATCGTTACCCGCCAGACCAAACTGGATAAAGACAGGCTAGCTCTATAAAAATAGTATATTTAAAATATAAATCAATTAGTACACTATTCGTTTGTGTAGTAAGTTTAACTGTGATGGTAATTTTACAGAAGCAAATTACGTGAACACTTTATAATTTTAACACAGGTGGCTTTAGGCACTAACAATAAACCAAACCATTATAGAGCAGTGTTTAATTGTGAAGATTTTTAATAATTTTTGGAGGGAAAAATCTATTTGAGCGATAACATAAGTAAAATAGCAAATTAAAAATAAGTATTTACCTTCGTCTACAGCTCAATCTGTTGTAACTTGGGTTACAGCCGTTTCGGCATTATAATGCCATCGTCAGACGTTGAACATTCAGCTGAAGTAGCGTCGTCATAGTTGAAACACATAACACGAACACGAATAACATTTTACAATTACTAACGAAGACACAACGAACAGGCCTGTCGCACACACGGTACCGGTTGACATTGCCACGATCTGAACTGGATGCCGACTGGAGGTTAATCCTGCATCGTTCTTTGCGTAGTGGTGTTATCAGCTGACCTTTGTACTCCTGCCTTTTGTCTCTTGTCCTGGTCTAAAATACTATTGAAAATGATGTGTGATTTATATTGTAGTTTGTCATTTAATATTGTGTTATCAAAATTATTTTCTGTATAGGCTCTGTAAATTTCGTATTCTTCTAACGTGTCCAATTTATTTCCTTTCTTGCTTGTGTGGAGTATATCGAAGCCAGTGTTCAGATCATACATGTCATGGTTTTTGTCAACCAGGTGTTGAGCAAAGGATGCTTTTTGTTTGTCGGCTCTTGGACATGGGTGATGTTCTTTGTACCTGGTTCCGAATGTCCGTCCAGTTTTTCCTATATAAAAGCTCGGGCAACTAGCACATTTAATTTTGTATACACCTGACTTCTCACTTTTGTCGATTACACGATCAGAAACGTTTAATTTATTAATTGTCTTGTTGTTGGTCTTGAACGCCAATTCGATACCATGTTTTTTCAGTTCTTTCGTAAGTGAGTACTGAATTGAATGTGAGTACTCTACACACACATACTTCTTCTTTTGTGGTTGGACGTCTCCAGACTTTTTGTTTTTCATCTTACTTAATAACCTGTCAATCATATTGCTGTTGTACCCATTAGATAGCGCTATGTGTTTTATCAAATTGAGTTCTTTATTAAAATTGCTGTCTGACATTGGAACATTTAACAATCTATATAACATACTATTATAAGCGGCATATTTCTGTGATGGTGGATGGTATGACGTGTTATGGATGGTTGGGTTTGACGTGGTTGGCTTACGATAAATGCTGAAATCCAATCTATTGTCCAATTTTTCTATTGTCAGGTCTAGAAAATTCATTTTGTTTGACTCGATATACTCCACACAAGCAAGAAAGGAAATAAATTGGACACGTTAGAAGAATACGAAATTTACAGAGCCTATACAGAAAATAATTTTGATAACACAATATTAAATGACAAACTACAATATAAATCACACATCATTTTCAATAGTATTTTAGACCAGGACAAGAGACAAAAGGCAGGAGTACAAAGGTCAGCTGATAACACCACTACGCAAAGAACGATGCAGGATTAACCTCCAGTCGGCATCCAGTTCAGATCGTGGCAATGTCAACCGGTACCGTGTGTGCGACAGGCCTGTTCGTTGTGTCTTCGTTAGTAATTGTAAAATGTTATTCGTGTTCGTGTTATGTGTTTCAACTATGACGACGCTACTTCAGCTGAATGTTCAACGTCTGACGATGGCATTATAATGCCGAAACGGCCGTAACCCAAGTTACAACAGATTGAGCTGTAGACGAAGGTAAATACCTATTTTTAATTAATATCACAGCTCAGGGGCTAAAAATGGATTTTAAAATAGCAAACCTATTATATAAAGAACAATTTAGTTTTATTAATTACAAAAATTTTTCTGGTGCAATGTTTAATTATTTAATTTTTATTTCATATTACCTCAAAGTGTTAAAGGTAAACCAACAATTAAAAATCTATAATTTTAGTTTGCGCTAGTTCAAAACTGTAGTCATTCTTATCGAAGTGCGCACGCAATACATGTTACATTAATAACATGTAACATTGTCGGATATATTAGTTAATTTCATGTCAAAGGTTTTGTTGCTATCACTTCGTATCAGTAAAAACTAAAAGATGTATAATTTTCAGAAGTATTTAATTATGTGTTGTGTACGAAGTCACTGTTTGAAAATGTTTATTATTTGTTACATGCAGTAGCAGAAATATATTATATCAACCCCTCTAGTAAAAAAGAATAATTAGTTACTTCGAATAGAATATAAAACTTCTTGTATCCATAACATGCAAACTTTGATGCGGAAATGTACCATAAATAACCATTAAATCTAATATCATCCTGTAGTACTAATCCAATTCACTGTTATGGCCCAACTTGGCCATGGGGCTGGCTTAATCGCTGATTTACATTCAATTCTCAACATCACAGCCAACTTTTGGTATTAATTTGAAACAGTAAAGTCTACACTGAAATATGTTATTTTATGGATCTCGTAGTTCAAGTACAGCAACCATTGTTCTGCTCTACTGTGAAAAACGTGTATTTACTTTAGTGTTACTTTTCACGTATATTTATGTTTATTGGTGTGATTAACAATGGTTTATTGGGTTCCTTGAAAAAGTAAGTAAAACAAGGTAACTATTATATAAGTATTCAACTTATCTATATATTAATATGCAAGCATAATTCTTTAAAACCTTTTTTCTCAGCTAGTGTGCATCGCAGAGGAGATATTGCTTACTGTTAGAAAGATATTATCCTGTAGATGTGCAGAATTCCTTTATAAATTAAAATGAGCTCAAAAATAGACACTAAAAATGAATTTTCAATTTGAAAAATAATTAACATGGGAATTATGGGTTGTCATGCTGGTGACGAAATAACAACAAAATACCAACAGAAAATCTAAACAAATAAAAGGAATTCCAATTACATGTTTTATTTACAGAGTGGGTTTAAACTAGAGAAGTCTGTACATTACATATTTTTGGTCAAGTTTAGGTTTTTTTTGGTCAATATCTAAAAAAAACATGTTTTTGGTCTAACTTTCAATATTTGTACTTACAGTGTATTTAAACCACACCCATTCAATTAAATCTAAAAATCATCAGCGAAATAAAAAAATACAGTTGTTTAATATAAAAATATACCTAGACGGAGTATTTTATTTGACATGTAGAAATGTAATTTAAAATTAAAGCATACTGTGTCTTTTATGTTGTTATTTTCTCAAATGAATTTACAGATTGATATTCCGAATCATCGTGTTGTCATATGATTAATCTTCACATAAACAGAATTTGTAATCAAAGTAGGATAAGATTATATGTTGCTGTACCACAAACAGAATATGTTTTTTGGCAGGAACGAAGATAGAATCATAAACTTCTGATCGGGATTCTAGGCATTTACTTGTCACCAATAACTTTCAGTTCCGATTGCACTTTCCTGGTAGCTTGCCTTACACCTTTGTTGAAAATTCGTAATATGTAATATACTTATTATATTGAATCGTTCTTTTGATATTACATTGCAATGTATCGAATATGCATTGTAGGTATAGACTTCCTTATTTTAATGTCAAAAGTAGTCAATTTTTGGTATAAGTAAATTCCCTGTAAAACTAAACCCAATTTATAACTATGCACTAATGTACATCAGGTGATCGGCAATAATGTAAATAAACAAGGCATACCAACAATCCAAACATGTAATTTTTTCCAATAAAATGTGCCTTACAGTTCTTTTAATTTGGGTAACGTAAAGAAACACCTTACATCGCCTTTCAAAATATTAGTAACTATGTAACCCACTGTGTTGTACAAAACCAAACATCTAATATGACTGATTTATAAAAAGTTTATAGTAGGCAAAATGTCTACAATACTTGACAAATATCAATAAATATTGTAGTTTTAGGAAAGTAAAAACATCAGGGTATAGTTTTATTTTATTATTTGACAAGTTGAGAAAGTTTCGTGAAAATCCACATTCAGCTAAACTGTTAGAAGTACAAGATTATACTGAAGGCAACAGTTAGTTTCAACCTCAGCTGTGTTTTTATTTTCACCTGCTACAGCCAGTAACACAACACCTTTCGAATTTAAGGGCGTTGTCTCTGAATCTGCTTTCCTTTAAATCCTTACAATAAATAAATAAATAAGAACAGCTGATTTGTGAGGCTACGTAAATAATCGTGATAAGTATGCAGACTTTAAAATCGAACTGTCCTTTTTGATAATGGACAATTTAAAGCTGATTAGATGCATATTATAATACTCAAGTATGGTATTTGTTTGTTCGAAAATTGGACCAGATATCATTATTGGACATTTAATAAAGTAGTCGTCAATAATGAAACAGCTGATGGCAGACACTAAAAAACTTCAGATATCATCTTATTCCGTGTCTATACTCACCTTGCATTGATATTTAGTTGCATTTCGTTGCATCTTAGAATCAATCAAAAAGATATACATTACTTCATAAGGTTTGTAATTGATTTTTCATGCGCAATAGTTTTATTATGCAGGACAATAAAAACCTTGGAGGTAAAATATAAATACAGTACTAGCAAAATTGACATTACTGGAACTGAACCTGTTGTTGCCATTTCAGTATTGTTTATTTTGGCTAATAATGTAATTCAATCTTTTTTATTTAGTACGGTAGTGTATGTTGCATTTTACTGTAACTCAGTAAAATACATTTTGCATCTCATACAAAAATGGGGAAAAGTAACAATCTTGCTTTTATGTAACTTGATCCGTAATTAAATGCCGAATTGTTCACAGTTGTTTGTTGTGTTTATTACTTCTCAACGTCACTGTGCCAACCCACAAAACGGACTTTACGGTACATATAATTTACACTTGTGAAATAGATTTTGCCAACTCTAGCCAATAAAATGGAACTTAACCCTTCTCCTGTGTTGATTAAATTTAACTTTGGATTGTCAAAGTTCCTTATGTATTTTGATTGTACTATTTTTAAACAAACAAAGTTTTTACCAATTTAAAATACTTGATTATTATTTGGTTCCTGATTACTTAATTTGTTTGTTTTCAATAGCAAGGATAGTTATTTAATCACAATACATAACAAGCTAGATCCATGCTAAGCCTACTTTAGAGTTTGACATAGTCATTGGCATGTAATCGCTGAAAGTGTGAGCCTGACTGTTCTAGAAACTAAATTCTCATCAGGAAGGTGTAAGGCTATAACAACCGATTTGCGACTCTGTCGAATAGATTAACACGTATAATCCAGATTACTGTGGCAATTACCTAGACTGTAGGTCCCAGTGATCAACAAATTGTCAAATATTGTTATTCCTCAACAACTCTTTATCAATTATATTTCATCATCATTCTACTTCGCTTCGTACTATTTGCCGTGTGATCATCGTAACATCACAGCAAACCAATTTCTTCACAACTTTTCTTATTTACAAAAACGCGTTTTTTTATGATTTGAATGTTTTATTTTCTGTATAAAATGTTGAAAATTAAACATTAATCCAACTAGAATAAACGCACAACAAAATAAAATATTGTCAGCAATTAAGTGTCAATAGAGTCTTTGTGATCAAATTAAATGTTATACTCCCCTGTCTACTCAATATTGGCATGCTATAAAATCTCATTTCCAATAGATTTCTCATAATTAAAAGACTATTAAGTATAACAATTAATTATTTTAGAACTAACTGCTTTCACGAAAAAAATATTGAAAATATAGTTGCCCTTACCCAACCAAAATTGTAAAAGATATAACGTAAGGGATATTAAATTAATTGAATTGGAGGTTATTACGCATATTTCAGCTATAAATTACAACACTAAGCATATAAATGCTAAGATTAAAATTGGTTAGGCATCCTTATAACCCTACATTGTATTATAGGGTTATAATTTGATAATACCGCGTTTCTATACCTTGAGCTAAATATGCACACACCTTTAACGTCAAGAAAAATGTCTAAAATTAGCATATATCATATAAATATGTATATACTAATTATGCGTTAGAATCTCTGCATACACAACGACATAACCCTAAGCTTTTCGCAGAAATGTTTTTAATTGTAGAAACTATACTTGGGTATTTCATTATACCTGTTAATCTATTCAACAGAGTTGCAAATTGCCTGTTATAGCCTACACCTTCCTGATGAGAATTTAGTTTCTAGAACAGTCAGGCTCACACTTTCAGTGATTACACGCT
Organism: Macrosteles quadrilineatus; assembly: GCF_028750875.1. Classification (NCBI taxonomy): domain Eukaryota; kingdom Metazoa; phylum Arthropoda; class Insecta; order Hemiptera; family Cicadellidae; genus Macrosteles; species Macrosteles quadrilineatus. Next base: position 74,859,554 of record NW_026542602.1, on the reverse strand, counting down.
AATGGTGATGTTGTGAAACTCTAAAGTAGGCTTAGCATGGATCTAGCTTGTTATGTATTATGATTACATCTTGGATCAGGTAAAAAAAATACAGCTGATAAGGGATTTAAATAGTTTTTATTATGTGTTTCTCTATGGCTTGTAGCTGAACTTTAAAATATGCAAAAATATAATTGTATTTAATTATATGTATATTATTCTTATAACAATCCAACCCATATAATAGATAAAGGAGAATGATAAAATACTGGAACCTTTCCTTGAAAATATCACCAGTTAAAATATTCAAATTAATAATTTAATTTTAAAACTTTACTTAACATAAATTTTATTGTCATTAAGATTAATCTGTATGTAGGCATGAATTTCAATATATGTTTTTATTATTATATTACATGACATATTTTACATATTGATTTTAAATCAATAACTGATTACTGTATAGTTGTTAGGTTATTATTTGATATGTGTAAACTTATTTATGATATACATAAACAAATATTCAAAATTTTTACATTTGGCATGAAATCACATATAAAAATATGCACGTTTAAATATATCTAGTGTACTCAAATTCCTTTACACTACGACGAACATTTTACTATCATACAATATACTGTACTGTTTTGTTTATTGATACTAATAGGACTCTTTTATATTTACAATGCAATATAGTAATAATAACTATCCTTGATATTGAAAACAAACAAATTAAGTAATCGGGAACCAAATAATAATCAAGTATTTTTAATCGGTATTAGCTTTGATTGTTTTAAATACTGCAATCAAAATACATAAGGAACGTTGACAATCTAAAGTTAAATTTAATCAACACAGGAGAAGGGTTAAGTTCCATTTTATTAGCTAGAGTTGGCGAAAGCTATTTCACAAGTGTAAATTATATGTACCGTAAAGTCCGTTTTATGGGTTGGCACAGTGACGTTGAGAAGTAATAAACACAACAAAACAGCTGTGAACAATTCGGCATTTAATTACGGATCAAGTTACATAAAAGCAAGATTTTTACTTTTCCCCCTTTTTGTATGAGATGTAAAATGTATTTATATAACTACTGAGTTACAGTAAAATGCAACATACACTACTACACCGTACTAAATAAAAAAGATTGAATTACATTATTAGCCAAAATGAACAATACTGAAATGGCATCAGCAGGTCCAGTCCTAGTAATGTGTATTTTAGCTAGTACTGTATTTATATTTTACCTCCAATGTTTCTTTTTGTTCTGCATAATACAACTTTTAAGCATGAAAAAAAAATTACAAACCTTATGAAATAATGTAAAGATATATTTTTGATTGATTCTGAGAGGCGATGAGAATATTAAACTAAATATCAATGCAAGGTAAGTGTAGAATGGAATCAGATGATATCTGAAGTTTTTAGTGTCTACGATCAGCTGTTTCATTATTGACGACTATTTTCTTAAATATCCAATCTTGATATCTTGTCCAATTTTTGAACAATCAAAAGACCTGTTGATTACCATACTTGAGTATTATAATATTCATCTAACCAGCTTTAAATTGACCATTATCAAAAAGGACAGTTCAATTTTAAGGTCTGCATACTTAATACGATTATTTACGTTGCCTTAATAATCAGCTGTTCATATTTTTTTATTTGTTTTTAGGATTTAAGTATAGGAAAGCAGATTCGGAGACAACACACTTAAATTCTAAAGGTGTTGTGTTACTGGCTGTAGCAGGTGAAAATAAAAACACAACTGAGGTTGAAACTAACTGTTGCCTTTTGTATAATCTTGTACTTCTAACAGTTTTGCTGAATGTGGCTTTTCACGAAACTTTCTTAACTTGTTAAATAATAATATAAAATTATACGCTGATATTTTGATGTTTCAAAACCCTAACATACCGTTATTGATATTTTGTAAATTGTAGAAATTTTACCTAAAACTTTTTTTTATCAGTCATATGAGAAGTTTTGATTTTGTACAATGCATTGGGGTTTGCTTTTATTTGCACATAGTGGCGTCCCCATCTTAAATACTTGATATTTGATAATAGTTGCGTCCCTATCTTAAATAATTGATAATTGATAATAACTGATTTGTCAGGTTCTCTTCTTATTTAATAAGATTAAACGAAATTAACACTTAAGTTTGCTGTTACAGGGAAGGTTATAATTTTTATTAGTTTTTAGCGAATTTCCCTATAGGGAAGTGGGTATTACCATAGGTAGCATGGTAAGACCTAATCCCGGGACCGATTTACTTTTTCATTTTGGTAAGAAATAACAATAACGGTTAAAATTATATTATATTAGAAACATTTTTATTAAGAAGTGAAGCGAAAAATTTTAATCGTCTCATTAACTTTGATGTCTCTTTCAGAAATAATATTTTAAATTTCCATCCCGAAAGTTTAAATTTTTTTTGGTGAGTGGGTTTTATTTATTTGCAAGTCCTTGTTAGTTTAAAGACTTAATTAACAAAAGACTTTCCATGGAATAAACAAAAATGTATTTTGGAAATTGTTTGACAAAAGAATGATTCGATTTAATAAGTATATTACATATTACGAATCTTCAACAAAGGTGTAAGGCAAGCGACCGGAAAAGTGCAATCGGAACTGGAAGTTATTGGTGACAAGTAAATGCCTTGAATCCCGATCAGATGTTTATGATTCTATCTTCGTTCCTGCCGAAAAACATATTCTGTTTGTGGTACAGCAACACATAATCTTATCCTACTTTGATTACAAATTCTGTTTATGTGAAGATTAATCATTTGACAACACGTTGATTCACAATATTAATCCGTAAATTCATTTGAGAAAATAACAACATAAAAGACACAGTAAGCTTTAATTTTTAATTGCCTTTCTACATGTTAAATAAAATATTCAGTTTTTCAGACTGCATTTTTTTATTTCCCTGATAATTTTTAGGTTGTACTGACTAGCAGTGATTTCAATACACTCTAAGTATAGTTTTTACAAGTTATATTTAAACCAAAAAGCATATGTTTTTTTAAGATGATAAATCTTAATTAATAAACATATTACGATTTAGCTGTTATTTTAACACAGAACTACATAATAACATGCTTAGTATACTATAAACCTCCTTTATATCACTATTAGAATTTGTTGTAGTAAATAAAAATAAAAAAAAATAGTTGGTGTAGAACAGAAGGAGTTTCGAATATAGACGAATAACGGTTTCCTGCAATGGTGAACCTTCTTGGTGTAAATATACACTGTAATAATTGACTGTTGTTAATGTACATTTGTTCAGTAAACTTAACTGTACTTACCGTAAGTACAGTCCATTTTTGTATTACTAGGTGTCTAACCAACTGTAATATTTGCTATACAGTGTGTAAATTAAGTATGGAAACAAATCTGTATTTTTAAAACCGAAATAGATAGAAATATTCTATTTGTGGCAATAATAGTTAACAAAGATTCCGCAATTTTTCACATGAAAAATATTTTTTTACCCCCCTAACAGGGAAGGTGGTAGGGGGTGACTTATTTTTTTAAATAGCAACCCCTATTGAGTGACCCCTCATTTTGAAGGGTTTGTCAAAAGAAACACAATGACGCAAATCCGAGGTGAATATCTCACTCCTAGCTAACATGTATTCCAATGATATTCCAAAATGGGCTTTTTTTTACAAAAATTAAATTTTTCATTACCCACCATTTAGGCTAGGGGTGAAATATCTACCTCGGGTTTGCGTCATTCTTTTTCTTTTAACAAACCCTTCAAAATGAGGGGTCACTCAATAGGGGTTGTTGTTGAAAAAAATAAGTCACTCCCACCCCCTACCCTGTTAAACGGGTTGAAAAAATATTGTTAATTAAAAAAATTGCGGAACCTATGTCAAACAATCAATTCCACAAACAGAATATTTCTATCTATTTCGGTTTTAAAAATACAGATTTCTTTCCATTATTTGTGAAATTGGTGCTTTTCACGTACAATAAATCAAATTTTGGAATATCCGCCATTTGGGCTAGGAGTGAGATATTCACCTCGGATTTGCGTCATTGTGTTTCTTTTGACAAACCCTTCAAAATGAGGGGTCACTCAATAGGGGTTGCTATTTGAAAAAAATAAGTCACCCCCTACCACCTACCCTGTTAGGGGGGTAAAAAAATATTTTTCATGTGAAAAATTGTGGAATCTTTGTTAACTATTATTGCCACAAATAGAATATTTCTATCTATTTCGGTTTTAAAAATACAGATTTGTTTCCATACTTAATTTACACACTGTATATTAAGTTCACTTACATGTTTTTATTGATTCTAATAAATATGTATGCTGTATTGTTGTAGCCTTTTGAGTTTGTAATACATCTTTTATGAATGATTAGTTGAATATGCATAATATCATCGCCTAAAAGGTGACATTTCGAACCACGGATTTCAAGACCAAGAGCATACCATCAAACCACAAGCGTTGCATCAGCACATTAGAATCCAGTAGAACCTATATTCAATATATTCAATCAAACATTGAAATCTTGACATTCTGTTGACGTTTGGAAATCATCAAAAGGAAATATTCAAGAAACAGCAACGCTGACGACCCTTGGTAATTAATAGTATGAAGAAATAGTAGTTTATGCAACAATCGTGTAAAGGCTAACGACACGAGAAGAAAGTTAATAAATTTTAAGGCCTTGGCAACTGCCTTAAAAAATGTTAAGTGTCGTTAAGACTATTAACGCCAGTTGTGTACACTACTTTACCTACGACAGTAGCCTACGTCTTAGTTCTCGATTATTTTAAATATCAAATATAACAGCTAGTAACCGAGCTATTCCAATAGTTAAAAGTGTTCAGTTTTACAATTTATGCAGCAAATTTATATTAGTTAATGATAAAACAAATAAATATAAAAATAACGAACACTCAAAAAGGGTTATTGAAGTAAGGGTTGTAACAATATGCTTAGGAAGTGAGACCGATAAAATAAATGTGGCTTTAGTTAAATTCAATTAGACCCCTTCATCCCTTAAATAGATTATTGGAGTAGCCTACCCCAATGTCGATGCTGGGCACTTCTGATACAGTTATAGCAACCGATGAAGGTACAATAACTCATAAATGTTTGTGGCGTTGCATGTTTTACATTAGTTGTTTTCAAAGAACAACACTGATGTTCCTTCCAGCATTATCTAAACTTTTAGTAATACTGTGTATATAAATCATTAAAATTAACTATTCTTCAACAGATAACATGTTGGAAGACAAGAAATAAGACAACTCTTTGTAAATAGTGTATTGAAGTTTCAAGTAAAAATGTTTAAATGTTTCAATCCCGGTGTGAAAGTGTTAAAAGTGAAAAAATCAATGCTAATAATGTATATTTTTTTGATTTGCAATATGATGACATTCGCGAGATTTTATAAACTTGTATTTATTAAAAACTAATATGAAATCATCAACTTTAACTGAAAAATTTTAACCAAAATTTAAGTTTTAAAGAAAATGTTTTAATTTTATTATCCAAGTGTATTTTATCATACAATTTATTATATCCTAGTATTATGATTATATTTGGAGAAATAACAAAGTTACAAGTTACAATTAATCTAAAATCAATCACAAACGATCAACAAGTGAAATCCAATAACTGTTTAGCAAAAGACAAAAGCTAGTTCGATTGGATTGTGCTGACTGAGCAACCGTTTGAATTGTTTGTTAATTACTTTTAATGAAAGGCCTTTTAACAGAAAAGTGGCATTTCCAATATAAATTCAAATGAATTACCATTAAACTAAACTAAGTAACTCGTCGTACGTACTTTCAAGAACACATCATTATAACTTTGTTCAAAAGTCATTTGAGGACATTTTCCACCACAGTGGTAAAAAACTAAACACAACATTTAATATCTGGTAGTATGGTGGATTGGTTGGCCATGGGGCTTCAGTCTCATTGGTGGAGTCATTGCGAACTGTGCGTTTAGGGTTCCATTGTGTAAGCTATAGCCATGGACCTCTATTACAACGGTTGTAGTAATATAGATCGATAGCTATACTCTACACCTTACATAGACTTGTTCGTGTTTTGTGATTGGTTATTTTTGGCATTTTGTATCATGACTTGACTGCTATACAGTGCATATTTCACCGCCACTCTCTGTGGTGTATTACAACTTAGGCTGGGCTTTTGTGTATTGTTAGTTTTTGTTAGTTAAGTTTTTTTTTTTCACCTGAGGAAGTTTTTCCAGATCCTGAAACGTTCTGTATTGTTTTTGCCACTGTAATGGAAATGTTTCGCAATAAACCTTTAAACAATATGAATGCCCCATAACCAACAATGAACTTCAAACAAAAAATTAACTTCGTTACAACCAATTGTAAGTGATGACTGTATTATTTAGTTCTACCCATATTTTAATACTGACATCATATCCTGTGTGGTAAAATAGGCCCTTTGTTTCTGTAGTGATCTCTTTATAGGTAAACCATATACATAAACTATTTACACATAAAAACCTTAAATCCATTGAGAGATGAAGCTACGTAAAGCCTAAAGCAGTGAAGTCGTGGGTTCGGATTCTAGTACCTACCACTATTTATTAGTACACTTCACCCCTTGTACTGTGCCGACTTTGTTGGATACGTCCCAAACTCAGATCCGCAGTGTATGTGGATTGGCAAATGCAATGATAAAAGAAGCCGTTTGTCCAATAAGTACTGTTTCAATGAATATACAAACCCGAATGTAAATTCAAATTTTAATATTGTAAACAGCTTTACATTATTTATGGACGCAAACCTTGTCCATGTAAACCTTATGAAATATTGTGCGGGATGGAAAGTTCGGTTTGCAAGCACAAAACTACAAGAAAACTACATTAGCTCGAGACTGTGGGGTTCTTGTGTATCTAACATCAGTCATACCTGCCTCGCTCAGATGATGGGATGATGCGATTAAAGAGATTTATTGTATATGATACAAATCATATTGTCGTTTATATTGCAACTGTTATACATTACATTATCAATAGGGTTTAGTGTTAAGTCTGGCTGTAATCCCTAAAGATAATCAAACTCAATCTAAGCTTAACATTTGCCTACTAACAACGTAAGTGAATAACAGTAATAACTTTTAAATAATATTTACATTGTCATATCTCTTCAAAACTTGAGTACTTCGAAGACTCCAATAGATAATATTGGTTGATTCTAATGATTGCAATAAGATTCTGGTTGTTAAAAGTGAGAAAAATCGTAAGATATCAAAAGTCTTAAAAGGTCTTAAGAGCTAAACCACAACAATATAACAATCAAATTTTATTAAATGCTAATAAAAAAATTAATGTTAAATAAAAGCTTTAGTTAAAAGATCTTACCTTGCAGTTTCTTCTGATAGAATCAGGTTGACAAAGGGATCAATTTACTTGTGTTGAAATGCACTTTGTCACTTTAACTGAAAACGCAAAAGTAACGTAAGCTATGACACTTTAATTTACTTTTAAATTAAGTCCATAACAAAATAAAATACTTATAAACAGCCCCCCTCGCCTTACATAAATTATCTGTTTTTCATTTTATACATAATATCTTTGCAAATCCTGATAGTAAAAACTGATAGAGAAACCGCTATCAATTGAAACCGTGGATGTTATTTGCTCTTACGTTTTAAATTTTAATTGTTATTATTTTGTCGAACTAAATAAATAAATAAATTGACTTAAACCATGATTTTTCAACCTCTAAAACAAAAGTTTACAAATTAATAATGTAGTTTAACAAAATAATAACAATTAAAATTAAAAAGTAGATAGCGATCACATCTACGGGTTCAATAGCTAATTATATAATTTGAAACTTTTGATCTTAATAAACAATGCCAAAATATGCATCAACCATTAACATTGCCGGTATGGAAAAAAAACAAGATAGCCGGTGGTTCTTCCGACTCTTAAAATATTTGATTAATTTAATTAAACAGACGGTCGATGCAATTAAGATTTTGCGTCTGTTTATTTATTTGAAAGAAGTTTTTAGAGTGCTTTGTTTCTCGTAAATTGTGTTATTTAGTAAGGGGGTTGTTTGGTTAAAGGAAGTTTGTGAAAGTTTTGCAGAATATTGCTCACAAATGTCTTTGTTATTTATATATAAAACTACAGACAAAGAGTATTAACTATAATTGAAGAAATAAGGTATAACATGAATCATCAATATTAAGTCATAAGTTGTAAATTATTGTTAAATATCGCTACTATGTTGTTAGTTTCTTTTGGACTTATTGACATATAATATAAATGGTTTTGAAAGTGAGTAGGTTAACACGTTTAATTAAGTTTATAATTTCAAATTGAATCATAGACTTAAACCACAAATCAGCTTCACTCAAACACCACACTGGTTGCCTAAGAAGCTGGTCAATAATAGAGAAAATAAATTTACTTCACTAAGCTTTGAATCTAAAAATAGATGTATAACTATTTGAGACAGTGGACGATGATGGTGAAAAGACCAGACCTACTCCAGGCAAACGGAAGCTGACCTCGAGCCTGCAGTGCAGATGAGCGGACAGACCTCATCAACACTGGACTGGCTATAGTGAGTGGCCACGGTCACGTAGCCACTGTGCAATAGTGGACCTAGGATTGGACCCGTGTCCTGAGACGGTCGATACATCTCTTGTACAAAGTTGTCGTGGCGGCTGCTCCCACATTACTCGAATGACCTTGCACGGATGATGAAAAATCTAAAGAAAGAAATGTTTTTCTTAGAAGAAATTTTAGACACCACACAAGATCTCCAAGACACGTTTTATTACAATATGATCATCAGTTATTTAGTTACTATTTATAATAATCAACGCCTATTTTGATGAAAATCATAGAACATCCGAGCAATAATCAGCTTACAATTGCAGTACCCTATTATAATATGCATAAAGAATGATAAAACTCTATTAAAAATGAGTGTTAAGTATCAGTTAAGAAATCAGTTAAATAAAATAAATACTACCTTTAAAGGATGGAAGAATACAACCAGCTTCTAAAAGGCTACAATGATTTATTGACGTTGTTGAGAGCTTGACAGTGTCTGTCGATTGATATAGGTAACTCTCAAAGTAGTGTACCAATACAATTGTATTGTACAATTCTCAAATCTGCTCAGTAATATAACGGTGTTAGTTATATAGTGTTTAATATAATATATTGCATTATAGTGGTAGAAATGTGGTTTTAGCTAATAGAACTGCACTGTTGAGGAAGCACTGCATTGATCAAAATGTTTTGTGGTATCTATTGTTTTAGCTTAGTATGTTTTTATGTCTTAAATAAATATGGTTCCCTACAGAATTAAACTTCTATGCTAGTCTTTTCCTACATCAAACATAAATACACCGGTATGGTTAATATTAACCTTTAGAGGACGGGTTTATATATTTGTGTTTCCCCCATTGAACTTTGATATATTGAGTCGTATGTAAAAATTTGAACATTTTCAAGTTGCGTTAAAACCCGACATATTCACCAACCGTCAACCTAGACTGTTTATTCGTATTACTTGTCCGTCATCGTTTTTCTTCAATGTTTCTATAATTTATTAGTTGAAAAATGTGCCAACTCAGCTAACCCATTGCATTTGACTATAGATGTATACGAATTATGTCAAATTTCTTGAAGGGTTACAGGATGAATCCAAAAAGATGGGGTAGAAATTTGGTCTTTTAATCCCTTCAATTTCGTTTATCAATATTATTTTAAATAAAATCATTTGTTTATTTGAGAACTGAATGTCGTTTAATTTATAAAATTGATATGGTATGAAAAGGTTTAGGTAGTACGGGGCAAAGAGGTATTGTGTTGGTTAAAGCCTTCAGTTTTAATTCATCATGATGTTAATCCACAAACCAAAGCTGGGAGTTTGAAGTGGGTGTGGGTGAAATGGAAACGGAATTGTAATAGACACGGATGTGAAATAGATTGTGCTTTGTGACTAGAATGGGATTTTAGTAAAAATAGAACTACAATGCATGCATTATGTCACTGCTCTAGACCTAAAAGGTTTTTAATAGGGTAAAGGATAGGACAGACGATGCTTGTAATAAAATAAAAATCACACTCATCTAGTGTATCTGCCTGAAACAAAAATCGCTATCTGCCTACTAAGATGAAATGGGCAGGAAAATTAAGTGACTAAGAAATTAATAACACATAATGGGTGTTTGGAGGAACAATTATATAATGATTAGTTAATACGTTCTTAGAAAAAAACGTGATTATTATCAAGCACACGTTTCAACTTTCATATTTCTTTTTTTTAGGAAAGATTTATTTTAACAGAAGAAAATTGATTCGCGTAGGATGGACGTCAGAGAACATTCAGTCCATTAATTTAATCAACAGTTCGATTCAGTTGGCACTTGATGGATTCGAGTGTTCTACATTGACTAAATTACAATGCTGGCTTCATATTCTTACAAACATATATATATTTAATTTAAAAAAGCATTAGGCATTGAGCAAATACATTTAATTAATTAATTTCTGTTTAATTCTTGAGACATATTTATCACCAAGTATATGCTGTATGCATAAATTTATGTAACTTAAATTTAGTTGTAGAAAACATGACAAAGAATATATTGTAAACGGCTTCACACTTTTGACCTATCATAGCATGTTTAAGTACTAAGTAGGCAATTAAAAAAAACCTGTCACATAATTGGCTGTGGTTTACGATCTGATATAAAAAGTTAAACCTTTAACGCCGGAGTAATTGATGCATTTAATCATTACTGATCTAGTTCAGGCTGTGATATTGCTCAGCGTTGATAATCTTTGACTTAATTGAAAGCGAGCAGAGAGAAATCTTACATGGCTATCTATCAGCCTGGATTCTAAGATAAAAAAATTAAAAAATTACAGTTTGCGAAGTTGAAAATTCCATTTTGTTGTAACTAAATTATTAAATTATAGCCTGCACCATATTCTATGATCTATTGATGAAATCATAAATGCGCAATAGTTTTGTGTAGAAACATCTGTATAGAATTATTATAGTTTTCTCCTTAACAAACGTAATACATATATATTATGTAATGAACAAATCTTATGGATATACACACGAGACTGAGGCTTTAGTGGTAAAACTGCAGAGAGAAAATGTAACACCAGACCTCACCCAAGGGATTATTGTAACTGTAATCGCGTCTCCAAGTAAACATTTGCTAAACATTTTCTGTTTTAATACTATTTAGATATGTTTTCTTTGGTACAATTCAGTAATTTTTGCTTAATCCATTGTAAAAGAGATGGATTGGTTTATTATCAAACCTCATAGTAATTGGCTAATATTAAAGGCCTACTATTATTGTAATTGAGCTATGAGTATTATACTGTATAATAAAAAAATTGTTGGGACCTCAGATTAATCGGGTTTTCCAACAAGCATGTATAGTCCAAAAACAGACAAACAAGTTGTTTGAATATTACAAATATAGCATATTTAGTATAATCTGAGGTTATAGTTTAAGTTACGCTAAAAAATATAACTCTGGACATAAAACTTTACTCGCGTTTAGTTACAGCTTAGTTACAGCGAGAGTTCGGAGATCGCAGGGCCAGTGAGGTGGAGTCCTGTCCTGCTAGAACACGAAGTGGTCCATGTACTCTTCAAGTTGGGGAAACAATCAACGCTGCAACACATACAGATATGCAACACCATAAAAGGTCTTTCTGCAATGAAAAACAGGTCAAACACTTTAGTCTGTGACCTTGCACTACCGAAATTCTCTTTCGACGATTCAAACCTTTTTATTTTATACTACTTATAATTGTTATACTATTCACCTAAATGGCTTAGGAATCATAATTTTTACTTTTTATAAGATTATTGTTTTTGACCTCGACGTAAATACACTAGACAAGTTGCTGACTGCCATTTCGAAAACTATTTCATTTATTTGGTATATTTTTTTAATGCTAATTTATAATTTTTTTTTTGTTTTTTACTATGAACGAATTCTAGTTTATATACAGTGGCTTTTACTATTTTAAGATGAGCAAACTAAAAAAAAATTTATATCAATACTTAAGTGCGATTAGTCTATATTTTTATAAAATACGTTTTATACTTATTTTTTACAGTATTATTGTTTTTTTTTTAAACCAAAATCTGTTGGAAATAATAAATATGTAGGTAGGTTTATATTGTTTACCAATGCTTGGTTCTTTATTACAATGAACACCATGTTAAGGGAGCAGGCTTATTTTTGTTTATACAACACGACTGTGTTAGGAGTAGGCTACTGTAATCAGATCCTACTTTTTTATTTAAGGATATAATATAAATGATAGATATATGCGGATAATTTACACATTAACTACGTTAATGATGTAGCACGTAATAAATCATACAATAACGTTCTAACATCAAGTAAAATAAATTATAGGTATCAATGTACTCTGCAAACACGATCAACTGTTTAACATTAAATGAATGTTTGTAATACAAACAGATCTTCTCTCTGTTTATTCTATAAACAAATTAGTTCACCTATGGACAGATTTCACAGGTAAAAAAAAATAGTTGAAACTTTGCTATAGGTAATATTCAATTGCTATTTTACAAAAATACACATCTATTGAATATAAATAATCATGTAAAATTCAGTTTAATAAACGGAACTATGTTATCTTACATCTTTGAATGTATACTTGCTTTAAAGAGTGTTGTTACTTGAATCATATTGATGCATTACACTGTTTATATATTATTAGACCTTTATTATATATTATTAAAATGTTATAGTATTTTTAATTTGTCAAAATTTGTTCATGGTAAACAATTTTTATCTTACGATTTTTAAATCCAATTGAAGTGCAAAAATCACAAACAAACAAAACAACAGCTCTGAGCTTTGCTAAATTTAAATCAACTTCCATCAGTTGTTATCGGAAAGTAAAACAATTAAAGCATTCTTAGAAAATGCTCCGACAAACAATTCAAACGTTTCCTTTAAACTGGATTGTGAAGTACCGTACCAAGAGAATGTAGCTTCTATAGATCAGCTTTTTGATCTTATTTTCATGATATAGGCACAGTAAATGAATAGCATTTATGTACTTTGATTTATCTTGTAACGAACAGTTATATTAACTGTGTTTTACGCTTTTGCAATAGTGGAAACAGAACTAAATAAATATCTTTCTTATCTATTAAAACGCAATGACTGTCTAAGTATTAGGGTATACTATTATGTAAAATTTGGGAAAAGCTAGTTGTGTCGCAACTATTGCTATAAAATTTCACAAATTAGTCGTATTAACATAACAAAAACTAAGCTAGCGATATATTTACCGCTTCAGGGAATCGTATAATATTTATGTTTCACATAACGTATTCATATTACCTAAGTGTAATTGAATTACGGAACAACTAATACTCAACATAGTTTAACTTATTTTCATTATATTTTTATGTTACGCAATTTTTCGATGCTTTTGAAAGCAGAAGTCCAGAAATTCAGATACTTCTATATCTCTTTCTCGAGTGTTTAAAATATTTTTAGTAATAACAATATTGTTTAACGGTTGAACACCAGTTTTGCAGCGCTTGAACAAAATCCGTATCTGATAAACCAAAGTAAACGACAAACTTAATATACGTATATTTCCAACATAAAAGCAGCTTCAACCAGCACCAAAAAATTCGGAGTATTTTAGGCGTGGTTGGGACACGACGAATTATGACATAATCGTGTTTCCTGTGAAAAAGACTTTAACAAAATGAATCACTCCACCCAAACATGAGAAATTTTGCATAGTATACAATATTAAAGATTATAGACCGCTGTTGAAAATGAGGACTATGCTAGTGGTATGGTTGAATATCATAAGGAATCTGAAAAATGTCTTGGAAAATTCCTTTCCATATTTATCTTTCGGTAACATTGTTTCTTAAATTGTAACCGGTATTTTTATTCAATACGATTCTTTTCAACGTCCATTTATATTTGACTAGGAAATATACATGAAGTTTGTTATTAAAATAGAAATTAACCCGATATTCTTTAGACAACAAGCCAATTAAATACCACTGAAAGTCTGTATCAACTTGAGGCAGAGAACAATACCAGGAACGTTTATTAAGAACATGACAGAAATACCTGAGGCTTCACAATCACTGACAGATACAAATGTTCTAGATTCCATCTGAGCCTGAGATCAAAATTAGGTAATTGTTAGTTTGTAACGATGTAACGTGACAATAATGTTCTCACATAAAATATATAAGAGTGGAAAAACTCTCGCAACTCTAACTATCGAACTGCTTAAGTCCCATTCTGGGAGGTGTCCAAGGTTCAGCAATAATGAACTATAAAAATCCAATTTACTTTAGGAATATATTTGTATTTTAGAGTAGTGTAGTGTGAATTTAGAACCAATAACCGACACCACCACTGTACCTTGATGGTCGATCATACGTGGAAATTACTAACAGGATTTAACTTAGGATTCAAATTCAAATATATTTATTATAGAAATTACAACAGCTAGGCCTCAAAAGTAAAAAAAAAAAATAATAACTTTTCGGCAAGGTCCAATTGATGCATAAAGCTAAAAAGCAAAAGGTTTGCATTTTTTCCTTTTGTTCCAAAATAAAGATTTCTAAATATACTATTTCTATAGTTTTTGGCAGGCACTCTAAATTGAAACAAAGTAGCCTAATAGGCAGCTCACTAAAATTCTGTAATGACATAAGTAATTGCTTTGTAATCTACGAAATAGTATTTGGATTGCATACTGTAAATCCCAAATAATATTAAAATTGAAAAAGAATGTACTGTATTTTTGCAGTAATGTGAACACAAAAAGTTAAATTCCTATATTTACCCTAGGACCTGCCTCAGTGGGTTGGTCTCAATTCACAGGAAACATTATAGATTATTATTCGTAGATCAAATTAATATTTTCTTATTACATAACCAATTTTGTTAATACGTCAAATTATAAAATCACTGTGAACAGTTTTTGTATAAAGTAAGGGGACTATGTAGTTAGATAATATATTGTTCTAGGTATTCCGAACACATGTCTCAATATAACTTCACCGTCATATGTTGCACATTTCTACCTTTTATTTTGTTAGGATTGAATGAATTGAGTTTTCTTTTCCGCGCAATAAAATCTATACGTAAAACTACTTGTTAACCCTATCAACATTTTATTTAAACTTATATTTATTTTGTTAGAGTGGATAACATTTTGTATTGGCGTTTAGTTTCTGGAGGCCAGTTCACCCGTAACCTATGACTGGTACGGTGGCGTCGTCCTGTAATCCTACTAGGAGGTTACGAATTGTGAATATTTATAGGCATGCCCTGTGGATGCGATTCTCCCTGGTGTGGATTAACGTCCGCACTAGTGAGTAGTACGACTATCCTCAGTACTATTCTGATAATCACAACAATTCGTTAATACCAGGCAAAAATGTGGTTCGGATTCCACTATAAACTATAGGTCACTTAGTTGTCATTAGCTTTATGGGCTGTTAATTAACAGCTGTGTCTAAGGACTATGTCGGCCTTAGTCACTAACAAGACTACAAGATTGCGCCACTCATCCTACACTCATCACCATTCACACTTGGCTTAAAATACCTACTTTGAATGGTCGCCATTTTAATAAAAATTATAAAGTCTAATAATTTTGATTAGCTTTAATTTCAATTTGAATATTGACAACTTCAACCAGTCACTTTTTTGTTTGTTTTTATTCTCCAGCAAGAATCAAGGTAAATATTTACAATAATAACGGCCATTAACATTTCGGTTTTGAAATCGTATCAAAGCGATTCTGAATGAAAGCAATTTAACTACAATTTCACTCTGTAAACAAGAAAAGAATTCTTTCCAAAGGAAATACTTTAACTAACTGGTTTAACTTCAAACGGAGAGTAATTATTTGTTCGCCGATTTGCTGAGGTTTAAAATATAAACTAAATGTTTTTAGCAAAGCAGTATCAACACTTTGATTTAAAGGGAGTTAAAAAGTATTTTTACCATGTATAATAATCTACTGACGTATGCCAGAAGGTGTAAATTAATTTAGATATTATTCATGCTGTACATTTTTTGAGCCTATACACGGTCATCTTCAGCAGCATTCTTACTTGTAATATGTATCACATTGACAGTTGATTGTAGAATATTTAAAGGAATTACAAACATAGTTGTGGTTATAAATCACTTTAGTGTGACAAATTAACTAGAAATTATGAAAGGAGTACAACAGCCATACAATTATTGATGTTCTATATTATGTATTACTAACTAATCGTTTGTATACCCCCCTACACCATCGCGAAAATCCAACATAGGAAAAAAAGCTATCAAACTTTATATACAACAATGCTTAACTATGGATACATAGAAAAAATCTGCCAACATACTCAAAACCTAATGTTCTACAATCTTAGCTGCTGTAGGTCCCTAAACTGGTACATGATTCAAATATACGCTAAAACGTGTTGTAATAACTTGGATATAGGCATACTTAAATCAAATATTAAAACTGAAACCAATAATTCTACTATAAAATTATAACGAACACACCTAAGAGTTCAAAGTATTATTAAATAATAATATAAGCTTATTTAAAAATAAATAAAGAACTCCTGTGGTAGATATGGTAAAAAATAATCTGATATTTTATAAAACCGAAGTTTATTTCGTAAATAAATCAAACAAATAGCCAAAGGTTTTATTTATTATTTTTTTTTATTTAGTTACTTTGATTTATTTTTTTGTCTAGTCGTTATGGCTGGTAAGCTGCACCAATACATTGAAATCTTTAGTTAAATAGATTTATTAAGTGACTAGGGCTACATTAAAGATTATAGAATAATATGTAAACAACTATCAATCTATTTGAACACCACAATTGGAGTGTGTAAAATTTATTTTTGACATTTTTTCCAATAAACGTACTTGAACAATGTATTTAAATTTACTTTCACCAACACTGAAAACTAATATGATATTTACAAGTTGTACTAATTTAACAGTTAACTAGATTTATTTTATGAGTGCAGTGAATAGTTACTTATTTTCAACCTAAATCCTACAGCCTAAATAAATTAAAAACGTAATATCTAATAACAATTTTACAATGAAGACAATAGGTTACGAACTTACACCCCTTAATACAGTCAATACAGAGACATAGAAAATAAAATGTCTAACGAAAATGTATTTGACAATAACACTACAACATTGCTACAAAATTAGTATAATGAACCTTACAGTATTCAATCACTTATGTTTTTAATTGAGTGTATATTGAATCCATCGAGAAAGGTAATATTGATAGAGCACTATGCTTTATAAATATTGAAACGATCGTATTGATTCACATCTTCTTCAGTTACTTTGTACAATCGACAGGCACTTTCAAGCTCTCAACAGCGTCAATAAATCATTGGATCCTTTGTGAAACAGATTGTACTTATTGTATCTCGTATTGTAAAGAAAGGTCTTTATTCAATTTAAAGAAAATCTTATTTCCACACATTTGTAAATAGTCTTGTTTCATTTATTGTTGTTTTAAATAATTAAGTTATATATATATATATTTTTTAATGCATTTTGGTTTGTATGTAAGTAGGTATTGTTGATACTGTGGTACAGGTGTTTTTCTTTTTTAAATTGCTGTTTTCCATCAACGAGCATGTGTGTGAAATATTGGTTTATATCTTTTGACAGATTTAGTTGACAAACATACTATTGTAATTGGCGTAAGAAATTAAATAAATTAACAAAAAGGGTTTTCAGTAATATTCTTTGATTATTTAAAATTAAACATATTTATTCTTTCTTTAGCTGGGGTGGGTCATGTTGAGTTTTTTTTGTTTTGTTTTTTTTCATAGCATTGCATTGCCAGATTATTGAAATTATGTTGAAAGATTATTATGTTTTACATTACAAAAAATAATGAGTGTTCATTTGTTGCTTTAATTATTTTTTTATTCAGTATAAACATTATATGGATATTTGGCAAACGAACCAAAATAAAATCCAAAAGGTGTAAAAGCGACAATATATACAACGATTGACTTATTACATCCACCCAGACGAGGTTTGTTTTTAACTGATATTTGTTAAGTATTTTTAGAGCAACGATTACTTTTTTTGTTCAATAACACGATTGCAAGTTGGCTGTGATGTTGAGAATTGAATGTAAATCAGCGATTAAGCCAAGTTGGGCCATAACAGTGAATTGGATTACTACCACGGGTTGATAATAAGCTGAACTGTTGTTTACGGTACTTTGAAATTGCAAGTTTGAAATTACAATATAGACATGAACTTGCATACAGCTTACATTAAGCAATAATTATGTTATCTAGAGGTAGGGCTTCTACAAGCAAAAGAGTCTGTTATTCTACCTTTTCGAAACACAGATTTCTTTCTATGGTGACATTAATGTAAGCATATTTGTTGTTAAACTTTTTTGAGCTTAATGCATTTCTGAACAGGGCATAGGGTCTTCGTCATGAGCATACAAGATGGCAAAGGTGTGGTGTTGCAGATTCCTCTAGACTAGACACCAGCTACTAGTGCAAGACCCACATAAGTGCCTTCATTGAATGTTTATTCTGAACCATACTTCTCAGTTGAGTAACTTTTCTATATATTCCACGAAACAAGTATCCAACTATTAAATTTAAATTAAGTGCACGTATTTTTAAAGAACCCAATTGGATGTTTTTTTCGATACTTGATGGGCATAAGAAGCATTAAAATAAATGTTGGATTATAAGATAATAATAATTTAGTTTAATCATTTCGTGTTTTTCTCTATTTTCCTTATGTAATTAATTGATAAGAGTAACAGGAACACGATTGAGAACAGAGTCAAAGTCACTTGATAGCGTCGACGTTGACGTGTTAAAGTTTCTTTTTAGAGAGTAATTTCAGATAAAAACACACTACTGCATTAAGGTCGAAACTGAATCTATTGGAAAGGTCCCTAATTAGAATTATTTCTTAATACAATTGTTTATTAGACATATAGTAACAGTTACTAAAATGAATAAAATATATACATGTAATAAACATGCTTATTAACATACATAATAAAGCTACCCAATACGTATCAATATATACTACTCTCATCCTTAACTCATTTTCAGATATAAATACGCAGTGCTACGTTCCTACCTCAGTGTAGTAACCATCCATATACCTCTTCACAATAACCATATTTATATGTCAGAACGTATAAGGAATATCATATGAGGGATTAAAGTGTTTATTCCATAACAATATTACCGTATGCAATTGTATAGATCAAAAACTGTTTTACCTCATGAGCTCTAGCAGTAGCCATGTAATCATAACAATGTATGGTTTTAATATTTAAAAAATACTTTTTTTACGATAGAAAATAATTTATTATCTTAGCCAGGAAAGGTATAACTCTTAGATCTGCAAGAAGCGTTGAGCTAATGTAGTTTACTTGTAGTGTTGTGCCTGTAAGCCGAGCCACCTATCCCACACACTATCTCATGTGGCTTACAGGGCCAAGGCTTATGTTGACGAGACCTTTTACATTTCCAAAGGTAAGCGTAATATAATATTACAGTTTAGATTTCCTTCTAGCAGAAATCATCATTGGGTAATAATGTAAACTATTTTTCGTCATATTGCAGCAAAAACACCCGTTTTAATTCAAGCGTTATAGGTCTAAAGTAGCGTTTTTACTCCCTAAAGGGTAAAAAGATTTTTATTCTAAAAGTGAGTAGCTTAAAGGTCAGCCGGCGTAAACAGTTGTAAATCCTGATTGTAATGAGATTTTTAAGTGTTTATGCTAGCTATATGAATGATTGTGATCAATAATTTTAAACCGTGTGATTACATGGATCGAAAATACTCATCAACTAATTTATAAGCATTATTTATTTTTGCAATAATTGCAATAATTTTGCATTATGGTGAAAAATATAGTTTATCACAAGGGAAAAGCGTATTTTTTCAACCCTCGCTCATTTTTCAAATTCGATTTTAGCTCAGTAGTGAAACTTAAGCTCGGATAAAAAGGAGTCACTTTACACAATAGTGATGAAACATACTATTAAAACACATAATTAATTGTTAAATATGTGAGTAAAACTGCTTTATACAATGGCAATAATAGCTACTGAGTCAACAAACGATTTCAGTTTACAAATTGATATAAAACAACCCAATTAAACCATCCAATGGAAACATTGACAAAGTAGCTATCTGTCAACAAAGAGGAAATTGACCATTTTGATATTCGTATTATTGGTTGTCAGTTTTAGTTATCAATCCTATTTGTTGGGATTCGGTTGCCCTTGCTTCCTGCTTTTAGAAACGAGGTTTTAATATTGTGACGATGTAACATTACACATGTTTTGGATGTAACAAAATTTGTTCACTTCTGTTTTCGTTTGAATCATTGTTCTATACACTAAATTGTTTTATATCTAAATATAATGTAAGTTCTAGCGCAGTATGAGTTAGCGTCAGTCGCCAAGTGCTAACTGTAAGATAAGGCCATTTGTTGATCATCCGTTCTCGGATCAAGACGACCAACAGTTATTTCAAATCTACGTCAAATAGTAAATTTCGATTATGACAATTCCGCAAAAGATAAACTAGCAAGTTCATCCACCCGTTAAGGTGGTTTTAAACATGTATATTCATCCTTTATTTTCAAGACAAGTGGCAAAGAGGACTTAGAGATTTAAATACACCTTTGTCACATTTAAGGTTAATTTGATTTAACATGTAAACCAATTTGATCGTGCATGTCAATTGTTATAAAACTATGTTTCTCGATTATTTCTTATATTTTTTGTTTAAAATTTCACACCCTAGGGAAAAAATATAAATTCTAAAGTTATATTAGCTTTATGTAATACATTTTAACCTCAGCCAATCTTGAATTTAAATCGTTAAATTAACCTTACACAGCAATACTTCCTAGCCTGCTAAATCTTGTCTTTAAAAAAGAAGAAGCTCAAGAACCTTAATTTTTTTTACATTTAATAAGTAAGATAAAATATTTAATAACACATTTAAGAAAGCTAAAATTTATTTTACGACACTTTTCAAAATTGGACATTTTAGGTAGTTTTATCATGTAAAGGTTATAGTTTCACTACACGCAGAGACAGCAACAACATATTATTTTAACCTTAAAACGTCAAAAAAGAAGATGGATCACTCATTGCCTATACTTTAGATAGAATACTATCTCATGAAAGTCAACCGAGTATTTCTTTTCTAAGAAACTGAACCGGCAAATTTCCTCGTGATTGCAGTCATAAATAACTAGTAACTCTTTAACAACTAAAGTGTTTTAGAAACTAAGATTTTTTAAATCTAGTAATAGTTTACACTGGAAAAGGTTAGAGCTATTTTCACGCTATGAAAACTATATCCATGAATATCAATCGCTGAAATAATTGGTTGATTGTAACTTGGTTCAGTTAAAGTTTGTTTGTGAACGTTTGATTATTTATACTGATAAGTTGACAATTCAAATCAATATCTATACATTTTTTCTGTAATTAATTTGTGCCACATGATAATAAAAATTAAAAAAAACACTTTGCGCACAAAGGACCTTTCTAAATAACGTTCAGACAAAGTTTTTATCGATATTTAGTTTTCATAAAATGTGTTATATCCACTAGGAAAATATATCTCAATTTTTTATTAACATTCAAACTTAATTTCTCATATTCTTTATTTATTTAGGATTCTTATTTGTATGGCATATTACCTAAAAAAAATACCATACGATTTATATTGTTCGATTTGCTTTTTTTTTGTCTTTTACTTAAATGTGCATTTCAATGGGAAATTAGAACTAAACTCATTATAAAGAAAAATATGTTTGGATCTGTTAAAATGGATTATTATAGTATATTATATTAGATCAATGTTTTTGGGATAGTATTAGGTTGGTTTTAAATTGAAACGGTCCAGAGTAATGAATTTTTATTTTCTACATTACATTTTTGCCTTTGTTGCCTATAAAACCTGTAAACCTAATACATTATGGTAGAATAGTGAATGTGATTTATTCCTTACAGCTTCAATAATTGTGTGATTCCGAAATCTACTAACGACTTCACAATATAAACACGTACACAGCATATGACTAAAAACATTTTTTATATAAAAAAACATGTATTACAATTCAAGTGATGGCAATAAAAGGTTTCTAGTAACTGGATTGTCTTTTTTATCACACGTGTCCTTCCAACAACAGTCAAAAGATAAAAACTCTTAAATGTTATCTGAATAGTTCTGTTTTCGAAAACGTTAGACGGACGACCGCTATTCTGAGGATATTTTCCGTATCGTTTAGTCGCTTTACAAATGTTGGTATTCAGAACGTTAGTGAGGCGTGAGCCTCTGCAGTATTGTTTTTGGACAAAATATAGACATTGGAATCAGTTGTCAGATCTTGTAAAACATCGTTTTCTTAGTCTTTGTTGTAAATCTATAATAAGTTTATAGATTATTTGTTAAAAATCACGACCTAACATTTTGTTACTGCCCTAAGATATATTTCGTGGACATGGTATACAAATTGTAACAGTCATACTTCTTTGCATATTTTAATCAGTTTAATGCATTTTTTTAGTCTTAACTATAGTAAAAAATATGTTCCCCCACAAGTTTTAAGATATCAAATTAGTCTTACGTTAGTGTTAATTTTTGTTGATAGTAAGTTCAAGTTATTTAAAAGTGTACATCTTGATGCTTCATTATTGTAAATTATTTGTAATATAATTTATATAATATACTAATGTATTCTTTCTTTATCATCTTTAAATTCTTGCCCGAGGTTTAATAATGGATTTATTTCCAATTTAGATGAACGAGTAAAGTATGATACTTTACTTTAAGCTGAAAAGTATCTATGCATCACACTAATTGAATATGTTTATGCTTTGCTTTTAAAACACGAATAATCCTTCCAAAAATACATTAATTAATTAGTTGATGATAAAAAAATGTAAACCCAAGTGAGTGCCTGGGGCAGTTATTAGGCCATGATTTTAATGTAATTTCTGGTACCTTTTGTAAAAAATAATAAGCTTTGCTACAAGCAGTAATCGTAAAGCTCCTTTAAAGCAATGCATTGTATTTATATTTGTACTCCAGTATACGAATAATATATGCTTCACAAAGATTAATTAGGTAATTATATTATTTTTTCCATTATTCCCTAAGCCTTTTTAAGCAAGGTGTTTTATATTTCCATAGTCACTTGACATTTTCCGCACTCCATATCTTTTGCCTTTGCAAATTCTCCCTACTTCCTCAACAACGTGGACCTGTTTTTATCATTCCTTTACCCTTTTTAAGCATGACTTTGTAGTTTTCTATACTAACTTGACATTTCCCATACTCCAGACCGTTTGCCTTTGCAACTTCCCTCCACTTTATCTACGACGTGGACCTGTTTCCATCATTCCTTAAGCCTGTTTAAGCAATGCGTTGTATTGTTCCATAGTCACTTGACATTTCCCACACTCCAGCCATTTTGCCTTTGCAACTTCCCTCCATTTCCTTTACGTCGTGGACCTGTTTCCATCATTCCCTAAGCCTTTTTTAAAGAAAAAAATAGTTGTAAACTTGTTTCAAAACAGTTGTAAACTTGTTTTAAAACGGTTGAAAAACTTGTTTTAAAACAAGTTTTTCAATTGTTTTAATACAAGTTTTAAAACGACTTTTTCAATTGTTTAATACAAGTTTTAAAACAAGTTTTTCAATTTTTTTAAATCAAGTTTTTTAACTGTTTTAAAACAAGTTTACAACTGTTTTAAAACAAGTTTACAACTCTTGTATGCTTAATAAGGCTTAGGGAATGAGGGAAACAGGTCTAAGACGTATAGGAAATGGAGGGAAGTGCAAAGGAAAAGGTGTGGAGTGTGGTAAATGTCAAGTGACTATGGAATTATACAACGCTTTGCCTAAACAGGCTTAACCCCTTTATTAATTAGGTTATTTTGAATAATAACACAATAAGAAAATATGTAAGAAAGATATATCCCGGTATTTGTAGAAAACATTAAATAAAACTTAGTTTTTGTTGTAATTTTTCTGGTTTTCCTATAAATTTTTATTTTCTGATAGCATTATTTGAAACCAAAATGTCATAAAATCAAAAGACATATAGTTTACAATGTAATATTGAATTTAACCTTGATTTATTTGGACGAGGTTATCGTAATATAGCCATTTTAGGGAAACTAATGTTTTGCAGTAAAGTCTTGGGAACACATTAATGTGTTTAAACTAAACGATTTCATCTAAATAGTCCGTGACTAACTAGTGCTGCTACCTAGTACCGCATTGAACAACCATCTGCAGCGCTATCTGTTCGCAATCGGTGGCCTCAGCTTAAATGCCGGTTTTTGACTCCTCAGTCTTCAAGCACAGATAGCCGAGAAGGCTAGGGCGTGTGTCACTTGGCCAGTGGCATTCGTCTGCTCGAGTTCGAATCCCGTCCTGTGTGGCAAACAATTGGTGACCTGTGTGTTTGTAGCGATATACTACAACCACTGGGGCATAGTGAGGTGTTCATAATCCTTGGTTTAGACATACACCTCGAAATCATCGGATTGGGCGAATCTTTTAGCTAATAGTTGTTAGTGTATCCTATGAACATACAGGTTGCTAATGGCCGTTTTGCTATTTTTTAAATAACCTTCCTCCCTTAAATAAGGGATATAAATATCGGTCTAAAGTAGCGGTTTTCTTTACGGTCATCTTTACCCTTTTTAAGCATGACTTTGTAGTATTCTATACTAACTTGACATTTCCCATACTCCAGACCGTTTGCCTTTGCAACTTCCCTCCACTTTATCTACGACGTGGACCTGTTTCCATCATTCCTTAAGCCTGTTTAAGCAAAGCGTTGTATTATTCCATAGTAACTTGACATTTCCCACACTTCAGCCATTTTGCCTTTGCAACTTCCCTCCATTTCCTTTACGTCGTGGACCTGTTTCTATCATACCCTAAGCCTGTTTTAAAGAATAAAATGGTTGTAAACTTGTTTCAAAACAGTTGTAAACTTGTTTTAAAACGGTTAAAAAACTTTTTTTTAAACAAGTTTTTCAATTGTTTTAATACAAGTTTTAAAACGAGTTATTCCATTGTTTAATACAAGTTTTAAAACCAGTTTTTCAATTTTTTTAAATCAAGTTTTTTAACTGTTTTAAAACAAGTTTTAACCGTTTTAAAACAAGTTTAAAACGGACCACCAGACCTTTTGCCTTTTCAACTTCCCTCTACTTCCTCTTCAACGTGGACCTGTTTTTATCATTCCTTTACCCTTTTTAAGCATGACTTTGTAGTATTCTATACTAACTTGACATTTACCATACTCCAGACCGTTTGCCTTTGCAACTTCCCTCCACTTCCTCTACGACTTGGACCTGTTTCCATCATTCCCTAAGCCTTTTTTAAAGAATAAAACAGTTGTAAACTTGTTTCAAAACAGTTGTAAACTTGTTTCAAAACAGTTGTAAACTTTGTTTCAAAACAGTTGTAAACTTTTTTTAAAACGGTTAAAAAACTTGTTTTAAAACAAGTTTTTCAATTGTTTTAATACATGTTTTAAAACGAGTTTTTCAATTGTTTTAATACAAGTTTTAAAACGAGTTTTTTAATTGTTTTAAAACAAGTTTTTTAACTGTTTTAAAACAAGTTTTTAACCGTTTTAAACCAAGTTTAAAACAGACCTCCAGACCTTTTGCCTTTGCAACTTCCCCCTACTTCCTCTACAACGTGGACCTGTTTTTATCATTCCTTTACCCTTTTTAAGCATGACTTTGTAGTATTCTATACTAACTTGACATTTCCCATACTCCAGACCGTTTGCCTATGCAACTTCCCTCCACTTTATCTACGACGTGGACCTGTTTCCATCATTCCTTAAGCCTGTTTAAGCAAGGCGTTGTATTATTCCATAGTCACTTGACATTTCCCACACTCCAGCCATTTTGCCTTTGCAACTTCCCTCCATTTCCTTTACGTCGTGGACCTGTTTCCATCATTCCCTAAGCCTTTTTAAAAGAATAAAACAGTTATAAACTTGTTTCAAAACAGTTGTAAACTTGTTTTAAAACTGTTAAAAAACTTGTTTTAATAAAAGTTTTAAAATGAGTTTTTCAATTGTTTTAATACAAGTTTTAAAACAAGTTTTTCAATTGTTTTGAAAGAGGTTTTTTAATTGTATTAAAACAAATTTTTTACCGTTTTAAAACAAGTTTACAACTGTTTTAAAACAAGTTTACAACTCTTTTATGCTTAATAAGGCTTAGGGAATGAGGGAAACAGGTCTAAGACGTATAGGAAATGGAGGGAAGTGCAAAGGCAAAAGGTGTGGAGTGTGGTAAATGTCAAGTGACTATGGAATTATACAACGCTTTGCCTAAACAGGCTTAACCCCTTTATTAATTAGGTTATTTTGAATAATAACACAATAAGAAAATATGTAAGAAAGATACATCCCGGTATTTGTAGTAAACATTAAATAAAACTTAGTTTTTGTTGTAATTTTTCTGGTTTTCCTATAAATTGTTATTTTCTGATAGCATTATTTGAAACCAAAATGTCATAAAATCAAAAGACATATAGTTTACAATGTAATATTGAATTTAACCTTGATTTAGTTGGACGAGGTTATCGTAATATAGCCATTTTAGGGAAACTAATGTTTTGCAGTAAAGTCTTGGGAACACATTAATGTGTTTAAACTAAACGATTTCATCTAAATAGTCCGTGACTAACTGGTGCTGCTACCTAGTACCGCATTGAACAACCATCTGCAGCGCTATCTGTTCGCAATCGGTGGCCTCAGCTTAAATACCGGTTTTTGACTCCTCAGTCTTCAAGCACAGATAGCCGAGAAGGCTAGGGCGTGTGTCACTTGGCCAGTGGCATTCGTCTGCTCGGGTTCGAATCCCGTCCTGTGTGGCAAATAATTGGTGACCTGTGTGTTTGTAGCGATATACTACAACCACTGGGGCATAGTGAGGTGTTCATAATCCTTGGTTTAGACATACACCTCGAAATCATCGGATTGGGCGAATCTTTTAGCTAAGTGGTTGTTAGTGTATCCTATGAACATACAGGTTGCTAATGGCCGTTTTGCTATTTTTATAAATAAATATCGGTCTAAAGTCGTGGTTTTACTCCCTAGGCGGTAAAAATACTTTTTAAGCTATAGTGAGTAGTTTAAAGGTTACCTGGAGTAAACAGTTGTAAATCTTGATTGTAAGGAAATCACATGGATCGAAATTATTCATCGATTGATTTATTATTATTTTTAGTATTATTTTGCTTATTGTTATTGTTGCATTCTTATCAATTGTTTGACATATCTACGGTATGTACAGTGGCACAATCCTAATATATTAATGATTGAATGTCATTAATGTCGTATATTAATTGTTGATGTATATTAATGTCGTTCACATCCTTACATGAAAAATAATTTCGTTATCTAGCTTGGTTTGTTCATTAATTATGCATTATGGCGGAAATATAGCTTATCACAAGAGAAAAGCGTGTTTTTTCAACCCTCGCTCATTTTTCAAATTCGGTTTTGGCTCAATAGTGAAACTTAAGCTCGGTTAAAAAGTAGTCGCAACACACTATAGTAATGAAACATACTATTAAAACACATAATACACTAAATTGTTAAATATGTGAGAAAAACCTTACACAATAAAATACATACAATGCCAATAATAGCTACTGAGTCGACAAACGATTTTAATTTACGAATTGATATAAAAAAAAACAATTAAACCATCCAATGGAAACATTGACAAAGTTATCTGTCAACAAAGAGGAAAATCAACCATTTTGATATTCGTTTTATTGGTTGTCAGTTTTAGTTGTCAATCCTATTTGTTGGGATTCGGTTGCCCTTGCTTCTTGCTTTTAGAAACGAGGTTTTAATATTGTGACGCTGTTGGCATTACACATGTTTTGGAGGTAACAAAATTTGTTCACTTCTGTTTTCATTTGAATCATTGTTTTATAAACTAAATTGTTTTATATCTAAATCTAATGCAAGTTCTAGCACAGTATGAGTTAGCGTCAATCGTCACGTCGTAACTTTAAGAGCCATTTGTTAATCATCTGTCCTTGGATCAACATGACCAACAGTTTTTTTTTTAATCTACGTCAAATAATAAATTTTGATTATGACAATTTGGCATAAAGTTAAACTAGCAAGTGCATCTACCCGCTAAAGTGGTTTTAAACATGTAAATTCGTCCTTTACTCTCAAGACAAGAGGCAAAGAGGACTTAGATATTTAAGTACCCCTTTTTCACATTTAAGTTATATTTATTTTAACATGTAAACGAACTTGAACGTCCATGCCAATTGTTATGAAACTATGTTTCCCAATTTTTCTTATATTTTTTGTATAGAATTTCATATCTTAGATAAAAGTTAAAATGAATTCTAAAGGTTCTGTTAGCTTTAACATTTTAATCTCAACCTCAGCCAAACTTGAATTTAAATCGTTAAATTAACTATACACAGCAACACTTACTAGCCTGCTATGTCTTATGTGTTTAATAAAGGAGAAGCTCAAGAACCTTAACTTTTTTAATAGTTAAATAAGTACAAACATATATTAAAAATACCCCCGCCGCAGCAAACCTGCCGACTAAGCGAATTTCCATTTGTCTGAATTGATTTTCAGTTAAATATATTTTAATAACATTAGGTTTAACGAGTACCTAGGTTTGCTGCTACAAGGAAACTAATAAAGTGTGTTTTTAAGTAAAATATTGATAGCTTAGTACAAAATAAATAAATTTGCCAAGTTTGATCAAAATATATTCATAAACAAGCAAACTACAACATTTGACAATATTCTCCATAAGAATAACATGGGAATTTTAAATTTACATTTTTTTTTAATTTTCTCCGTTACTAATAATCGAACAAAAATACTTTTATATACTAAATTATTTGTTTTTTTAAGCTCTTTAAAAATGTCTAAAGAGAAATTTTGAAATTTTGTGTTTTGAGGGTCAAAAGTGAGAAAAACCAATTTTTACCCCATAAAACCCCCCGTAAAGCCCCGTTCCCATGGTCCGATCGTGCTGGTTCGCGAACTCATTCAAGTTTATCCCGCTTTACACCTTTAAACCAAATTTCATCAAAATCGGACAAAAATTACTCAAGTTATCGCGTTCACGGACGTATATATATATATATATATATATATATATATATATATATATATATATATATATATATATACATATATGAAAATTTTAACGAATAGTGTTTTTGGCCTCTGGGGACATCAAAATTAAAAAGTTAATCGGTCTCGGGTCTAGGTCTTACCGTGCCACCTACGGTAATAGCTACTTCCCTATAGGGAAATTCGCTAAAACATGTTATGAAGCTTAAACTTATTCATACACACTGTAAAATTCCCACCTTTATGACACGTTTCAAAACTGGGCATTTTAGGTATATTTATTTGTATGATATAAATTTCATATTTTCACCACACGCAGAGACAGCATCAACATATTATTTTTACCTTAAAACGTCAAAAAAGAAGATAAATCAATCTCATTGATTATACTTTATATCAAATACTATCTCATGAAAGTCAACTGAGTATTTTTTGTTCTAAATAACTGAACCGGCAAATTTCCTCTTGATTGCAGTCGTAAATAACTAGTAACTCTCTAATACCTTTTTTTTTAGTGTTGTAGAAACTAGGATTTTTTATGTGGTAATAGTTTACACTGGAAAAGGTTAGAGTTTATGAATGAAAACTGTGTACAGGAATATCAACTTCTAAAATAATTGCTTGATTGTATCTTGGTTCAGTGAAAGTTTGTTTGGTAACGTTTGATTATTTATACTAATAAGTTAACATTTTAACTTGGAGGTTTGCTTTTAAAAATTATAAATCTAACTGTTTTGAAAGAAATGAGCATGAATAAATTCAGAAAATCAATATCGATACATTTTTCTGTCATTCACTTGTGCCAAAAGAAATATTGAAGAAAAAACATTATGCACACAAAAGACCTTTCTAAATAACGTTCAGACAACTGTTTTTGTCGATATTTAGTTTTCAGAAAATGAGTAATATCAAATAGGAAAATGTATCTCAAATTTTTAAATAGAATTCAAATCAAATTTGTAATATGTTTTACTTATTTAGGTTTCTTATTTGTATGCCATGTTAGACAAAACATGTTTTAGGGATAGTATTAAGTCGGTTTTAAATTGAAACAGTCCAGAGTAATCAATTTTTATTTTTTTACATTACATTTGATTTTGTTGACCTGTAAACCTAATTAAATTATAGTAGAATAGTGAATCTAATTTATTCTTTACAATTTTAAATAATTGTGTGATTCCGAAACCTACCAACAACTTCATAATATAACACGTACACAACAAATGACTACTAATTTTCTTTAACATGTATTACAATTCAAGTGATGGCAATAAATTGTTTCTAGTAACTGAATTGTATTTTTTATCATATTGTGTCCTTCGAACAACAGCCAAAACATAAAAACTCTTAAATTTTATCTGAATAGTTCTGTTTTAGAAAAAGTTAGACAGACGACCGTTATTCTGAGGACATTTTCCGTATCGTTTAGTCGTTCTACAAATGTTTGTATTCAGAACGTTACTGAGGCATGAGCCTGGAATATTGTTTTTGGGACGGAATATAGACCATCGAATTGGTTGTCAGATCTTGTAAAACGTCGTTTGCTTAGTCTTTGTTGTAAATCTATAATAAGCTTATAAATTATTTGTTAAAAATCAAGACCTTACATTTTGTTACTGCCCTAAGATACGTATCGTGAACATGATAAAATAATTGTGACAATCATACATCTTCACATAATTTAATCAGTTTAATCCATTTTTTTTAGCCTTAACTATAGTCAAAAATATGTTTCCCCAAAACTTTTAAATATCAAATTAGTCTTAAGTTAATTTTTTAAGGTAAGTTAAAGTTATTCAAAAGTTTATATCTTGATGGTTTATTATTTTAGTTTATTTGTAAAAACCATTAAATAATATACTATTTATTTATATTCTTTCTTTGTAATCTTTAAATTCTTCCCCGAGGTTTAAGAATGGATTTATTTACAATTTAGATAAACGAGTAAAGTTTGATACTTTAATTTAAGCTGAAAAGTATTGTATGCATTACACAAATTGAATATGTTTATGCTTTGCTTTTAAAACACGAATAATCCTTCTAAAAATACATTAATTAATTAGTTGATGAGAAAATAACGTAAACTTAAGTGCCTGGGGCAGTTATAAGGTTATGATTTTAATGCCATTCCTCGGAGCTTAAAAGCTTGTAAAAAATAATAAGCTTCGCTACCAGCAGTAATCGTAATGCCCCTTTAAAGCAACGAAACCAGGATCTAAATTTATATTTGTACTCCATTACTCCTTTTATCTATGATTATATGAATAATATAAGCTTCACAAAGATTAATTATTTTCTCGATATTATGTAAGTATTGCGTGTTTAAATAAGTGGGTGTATGAATACGTGATCTACACTTTATTAATCGACAGAATATTTTTTTAAATGTAATAAGTAATGTTACTTCCAGCTATAACGTTTCGTTGTAATAATGAGTGAATGTAAGATACCAAATTGAAAGCTCACAACCTAATAGAAAGCTGTGAAGATCAAAGAATTAACTGAGAACTATTTAAATAAATTCTTAATTTTTTATTATTTATTCACCCTGAGAATGTTTAATTCGTCAGTGGAGTACACAGAAAACATCGGCAGTGTGTGTGCATTTGGCCTCATCGCCACCTTTTTTTATGCCAAAAAGAAAAATTTAGTGTTATCTTTATAATAATTGTATTGTTTATAACTAATTTTCATTCACACCGTAGGGTTAACTGTGATTAATAATATGAGTTTGTAAAAAATATATAACGGTAAGAAACGATGAATACAGTGTTGCATTATATTACCTTTGGAGGTATGGACCTACATGAGTGAAGGATAAATATGACAGCTGTTTAATTTAGGCAAAAGATTATTTTTATTGTAACAATGTCAATTACATGTATGTTTAATCATGATAAACGATTCTATTCGATTTTTTTCTATAACTATATTATTAGGCAAGCATGTTTATTTAAAACCTTTTTTCACAGCTCGTGTGCATCGCAGGCAAAAACTAATTTTAGAAAGATATTTTTCTGTAGTTATGCAGATTCGATTTAAATATTAAAATAGGCTCAAATATAAGCACAAAAAATTGATTACAAATTTCAAAAAAATTAAACATGTGCTTCACGGGTTGCCATGCTGGTGACGAAATAGCAACGAAATATAAACAGAAAATCAAATGCCAATCACATGTTTTATTTACAGTGTGGTGTGAAAAAAGAGAAGCTTGTACCTACCTACCTTTGAATTACAACTAGACATTCCTTCGCCATGTTAAAGTTTTTGCCAGTTTTAATAAAATGCGTCGTAGTTGATGTGAGCCACCAATAGATTGCACGGATCTAAATGACTAACATCTGTCGAATACACGATGTTTTTTACCAAGTCAAACTTATGGAATGACGTATTATGAGCTATAGCAACTGTTATGACCCATCAACTTTGTCAGCAACAAAAAATTAGGAAGAAAATATAATTTTATACACGCCTTCTGTGACTGGCTCACATAGCTACATGTTTTTAATTAAAAAATTAGGAAAGTTGGTCAATATAGATGGGATCTCTACTTCAGTATCTAATAGTCAATGAATATACATTACATATTTTTGGTCGAGTTTTTGACCACTGGGAGACCACTAGTACTATGAAATAGAGCGAGATACATTGTGTTGTGATTTAAATACCACCTTTTTAAACTGTGGATTTATGGTCTATATAACTTATGCATTTATAGTTAGGGCTTTTGAGCTAGAACACAAAGTTTGTGAAAATATAAATTCTTAAAGAATGTAGTTAGGGCAACATTTACTGTATAGTACAATCTGGTTGAAAAACCCCTTACTAAAGTGCTATCTTTATTTATGGCCAACTTTAATACATTACTTTAGTAAAATTAAATATTTTCTTTAATGCAAGTTGTGAGTCATTCAACTAACATACTAACTTTTAAGCTCTATCAAATATATTTTTCAAATGACTTAATCTTTCTTAAAATATTATGAATTATGCTTCAAAACCTAACAAATGCAATGCAGCCATTAACCAGTGGGAGAGAAAGAACATCTGCAAAGGAACAAAGTAAAGAAACAAGAAACCAAGAAATACTGACCCATGAGACTAAGCTGCTGTTTTACTGGTTATATACCAACAGTGACTCTCAATTTGCAGGTCAAGGGTTATGTCTTAACCCAATATTTGAGTTTCTTGCCTCCTAATGTTATACTATTTAAATTTACATTTACATTTAATTTTAAAATAAAAATAGTTAAGCCTCCAAAAACACTTAGGAAACCATTGCAATGTATTCTTTTATTGGTGGGGACATTACATTAAAAAAGTAATCAATATATTTCCACCGTTTCTTTTGTAAATGATTTTATGTTTTATTCTATTGGATATGATACATGGCAATGAAACTGTAAACGTAGTTAGTATTTTAAATACGAATACAAAAGGCGAAATTCTAAATTTAACTAAATTGTTTAATCTTGACGTAGCCATTATTTAAATTGGTACTCAATGTTTCTTACAGACATTATTAGAACATATTCGGTGCCATGGTACACCACTTTCTTCAAGGCTTTAGAAAACGTTACAGGGAACTGCAATATTTAAAACATATCGTCAGTGTTAACATAATTTACATCTAAACCCCAACTTCATTTACCTTTGCCAAGTATCGTAAAGTTGATTTTCAAACATTAGTATAGTGGTCAAAGGATAGTTTTTTACTTATGTCACTGGTATTATATTTCAAGGTTTCATCGGAATTTATATAATAAATTAAGGGATATCAGGTGTGATAGAAGTTTAAATATTTACAAACTGAGCCTATCAGTTAGCGCTGTAATTTACTGAATACAGCAGCTGTTACAAAAATTTATCGACCTCCTGAGATAGTGGGTACATTAATTTAGTTTTGCCATGGATAAGTGAAAGATTTATTGGTAAAACAAAACCATTCGTCCATAAACTTGTCCTTTGAACCTATATTTTATTTTATTCACCTGCAAACTTTATTTGTAAATATAATAAGTCTTTTGTTAGGGTCACGCTATACAGAGTAAAATATAATTTTACCTTGAGGGAAAATTATATTTAGTTTTTAATTATTTTTTTGCAATTGAAGTATGTTTATTTGATTCAAACTTTGCTATAGAATCGTCTTCTTGTAGTTTAGATCTTGATATAAGTTCAAACTAAAAGTAACAGTTCATCAGTCTGTAAAACGTCGTTCATCATTCATGCTCTTTTTTAGTAAAAGCTGCCATTATTATTTTTGATTGCGCTGGAGACGTTGGAGATATTAAAATCGTTTGCTTAATAGGATGTGTAACATAGAAGAAATATATGAACAATCATTTTGCAGCATTCAAGCTTATTTTAGACACATAAAGCATAGAATTACTTCGACACTAGAAGCACAAAATACATAGTGATTGTATGATTTCTTTTTCATATTTGTTACATGATTAAAAAGGTGATACATACAGATTTATACTGTAATTACACTAAACATTTATCGGAGTAGTCAAACAATTTGTATAACACAAAGTTTAACTGAGTTAGGAGTTGTTCACTTCAAGTTTGTTGGACAATGAAACAATCCGATTGGCTTCTGGGGATTTACCAACAATTATCATGTTGACTATACAATGTTGCTATTAGAGCGAATAGCTTGTTGTGAGCAACCGGGATATTAAACAATTTTTAATACCGGTATTATAAATAATTTTATTTCTTATAACTTTGATATATTAAAGGAGCTGCTGAAATACTATATATGCATTTATAAAGTAAAATACTTTAAGTCCCCGATGTGGTCTGGATTATGATTTGTCCCTTAGTATCAGATAAAACCAGATCAAATGGACATACATGAAACTGCTTTGTGTGATACTAAATTGCAGACATTTATTTTAAACTGATGGACATAATATTATCAATACTTTGATTTATTTATTATAAAATGCTGTCAGGAAGAACCTGAATAAGCTTTAGTGAACACAAACTTTTAATTGTGCCTTAAACCTCAAGTTAGCAAACAAAAATAAAGCTAGTGTTAAGTCTTTCAAAAACATTGGAAAAAGTTAGATTGGCTCGAATCGATGCTGAGGGTTAGAACCTTTGGAGTGCAATTTTTTAGAGACTGAAATCGCAATCTGTAGAAGTGAAAAAAGAAGAAAAGTACAACAATTATTGCTCTGTTCGGAATTTCCCTGTGCTTGATTGTTTTAACTTTATATAAAAGCACAAAGATGTTAGCAGAAAAGTGATTTAATTGATGAACTCCAATCCAACCGACTTAGTATAATCCATAGAAATTATTACAATAAGTAAATTGTACTTTTACATATTTACTTAAAGCGTTTACCTGAAAATATTTGATAACACCTTATACAACTTTTCATTCGTTGGTTAGTAATGAATTTAATAACGAATTATACTTAAGAATTTAGGGTTCTGATCAAAAACAAATCAATATTTATATCGTATTTTAATTAGTTACGTTATCAAGCTATAACTTATACTAGAGATAATTTAATGTTGGAACAAAATCCACAGTTGTTTGGAGGTAGAGCATACAAAATGACATATTTGTAAAATGTGATTAAATGCAGGCCTATTTATTTAATTGTTGCTTGTCTGGTTATCTTTTTCTATTTAGAGTTTATAGATACTGCAATATAGAGGTATACGAAATGTTTTATTTTATAGGTTATTACTATCAAATCATAGAATCATTGGACATAAGCTTTATCCATCCTATCGTAATGAGGGGAAAAATTCCTAAGAAATCACAAATATTTACCTCATATGGTAATTGCTCATAAAATATAATCAAGGGGATATTATTAAAAAAATATGTTTTAGATTATGTATTAGTAAATTATTTAAGCTATTAAAAAATAACATTTTTCAACAAAAATGATTGCACGTCTTAAAATTCATTTAAGCTGGTAGTTCATATTCGAATGAATAGGATGATGTAGTAAAAACATGGAAAATGTTAACTGTATCTAAACATACGATGTTTTCCATATTCATGTTTGTTCTGTTACGTTTGTAAATCAAAATACAAATAGTGAACTAAGGTCTTTCTAAATTAAACTTGCGTTCAATGTAAACTTGTTAAATAGAGAAGTTTGTTTTACTCGTTCAACATTTCGATCGTTCGAATAAAGAATGATTATCTTTTTTAATAAATAACGCAGGAAAGGTTTATTTGAAATTAGTATCATCATGTAAAAAAATAAAATCAAGGGTTCGAACATATAATGTGAGGGAGCATTAAGGATTGGTTTTTGTGTGACATTTTCTGTGACTATGGGCAGAAAACGTTTTAAAAAACGTGTATTGTGTTTGTAATTGTTTCAGATGTCTTTAGTGCCATATTTTATGACGTATCTACCAACAGAATCGACCTGATGATTTGGCGGTCGTCACGAAGCATGTAGCATCAGTAACATTTAGGGATATTGTAAGGTAATGAAAATTCTTGATATTAGTCTCGTAACTTTTTTAGAATCAAATTAATTGGGAAGCCAATAGTTGTGTTAGTATTTTTATTTATCTTCACTTTTAAAAATTTAAATGCTAAAAGGTAAAAAAAACAGTTGAGTTGCAAATTGTAAATATTTACCAGAGGCTATTATAGTAGATAAAAAAAATGGTTGACATACTTTTTTAAATATATGGTGAAATATCAAAATCAAGTTATTTTTTGTGTTAAACTTTTACTTATAATGCTGAGAATATTATTTTGTACACAGAGGATACGCGTCCGGTAACCAGACGTGGATTAGGCGTCCGGTAGGGGGTCCCGGAACGCCATTACCACAATGATACGATGATCAGCCATCAGTGTTCGTGGTGTAGTGGGTAGAGTGCCCGACTGATATGCGAGAGGTCCCCGGTTCGAAACCTCTCGGTAACTATAACTTTTTGTCACAGATTTTGCTTTGAATGTAATTTCTTCTTAACTGTACATCTTTTGTTAGAATTTTTGGCATTTATAATTTTATGTTATGAAGAGAATTGAACCTTCATTTGATTTTTTTCACTATCAGCAAGTTTGGTTGGTTAGGTTAGGTTATGACAGTAACTGCCGGACGCCTAATCCACGTCCGGTTACCGGACGCGTATCCTCTGCGTATTTTATAGTTCCAGCCATAACATTATTAGGATCTTGCCTATTTCATGAAGAGTAAATATTGATAAAATCATATAAAATCCACACATAGGTATATTTTCATATAAACCGATAGATACATAAATATCGTTACTTAATAGCATGCAATCGTACCTCCTCTACCTATAATGGCGTCTCATAACAGTTATATTACCGTCACAGGGTCAACTCAATATCCTGTCCAGAGATATATGGTGATCCCTTTATAGTATAACAGATGAGACGTTTAACTGTGTTATTGGCTAAACTATTATATATATCAACGTGTATACCTTGGACAAAGGACTTCTGCATTTGATCCTGCATTCAATCTGAGGTGATTCATCATAAATATTTCTACTTTAGGAAAATTTTTACTTTAGAGCAAAAGCTTAAGCCATCAATATGGTATATATCTACTAAATAGAAGTGTTATTCACCAGAGGCCAAATTGAGGCCAAAGCTTGTTTAAACCAACTCAAGCCAAAGAATTTATCTCTGTAGGTTTGTCCTATTATAGTAAATTTAAAATCCTATAACAAACAAATTGACATCTTATTAGCTGAACAAGATAGTAAATAACCAAGTAATTATACAGGGTGTTTTTTTTTTTTAACTTGCATCTTTATTTATGTAAAAACCGCAATAGATAGAAATATGCAGTTTGCGGGAATCATCTATTGACGTAGGGGGCCCAATTGTTTTGAATTCAACGTTACATTCACATTCCCCCCCTTTCCCTTCCTGCCCCCAACTTATTTTTTTTAAATAGCAAAGTACCTCTTGTGACATTTTAAATGAAAGAGCATGAAAAAAGAAAATTTTTGGTGAAAAAAAAATTAAAATCGGCTCATGAATTTGTGAGATAATCCCCCCCTTTTTCCCCTACCCATCAGTTGTTTTTTAATAGCAAGGTACCCGCCCTTGTGACATATCAAATGAAAAATAAATTTCACCAAAAATTTTCTTTTTTCATGCTCTTTCATTTGATATGTCACAAGGGGTACTTTGCTATTAAAAAAAAATCAAATTCCGGGGAAGGGGGGGGGGAAATATCTCGCAAATTTATGAACCGATTTTTAATTTTTTTCATCAAACATTTTCTTTTTTCATGCTCTTTCATTTGATATGTCACAAGGGTCACCTTGCTATTTAAAAAAAATAAGTTGGGGGCAGGGGGGGAAAGGGGATGAATGTGAATGTAACGTTGAATTCAAAACAATTGGGCCCCCTACGTCAATAGATGATTCCCGCAAACTGCATATTTCTATCTATTGCGGTTTTTACATAAATAAAGATGCAAGTTTTTAAAAAAACACCCTGTATATTTACCTGATTATTTAGCCTAAAACGTGATAGTTGTGAATGTGAATATAGATTTAGGAATGAAAATAAATCAACAGAAGAAGATAAGACTTGAATCTGCTCTAAGGATCTGTTTAAAACACGACTTGACGTTCACATTTTCAGTTACACAGATATAAGAGTATATGCAACTTTTGAGCACCATGGTCCATACGGATAACTTATATTGAGGGAAAGGTAGGAGAAGCCTGAGGTTATGGTTCTACTAGGGTAATCCGTGATACTGCATTAACCAGTAAAGTGATCTTGTCAGTCCACTCAAACATAATTAGTTATTAGCTCAACCTCTAATAATAATGCAATAGCTGTTCCGCAGCAAACCTTCGGCGTAGTATTATACTTTTGTATTAAATGTTATGATTTTTACTCTAGCTATTGTGCTAATGAACATTTATATGGTCGAAAACAAATATGACAAATCAGGAAATTCATATATGATTTTTAGAATTAGAAAATATTATCCTACGCTTTTTGCCTTGTATGTTTTTTTTAAATCCCTGAAACATAATTCTCAAGACTTCCAGACCAACTCTTTGTTATAAGTAGCTTAGGTTGGACTGTGATAAACGACATAAGCTTTTGAGTTATTGGCGCTACCTTGATACTGTAGTACTTTGGCTGAGTTACTAGACACAACAAGCCGCAATTTATAACTTATAAAACATTCCATAGCTTAGATCTATGAACATGATCTAATATAAAAACTAATTCACATCACTTTCTGATTATGGAAAACTGGACGAAAAAATTGAACCTGTTTTGAAACTCGCTTGAGAAAATATTTAAATCGCCTTTTTTGTTCATGATGTGGCATTATTACGTTTTTCCTTTTTTTCGCTCAATAAATATAATAACCTTGGCATTTTTGGAAAAGTTTTAATGACTATTTATTGTATTTTTCAGGGATCGTTAATAATTTTGGTAGCATTTGATCTTATTTGGCAAGAGGTGAGTTCAAATTATTCGCCTGTTTTCTTTAAAATGATCCTCATTGAAT
Source organism: Macrosteles quadrilineatus (assembly GCF_028750875.1). NCBI lineage: Eukaryota > Metazoa > Arthropoda > Insecta > Hemiptera > Cicadellidae > Macrosteles > Macrosteles quadrilineatus. The sequence continues at coordinate 74,819,769 of NW_026542602.1, read as the reverse complement.
TCTTTGATTTGTAAGATATTATTCATCAACAACAGTAATATATTTTTTATTTACGATGATTAAAATAAATTATAATATTTTATAACTTTTAATTATTTCATTGATAGAAATTCAGATTTTGCAAACAAGCAAATGAAAGCTTCTACATTAATGGGTTGATTTTACAGGTTTTCCAATAATATATTTTGTTACATTTTCATTGGACGTTTGATTGTCTTTTTTAAATGTATTTAATCTTTATTTTGAATTTAAAACCCTTAAGATAAACAATATACATTAGCCATAACAAATACTAATCAGGAAAGCTTGGCAGTTAAAATAACTCATAAGCAAACTATGATTTAATGAAGAACACAATTAGATTTCAAGATCAGACTAAACAAATAATTAAAATATCTCGTGTTAAACCCATTCCATTTCCGCTTACTCCACAAACCACACAGCTTCACCCCATCAATCCAAGAGGGACAACATGCGTTTTCATGAGACACTAAGACTTGTTGCTCGACCTGAGTAAAAGATTAGATTTTTTAGAAATATTGTTTATGTCGATTAATACGTTATCAAAAGATATTTTGTATTTTTACTTTACTATGTAACTTACCTAATATGGAAATATATTTGAACATACCTTGACAAGTTAAAATATAACCAAATTGGTTATGGAAATAGCTTTAGGATACAAAATAATTATAGCTGCAAAGACACATTTTCAAACCAATCACAAAAGTTAACATGTCGTGCTTAATAGAGGTTTTTGCTGAATGCTATTGAACAGAGGATGCTCTAAGACTTAACTAATGATTTCTCCCGAAAAATTCTTGGTCCCTGGTACCATATGATAACAGATAAGTACTTTTATCTATAATATGATTAAACGTTCATGTTATAGTCAGTAATTATCAAGTGTTACGTGAGAAACTCGTTAAAGTTGTAGACTATAAAGTAAATCTATAAAAGAGATACATAAGACCACTACATTTGTTAAATTAACATCACTCAAAAAAACTATATGCATAAGCCCAAAACATATGCAGTCTATAATACTTCCATAATTCATCAAACTTAATTTTGTAAAATAAATATCTTTTTAGCATTTATAAAAATCTTTTATCACGCTGCTTCTAAAATGGCTGTTTTCTACACATTCATTGTCAAGCTAACTTAGGTATTGATCCAGGGTGATTGATACAAGTGTGCCAGCTGTTTTATTCCAAAGTTATAAGAGATATTAAAAAAGTTTTAAACTGTAACTGCCCTAGATTTTGATTTACAAAATGTTGGTCAAGTTGAAAAACTAATTTTTTCCGCCGTTTTTCCAATATGTCCGCCAACTTTGATTTTTCTTATAGAAGACCACATACTTTATGAATTTTTTTTTAAGTAAATGCCATTTAATCACGTTTTTATTCTTGGCATTTTTTCTCTAAAGATTACTCATTTAGCAGCTACAGCCCGTGTAAACTAAGACAAAATGACTTGCAGTGTGTACATTCTACGCCATATAGATCCTAAATAAGTACGTTAAGGGAGAAAATGGTATGTTTAAATAAGTCTTAAAATTGCATCTGCATTCTAAAAACCTCATAAAATACATACTTTTCTTATTATAAAATTTTTTGCCATTTGAAAAATCGCGGAAATTTTTGAAATAATGGAATCAATTTTTTTGTTTCTAATGTTTTGTAAGAATGTAGATGCAATTTTTAAGACTTATATACAGCTAGCATTTTCTCTCTAAACCTACTCTTATAGGAACTACATGGCGCAGAAAGTACACTGCAAGTCATTGTTTCTTAGTTACCTAAATGAGTAGTCTTAGAGAAAAAATTCCGATTATAAAAACGTTTTTAAATAACATTTACTTCCAATTTTCGTACTATACATTATAACTAATGACTATGACCCATTAGTTGTGTATCAGATTTTTTACATACATAAAAATTAAATACTGATAAACTTCCAAGTACATAAATCTGACATGCCTCATACTTTGAACTTACAGTTAATAAATCTTTATATAGTTGAAAAACTGACCTTAGAGCTTCTTAAAGGACCCTAGAGCTTTTACCAGGAACTCCTTTCAAAACACAATGTGACCAATGTGCCGTGAGAGTGAGAATCTCTGGAAGCTATCTCTCTCAAAGACCACCCATTCAACTACAATAAATCACAAAGAATGGGAAAAGTTCTTCAAAACTGTTAAAACATGTTGTAAAGTGTATTATATTTATTTAGTAATAACTGTAACACACAAATATTTGATATTTTTCCATTTTTTCTTGATACCCAAAACGATAAACGTTTAAAGTTTTGGTTGGCTTGGCTTTTAATGGACTGTTGAATAAGAATTTAAGTATTTTAAACCTCTAATTGAAGATTCGTTTTGTCAAGGTAAACAATTGTAAAAAAAATATTATTACAAATTAATATTGTTACTTTATAACATTTGTTTATGATAAAATTGCTTTTTTGGGGAAACTGGGTTTATTGTTAGTAGAAAAACTTTCTCTGTAAAAAAACTGTAGAGTGACTTGCAATGATAACTGCCCCAGGCACCTAGCTTGTCACGTTTTCGTTTTACTCAGATATTTAATTTAAGTTTCTCTTTGGGCAACCGGTTTTTTGAGTAGTTTATACATTTTTTTTTGTTCAGAGTAATGCTACCATAACAAAAGTGACCTCTAACAAATACAATCTTACTATGTATAATATTACAAATAAGAAAAATTTGATGATTGTGAGTAGACCTACGTCATATAATCAATCAAAATAAATCTTTCCGACCAATTAAGCTAAAATATTGCTGGGATAGAGGATATACAGATGGAAATACCAAAAAGGTTTTCGCAAAACTTTCCTAGGACTACGCCTAACTGTCTTTTTTAAGTTCCCATGCTATTTTCATGAATACAGAAATTTGTGGGGAGTGAGCTGGTCGAACGGTTAGAGCGCGGGACCTCAGTCCATGGGTTCCCGGGTTCAATTCCACCAATGGATTTTATTTAAGTGATAATGCCGCAACCCTAGGTCTAGCCTGAAGTAATGTGAACAACAATCCGGTTATCTGAAGTGATGTGGGTAAGATTCTGACCGTGAACAATGCCTAAAGTCACTACGTCACTGTGACGTCATCATTGCCCAGGGGTAAGATTCCGCTAGCTTATGACAGTGAGGTAGCCACAGGCCATTAGCTACAAGTCTCCGGTGGAGCTGAAGATGAATGTTAAAGACGTGAACGGCAAAGTCTGCACCATTAATTTTCGTCAGGGCATCTTCCACCGCCATTTCCTTCTTGTCAACCAAAAATCTTCCTATATTTTGAGATCGATGGATGTGTTTCTACATTTTATGAAGGTGCTGGTAACGTGTATGTGTGTGTTTTCGACTGGTTTTCATATTGTTAGTGACTGTTTGTGATCTTCTTTACAATTATATATGCTTTAATCTATATATAAATAGGCCAGCGTGATTCTTTTTAACCTTTTTTCTCAGGTTGTGTGCATCGTAAGACAAATCTACTGTAAGAAATACTGTTGGAAAGCTATTTCCCTGTAGATGGTTAGAGTAGGTCAGTGAACAGCGAGCTTTGTAATAAGTGTAAGTGTGAGCTTTGTAATAAGCTTTTATAATAAGTGATCGAATTAAAATCTTTGTATAGCAGAGATTAGCTTTTGCGCCCAATCTATTAAGAAATAACATCATCCAATATCTCTGGTTTGGTTTTTCGAAAACCTGCATTTCATATTTTTACTGATGTCTTTGGTTACCTGGTTTAGTGTTAAAGCTTTTTACAAACGCACCAGGATGGTTTTAATCATTTTTTTTAATCCGGCATGTCGGCCTGCTGTAATTGATTTTCAGTTTAGTTCAGTTTAAATTCGCTTTCAATCAGTATATCAAACTAATTTGCCAAAAACACGAAGACAAAACATTTATAAATACATCACAAAATTCATTATTGCGGAGAAAAACTCAACCTATCAACCATAATTGTTATGAACGACTTTAATAAAAGTGTTTAGTGAAACACTTTACGGCATTGCATTCGAACCAATTTAACATCTTCTTTTATTGAAACCCCAAAACACATCTCACTACGTTTTCATTTATATATTTAATAAATAACCACTTGTTTTGTTTATTTTATGCCAGTAAACATAGCAGTATCAATAGCATTGAACTGAGAGTTGGTGTTCAAATTTAATTTGAATTGACTAAAATATGGTGTGACATGATTTACAATAGGTGTATGGCTTAATCTGTTGATTCATGATTAGGTTATGTCATTTTAGTAGTTTTATTCCATCCATAACATCATAAGGATGGAAATTATTATAGTTAAACGTTATGTAAGCATACCATAATTAATAGATACTGCGAACAAATTGCAAAAGTGAAAATTAATTTTCAGTAAGTTTATTGCATGTACATGTGGATCAACTTTTAACTACTTCTCACCTCCTAAGACCCAGCTAGTGAATAATACATTACAATATAGCTTTGGCTATTTCCATCATCTCTAAGGATGTTTGCAGTTAATCTGTTGAGTATATAATCATCAGAGTAACCAAACAACCAGGAAGTGAGCAAACTCTCTCAGTCCCTGGAGACTTCAGCATCTGATGTAACACTGAGCTCTTCCTCTGTTACTACTGCAACTCTCTTATAATTTTCAACTGTTAAAATGTATCATACATTTATTAAATTTAACTTGGCCTATTATTATTTCTAAATTTAACAATGAAAACAAATTTTACCTATGAAATTGTAAATCTTCAATTTCATATCGCATGCTTAAGGAATTCCAGCACGTATTAATCAACAACGCAACTGCATATTTGTTTCAATTCTCTTTACATGCATTGATTATTGTATTTCTATTTATACAGGTTAACTAAAGTGTTTATTTATTGTTCAGTCATTATTTTTCATGTGTGTTTTGTCTATTCAAAAATGCATAACACTCACACTTAGGAATATTTATCTTCCTTCTTTTAAAAAACCATAAAATAACATGAATTAAATTAATTATGCTTTAATCAACGATAGTATATAGATTTTATTTTAATTCAAAGCTACTATTGTGGCACCTTAATTTGATATAAAAGAATACTTTGATAGAGTAATCTGAATAAAAATATTTAATTAATACATACTGTTTAAAATATACAATGTATCTTAGAGTCAAAATAGTCTCGAATTCCTATAATTGTATTAAATAAACGTTTAAATGAATTATCAGCTATAAAAGTACTTCTGTGTAAAGTCATTTCTTTGTTCAACCATATCAACTTTTAAACCAGAGAATAAAAACATGTTTGAATAGAATTTTGAAAATAACTTTGTAAATCAATTTTAAATATTTAAATTGATGTGAAATAAAAGGTTACACTATACCTAAACCAAGAAAACTACTACCGGTACTATTAAGTGCGAGTAAAAAACAATTTACATTGAACATTTTTTAAATTGCTGTTTTTTTCAACTATACCACGTACTACATTTTTTTAAGTGATCTTTTATCTAAGAGAAATTCTTCTCGGAAAAGAAATTTAATTAAATATCTCAATAAAGAAAGAACGTGACAAGCTAGGTGCCTTGGGCAGTTATCATAATTGCAAAGTCACTCTTCAGGTCTCTAACAGAGGAAAGCTTTTCCAGTAACAATAAACCCAATGTCCCGTGAAAGTAAGACAGCCAGTAAACTGGAAATACTTGTACACATTGTTGAATTATTTAGACATAAATTAATAACTAGTTTATTATATTAATTAACGATTTTTAGTTATGGATTTGTATGTTGTCTGCCTTATAAACATGTTTAGTTTGTGTAATATTAACATATCCTTTATTATGGTTTTTATTTGTATTATTTTTACGATGGCTACTTTGTTTCAATTTAGTTTAAGTTGTAGACGAAAAAATACTACTCACTACTACAATTTGTAAAAGAGTAAATAAACGTAATATTGTTTGGATTCAAACTTTGTCCATTAAGCTACTGAACAACACTATTAACAACATTGGTTATATAATATTATCTAGTTTTAAAATTGATGTTACCTCTATAAAATAAAAGGGTTTATCGATTTGTATGGGAAAATTGTTTTTATGTGCTTCAAAACAGTGGACGAAATGTTGTATATTAAACATTACATAAGTAATATGTGTTGTAGTTGTGGTTGGTATTGAATATATTTTTTTTAATTTCTAACTGTCTAAATTTAATATTATTACTACTACTTAAAGTATTACCTTCGTAATGCAGGGCAATCAACATTATTATAATGTAATCATGTTTAGTTACTGCTAACAATATGGGCAATAGTGTTAGTTAAAGACATAAAATCGGCTGCATGTCTAAGGCACTTGTTACATTTACAGTATGTGTGTCATGCTTTAAGGATATTACTCTATTATTTGTTATTTAACATAATAAAAGCCCAAAAACCCAGTTTGTATATTTAATACACACCGTTGCCTATATGCGCATATATGCAACAACATTTTAAAGTAAACTCTTTGAAAAATCTATTTAAATTTCGTATTGAAGCAAGTAATTTAAAAAATGACTTTTTACATTACACAAAATAGCACAAAACTACAAAATTTTACACTCAAGAGGAAGATATTTAGGTCGGTTCTCATCAGTTTTATCTCGATCGCGGCAGACTTTCAATCTGTCAAAGAATCTACCGTAACACTGTCAGCGAGTTTCATCTGTCCTCATTTTCAACTTTAGTGAACATGAATTTGAAGCTTGAATACTACCAAACGTAAGTTTCCGTGGATAAAAAGTTAAAAGAAGTAGTTGACTATATGACACATTTTGTCTCAAATGCACTTTTTAAAATATTAAGGCTTATTTGTTCATACCAAAGCGGAGATATTTAGCGCTAGTTCACATCTTACGTTGATAGTGCATTGTGTTGGCTTTACAAACAAAAAGTGTTACTAAGCTATTTTTATTTTACAGTACTCCAAAGTAACGAAACATTTTTTGTAATACAGGAAATCAAATGGCAACTCATAACGTGTAGAAGGAACGCCTAGCAAAAATAATCAGTATCTTTACCTACTCAATTTTCTGTTTGGATTTATTGTTTTTATACAAATTTTTAAAGCGTACGTATAAAACAATTTCCTTTTCAAGTTGTTATATTTTTCCCAAATTTTTAATCACGGTTCTCAAAAAAAAGTTCAACTAAGTATAAAAGTTCGTAAGTATAAAACTTTACCTCAAATCATACTTAAAAACATAAAAATGATGTACCGTATTGATAAAAAAAAACCTCAATGCTTATTCATCTAAAATACTATTATGTCTGAAAGTAGCGTGTAAAACAAAGAACAATAAACTACAAAAATAAAACTGGTAAACTAACAACTTGAATTAACGACTTTAACCATTACCCTTAACCTAGTTTAACTATTCGTGCTCACAGGTACACAATGCTTCCAAAATTGCTTAATCCGATACGATGTTAAATATTATGGTGGAAATCTTTGTCAAATGCACGATAAAAGTTAATTACTATTCTAATAGAAATATTCATATCTAACAATTATGTTAGCTAACGTTAAACGGTTTCCGCTATCATACTACAACAATTAACACTTCATAATTAGAACAAAATATAAACATACACATTTTATTTAGCTTCAGTTTTAGTACAGGTAAAATAGGGTTTTATAAACAACAAAATTTGTACATTCATGAAATTTCACCTGTGAGTTACTAATAATATGAGAAATGAAGATCCGATGAGTCCCCAAAATTTTGGGCGTGCTAAGGCCCTTTTTGGGGCCCTTTTTGTTCCGAAGGGCCCTTAATCCTGAATAATTTTGTTTTTACGTTTAAGGTCGTGTGAGGTGTGGTTTTCGATGGTTTTAGTTATTTTAAATCGATTGGGACTAGTTTTATGTGTATTAAACCACTCCGTACAGGGTGTTTAGAAATATTATTACTTTTTACAATATTTAAACATTTATTCATAAAGTGATAAAATTAGTTACCTCCATGCATGCTCTATATAAAAGGGGATTATTGAAAATAACTAATTCTTTACTATATAAGAGGGAAGGATCTCAAGGAGTAAGAGAAAATATTAAATACCCCCGTCACAGCAAACCTGCAGACTAAGCGAATTTTAATTTGCCCGATTTTCAATTAAATCTAATAGTTTAATGAAAAAAGGGTCTAATAGTTTAATGAATACTTAGGTTTGCTGCTACAAGGAGGCTAATAAAGTGTGTTTATAGTAAAATCTTAACAGCCTAGTATAAAACAAATACCACTCCGTACAGGGTGTTTCGAAATATTATTACTTTTTACGATATTTAAACATTTATTCATAAAGTGAAAAAAATTAGTTACCTCCATGCTCTATATAAAAGGGGATTATTGAAAATAACTGCAATTCTTTTATATATAAGAGGGAAGGATCACAAGGAGTAAGAGAAAATATTAAATACCCCCGTCACAGCAAACCTGCACACCTAGCGAAATTCCGTTTTACTTACTTGATTTTCAATTAAATCTAAAATAGCGTTGCGTTTAATGATAACCTACGTTTGCTGCTACAAGGCGGCTAATAAAGTGTGTTTATAGTAAAATATTAAAAGCCTAGTATAAAACAAATAAATGTAATAAGTTTGATCAAAATATATCTATTAACAATAAAAAAAATAATTTTACACTATTCTACATAAGAATAACATGGGAATTTTAAATTTATAATTTTAGTATTTTTATCCGTAACTAGTATCATACAAAAACACGTTAATATACTAAATTATTTTTTTAAGCTATTTAAAATGTTCTAGAGAAAAATTGGGAAACTTTGTGTTTTGAGGGTAAAGTAAATAAGAAAACCCAATTTTTACCCCATAAACCTCGTTCCCATTGTTCAGGACAAAAATGCTTGTGCCGACAATGCTGCTCTGATGTCTTAGTGCTGTCCTGGTCGTCATAACCACGAAAGATAACTGTACTTGGATTGATTGAAAATAAGTTTGAGGAACTTAAGATACAAGTTGCAAACGTCAGTATGTATTAAAGGTGTTTTTGCACCACATTGTTCGTGCTTTAAGATTGGTGTTGCCTGTTCTGCAATATGCAAGGTTTTAGGTTTGTAAAGGGGAATCCTGCTTGAACACCAACTTGGACAAAATCAGTAAAGATGGACAAGTTGCTAAGAATAATAAAATTTTTAATGAGTCGTCTGAGAATAATTATTGTGATAATGAAATTGTAAAGAGAGATACTACATAAATTGTAGAAAAATAGCTTTAGTTTAAGTACTTCATTTTAATATGTAATGTAAGGTTATATACAAATGCAATTGTTTTAATTTTTAATAAATGTAAAAAAATAACTTAAATACTACCTTAGAAAAATACATATCAATTTGAAATTGGTCTTAATAGATTTGCATAATAAACACGTTGAAAGATTATTCACACCACCTTAAAAGTTGAAATTTTTGCTTAGTAACCTATGTTATCATGTTATAGTGTGAAACTTCATCCATCCCCTTCATCCCCTTTTAGCGAACATCCCATTTAGGAGATAAGCTATTACCGAAGGTCTCATGGTAAAACATAGACCCGAAACCGATTTACGTTTTCATTTCGATGGCCCCAGAAGCCTAAAGCACCATCTACTCAAAATAGTATATATGTGTTTATATCCATATATAATATAATATATCCATGTTATATACGTGTCCATAAACATGATAACTCGAGTAATTTAGGTTCAATTTTAACGAAACCGGCATAATCGGTCCATGGAACAGGGTTTTATGTGGTAAAAATATGTAATCTTTGACCCTCAAAAGACAAAGTTTCCCAATTTTTCTCTACAGCATTTTAAAGAGCTCAAAGAAAACAAATAATTTAGTATATTAACGTGTTTTGTAAGTGTGTTAGTTACGAATAAAATTCAAAAATAGTAAATTTAAAATTCCATGTTATTCTTAAGGAGAATAGTGTAAAATGATTTTGTTTGTTTGTTTATAGATATGTCTGAATAAAACTTGTCAAATTTATTTGTTTTATACTAGGCTATTAAGATGTTACTATAAACACACTTTATTAGCCTCCTTGTAGCAGCAAACCTAAGTATTCATTAAACTATTAGACCTCATTTCATTAAACTATTAGATTTAATTGAAAATCGGGCAAATTAAAATTCGCTTAGTCTGCAGGTTTGCTGTGACGGGGGTATTTAATATTTTCTCTTACTCCTTGAGATCCTTCCCTCTTATATAGTAAAGAATTAGTTATTTTCAATAATCCCCTTTTATATAGAGCATGCATGGAGGTAACTAATTTAATCACTTTATGAATAAATGTTTAAATATCGTAAAAAGTAATAATATTTCTAAACACCCTGTACGGAGTGGTTTAATACACATAAAACTAGTCCCAATTGATTTAAAATAACTAAAACCATCGAAAACCACACCTCACACGACCTTAAACGTAAAAACAAAATTATTCAGGATTAAGGGCCCTTCGGAACAAAAAGGGCCCCAAAAAGGGCCTTAGGACGCCCAAAATTTTGGGGACTCATCGGATCTTCATTTCTCATATTATTAGTAACTCACAGGGGAAATTTCATGAATGTACAAATTTTTTTTTTATATGGAGTGTTTTTGTATTATTTTACCTGTACTATTTGTATAGTTTATTATATTTCCTTTAAAGTAGATCTCAGGACTACGACCTTACCAATGAAACAAAAATAAGTTGATATTAACAAAATTTGTAAATCTCTAAATCAGCATAATGTATATAAAAATGTAAATTAGGAATTTCTTTAGTAAAATTGCCTTTAGTATTACGGCACTATCTCATCCTGTAATTTTACTAAGACAATATTTAATATTCAACAGCATGTTTCCAGAAAGATAGTGTAATTATAATGTATTTTATTAACAACTACTGTTTTAGAAAACTGAACTATCTAAAAATCCGCTTGTCGTTTCACTTGTAAACAATTTCTTACAAAATAAAAAAAAAGTTTGTTAACAATTAATTATTATAGATTAATTCTGAATATGCATATGTATTCACTTTAATCGAATATTTTTTAAGTAGAAAACAGAATCTAATTTCCTCATCCCATTTCGGTAGGTTTAAAGTAAAAAATAAATAAAACATAGCTAGCAATGTATACAAAAATTTAATAAAACTGATAAATATTTAGCAAGGTTTATATAGTATTTTACTAATAAACTGCTTCAAAATGTTGATAAGCTACTTTTCAAAAAAAACTTTACACTTTTACTAAACAAATTTTAAAATTACGTTGTTTGAATATCTTGTTAGTTATGTGACTTTGAAGTAGTATTTAAAACGCACGCGTAATATTTTGAGTATTGATATATTATCTTATTTGTTTCATGTTCATTTTAATAACTTAATGAGGAAATGTTTACTAAGAAGGGATTATCCCAGTGATAAGCCAACATTTTCCCAAACTTAAAATAACTCTTAAAATTTCTACACGTACTCTTTATTAAATTTTTGTAATAAAAAAAAAACATTTTCCTATTGTTCATTATTGGTACAATAAATCCAATTTCTTGACCATACAACCATTAATAAGCAAGATATAGAATGCGTTATAATTGCTTTTAAATATCACAGTATTTGTTATTATTCTGGTACTTTAACACCACCAACATTTCGTTACTGTAGTGTTGTAAATAATTACAAATTCAATCAAACGACTCGAAGTTGTAAAGTCAGGTTGTGGTTTACACTCAACTCTACTCTGGTGGGTTGTTACACTTTCACAACAAGTTTAACTGTTTCTGAAAGTTTCTGTGGTTAAGCAATGTCTGCATTCTCCTGGAAATACATGGGGGTGATTGACCAAAGCCCAGTGGTTTCTAGTAACTCATGTCATTCATTCGATTATATACTAGTGAAATTTAACCTAAATTATGTAAAGTGATAAAATGGTAAATATTCTAATCCTCAGATTTTTTTTTTTTTTTTAGAACAGTTAGTCTTTGGAATTAATTTAAGTCATAAACAGGTTGAGTGCTGTATTATTGTTAAGTAGTTTTTTACAGTCAGGAAAGTCCTGGACTAAATGGAATCAACATTACGGTTCTTGAGAGACTTTCTATTCACAATCAGTGAGTGTGAACTTAGTTTCGAAATCCCTTGGTCAAAGTTTTAAGCCAGTACTATCGGATAATTTTGCAAAGAGTTTAAGACGCAGCGTACATTCGCTTGGATAAATACTTAAACAGTTAAGTGAGTCACATTATTATACTTACATCTTACACACAAAGTAGATCATCTGTAGGATAATATTATATTGTAATCATCTTCTGCAGAAAGGAGATGCGATTAACATTGCAATCCAACTCAAAAGTATAATATCGACTATCTTGCGTCAGAACAAGTTAAAGACCACGTCGATTGAATATTTTAATCAGCTGATGTAATGGATTAAGAAATCAGCTGATGTAATGGAGTAATAGCATTATAGGTTCCTGGAATGCAGCCAATACAAACAAGATGCAACAGGATTAACGATAAGGAGGATAATCCTACTTCAGGTTTGGTTCGGATTAGGATCATTAATGGAAACAAATTTAATTTATATTCCTTTGATCGGTTTATTTTCATTTGTTGCATTTTTTATTCATCACTATGTTATGTATTTACGAAATTGTTAACTTCGATTAAAATCTAGGATTTTAAAGGGTTTTGACATAACTTATTGTTTAATGTGTACCCATGTTTTTTATTGTGATGATAGAACACTCTTGTTCCACTAAGGAATTTATTTGTACAGTAAGACATTGACTTATATTTTCAAGACGTAGGATAAAAACTATTTGTACCATTTACCAATCACGAAATTCCTTGTGGGAATGTATAAAAAAATTAAGTGGCACACAATAATTGTAAGGAACAAATATATATTCCAAAACTATTGTTAGTACATAAATTTTAATGTGTCACACATAATGTTAACATAACAGTCAATGCGTGTACAGGCATGTTCTAAATAGTTGTGCACATAAATAGTAACGACCTTAGTTGTTTCATAACATTTTAAATATTCAAACTTTGAACTCAAGGAAAATTAAACTAATCATTCAAGTAAAAATTATTATGTTTACCTTATGTCTGATTTCTAAGGAAAGTTATATATCGTTATATATCGGTTATATATCGGTTAATGGGAATGAAAATTAATTGTACTGTCTGAAAGTTCAAAGTTTACATTTTTGTAGATTTAACAGATAGACTAAATGTATTTCCAAACAACATTACTTTAACTGCTTCTAGCCTCGTTTGCTAATGCTCCCTATAGTAATTTCTTCCATTTACCTATGAAATTTTGCATAAGATTCTTGTTGCAGACTGTTAAATTAAGCCTATGTAAAAACAACAGTGTATTAATAATATATACCTGAAATTAATACAATTTTATGCTATTTAATTGTGGAAGCAGTCTTCATCAGGCGTAAGTAACACGTTTAAAATTTTTTAAGTATGCTTGTAAATGTTTAAGAAATATTTTTCAACAATGAATTATGGATTTCAACCTTTGGCTAGTGGACTTTTATTGTTTCGGCTAAGCTTACTTTCTCATTAGCTTAGATTATAACTTGCCCAACAAGGTAACATTTTACAAGCAAATTACATTAGCTATAAGCTACGAACTTGTGCTAAACCATCAATCACATCTAACCAGGCAAGTTGAGGTATGGGCCCTTAAGAACACCTCTTTACAGTATTACTTAATCAAAAAGTACGCAATGACAGTAGAACTAATGACGTTCTTACTCCTTATGTTTATGATTATTACGTGAACTATATTTAAGGATTACCAAAAACACGAAATCCTATTAAAACACAAAACCCAAAAGAAGTGATTTTCTTCTTTACATTTTATACAAATAACATTACAATATTTTACTTGAATTCACTAAAAAATCACCAACTGTAACGATAACCCCATTTTCGTGTGGATGTAAACAAAATTGAATCATGGTCATCTGTTTTGATGTAAACAAATGGAAGCATGAAAAAAGTTCAGATGATTCACAACAGAATTTAGTACAAACTCAGAAATTTAAAAAGTCTATAGGACGAAGGGCTTCCACGGGATATAATCCAAACCAAAAAAAGTCACATCTCGAGTATATGAGCTTTAAATTGATATCCAATATGCTAATGCAAATCAATAATTTTTGTTTAATTTGCTGAATACAAAAATTCAACTCTTTTAATGATATAGATTTTATAAAATTTGATACGTATGTTGAATTAGATAACAACTATGTTAAAGAAAAAAATCTGCTTGGTCCAATAAAAAGATTGTACATATTGATCATTTAATTTTTTTATAATTTAAATTAACTTACAAACGAAATGGCTGAAATTATGAAAAAAAATCAAGATCATTTTTATTTAAAGCTGGATATCTGGTTGACGAAGTGATTAGTGAAAAATCAATCATTATTTTTTCTTTAATTTCACCCATGGATAAATTTAACGGAAATTAGTTTTTCACTGAGGGGAAACTGTGTATATCCAATATGGAATGTTTTCAATATTTCTTAGATTTAACTAAATCTATTCTTATTTACATTGCTTTAGTGATAAGCTTTCAAATGTTTGTGTTCTTTAGTTATTGGAAAAAAGAGACAAATCAGGTCATTACATTCAATCAAGAAACAAGAATTTTACCCTTCAATGGCTTAAAATGATAAACAGTCAACTGAGGTTGAATCTAACTGTTATCTTTAGAATGATGTTATAGTTCCAACAACGCGTTAGCTTAATAGAGCCAGGGGGTCCAGTAACCTTATCAACGGATAAATGAATAATGTTTTCATAGTATTGCTTTATGTTGACATAAAATCGTGTTGGTTTGTTAATAAATATAGTTGTGATCTTTGTTTTTATTACACTCATATAAGAGTTTCAATCCTTAAAATCGTATGTAAATATACATTAATATTTAATGCATGGACCAAATGGTGTGAGTACCTATTTCAGAAATACTAATTATGAAATGTATGACAAACCTAGTTTGTTTAGAAGTTCAGATAGAAGTTGATATTAATCTGAGCCGGTATTCTTCTTTACGTAACACTGATTATTGTATCAAATATTTATTTGGTAGCATGGAAAATAGTGTGTAACAAAATTATTATTTTAGATGTTTTATATATTGTACAACAGTATTTTTTTTATTACAACGGATAAAAATTTATTGTAATAGTTCAATATTTTTTCATATCTGACTGAAGAAAGTAAATATACAGAGTGGAAAAAGTCCAGGGATGGTAAAAGTTGTCAAGCTGGTATTTATAATTCGGTTGTCCGATTGAGGTTGGGTTTGCGGCATTCAAATGTTTTGCACTTATCAACCTATGCTTTTATTTAAGATTTTCTTCTGACTCCTAGCGGGCCGTCCCCTTGAGGAGGTGCACACCACTGAATAATTTGTTAAATTGATTTTAATGCTCAGGAACTGTGTACCGAGTTTTGAAGCTCTATCTTTATTACTCTTTGAAATATTTAACCGTCCCGGGACCTTTTTCCACCCTATGTACTCTAAACAACACTATAATATATTACAGTTCTGAAATGAGGTATTTACTTCATGACTACAATAATTATAAAATAAATATTTCTACAGCCATTTTTCTATTTTGTATACTGTGCTCAGAGACGACACCTACAATACAGTACAGTCGGATATACCTCACTGAATTTGAGAATACCAACATTTATAGTGTGACTCATAGGAACGTAAAACGCATTCAGAATGGTGGCCGTTCGTATTAAATACCCTTTGCAAAACAAAGTTTTTAACAGAATACCGAATTGTTTAGGCCCATTGGAAGATGTCTTGAACATGAGTGTCTTACAAGTTTAAGACAAAATAAACAATATAAGTTCAACAGGGTCTAACTTATAATGGAACTAAAATCATTTTTTGAATTAAACCGATGCTGAATAACAATATTTAGATAGCAAGAGAGGAATTGTTGCAACAGGCTCATTAAAATCCGCTTCAGATCTGTATATTTACTGAATACTCTCTAAAAGGTGTTTTTCAGTATGATTTCAACAGAACCACCATAAAGTGATAACCCATCCCTCCTGCACTGAAGTTGGAAACATAAATAAATTTTGCTTTATTATTTGTAAACGCAAACAATGTTGTTGTGTATACAAAAATTATAAATAAAAAGTATAAATCACATGATCGTAATTTCTTTAGTCCATTCTGTATTCTGTCTATTAGAAGTAAAATAGTTTACTGTTCTATGAGAATTTTTTTTAGGCTGTTAAGATACCTTGTCAATTCAAATAAGTTATTAGTATTATTTAGTTATACTCATAGGAATAAAATAAATAGCTATAAAAACTTGGATGTGTGGCTTTAATAAAATGTTGTCCATTCATTAGGCCATTTAATTTGATTAGATTAGCCCTGTTATGCATGTGCATACGATGAAAAAACACTACAATAGGTCTATTCAAAACCAATATAAATACATAAATATACAAAATACAATCCTACAACTCTTCGTTTGTAAGATTTATAAATATATTACATTTTATTTAATTATTGTAAATGTGTTATAGCTTAGAGTATTAGAACGGGAGTTAGACCAACTTCAAGTTTACCAATTAATATACATCAGGGTTGGTCCACAGTGTATAAAGCAATTAATTGAATTGAACATCTTGGCGTAGATTGTCCATTATTGTAATCCGTTTACTAAGTTTTCAGATAAAAGCTGTCTAGCTTATTTATTACGAAACTAGGATGTTGGTTACGTGTGTTATGTGCTATTAAAATATAAATAAAAAATTCAATATTTTTAGTATACCAATTGTTGTTAAATTAATGCTTGGCTAAAATAAAAAAATGATAGTATCATTATTTTAAATTATAGTAAAAAAACTAAACCGTACGTAATATGTACGGTTTAGTCTTTTTTAGTAGCTATGTATATATTTTAAAAGAAACATATATTTATACATCGTATTTACTATATTTTATATTGGTAAACATCTTTTATCCAATAAAAATCACAGGCAGAATCAATTAATTTGCAGTATAAAGAAATCATAATCGAATGTTAAGATGTTGTGAAAGGTACCTCAATTGTCACGGTTTATATATATATATATATATATATATATATATACGTAGTTTACCATGTTAAAGATAATTAGATTCTGAGTGTTTATATTTGATAAAAATATTTTTAAATTACTTCTTTTCTTACAAAGTAATTTTACTCTGATAATGTACACAGTGGTCACAGAAGAATAACCTAGTAAGATTGTTTGTTTTCACAACAGGATTAGAACATTTACCTAATAAATGTTTAAATTTATAATATTTATTTAATGAATATTGCTTATTATTGGTAACCAATTCCGACCTATGGTCGTTGTTGTATTGTATCCTACAAAATAATCGTTAATTGATCGTGGAAAACCCATTATTTTTATTTTTGGCAACCAAAAATCAATTGATATTGATGATATCATATATATAGTAATTTATAAACGTGAAGACAATTTTTACATAAAATGTTTCACTAAAATAAATGAAAACTAAACGTTAATACAAATTTTAATTATCAAAAAAGCTAAGAATATGCTATCACCAGGAAATCATATCAACATTGAAACATTCCTTTTTCAGTTGTTTGCCTTTTATATGACGGAGTTATCTACAAGGTTTACTAGTGTGATAGTTCAAACACCTTTGGAAGTGTTTCAGTTCCTACAATGTTTAGGTGTAAAGAGGATCACTAGAGATGGACAACTGCAATCACGAGGACATTTGCCGGCTCGGTGACTTGGAAAACAAATACTTGGTTGACCTGCAGTAAGACATCGCATCTATGAATGTATCCCTGTGAAATGTATCTAGAATGAGAATAACGTTTTGTGACCAAAATAGACATTTATCATCTTTAAAATTTTAAAAGATAAACCTTATTAAGAATATACAGAGTGTGCAAGAAGAGGTTTAAACGTTTGATTTTATATTTCTTGCCCATTTATAGACAGAACATTTTAAATCTTAACACAATTTATGAAGTTGGTTTTAAAACTATTCTGGGAAAATCTCAGTTTCCTAACCTTTGTAGAAACAAAATGGTGGCTTAATTAAAATTTTACCAATTTGCTTCTTATGAGAATTATGTTACTGCCAGTTGTAATGGCGTGCTATCTTACTACATTTCAGACAATGACTGGGAACAGGTACTGTATTAAAAAAATTTAAATGAACAATTCTTGCATCATTTTCCAGAAATGGATCAAGTGATCCTCCAACAAGTCGGTTCTCCTCCTCATTTCACAAATCATGTCAAGAAATTACTAATTGACAACCGTTGGATTGGTCGTGGAAGGGATTTTTATATTATCCGTCCCGATTTCCAGATTTAACTGTGTGTGACTTATTTTGTATAGGGTTACTTTAAGGAGCAAGTTTATACATATAGATTCAATAATCAAGAGGAACTAAAACAATCAATTGAAGAGGAACTCCTCCCAATACCGCAGAATTTATCTGTAGGAGCTCGCGATTCATTTTATATCGCTGTTCTCAGTTTGTCCCTGTGGATGGATCACAGTTTGAATACTTTTTGGACTCCACATTTAGGTTTTGCTTTGGGCTATTTTATAGGTTCCGGAAAAATCCTTATTTCCCTGGCAGTAAAACTATTTTAAGAAACTGAAAACACAACTTGTTAATATTTTTAAAGTATCATTTTCAATATCCACCATTTTGCTTCTACTAGCGTTAAGAGCTAAAGTTTTCACAGGTTAAACTCTACTTAATAAATGTTGTAAAGTTTAATAATGTTCGGTACATAAATAGGCAAGTTATATAAAATCAAACATTTAAAACTGTTCGTGGGACACCCTGTACATTATTTTAGTCGTACAGTACCTTTGATTACATAGTGGTGTTGTAAAATTAGAGAATTAATAATTGGCAATTTAATGTTAGATATGTATATAGCTTGCTAGTGGGGTGACTAATAAACTCGAAAATGACCTGATTGTTAGTACAATTTGTTGACAACCATAATGTTATATAGAACAAAACATTGTAGTGTATTTTTCAAAATACTTCTCGACATATACAACCATGAGTACTCTCATCGTTATAGTATTATTTCAGTAAACGAATTCGTTCATTTTGAATTATATTAATTGAATTTTTGAATTTTAATTGAATAGTATTATTTCAGTAAATCAATTCTTTCATTTTGAATTACTAACAGGCTGATTATCATCTTGTGTGCCATTAGATGTGAAGAGCCAATAAGAAACAATGATCATCTTATAAGGTATATTACCACAAAAGTATGGTGGGGTTTCCTCAAGAATAAAGAATGTTCTTTACAATTATTTAACACAGTTACAAGTTAAGTTGTTGGCATCGTCAACAAACTTATTGTTTAGAAAATGTAAGTCGCATTGATCACATCTATATGCAGTTTGTTTTACATCAAAATATTATTGTAATTTTGACTTTTGAAATATGTATGTAATTTAGTAATAGACCTATTTATGTAGTATCAATTGAACGAATTATTTAGTTTTAACAATTTAACAAAATAACAACAAAATAACTCGACTATTAAATATGTGTCTGATAATTAACTCTTACTTTCACATCAATGAATACACACTTATGCTGTAAACTCTCCAAAACCTCTAAATTCAATTGTGTATTCCCAAAACTGTAATCGCACCTCCATACGTAAATAAAAAAAAACTTTCTAAAACGATTTATCCATATTGTTTAGAAATTTGTTACATTGTCAGTTTATAGCCTACCGTTTTCCCCAACATTTCCAAATACATAATTTACCGAATGAATATCATACATAAAAACAAATCATTGACGCTCTATTACATGACTCAATTTACAGTAAGTTACGAGTAAGTATTTTAGGAGAGTCTGTCACTATTTTTTTTTCTTTTTCTTCTTTTTTCTGAATGAACAAAATTTATCTTAGTTGAACGTAAATTTCGCTGTGAAACCCATATCACATTTAATGTATGATTTCTTTTAGCGAATTCCCCAATAGAAAATATGCTATTTACCGTAGGTGGTATGGAAAGATTAGACCAGAGAACGATTTACTTTTTCCTTTTTGATGATCCCGGGGGGCCAAAAACACAATTTGTTCAAATTTGTATACAAGTATGTACTGTTTTCCATTCCCGAAGCCGCAATCCTAAGTAATCGTTAAATCTAATGTTGTATTAAGGAATAAATATGAATTGTTTATGAAAATATTTTAGTTAAAATCCATACAGACAAATTAAAATGATCTTAGTCTGCAGGTTTGCTGCAGCGTGGGTATTATAAAACTGATATATACTACCACATAACGCCATTTCTTAATACCGTGACATTAAACTATTAAAGTATGCTTTTGTTCCAACTTATCCAGGAAAACTGCAAATATATTTTATTTACAAACATGCGAACCGTTTCCTCGTAATAACTACAGTATTTTCCTCAAATGTAAGCTTTGATAATTAAACCGGAATCCAATAAAACCAATATTTCAAAGGGAAATAAAACTATATGTCTACATATCCTTTGCTCGGTTGTTGGTATTAATTTTACATAGTTTGTAAACACGGCTATTGCCATGACCTAAATTCTTTGTATCAACCACTTTTTACAAGCACCTACAAATTACAATTGGTTTTCAAACTTTTATCTGCGTTTCGTAAATAGTTCTGGAATTTATTTTGACTATCAAATGTTGTACTTTGAATGAGCTATTAAAAGTCATGCAGGAAATGATAATGAATATATCTAGCCATAATATCTTATAAAGAAGATTAAAAGTTAAACATAAATAGTTCAATGTGCTACCTAGCAATCACGGGAAATTTTGCTGTCCTAAGAATCGGTTTTTAAATCGTTATTACAATATAAAACTGGCTTTGGAAAGTACAGGGTTTTAAAAGGGATTTCTTCTTCTGATTAACGATGAATAAGTTTGCAACACTCATACGTTTATGAGATCTCATTTTTTTATTTTCGTGCTTTTAAAACATGATTATGCATGCATATCAAAACCAATTTCAGATTTTTGAAATGAAATAATTTCTCTGAGTAATTAATTAATACAAGATATTGTGTGGCCTAAAGTTAGGCTTAAAAGCACAAGACTACAAGCAAACTGCTCAAGTCTACAGGGTTCTTGTGGATATAACATCAGTCATACCTGCCTTGCTCAGATGATGGAATGTTTCAATCATAAAAAGTATTGTCTATAACATGAAAACCCTAATTATGGATCATGCTGAAACTGCTGGGGGCTCCCGAGTTAGAATTGGAATCGTTTTAATACTTTCATACAATTTGTTGAAGCGTAGTATTTCAGAGAGTTTATTAACTTTTCTTGTATTGGACTGATTTAAATCTTTGTGTAACATTCCTAGCAAATAACACGTGTATTTTCTTATTCAAGTTAACAGGAAGAGTTTCAACTTGTGTTACGATGATCCTTGAATCTCTAATTAGTACCAAGAAATATCTCATAACACACTAACGTCAATATTATGATGTTTCTTTTCAAATATCACGACATTTTATCATCTCAACCCTAACTGTTAATCATAATCTCTCACGTTCTCATTGACAATTATTAATATCTAAATTCAATGAAAAAACATACTTACAAAGAGAGAATTATTAATATGGTGTAATATAAGTGTTTCAGTTAAGTTTATTTTTGTATGTTGAGCTTTTATTTTTCATTACGTATCATTGTTGTAAAGAACACCTTGAATGTTTTAATGGATTCACGTTGAACAAAGGAGTTTTAACTTTGGCTACGTTGATCTTTGTATCCCTAATTAGTGTCGGGAAATTCACGTCAACGTTATTGAGTTACTTTTGACACTCTATCCAAAAACATTTCTTTAAAGTTTTGTTAAATTAAATGTAGAGCAAATAGATATAAAAAAGCAATAAATCCTGTTAAGAACGTAGTATTATTTTACTTTTAAATAAATCATGTATTTTAAATAGTGAGTGTTTTTTAGTTTAAAATTCTTCAGTTAAAAGCTGAAACAATTACATCTTTACATTTATCTATTTACTGTTCGAATTGCCTGTAAATATTTTTTACCCGATTTTGTGGCGTCCCTCATAGTAAGTCATCATACAATGTTGTAAGTTAAAATTGTCAGATACTGTTTCTTCTACTATGATGTTAATTTCTCATGTGAAAGTTTAGACTCTTAGACAGCAATAAATTCAATGACTGAACTTTTGAATATATCAATTAATGTACGTGGAGAACTAACAGTGTAAAACAATATTAAATGCAAAGGATAATAATTTAAACCGAAGTAGTTTTTTAGGTCATCTTTTAATAAAAAAATACCATGCACAAAAGCTTAA
This sequence comes from Macrosteles quadrilineatus, assembly GCF_028750875.1. NCBI lineage: Eukaryota > Metazoa > Arthropoda > Insecta > Hemiptera > Cicadellidae > Macrosteles > Macrosteles quadrilineatus. The sequence goes on along the minus strand of NW_026542602.1, from coordinate 74,797,295 downwards.
AAATAGATATCACTACTAAAACCTTCTTAATTTTCCATAGTGTCAATCTATATAAGGGTCAGTTAAGTATACAATAAATTTTTTGGAGTAACAACGAAAAACTACATACTATTTTTTTTTTTTTTTTTTTTTTTTTTTTTTTTTTTGCTTTTGCTTAAATTGCCAGATCAATATAATACAGCAAAATATGCTGAGTTTCAACCTTCAATTCAATTCTCCCTCCATTTCTCAAAGTGTTTTCCCGCCGGAAACTGCAAATCTGACGGCCAACTGGGTCGGAAACATTTACTAATGGCGAGACTGAGAGTTCGTCTCACTTCTGTTGCTACGAATCGTCTCTAAGGAAAACATTCAAGAGTTGTGATACTGTTCGAATTTGAGCTTTTTCTATAACATTGACCAATTGTTCTTAAATTAAGATTTATTAAATTATATATTGTCTAGTGAATTTGGAGTTTGTGGTAATTTTAAACAAAATAAATTGTTTTTCAACATATCTTAAGCTGATTCGCAGTTTAACATGTAGTGGTTAGTTTATTATTGGGTTTTTAAAACTAATTCAACTAGTTTTTATTACATTGCAAAATCTCACTACACGTGACAAATTAAAAATATTTTGAAATTTATACCAAGAAACGATTTTAGTTTGTTGGTGTGTATACCAACTATTACGATATACCAACATGTGGTTAATGTAAACAAAACTTACTGGAGGTACAGTAAAAGAAAAGTTTCTAAACACCCACTTTAAGGATTCTCGGCATAATCTTATAGAAAACACTGTAAAACATTTAAGATTCTACTCATCTCTAATGTAAATGAAGTGTGTTGAACAACCAGGCTAACACTTTCAGTGATTACATACAAATGACGATGTTAGTGAAACTGTGTAAAGTAGGCTTAACACGGCTCTAACTCACATTATCGTTACATTTAGATCAGACTAGTTTCATGCGGCTCAGCCATGTTTTACAAAAGACCTGCTTAAATCTGTAATAGCTTTCACAATGACATACTCTGTCTGACGCTCTTACAAAACAATAAGATCACTTGATAACTATTTAAGGACAATGCTAATATAAGAAGCTTTGTAGTGACAATATATCTTTCTGTTACAGAAAGTTAAACCATATAAATAGTATAATCAAATTTAGTTTACTGGAAGGCCTTATTGACTTATGTATTTTCCTCTTATTCAATATTCAAAACCGTTAGGTGTAAAATGTATAACATTAAACAAATAGCCATACCCTTTATTATACGAAGGTTGCTCATTCTTGTGTGTTCTTCGAGATAACAAAAACCTGCTGACAATATCTCAGATCGGTCAGGAATTCTGAAATGCTGATCGATATTGGGAGCGGTCAACCTTCATCAAATATTCATAGCTTCATGTCTTCACATGGTTTGCCAGGTTTTATAAAAGAGACTATTATGTTTAAAATAAACTAACATTACTGCAGCATGTGAGTACCTTGACTGAATCAACTGTCGAAACTGGTCGTTGTTAAATTAAATGCATTCAGAAGACTACTTAGTTAGTTCAAATGTGTAAATAGTATCCCTAGTCCGTATCATTGACGTATAATCTATTTAAATTGCAAGGAGGGAAAAAAATTAAACTCTTGCTCTATACTCTTACTCTCTTACCCTACTCTTACTCTTATTGGATTGCGTTTAAAATGTGTGTCGATGGTTGAGTACTTAGTTTAAAAAAGTGATAGGCCTACATGTTAAGTAATTTGTCGATCAAGTTAATTTCATGAATTCTTAAATTGTGAGTATTTTAAAATGCTATTCTAATAAACAACTAGTGTATCAATTATTTCAAGAAATGTTCATTCAACATTATCCTCTTTGCCGTCTCAATGTATGATACACTTAATAAACCAATCTCCTTTACCAATGCTTGTAGATAAGATAACACTGAAATTGGACGAAAACTCTTTAGGAATACAATAAGTACAATCTGCTTCACAAAGGATCCAATGATTTATTGACGTTGTTGAGAGCTTGAAAGTGTCTGTCTATTCTACAAAGTAACTGATGGATACAATTGATTCTCTGTTTATATAAAGATAGTGTTCGAACGATATCACATATATTCTTATACAATAGATCACTTGCAGTGTCATATATAAGGGTCAGTTAAGTACATTGAGATTGTTGGTTAACTACAATGATCAGGGATTAATTTTTGTCAATGTTTTAAAATATTTTTTAGTTTTCTTATCAGTGTACATTGTTAGCTCTCCCGTCCTCACCGCTCTTACAGTTGAGTCATTAAAAAGTAATTTTCTCGCACAACCTGTATTTATCTTGTGTGTGTGCGATTACACAATTGACATTTGTAAAATAATCCTGATTCAAACTGATTGAAATTTTTCCTTTTTTTAATTCTGCTATAGGATTAATTGCTAGCCCAATGATACATCTCGGTCGGTTCTCGTTTTTAATTCAACCTATAATGTTTATTTTAAAACTATTTTCAAACTGCAACCGATCACCTACCCATAGAATTAAATACTTATATACACACTTATTTATGTGTAAGACTACTTGTTTTGTACATTGTATTTATTTACTTTTCTATAAATGGTGTTGTATAAATTGACAACTTATGGTGAATAGAATTTATCGATCGATCATGTATTCTTGTTGTGAGTCGTATACATTTTATTATAGTATGAAAAGAATTTATTGTTACAGTGGATTTTTTACAATAAGTATGGTATGTAATTTATTTGAAATCTGTAACTTTTGTATTTTCGTTGTTGACGGAGAAAAGCAACAGTTCGTAAGGATATTTAAAATACAATGAATGTTTCTGAATTTTTTTAATAAAAAAATTAACTGACAAAAAATTTAATTGGAATTGAAAAGTTTGAAAAAATCTCTTTCAAAGTAAGACAAGATTTCAGTTTATAATTACTGTACTCAGTTGAGGGCTCAAAAGTTAGTAAATGCATTTCCTCAAGCTCGCTATTGCTTGTTTACTGAATGGCATTGTAGTTTAATTGGTTTCAGTTATCATTGCTTCGAAAAAGTAGGGAAACAAAGTTTTTAATCGTTGTAGTTATAGACATTTACTTCCATTCTCATTTGACAAACTATGGCTTTTAATGGATGCTGCTAGTTCTCTTAACAGCTGGTAAATTTATTTTTGAACAGTTAAGATATAATTAGAACTAAGCCTTTCAAAAAATTATCTAGACTTTTTTGTATCTCTGTTTGGATAACTACGAAATAATTCGTGACATATCAATTGTGAGCAGCTACACCGCAATGACATTCAGGAAACATGTAAAAGGATTCTTTGAAATATGATTAAAATAACTGTTCAACTGTTATGTAAGTGAATAATTATTACTTGGAATTCATACTGGGAGGTCTTCAAAAACTTTATATTCAAAGCAATTCAGACTTATTCATTTAATCATGTTTCATATCCATCAATGTAGAAAAACTTTTAACAATGAATAATTGAATGGAAATAATCGTTTTGGATCCCCTGAATCCAAAAAAGTAGTTACCTGCACAATAAACACAGAATCAACACAGGAAATTATGAAACGTCAAACTGTTTAAACCTGGGACGGTTTACAAATTTTGCATAAAGCATTTTGTTATGACAAAAATAACTAATTAATACTACAATTGTTGTTACGATAAGAACATGAATAATATTACAAAATAATAATATTACAATGCATAAAATTAACGAAAGTACCAGTAATTCACTTGACAAAATCGAATGACATTTTATTTAGGCTATGCAATTTAAAAATATATAAATACAACTTTTTTGGTTACAGTAAATCATTTATTAAAATTGCAGGTTGCATACTAGTAAAATGGGTTCATTTTATAAGGATATGCGATATTTTTGGAACACTTTCTTTATACAAATAGTGAATCGATTGTATCGCTATACTCTCCATCAGTTACTTTGTAGAATAGACAGACACTTTCAAGCTCTCAACAACGTCAATAAATCATTGGATCCTTTGTAAAGCAGATTGTACTTATTGTATTCCCAAAGGAAGTATTTATTCGTGTCGACTGATGTCTTATTTACATGAAATTTTAATGGATGATTTCCTTTTTCCTTTTTTTTTTGTTCGCTATAAAAAAAGGCACCGTGGTTTGCGTTATGTTTTGTAACCAACCAATAATATAAATAGCTTTTAATATATTATTCGTATTAATAAAAATTTGTACATTCGAATTTTACACGGCTATTAAATAAGTAAATATAACTGTAATTTTTACAAAAAATATTAGGCGTGATATATACTTTCGTGTCCACTTTACTATGCATAAAACTACAATTATTATAACTTAATAAAAAATTTATTTCATTTGGTAGGTAATGTTAAACTGACCAGTAAATTTTACAAACCGTAACTCACATTAAAATGTTTTTTGCGTTCAAAGCAAATCAAATCAATCTGTATTGTTCCAATAGTAAAAGCAGCAATAAAATTTATAAATACGAAATAACTACCACATGGTCGGTTGCCTGTGCGTTATAAGAACTCTCACTGGCTGCGTAGATGGTCAACTTGGTAATACAAAAGGAAAGGGAAAAACACACATTTTACATAATGCAAATTGGAACTGTACTGTGTACGAATTCTTTGAAATAAACATAAACGTTGTTCAAAGGTTTATTGCGGACATTTTTCCATCACGAATGTAAAAAACAATACACAACGTTTCGGGATCTGGAATCTGATCCCGTCTTCAGATGAAAAAAACTTAACTAACACGTTACAACTAACAATACACAAACGCCCAACCTAAGTTGGAATACACTACAGAGAGTAGTAGTGAAAAAATATGCACTGTATAGCAGTCGAGTCATGATACAACATGCAATTAATAACAAATCACAAAACACTATAATCTATAAAAGGTTTAACGTAAAAAACTCACACACTGAAACACTAATATCACCGTACGCACTGACTCCACCAATAAGTTCTCAAAACGTTGTGTATTGTTTTTTACATTCGTGATGGAAAATGTCCGCAATAAACCTTTGAACAACATTAACTCACCATCACCAACAATGAACTTCAAACAAAGAAACATAAACGATTGTCATTTATCGACTTTCCAATCGCAAGCTGCAAAAATCTTAATACATTAAAAATTAAAATCCTGTAATTAAAGTTTATTTTAAATATAATTAACATAGCTATCATGTACGTTTTTGGGTCAATATTTATTGTTATCAGATTAAAAAAATATTAACACATTAATAAGTTTTACGCTTAGTAAAAAAAAATCAACCGAACTCAGTAAGGTCACGAAAGACAATTTACACGCAGCTCTTACACAAAACAATGCACAATACTCATACAAAACAGAGGCATACAATAACATGTTTATACACGATAATTTGCCTTTTGCTGTGAATGGTTGGGGGTGGAATGTATTGTAACGTTTCAAATGACCATTCAGTGCTTTACTTCCTTAGTTAAACCTCACCCGTAAAACCAGTTGTATAAACGCCTTTTATTTCAAAACTATTTAAAAATAGTTAGTACACATACTCATTTATTTGCCATATAGTTCGCTCGGGTCACTCGTATTAATTTAAAGTATAAAATGAAAATATCATATAAACAGAAATGTTTTCAAAGATTATTATAACTGGTCCATGGAAGGTGCATCCCACTAAAGATAAATTTGTCTTAAGGTTTTCAAAAAAGATGTAAATCTAGCTTATTTTTAGTCTATTAGTTTTTTTTTACATAACTAAATAATTAAAAATCTTTCTACACTAAATTTGTTAAATGTATTTTGAGACAAGTAATTTATTTGGTTAATTTTCATGTTAAAACTAAAAATTGTTTGGTTACAAAATTATCTCCAAACATTAACAATATATCATAGAAGGTTAAGCTCGTAAGATACGAACGGCTTTCATATTCAAAGTCTGGTGTCGAGTTCTTGGTTTATTCGGATATCGGCTTCCTCAAATTCAACATCTTACCCCAGCATATTTTCTTAAAGGTTCTAACAAAACTTTTAATGATTTTCGAAAGGAAATAACCAAAATTTTCAATTTAATGATCAAGCTTTTATTAAATGACTTGATAATCGAAAAATATTACTGTAATACCAACTATCAACTTTTAAACAATTATAACGTAGGAACTCAGTTTTTTATGACAGGTTACAGAACAAAATAAGCAGCTGTTACATTAAAGTACTGTATCAAAAACGATTGGTAAAGAAAACATTTTCGAAAGTAGAACAAGGGAGTATATTTTATCTTTGTTAGAACAACTCTATGAGTGGCTCATACACCTATGTCTCCTAAAATAAGAAAACAAGTTGTTAGTTAAATTGAATTCTATAGAACTGAAACAAACTTAATATAATATCGTCGTCTCCATAAAACTTTATCTCTAAATAAACATTATGGCTTTGATATTGTTTCCCCTCAAAGTTAACTACCTTTCTGTGAACAGAAGAGTCGTGGAAACCTGTCAAGGGCTTAATTCATAATCTTTTGGTGAGAAAAGTATTCGGAATAAAAGGGTCGAATTTTAAGAACTGCCCTTTATTAATAAATGGAATCTGTTATGGGTGAAAATTGTTGCTTTGATAAAATAGAAAGGTGAACAGTTTTTAACAATCAATCAAAAAACTCCATCTGGAATTTGGCCTACATTCATTGAGTTTTTTCTCCCAAAAATACAATAATTATTCATAATTTGATAAGTTAACTTTCCCAAAAATATTAGGTAATCTTTGTAATGTCCATCACAATTTGTATTCCATCGTTATTTGTTGTTTCGTGCACAACAGGATAAACAGAGCAGCAGTGTGAGAATAGACACCAATAACTCAAAAGATTAAGTCGTTTATCACAGCACCTAAGCTACTTATAACACAAGGTACGTCAGTGCGAAGTGGGGTTTTACGGCACCTAATTTTCAGTTTTAAATTTCTTGATATAATCACTAGTTTACCAATACCTATGTAGGTAGTATCTAATGAAATTTAATTTATGTCAGCCCGTTAAAGAGTTTGATAGTATGAATATTAGGTACATTAGGTAAGTCACCTAGCACATTTTGTTTATTTTTCTGTTTCTTTATTCGTAGAGATACACAATCACAGTGTAGATTATTGATCCCCATCTTGATCAATCTTGACTCCATAACAGGTGAGTGGATATTGCTCGACTGATAGCCAGAAAGTTGTCGGTTTGATCATGATACATATCAAAATCTGTACTATACGCACCCGCCAATCTTTCTACTTTAATGCAAGTTTCACTATACAGCACATAATGACAACACAAAGATCTTTTATACGTGTAAGTTTTCAAAGTCTACTTGATTCTACTGTATGTATTGTTGTAATCTACACAACTATAAAATTGAGATGGTGTCTGTTTTCTGTCTGTCTAGGTGGCTGTCACGACTAAAATACTAAACCGATAGACCCCAAATTAAGCATAAAGATGGTCCACATATCTAGGAATGTCTTAGGGCTATCCACTTCCCTAAGTTCCCCTAGGTCTGCGCCCCGTGGACGTCCAAATTTCTAAGGTGATGTTTTCAAAAGGAAATTTGTTGGTCTACATGGTAGTGTGAGAAAACTAACATTGTTTACCTTCTTCAATGTAAACAAGCAGAGCTGTCGATTGCTTACTTCACAGTTTCAGACAATTGGTCCGTACAAATTAAATTTGATATTTTACACACAACTATAAGGTGTGTTTTTTTTTATCCAAAACTTTGTCATAGATTATTTATTTCACAAATATAAAGGATAACTTAACTGTGCCTCCATTGGTATCCCAGAAACTTTTAGATTTTGAGAAAACATTAAATGGGGAACTTCAATTATTTTTTATACCGATCAAAAATATAAATTTCACTTATTTCTAAATATCAACAAATTTATAATCGTACCCTTATGGTATATGGTGTATGGTATATGGTGAAATTTTTTATTCGTTAAATTGTTCCTGTAAGTAGTTGAGTCAACGTCAACTAAGTGATGTCTACACAGGTGTGTAGCAAACATGTGGTACAATTAGGCAGTAAACATTCAGTTAACATTGGTGTTTTTTGCTAGATAGTTCACTGAAATATTGAATTCATGTATTATATCTTAATCCAACGAGCTAGTCATGGACATGTTAGTTTTGACAATATTAACATTGACTGTGTTTGTACAAGTGGTGACCGCGACAAATGAGTTAAGTGTTCTTCGAAGGATTGATAGAAACATGTGTTGCAACTTACCTATTACGAAAGGATCTGATGTTACATTCGAATACCCAGTACTAAACACAGACGGAACACCAACTAATGTTTGCGGCTGCGTTTCAAAGTGGAAGGTGACAATTGCGATTTGTCCAAAATGGACATTTGTTATGCAAGACGATGGATATTTCTTGAATAACATTAGATTCGGCACTGTGTATTTGCTCCTTGATCAATTCTACGTAGCGGAGAAAGGAAACGGTGGGCAACGTGGAGGATCTTGCTGCTATGATGTGTTTGCTCGATACTCTATTGAAAGAAGTACAATAAACATTGAAATGAGAGCGTTGCAGTTTCAGATGGTAAGAAAGTCGAAAAAGCTTGAATGTAATCTTCTCTGGAATGAAAGTGAGGGATCCAGTTCATTTGAGAAACCATTTTCACTTGAGAATAGTAAGCTTCATGATAGTCATGAGTATATTCTTGATGGAGTAGTAAAAGCAATCTACGATTCAAAAAGATTCCAGGACATTTTCAAAGAACTGTTCAAGAAAGCTACCAAGAGATATATTTTTGGACATGTATGCGATTTTAACGACAGACGTTTCAGCTGAGTCTAACAGGTATGGAAACTTTTACGAAGTTTATTAAAATACTTTCACAATCACACGTATTTCATTTACTGTCAAAACATGCCTTAAAAAGAAACCAGAAGAGATATTCTATAGAATTGGGGTTTTTCCGACTTCTTAGACTATTTTAAAAACCTTACTGTAAAAGTTGTCTTTCAAATTTTTATTTATGATAATATACAAAACATTTATAAGCATTGAAGTTAAAGGGGTGCAGTTGAATTTTGTTTCTAAAATTGATCAGGGTTATGTACTTATTTTATTTGATGGACTTGTGGGACCATTGTTTTCCCTTCCGCGTCCCCCCCCCCCCCCCCCGTTGCAAAACATGGATAAAAGAGATAATAATATGTATAGAAAGCTGACACATAGAATCAAAAATAAATCTTTACGTCAATTAAAGCAATATCCATGGGTGGAATGGCAATAACTCGGAAAGACTGAACGTCACTTCATGTTCTTTGGACAATGAATTCCCGTAGGATAAAATTTAGTACTGACTTCTTGTTAGTAAAATATTTATAAAACAAAGAAACACTCAAATGCGTAGAAAAGAGTAAACCTTTTAAGACGGGTACTTTAAAACATTATTTTCTGGTATTTAGGTTGGGGTGCCATGTTAATATTTGCTAATTAGAACTAATCTTAAATAAGGTATGAAATGGATATCATTTAGCAATTTTTGTTAAATTAGTAAGCCTATCTTTAATATGCGTTTACCATATTTTATTTGGATATGGCATAAGTATAAATATATTTATAAACAGCTATAACTTATATTAAAATCTACAGTTTATTATTAAATGAATAATAATGAAGTAATGTGATGTAATCAGTAATGTAACCAATGAATGAAAATCACCACGAATGTCTGTCATGTCTACACGTTCTAAACTTTATAACCTCAACAATTGTAAACAGTTTTTTTTCTTTTTTTACTAACTAAAGAAATATTTTTTAAATAATTTATTTTCAGTTTTTACACTAACGAAACAATCAAAATTATTAATACGGTTGTAACACTTTTTATGTAGAACCAATGATATATCTTTACAACAAAACGATTTACTTTTTCCGAGTCTCGAGTGAAGACAGTTAGTTAATTGTTATCACTTGAGTTGTAAATAAGACCGTTCTTCAAATAACCTAATATTTTTGTTATTACTAGTGGATAGTTGAATATATTTTTAAGAAATAATTATTAGTTTTTTTAGTAGAAAAAAATTTTCATTTTGTTTAGGGTTTTGATCGGACTTCAATTTTCAATTTATAAAAGGAGTTCAAGTCAGAATTTATACACATGAAAAATCTTTGAAGTGACTAAAATGGTGAACAAACATTATTATTAGATGACGGATTATTAGCACGATAACATGTTTGATGAGTTCAAGCATGATAACAATTTTAAGAAGCATTTATTGTTCCAATTTTTTTATGCTATTAGTTTATAATAAGAATAACACATTTCAAGCAAGTAGTAGTGTCATAGTAACAGTTCACCGCCAACAGCTGTCAGGGCAGATGTTGTGAATTAATTGAGTTTAAAGGGCATCAGGCGGAAATGGTGGCTTCCGGTGCTACGTCACTTTGTGACGTCATAGGTGATGGAATACGTCATGAGAGGGTGACGTATGTGGTATGACGTAGGATTGGGATTATAAGTCAAAACTGCAGACTTCGAATGTATGCTCAGTCCAGTGCAGAATATGCAAGACCTGTAACATTGGGTTCCCACCTGTTAGCCAGCTGTGCTGTGAAGCTGAACAACGTAAGTGGGGTAGAATTTACATCTAATGCGATGTATGGAAAGACAATGGAACAAGTCAGAAATAGAGACTCGATATAAAACTGTTTTCCAAGTTTTAAAAGAATGGGAAACTACTTTACACTTATAGTGTAGGAAAGCTTCTTTCTTTTGTTTATTCTTTATTTATAGAAAACAGAAGAAGGTGAAATATTGGACTATGTATATATTAAGAACTTGAACAAACTCGTTACTAATGGAATAAGTCAGAAATAGAGACTTGAGTGTAAGATTGGAAATAGCTGAAAAATTGATTGCCAAACCAAACTTTATAGATCGAACAGTGTACAATGAGGTCTTGGGAAGGTCATCTTTTCTTTTCTTTACAGAACAACTGGCAGCTGTACATATGAGTAAGACCAAACTTCTATTCAACAAAGCAATCTACATCGAGTTTATTTGATTCACCCACCGTTGGTGTTTATTGTTGTTTATATCTAAAATTTGGTACTTTTAAACAATTTCCAAATTCAAACTATCCCCCTTAACTGACATGTTTACGTACCGTACAGAGAAGTACTTGACCATCTGTCTGTATGATGTACAAACGGTTCTATTCAGTCTGTGTGATAATCAGAAAGAAAACCTGAGCTCACTCACTGTGCAACAAGTCGGTAGAGCAGTACTTGGAAACCATCCAAGTCGGCAATAAAGTACACTACTGTTGAATGCAAAAACTGGAACCCGCATTAATCGTTCTGTTGGTGGACACACACACACCTGCGGGCGGTGTCGAGAAATATTTGCAATCCATAACAAGTCGGGAAAGCAGTACTTAGAATTTGAACTATCCAAGTCGGTAATGTAGTATATGCTAATAATATTGTGCCGGCATCTGTGTGGAGAAATATTTCCAACTCTAAACATCCATGATCACAGTTTAGTATTACTTTTAATTCTGTAGGTTAATTCTGCTCTGTAAGCGGTAGTTGTTTAATACCCGAGATCTGGAAATACAATGACGGAGACAATATTCACTAAAAGAAGCCCCTCGTTGCCCCCCCTCCCTCCCTCCTTGTATCGTAGTGGGAGTAGCGTGAGTCCTTGATCTAAGAGGTTTGCGGGTTCGATCCTTACCAATCACAAAAGATTTAATTTTTTTTATTTCATTTTATACATATCTACTTGCTGTAGTCCATAACAAATGCAAAACAAATGATAATTCATGTATCCAATGTTAAAAACAACTGAAAGAAGGCTTAAGTGGAACTTTACCGTCGAGCATAAAAAATGGCCTTTGTAAAGGCCACCAAATGTTGGATGTTAAATTTACATTTCGTAGATGTTATGTACTCTTGGGATGATGACTGGTCTGAATTTATGTTTCTTCCTAGTAGTTGGCTGTGGATGAGACTGTGTATGAGCCAGAAGTTCACGGGTTCGATCCTTACCAATCACCAAAACGTTTAATTTACAGTTGGAGTAATATGTTGATTTTTGGTATGATATTGTTATCGTAGTGGGAGTAGCGTGAGTCTATGATCTAAGAGGTTTGCGGGTTTGATCCTTACCAATCACAAAAAAAAATTATATTTTTTATTTTATTTTATACATATCTACTTGCTGTAGTCCATAACAAATAATAATTCTTGTATCCAATGTTAAAAACAACCGACGAGAATTATTTAAAGGCATGGCAAATTTTTTTACTAATTTTACTGGTCTAAGTGGTCAGCAAACTGGTTTTTAGTGGACGGTAAACACTAAAACAAATGCATTTCGCTAATGCAAGTGTTTCATACTAGCACAAGATGCTAACCTTGAGTTAATGAGCTTTCATCTCATCCCACCATTCCTAACTGTCCAAATAGTATTAAAAAAAAACAGCAGGGCTAATAACTGGTCACTGCTTTTAAAGATGTAGATGGTGTTATGATGCTTAATCGTTAGTATGATTTCAAAACTCCAAGATGGTTTAACTATAGTGAGTATCCAATATGTTGTAAGATTACCTTAAAAATACACTATTGAAACTGTACTATTATAATATTACTAGTACTGATGCCCACCTAGCGGTGTAAGCAAAGAGAAATGTATTGTTTAAGGGCAATGTTGGACCATTGTGGAATATTTAAAATTAAGGTAAGCTGAAATCAGAAACAAAAGTAGATACAGTTGTCAAGTTAATATGCTGCTCCTGTTTGAATCAAAAGTATTTCAACATCATTCCAGCTCATCAATTTCCGGTTCTAGTCTGAAAAACAGAAAGGTTTGTTTGTATTGTGAAAATTTGACACCCATATGAGACAATGCATCTTTGAGCTACCAGATGTTTACGTCGAGGTTCACACAAGGCCACACTCAAATTTCTTCCCTGGAGTGCTCAGAGGGAGCCGAGAAAAAAATCCAGAGGACGATACGAAGTTGCCATGGCTTTGACTGATCAATTTATTAAAATTTAAGCGAAGATTCAGAGCTCTAGAAGCGCTCAGGAAATCCTGCAGACGCTCACCTTCTTCAAAGTGTTTTGGATCATTTTGCCTAACTTTTGAATGGCTCTGTAGGGTCGACTAGTATTCAATCTTAAGTCAATGTGATATGGATACCCGTATTAAACCTTAAAATAATTAACTAAAAGCTCTAGTAGAATTAATAAAAAATCCACGATCGAATGAACAAAATCTAGAATAAAATTCCTACAGAGTTGTCGGGGTCTAATTAATATAATCGAACGGAGAATTTATCGCGATATGGTTTAAAACCAATTTTATATTAATATTCGTAGCTGATTGTTCGAATCAACCTACTCTTAAGACTTGGTTCTTTCACCCGCAAAAAAAAAAAAAAAACAAAAAAACAACGGGGTTTAGAACTCAGATGACGAGTCTCGGGGTATTAAAACAACGAATTAACTCAAATAAACGTACGTAACAATTATTCGTTAAGCGAACGGAACAAATGTACTTTCGTAGCTAATTGATCCAAACAAACCGAAATATATCCACCGCTATTTCACTGGCAGGTAGGAACTGGTGGGGATTTATACGAGTCGGCGAAACTAAGTTACTAAAATCTAGATATTGAAAATCTAATTTGGAGCGGGTAACATAAGTGGCAGATGAGTATGCGTAAGTTATAACGGAAAATAAACGTAGCTAACCTTCGTAATAAAATCGTAGCGTTATGTTGCGCGTCGTCGTATACTTCGTGTGAGAGGCTTGTTCGGAGCTAGTCGGCGGTCTGGATGAAAGTATGTGTCAGATTGCTGTTTATTTGAATTTTGTTAACAATATTATTTTTGAGACGGTTAAGGAAGTGGTATTTAACATGTCGCGTGACTAATTGATTATGTTGATTACTTGATTACTTGACTACGCTATTAAAGTTGGGAAAAGCCCTGTGGCCAGATTTTTACTATTACTGATTTATACCTTTCCAATATCTGCGCTTAATTTCGTGCAGATTGCTCCAACCGTTCAAGAGGAGTATTGTAAAACTCTGGATGAAAGTATGTGTCAGATTGCTGTTTATTTGAATTTTGTTAACAATATTATTTTTGAGACGGTTAAGGAAGTGGCATTTAACATGTCGCGTGACTAATTGATTATGTTGATTACTTGATTACTTGATTACTATGATACTTACTTACCGTTACTTTGATTACTATTAAAGTTGGGAAAAGCCCTGTGGCCCGATTTTTACTATTACTGATTTATACCTTTCCAATATCTGCGCTTAATTTCGTGCAAATTGCTCCAACCGTTCAAGAGGAGTATTGTAAAACTAAACCAGAAGTGTAGTATAAGAGCTTTGTTCCGCTCAAAAATAATAAATATACAGGACCACACACCTGGACCTTACAAATATAAACGCCGGCAGCAACAGTGGTTGACCGGGCTATAGTGCTGGAGTTGTGAGGGCCCGTGGGACGGATTCCTGAGAGATTTTTTTATAACACCATATTGACGTTAAATAAAAACACGGGATGCCAACATGGCGTTTTTTAACGCTATGTTGGAACTCACCGATATGGTCTTTACCACCATGCAAAATTTGTAAACGATTGCTTCAGCCGTTTAGGAGGAGTTTGCGTATTACGAAATGCATAAGAGTATAAGAGCTTCGCTTGCTCTGCTCAATAATTTGCTATTGCAACTGAGCTCTAGTTTCAGTTTTGAGGTTGTACCATGTTTTGAGTTTGTTTCATGTGTTTACCTTTGCAGAAATAGGTGGGCAGAGTACACGGCGTTGTAGAGTAGACTTTGGTTTTTACGTACATATTTAACCTGGACTGGACGACATCATGTGCTCGATCAGAACGTTTAAACTAAGCGCCAGTTAAACGAAAAGTGATTTCCGTCAACTGATATTACATGTTGATATTACATGTTCTTACACCATAGAACTCTTAAATTTAGGATATACACCGTGACGTTTCCTCCTAATCTTTGCAAGATTAACAAATTAAGGAGATATCTTTTAAAATAAAGAAAATTGTTATAGAAATCACATTATAAATATAAAAAGTCAAATAATTAAATGTAAATACAGTATTGCATTAATTTTGTGTTTCTTCTTTTCAATAGTACAGGTATAAACAGTAATAATCAGTACAGTATGAATACAAAATAAACATGTGGATTGTTCTTCAAAATCTATATATATAATACGCTAAGCCGATTTTTGTAAACAGAACTCCTCCCTCATTTTTGGACCGATTTTAATTATTAAAGTGTCAAAAAAATTGCCCTGATCTGTAGTTTTGCAAAGTGTTTTTAGTTTTTTGATATCTTTATTAGTTTGAGCAGGATCTTCCATCAAAGTTGGGGTTTCTCCCATAAGATTGACATGGGAAAATCGAAATGTTTAATTGGAAACTTTGTCTCCACTAATTTGAGAGAACGGTTGGGTAGAAACTTGGTAGAGGTGTCCAAAGAAAGGTCTTGGTCTGTAGATGAGCTATCAAAAGAAAAACGAAGTAAATTCGCGTAGGGCTCTGCCCCAGAAGCCTTTAAAGATCCCTTTACAGATTTGTTTACATTTGGCCATGTTGATAATACTTTTTAATGAAACAGCTGTTGATTTTAAAATTGTATTTTAAACAACACACATTTATAGAGATCGATGATTGGGAGTTACTAATATTGTCCAAAAGAAGTATTTGCAATGTTATTTTCTGATTTTAAAATTGGTTTTCTTCTGTATCATGTCATGTTTTGCAATATAACGTGTCTTCTCAACAAACAGATATTTTTTCTCAAATAAGATCATAGATTAATCTTTATTACACTGATGAAATCGTGGAAGTCTTTAACTACAAAAGATCCACCATACGATTTTAATACTATTTAAAGGTTCTTCCAAAAGAAGAGATACCAGTTAACATACTAATAATGACTCCGATGAGGAAATATTTTATTCGTATGGGAAATATTTTATTCATTGTATGACTAAACATATTTGGTAACTAACGCAATTAATATCATTATTGTTTTTAAACTTATTACTCTTTAAACAATGCTAATGCTCAAAAAATGTATAATTTCACTCAATTTATCGCATTTATATGAATTAGCCTAAGCTTTGAAAGTAACCGTCGATTTCGACGGGTTTCACCTAGTATGACAATAAAACATTATCTGACAGTTCTGTAACTTTCTTACCTACGCGCCAAGAGGAAGAAAGTTCGTATGTTCGTTCATACTTCTTTCTTGATTTTTATAGGTAACAGATTTAATGAAACATGTTTTCAGTTTCTACTATTTATGGTCTACCATTATATTCACAATTACTTTCACTGAGTTCATTATTTTTTTAAACATGTTAGGCCCACTTATAATACATCTTTCAGGTTGTGTTCAAACCAAGCGTTGAACGAAAATTAACATAAACTATAAACACGAAATGACAGGTTAAATCGTAGGTATGATAGTCAATCAGCTGATCGTAGTATTATTATCTTTAAGTGTTGCCAACCTATTTTCGAAGCGTACACGGATTACGTGCATAACAAAACCACGCTGTTTTATGTTGTTTGGTTGGAATCCTGATGTGCGCCAAAGTATAAACCGTACAACAAAGTTTAAACCGTACGACAAAGTATAAATAAATATGCAGCAATTAGCAGTTTTCTGTACAATTAACAGTACAAGAAAGCCAACTTTGTCGGGTGACTGTAGGAAAATACTATTTTATTGAATTGTAACAAGTTTCAAACGAGCAATAAGAGTATCTTTATTAGATCCTATTTTTTGACAACCCTTACATTGATGTACTGTTGTTATTATTAGGTATGATTAATTTGATATTGAGAGTGTTAAAATAACACATTCAGTGTTTGAAGCACACACTTATAGGACACACTTATTACGAAAAACCACAACAAACAATACTTATAATCCTGACACGATTAAATATTTGCTATTGAAGCTAAACTTTAGTGTCAACGTTTAATCTTGCAATTATTGTTTATTGGTCGAATAACCATTGTATCATTGTAAAAAAATATCGTAGTTTTTGCAATAAGATACTTATTCATGTTTCAACATGAAAATACAGCTGTGATTTACATAACCTGGACATTGTGAACATTGAAGTCTATGATTATCAGTACCCACAGTCGATTACTCAAAATAACTAGATTTTTACTGATTATAGCTAATTATACTTTGTCATTCTTAATTACTACACATTACTGCAAAAACTAAGATTACGCAGCTATTGATAAACTAATTACTAGTTAGTTATTATTAGTTACTAAGACGTAGCCAGTATTGTTGAAAGCCAATCTGAGTCTTAAAGTAGATAGTCACATTGACTTTGAGATGGAAATGTATATTATTTGAAACAACACCACGTCTTAAGCATCAATAGCTTTTAAGTTTTTAATTAAATGTTCATCATATGTAGCTAACTCTAAACGTACCGGTAACGTTCAATCAGGCAATGACGTTTCAATGTCCAAGCGTTTAAGGTAATCGGAAATCCTATAGAAACATTTCAATGCTTCAAACAATTTTTACAATCAAGCAAAATTTCCGATTTACCGTTGTAACATATTAACACTTGATTACCAAGCCTATTTCATTTTAATAAATAACATACAAACCAAGATTTTACACACAGCATAACTTTCATATGTAATTGTACATTGTTTTTCAAAGGATTATTATAAGTGTGTTATTTTTACCGTATAAACAAATTTGCACCTCTCTTAACCCAAAAAGTAGGGTTTGCAGTGATGTACGTGTTTTTGAAGGCTGTTGTACGTGTGTGTTGATGTATACAGAGCTAAAGACCACACCGTTTTGTAGTTTGATTATCGTAGTTACTCCCACTGCGATATAGGTTGTTCACAAGCTAATAGGTGGAATTATGTGTCAGATTGCTGTTTATTTGAATTTTGTTAACAATTTTATTTTAAGACAGTTAAGGAAGTGGTATTTAACATGCCCATGACTAATTAATTACTTTGATTACTTGACTCTATTAATGTTTGGGAAAACCCTGTGGCCTGATTTGTACTATTACAGTATTACCTTACCATGGTTGGTTATTATGACTGTGCTTAATTTAGTGCAGATTGCAACAGCCGTTCAGGAGGAGTATTGTAAAACAAAACCAGAAGAGGTTAGTATAAGAACTTTGCTCCGCTCAAAAATAGGAAATTAACAGCATCAAAAAATCTTAAGTAGTCCAAACCGCATACCTCGGGCTTACAGATATACACCGGCAGCAACAGTGGTTGACCGGACTACGGTGCCTGAGTTGGAGTAAATTTCGGCTTGCACAACACATATAGCGCGAAATCCATTGTGTGTTGGGAGCAACATGCAGTCGCTTTGCCAGCCCCTCTCACACTGATATAGTGACAGTCACATTGGTCTGTGCCGTGGTCGTGGCACACACGACGTCTAGTTACAACGGATATCCGTACAAACGATTTCACCGCTCCATGCGTCCTCTGACTTTCATCAAGGCCGTGCCGGTCCCATATTTTGTGGAGGGGATTATAAAGTTGTTTTGCATTTGTGATATGTAATTGGCTCTCACCTGCCTCTACCAGGCAGGTGGGCACTGTGCAGCTGTAAAGCTGTGAATAATTTCTTTCCCGTGATGGCGGGAAAAATAGTTTAATTACTAAAATGTCAAAATAGATATCTTTACTTATTTAATATGCAAGCAGGTTTTTGTGACGATTACTACTCCGAAACTACTGGACCGATTGACATGTTTTAGACCCCGTTTATGCACCAAGAGCGGGAGCGATTTCTAACACCATTGAGTAAAATGGGGCTGTTTATGCACCAAGAGCGATTGCGATAGCGGTTGACCTCCCGCTGCGGTTTCTAATTCGCCCGCTGTGTAGCTAGAAATCACAGTGGTTGCTTGGAATAGAGCAGTTTTCAACTTTAGGTGTCACTGGAAAGAGAATAAAGGCGGTGACACACTATCAATCTTCTCCCCGATCAAGGCCTCGAACCCGAGCAGGGAGAAGGGAGAAGGGAGATAAATATCAGCAAAATTTCACTCCGAACATTACCCCGAACAAGACCAAGACCAGACAAATTCTACCAAACGCGGCAAAAGGGAGTTTAGAGAGAGATGGAGAGTGTGTGCGAGTGAGAGCGCGTTAAAAGTCACTTTTTAAAAACTTGTCGCAAAAATAAAATATTCTAGAAAGGATGCTTAGTTATATGTATTGATTTTTATTGGTTTTATTCATTGAAATAACGTTACAGAATGGTAATTTTAATTGACTTTAATAATATTAATGTTTATATTAATTTTAACGGTTTCTACATTTTCAACCTTGACCAAACAAACCACAACATAACATCTTAAATGGTAATAATATATAACGGCAACATATTACCCAACCTTTATTTATTTTACCAATTAAAGGGTCTAATTGCCATAATAAATTATAACTCAACACAGTCGGCCGCTCGGTGCGGCGCTCGCGACGGCGCGGCGTACGGGGCAAAAATGTACCGTGACACACTATCGTACTTCACTCCGTACATCGGACCGATCTTTTCTTTGATCTTTCGCCAAAAAGCCGCCTCCAGAGCGCTCGTCTCCCTGCTCGGCCTGATGTCTTGTTCACCGTCTGGATCGGTGTACGGACCAACGGACCCCTGACACACTATCGAACATGCTCCCTTTGACCTCCCTTCTCACTGCTCGGTTCGAGGTCTTGTTCGGGGAAAAGATCGATAGTGTGTCACCGTCTTAACGTGAAGTTGTGCATGAACCTTCTTTTTAGGAAAATAACTAGAGAGCGAGGGCCTGGGAAGCCTTTTAAAGTTTCAAACTTTTCCACAAGATTAACATGGGAAACACAAATTGTTATAAAACTGCAGTTGTTGTCAAAAATTAAAAGTGAGAAGAAGAACATATGTTAATTGTTAACAGACAATAAATATGCTAATTTTAACAGTTTTCTACAAACATTTACCGACTTGGTTGAAATGAAATATTTACTTTTTGAATTTGGGTTGACGTAAATACTACAATGAATAAACGCGAGAAAGAGCCTCTATAATTTGTAATATGTACTAAACAGAAAACTGAATTATCACTGTGCTGCATTTCTTAGTTATCATTGAAAAGAACCGATTTGCAAACTATGGAAACATAGGAAAGTCATAGAACATCACGAAGGAGAAGAAATAGAAATAATGTTTTTTATTTATTTATAATTGTTATTGACACATAAACAAAGGTATAAGATCAGCTGGTGATTTTTGAATAAAGTAGATCAAGCAATTTTAATAGCTGATAGAATTTTTTCCACGGATATTAGAACAGGAACGGTAAAGATGATAAATAATATAATCAAATTGCGACACTAGCCTGAATCGTATACTAAACGCCTTAACATCTTGTTTGGACGTTATTGACAGTTCCATTTTGAATAATAAAACAAACATGTTTTGCTTTGAGTCCATCGAACTAAATTACCAGTTGTATTTGGAGGCTTGTTCTAGGCTTACTTGAGAAACCTTATGTAATATTTTGAGTAACCCCTATATTAGGGATGAATTGGTTTGTGAATTAGTTTATGATTTAAACAATTTGGATATTCTTTTCCGAGTTTGTTTGACTCTTCTACCCGACCGATTTTCATGGTTAGAATGAGGTCTCAAATTAAAAGTATGCACTCACAGATTTCACATCAAGTATCGGTAGATGTTTATCTACTGTATTACTCGAGCAAAACACATAAATTTAATTTATTTTCGAATTCTTACTTTAATTAAGATGTATTTCGCCAATTATAAATTATACAATCCTATATATTTTTGTGTAAGAACCTTCAGTGAAAAAACGGCTTTTATTTAAGCTATTAGTTAATCAATTTGCACAAGTTTTAAGCAAACGCAAGGTAAAGAATCAACAATACTTTAATTTGAGCTCATGATCGTTTGATTTAGCTATGTTCAAGATTATGTATTTCTCAATCA
Organism: Macrosteles quadrilineatus; assembly: GCF_028750875.1. Lineage (NCBI taxonomy): Eukaryota > Metazoa > Arthropoda > Insecta > Hemiptera > Cicadellidae > Macrosteles > Macrosteles quadrilineatus. Next base: position 74,776,213 of record NW_026542602.1, on the reverse strand, counting down.
AAAAATCATAAAATTAATTATTTCTCAGATATGGTATTCATTTTAACGCTGCAGAGCAGCGTGGGTTCTTTAGTTAATATATGAATTTTGTGAGGTTTATAATAACAAAACCACGTGTTTTAATGCGAACAAAGTTTATTTATTTACATGGTAAAACATACAGCTTTGTAAAATAATAGTGTCTTTGTTGATATTGTTTATGTGATTAGCTTACTTGAGAAAAACAGAATTTTTAATATTAGCTTTTATAAAAAAAATGATGCATAAGTTTGAATGTAAACCATACACATTAACAAAATTTACATATCAATAGATTCCTTGAATAATTGTGGATTTCATGATGTGTACGAAATGCTGCTACGTAGCACATAGTTCGATTTTGTCAAGATCAACAAGGACGACTAAGAAGCAAAGCAATTTTTGGCCAAAACTCGGCGGCTTCTTCGTCTTCGATCACCTTCTGATTGATTATACAAATTATTAACGTGTAATATTGGTTACATAGGTTATGGTTTAAACGGTTGAATCAACGCAAATGTGAAAATAACTTTTGTAACAATAATAATTATTTTTTACCTACAATTATTGTAGGTAAAAATAATTATGAAGATCAGTAACAATATATATATATATGTATGGAACCCTGATGACTCCGCTCAATTTTGTGGATGCCTCTGCGAACGCCACCTAGTTATAGTATCATTTGTTGTAATTTTGGTTCATTCTAGTCGTGTGTTATTTACTTCTATTACTGAATATTTTTTGTCCAAAATTCACAAGATGTGAGATCAAGTAAATAATAAGTACCTATATATGTTGCTATCAACCACTATTTGTACTCTCTTTGCCTTAGACTTTACAAAATGCTATGTAGAGAAATATGACCCAAAGATGTAATATACTCATCATTCACGACGTTTTCGATTTAATGTTGGAAACTCACACAAAGTTGGCTAACTTCTTTTATATCTCCATACTTCTGAGTAGAACGTCATCATCGGTCACTGAAACGTCAAAGTCTAGACGTTTTTATTGCAATGACGCAGTTTTTATTGCTAATTAGAACGATTTCCTCCTGTTATTTATCAACTGTTCCACCTCGAGTAGTGTAAAATGTCTTGTGGTAGGCTGGATGACATCTGATGAAAGGAACCTTATTATGTACAGTGAACCACCTCTAGAAGTCATAAACATCATGAAAAATACCAGTCTCATATGGCAGTTCTATAAATTTTTACCAGTGTTTTGAAGTAAAAACTAATTTTAATATATCACTCATAAAGATTTAATATGTTATGGTAAATATGACATTATAATTTTTAAACTACTAACACTATCATTCAATTCAAGGTGCAGCTGGTCATCTTAAAAGTAGAGCTAAATAATCTTTGTACTTATTGACCATTATGAACACCATGCTAAATATTGAATCGTCTAAGTAGTATAAGAATTTTATATGTTAACACCTAATCGTTCTAGCATTAAAAATGGTATTCAAGTAAGATGTAATGTCAAGCCAATGTTTGGGAACCAGTTTGCTTCCCACCTCTGTTCCCCTGATACGGGCAAACCAGACACATTGTGATTTCGAGCATATTCCTATCATGAAATTATCACAACCAAAAATAATTTATTCTAAAAAACTCAAGATGTTCAGCTACAACAGCAAATATCAAATTAAAATTTTGAAAAACTCAGTTTGCAAAAAAACCTTGGATTTCCCTAAAACCTAAGGACTGTTAGGATATGAGTCATTAGCGTTAGAAATACTACATACTTTGACAAAGTAGTTCACAAACCGGAATACATCATGCTATTCTTTGGTACATTTTCCAATATAACACCAGTTATTCCGTATTAACTGTTTTAAGCGTTGTGATGAACTATAATAATGTTGAAATACTTGTGATTAAAAAGGAGCAGTAATGCAACTCACTTTAATTTTTAAATACAGCCCTAGCCTCCATCAGAACTAGTAATACTATGGTAATAATAGAGTTTCAATAAAGCTTTTAAGTTAATACTGATTTACAACATATTGGATTGATCGTGATATTGTACCTAGGTAACTCATTTGGAGTTTTGAAATCACACTAACAATTAAACATCATAACACCATCTACCTCTGTATAAGCGTTAACCAGTTATTAGCCCTATTGTTTTAACACTATTTAAACACTTAGGAATTGTAGGTTGAGATGAAAGCTCATTAGCTCAAGGATGGCATCTTGTGCTGACAACAAAAACTACTGGACGAGACACTCGCATTAGCGAAATGAACTTGGCTTAGTGTTTGCCGCCCAGTAAAACCAGTTTGCTGGCTACTTCTGCTTGCCTGATATAGGTAAATCATACTCAGACTCCAGTATCACTTAATAAATATATAAGTATAGAAATATAATTCCTAAACTTAAAGAAAATATCACATTCAGTCTCATACAACCATTCCTGTTGAAATAGGTTGGCAACACTTAAAGATAATAATACTACGATCAGCTGATTGACTATCATACCTACGATTTAACCTGTCATTTCGTGTTTATAGTTTATGTTAATTTTCGTTCAACGCTTGGTTTGAACACAACCTGAAAGATGTATTATAAGTGGGCCTAACATGTTTAAAAAAATAATGAACTCAGTGAAAGTAATTGTGAATATAATGGTAGACCATAAATAGTAGAAACTGAAAACATGTTTCATTAAATCTGTTACCTATAAAAATCAAGAAAGAAGTATGAACGAACATACGAACTTTCTTCCTCTTGGCGCGTAGGTAAGAAAGTTACAGAACTGTCAGATAATGTTTTATTGTCATACTAGGTGAAACCCGTCGAAATCGACGGTTACTTTCAAAGCTTAGGCTAATTCATATAAATGCGATAAATTGAGTGAAATTATACATTTTTTGAGCATTAGCATTGTTTAAAGAGTAATAAGTTTAAAAACAATAATGATATTAATTGCGTTAGTTACCAAATATGTTTAGTCATACAATGAATAAAATATTTCCCATACGAATAAAATATTTCCTCATCGGAGTCATTATTAGTATGTTAACTGGTATCTCTTCTTTTGGAAGAACCTTTAAATAGTATTAAAATCGTATGGTGGATCTTTTGTAGTTAAAGACTTCCACGATTTCATCAGTGTAATAAAGATTAATCTATGATCTTATTTGAGAAAAAATATCTGTTTGTTGAGAAGACACGTTATATTGCAAAACATGACATGATACAGAAGAAAACCAATTTTAAAATCAGAAAATAACATTGCAAATACTTCTTTTGGACAATATTAGTAACTCCCAATCATCGATCTCTATAAATGTGTGTTGTTTAAAATACAATTTTAAAATCAACAGCTGTTTCATTAAAAAGTATTATCAACATGGCCAAATGTAAACAAATCTGTAAAGGGATCTTTAAAGGCTTCTGGGGCAGAGCCCTACGCGAATTTACTTCGTTTTTCTTTTGATAGCTCATCTACAGACCAAGACCTTTCTTTGGACACCTCTACCAAGTTTCTACCCAACCGTTCTCTCAAATTAGTGGAGACAAAGTTTCCAATTAAACATTTCGATTTTCCCATGTCAATCTTATGGGAGAAACCCCAACTTTGATGGAAGATCCTGCTCAAACTAATAAAGATATCAAAAAACTAAAAACACTTTGCAAAACTACAGATCAGGGCAATTTTTTTGACACTTTAATAATTAAAATCGGTCCAAAAATGAGGGAGGAGTTCTGTTTACAAAAATCGGCTTAGCGTATTATATATATAGATTTTGAAGAACAATCCACATGTTTATTTTGTATTCATACTGTACTGATTATTACTGTTTATACCTGTACTATTGAAAAGAAGAAACACAAAATTAATGCAATACTGTATTTACATTTAATTATTTGACTTTTTATATTTATAATGTGATTTCTATAACAATTTTCTTTATTTTAAAAGATATCTCCTTAATTTGTTAATCTTGCAAAGATTAGGAGGAAACGTCACGGTGTATATCCTAAATTTAAGAGTTCTATGGTGTAAGAACATGTAATATCAACATGTAATATCAGTTGACGGAAATCACTTTTCGTTTAACTGGCGCTTAGTTTAAACGTTCTGATCGAGCACATGATGTCGTCCAGTCCAGGTTAAATATGTACGTAAAAACCAAAGTCTACTCTACAACGCCGTGTACTCTGCCCACCTATTTCTGCAAAGGTAAACACATGAAACAAACTCAAAACATGGTACAACCTCAAAACTGAAACTAGAGCTCAGTTGCAATAGCAAATTATTGAGCAGAGCAAGCGAAGCTCTTATACTCTTATGCATTTCGTAATACGCAAACTCCTCCTAAACGGCTGAAGCAATCGTTTACAAATTTTGCATGGTGGTAAAGACCATATCGGTGAGTTCCAACATAGCGTTAAAAAACGCCATGTTGGCATCCCGTGTTTTTATTTAACGTCAATATGGTGTTATAAAAAAATCTCTCAGGAATCCGTCCCACGGGCCCTCACAACTCCAGCACTATAGCCCGGTCAACCACTGTTGCTGCCGGCGTTTATATTTGTAAGGTCCAGGTGTGTGGTCCTGTATATTTATTATTTTTGAGCGGAACAAAGCTCTTATACTACACTTCTGGTTTAGTTTTACAATACTCCTCTTGAACGGTTGGAGCAATTTGCACGAAATTAAGCGCAGATATTGGAAAGGTATAAATCAGTAATAGTAAAAATCGGGCCACAGGGCTTTTCCCAACTTTAATAGTAATCAAAGTAACGGTAAGTAAGTATCATAGTAATCAAGTAATCAAGTAATCAACATAATCAATTAGTCACGCGACATGTTAAATGCCACTTCCTTAACCGTCTCAAAAATAATATTGTTAACAAAATTCAAATAAACAGCAATCTGACACATACTTTCATCCAGAGTTTTACAATACTCCTCTTGAACGGTTGGAGCAATCTGCACGAAATTAAGCGCAGATATTGGAAAGGTATAAATCAGTAATAGTAAAAATCTGGCCACAGGGCTTTTCCCAACTTTAATAGCGTAGTCAAGTAATCAAGTAATCAACATAATCAATTAGTCACGCGACATGTTAAATACCACTTCCTTAACCGTCTCAAAAATAATATTGTTAACAAAATTCAAATAACAGCAATCTGACACATACTTTCATCCAGACCGCCGACTAGCTCCGAACAAGCCTCTCACACGAAGTATACGACGACGCGCAACATAACGCTACGATTTTATTACGAAGGTTAGCTACGTTTATTTTCCGTTATAACTTACGCATACTCATCTGCCACTTATGTTACCCGCTCCAAATTAGATTTTCAATATCTAGATTTTAGTAACTTAGTTTCGCCGACTCGTATAAATCCCCACCAGTTCCTACCTGCCAGTGAAATAGCGGTGGATATATTTCGGTTTGTTTGGATCAATTAGCTACGAAAGTACATTTGTTCCGTTCGCTTAACGAATAATTGTTACGTACGTTTATTTGAGTTAATTCGTTGTTTTAATACCCCGAGACTCGTCATCTGAGTTCTAAACCCCGTTGTTTTTTTTTTTTTTTTTTTTTTGCGGGTGAAAGAACCAAGTCTTAAGAGTAGGTTGATTCGAACAATCAGCTACGAATATTAATATAAAATTGGTTTTAAACCATATCGCGATAAATTCTCCGTTCGATTATATTAATTAGACCCCGACAACTCTGTAGGAATTTTATTCTAGATTTTGTTCATTCGATCGTGGATTTTTTATTAATTCTACTAGAGCTTTTAGTTAATTATTTTAAGGTTTAATACGGGTATCCATATCACATTGACTTAAGATTGAATACTAGTCGACCCTACAGAGCCATTCAAAAGTTAGGCAAAATGATCCAAAACACTTTGAAGAAGGTGAGCGTCTGCAGGATTTCCTGAGCGCTTCTAGAGCTCTGAATCTTCGCTTAAATTTTAATAAATTGATCAGTCAAAGCCATGGCAACTTCGTATCGTCCTCTGGATTTTTTTCTCGGCTCCCTCTGAGCACTCCAGGGAAGAAATTTGAGTGTGGCCTTGTGTGAACCTCGACGTAAACATCTGGTAGCTCAAAGATGCATTGTCTCATATGGGTGTCAAATTTTCACAATACAAACAAACCTTTCTGTTTTTCAGACTAGAACCGGAAATTGATGAGCTGGAATGATGTTGAAATACTTTTGATTCAAACAGGAGCAGCATATTAACTTGACAACTGTATCTACTTTTGTTTCTGATTTCAGCTTACCTTAATTTTAAATATTCCACAATGGTCCAACATTGCCCTTAAACAATACATTTCTCTTTGCTTACACCGCTAGGTGGGCATCAGTACTAGTAATATTATAATAGTACAGTTTCAATAGTGTATTTTTAAGGTAATCTTACAACATATTGGATACTCACTATAGTTAAACCATCTTGGAGTTTTGAAATCATACTAACGATTAAGCATCATAACACCATCTACATCTTTAAAAGCAGTGACCAGTTATTAGCCCTGCTGTTTTTTTTTAATACTATTTGGACAGTTAGGAATGGTGGGATGAGATGAAAGCTCATTAACTCAAGGTTAGCATCTTGTGCTAGTATGAAACACTTGCATTAGCGAAATGCATTTGTTTTAGTGTTTACCGTCCACTAAAAACCAGTTTGCTGACCACTTAGACCAGTAAAATTAGTAAAAAAATTTGCCATGCCTTTAAATAATTCTCGTCGGTTGTTTTTAACATTGGATACAAGAATTATTATTTGTTATGGACTACAGCAAGTAGATATGTATAAAATAAAATAAAAAATATAATTTTTTTTTGTGATTGGTAAGGATCAAACCCGCAAACCTCTTAGATCATAGACTCACGCTACTCCCACTACGATAACAATATCATACCAAAAATCAACATATTACTCCAACTGTAAATTAAACGTTTTGGTGATTGGTAAGGATCGAACCCGTGAACTTCTGGCTCATACACAGTCTCATCCACAGCCAACTACTAGGAAGAAACATAAATTCAGACCAGTCATCATCCCAAGAGTACATAACATCTACGAAATGTAAATTTAACATCCAACATTTGGTGGCCTTTACAAAGGCCATTTTTTATGCTCGACGGTAAAGTTCCACTTAAGCCTTCTTTCAGTTGTTTTTAACATTGGATACATGAATTATCATTTGTTTTGCATTTGTTATGGACTACAGCAAGTAGATATGTATAAAAAAATATAATTTTTTTTGTGATTGGTAAGGATCGAACCCGCAAACCTCTTAGATCAACGACTCACGCTACTCCCACTACGATACAATATCATACCAAAAATCAACATATTACTCCAACTGTAAATTAAACGATTGGTGATTAGTAAGGATCGAACCCGTGAACTTCTGGCTCATACACAGTCTCATACACAGCCAACTACTAGGAAGAAACATAAATTCAGACCACCCATCATCCCAAGAGTACATAACACCTACGAAATGTAAATTTAACATCGAACATTGGTGGCCTTTACAAAGGCCATTTTTTATATCCAACTGTAAAGTTCCACTTAAGCCTTCTTTCAGTTGTTTTTAACATTGGATACATGAATTATCATTTGTTTGCATTTGTTATGGACTACAGCAAGTAGATATGTATAAAATAAAAGAAAAAAAAATATAATTTTTTTTGTGATTGGTAAGGATCGAACCCGCACACCTCTTAGATCAACGACTCACGCTACTCCCACTACGATACAATATCATACAAAAAATCAACATATTACTCCAACTGTAAATTAAACGTTTTGGTGATTGGTAAGGATCGAACCCGTGAACTTCTGGCTCATACACAGTCTCATACACAGCCAACTACTAGGAAGAAACATAAATTCAGACCACCCATCATCCCAAGAGTACATAACATCTATGAAATGTAAATTTAACATCCAACATTTTGGTGGCCTTTACAAAGGCCATTTTTTATACTCAATGGTAAAGTTCCACTTAAGCCTTCTTTCAGTTGTTTTTAACATTGGATACATGAATTATCATTTGTTTTGCATTTGTTATGTACTACAGCAAGTAGATATGTATAAAATGAAATAAAAAAAATTTAATTTTTTGTGATTGGTAAGGATCGAACCCGCAAACCTCTTAGATCAACGACTCACGCTACTCCCACTACGATACAAGGAGGGAGGGAGGGGGGGGCAACGAGGGGCTTCTTTTAGTGAATATTGTCTCCGTCATTGTATTTCCAGATCTCGGGTATTAAACAACTACCGCTTACAGAGCAGAATTAACCTACAGAATTAAAAGTAATACTAAACTGTGATCATGGATGTTTAGAGTTGGAAATATTTCTCCACACAGATGCCGGCACAATATTATTAGCATATACTACATTACCGACTTGGATAGTTCAAATTCTAAGTACTGCTTTCCCGACTTGTTATGGATTGCAAATATTTCTCGACACCGCCCGCAGGTGTGTGTGTGTCCACCAACAGAACTATTAATGCTGGTTCCAGTTTTTGCATTCAACAGTAGTGTACTTTATTGCCGACTTGGATGGTTTCCAAGTACTGCTCTACCGACTTGTTGCACAGTGAGTGAGCTCAGGTTTTCTTTCTGATTATCACACAGACTGAATAGAACCGTTTGTACATCATACAGACAGATGGTCAAGTACTTCTCTGTACGGTACGTAAACATGTCAGTTAAGGGGGATAGTTTGAATTTAACAAAAAAAAAAAAAATTGGAAATTGTTTAAAAGTACCAAATTTTAGATATAAACAACAATAAACACCAACGGTGGGTGAATCAAATAAACTCGATGTAGATTGCTTTGTTGAATAGAAGTTTGGTCTTACTCATATGTACAGCTGCCAGTTGTTCTGTAAAGAAAAGAAAAGATGACCTTCCCAAGACCTCATTGTACACTGTTCGATCTATAAAGTTTGGTTTGGCAATCAATTTTTCAGCTATTTCCAATCTTACACTCAAGTCTCTATTTCTGACTTATTCCATTAGTAACGAGTTTGTTAAAGTTCTTAATATATACATAGTCCAATATTTCACCTTCTTCTGTTTTCTATAAATAAAGAATAAACAAAAGAAAGAAGCTATCCTACACTATAAGTGTAAAGTAGTTTCCCATTCTTTTAAAACTTGGAAAACAGTTTTATATCGAGTCTCTATTTCTGACTTGTTCCATTGTCTTTCCATACATCGCATTAGATGTAAATTCTACCCCACTTACGTTGTTCAGCTTCACAGCACAGCTGGCTAACAGGTGGGAACCCAATGTTGCAGGTCTTGCATATTCTGCACTGGACTGAGCATACATTCAAAGTCTGCAGTTTTGACTTATAATCCCAATCCTACGTCATACCACATACGTCACCCTCTCATGACGTATTCCATCACCTATGACGTCACAAAGTGACGTAGCACCGGAAGCCACCATTTCCGCCTGATGCCCTTTAAACTCAATTAATTCACAACATCTGCCCTGACAGCTGTTGGCGGTGAACTGTTACTATGACACTACTGCAAGTGACAGTTATAGGATGTATAATAAGTAAACGCACACATAACATAAAATAATAAAATGTATAAATCACAATAAGCTTAATCTACACTAATAAACCTTATGCTTTCATGATAGTTTATAATACGAATAAAACAAATATTTAAAAGTATACTAAATAGTAACATTGACTATTTATTTCTATATAGATATATATAGTCAATGATAGTAAACTTTTGTAATATTTGCTTAGAACATTTATTTTCCCGAATTTTATTTTTTTCTAGAATCACAAGAAAATGAAAATGCTAAATAAACCAATAGTGAACCGCAGATGTTTACAAAACAAACAGTGACTTAATCGTCTGAATTACAAACAGCATCATTATGTTAAGCCATTTGAGCGTCCAGGGCACTACATATCAATTTTCCTTGTTTTAAGTAATTTTTTGTGATGGTGGGTTTAATGTGTTTTAGGGACTATTGCAAAAATTTTCCATCGTGAATGATAAGTTGATAAGAATGATCAAGTTCTCAGCTTACCTTTCTTTTTCAACTTTGTTTTTCACTTATCATAATAGAAATGAGTTTTCAGCAATCACTCAAATGCTATATCAATGTTATTCCCTGTAAGAGGTAACCTAAACTTCAGACTGAAACCCAATTTTTAAGGGTTCGTTTTTATTTCTACATTCAATACAATAGCCTATATTTTCAAATCGTATTTTGATAAAATCTGCAATCAAAAAGGAAGCGTACTATGATCATTATAATACGTAATTTAAAGACAACTTTAATTTTCTTCATGAAATAAATATTTGTGGGATGGATGTAATTTCTTGTAATTTGGATTTTTTTAAACTTGCAGATTCATCGTTTTATTTAGGATGTACCCAAAACAAAACGTGTTTTCTATGTTTTTTTCTTATTAATAAAATTATGTTTTTGTTGTTTACGCCATACAAACGTTACCTTCATAAGACATTTTCCGAATGATTATTATCTTTTATGGTACTTAAAATATAATTTGTAACTTTTGGGACTCATACTGCTTAATTTTTAACAAAGGGGATAACGCATAAAAAAGGTATCTTAAGAAAACCGGTTATGAAGTATTTGTCAAAATAACTGCTTAAAGCATATAACCAAACCAAGTTTATTTAAAATACTATTAACGGATTTTCTCTGAGACAGTTTAAATTAAGTCAAAGATTATGAACGAGAAGCAATATTGAAGCTTTCACAGGCTCAATAATGATTGAATGCACCGATTACTCTGGAGTTAAGTGCTTAACTTTTGATATTGGATCGTAAACCACGGCCAATTATGTGTCAATGCAAATGTGCTTAAATGTGTTTAGATGAAATTATTAGAGCTTACTCGAGCAAACCGTGTAATAGGTTTAACGTTTATATGTCTTTATTAATTATTAATTTGTTTATGTTATGTTACGTTATTTTTAATACGAAAAAAATTACAATAAATTCTTAGGATTGCTCGAGTTTAAGTTGAATTTATAAAATGATTTTTTAACTGTAGATTTTTATCAGATTTGTTTATTGGAGGCTTTTAGCTCACAATTTGTGGACCGTGGTTTTAGTAGTATCATTCAGCTTTCGTTCCGGTCTTTCTACGTCCAAAGTATTTTCCTGAGTTTCTGCTCGTCGTAAGGTCCTTTTTTCTTTAGTAAGTTGCTCTTTCAAAATGGTTTCCCGCAATTTGATCCATCACTTGCTACACTACCTTTCACTTTATTCGTCTAAGCTGATTTTATGCCTCTTCGTAGTCGTCTTCTTAACCCAGCAACAGTGTGGGTTTTACTACCAGGTATTTCCCTTTTTGAGCTGCTGATTGTCTATATAGATTGAATCTTATTTATCTAAAGTCAACCACTAATATGGATTTCTTTGACTAAAAAGAGCATCTTTTAAGACAGGTAAGTAGCGTATTGTATCAATGCATTTATCATTATACTAGATGATTTATATGGAAGTGCAATGACACTGTGTTTTGTACTGTGTTTAAAAGTGGTTATTATTTTTCGGAACGTCACACATTTTTGGAGATAGTGTTACTGATTCGTGTTGCGAAAAAATATTAAATTAGTTATTAAACAATCTGGCCACGATTTAGAAGTAAATTATCCACTAACCAGTTTTAAATTAAATAGTAGGATGCTTCAGTGTTTAATTCCCTGTGAACAGTTTATTTTATATCCATACCACCAACAATATTCTTCAAGCAAATGTAGGATTTTTCTAAGAATCCTTTTACTTTACTGTTCTATACTTTAGATATGAAAAACATATCTCAACTTTATCATTGGGTTTACAAATTATGACAAAAACCGTAGCTAGATTAGATGGGACTTGTAATTTATCACTTATTGATTGTTTACCATTACATGATTTATATTCAGACAAACACATAAAAGGGACTGTAAAATTGTCAATGTAAACACTCAAATCTATCAAGAGCCAACTGAGTCGAACTGTTCATTAAGCAAATGGATTGAATTTTCTCTTTATGTCCATTCTACGTTATCGATACTCCAACGTACTAAAATAAATTAACAACAAAACTGTAAAAGGTATCAAGAAAAAGCTGAAATATGACGTTAAAGAGTAACAAAAATGTATAATTTATAAAACGTTCTATATTTTATCTCTGAATACCCAGTTAAATGTTAATTCAACCACCACCAACCTATTACAACTCTCATTTGTCACGTTGAAAATATACGAAATAGTTATAAAAAATCTTTTCTCAATGAGCACCGACCGTTCTCAATCTTACTCTCCTCCAAAACAATTTTGGTTTTTAATTCATTTTAGTCTAATAACTAAAGCAACACCCTACCCATCCTATGGGATTTGGCTATAATTAGACCACAGGGCCACACAAAACATCATTGTAGTTACATATTACAATACCACTTCAATTACATATCCGTGAATGACACAACTCATAACGTAACCATATTCTATCTCACTCTCAGCATTGGTTTGTGGTTCGACGTAATGGCAAATCACTCCTCACCTCTCTTGACTGTTTTTCAGTACCGTAAACTTCGTTCGACCGCATTTTCGTTTATTTACACGTGACTGTTATTTTAATGTATTTAAAACATGAAGACTAATGAAAAACGATTGTTAATTTATTACGTTGGACGTGTTATACAGTAGTGTTTGAGTTTTCGGTCAAATACCCCTTATTATACAGCTACACAATATATGAATTTTCGATAATTGTAGCTGCGTTTTTCAATTTAAATACAACAACGAGCAGTGCAAATCCACTTCCGCTGTGACAGCTGGATTCTCAATGAAGAAGTGAATATGTCTGTGCTTCAAAAGACGTGATCAGCGCAAGCCTAGTGGTATCACACAATAGCGTCCCATACTTTATGTTTTGGACAGCCTTTATACAAGAAACATCTGTAGCCAATTTCGCTACAAAAAGTACATCGTTTTTTTAAGCAATCACAGAGCGTGCCACCGTCTAAAACTTAAGTTCTCGTATAGTTTTTAGTAACTGCGATAGTTTAAATGTGAGATAAGTGATGCTGCAACATAGTGATTAGAAACAGTAGTCATTGTAGTAGTGGATGAAATCTTTCATGTTGATGTTTGTACTTAAACTCACATCGCAACAACTTTACCATGAGATTTAGATTTTTATTTCTATTTTTATTTACATTTAAAGGTTTTCCTCTCATAATTAATTGTAAGAGGAATATTCTTAATTTTATCCTTGTGAGATTTTGTGATATTCCCAAACAATATTAGTTGGATTAGTTAAATCAGTAAAATTTTCTAAATGCGTTAAGGTTTCATTGATGATTTTTGTAATCGCAATAGTTCTGGTAAAAATGATCCATTCTTGGTTAATGCACTTTAACTTAATTGGTGAGGTTTCCTTTATTCACACAAAGTTTTTTATACATGTGGGCAATCTTTGAACCACAGCAATTCTTTGCACGAATATTCGACATTTTCATCAAACTCTAGCAAATAATTCGAAACTATTAATAAGCTAATAATTTTTTTTTCTTATCAATTCCACTAGTCAACGAATAATGTTGTCTACTACATAAATAATACATGTGTTGAGACAAAAAAAGGATTTCATCATTTTTAAACATATCTTAATTTTTTGTGGTTTTTAAGTTTATATATTTGTACATTGACGCTCTTGTACTAGTTTTATGTCAGGGTACTGTTCAAGGAACCACACGAAGAACCCCCAAATTGTCCTCATGTCTTGTTAAATTATTGTTTGGAATGGCTGATAAATGTGATAAAGGTAATATTAATTTTTCATATCAAGCGACAACCACTTTGTTCACTGGATACAGTTCTACAAACCCAAACTCCCTACGTGTACGTATCTCCATTCGTCCATACATCCTTATCCATGGGTTGTCCTCCCCCTCTGCTAACATATCGGTGTCTCTTCCTACGTCCTCCACTAAATATTACAACGTGTGTACTAAATGAACTAGAAATAGGTAACTAAATGTGATTCCATCAAGTTTCTTGTCAGCAACATCCTCATATATTAAGTCTGGTCATCTGAACTTCCAATGTTATCCATGGCAAGACTGTCTGGGTGAACTGTCTATACATTCTGTGTCTTTCTGTTCAATTTTGGTCTTCTCTGTTTCTTCCAGTGCAGTGTGTCTTCGTTCTCCTTTTTACTTTGTCTCTTTTTACTTCAGGGATCGTGTCTTCTCTACGAAACGATCTTCTTTGGGTCTCTTCACGATGTTTTCCATCAAAATCTTCGTCTATGTCAAATGTTCGGATGGCTTGAGAGGGTAATGAGACTACAATTGATTAAACTTGAAATCCCCACGAAATGTCAATAGGCCTACTCTTTTCTGTCTGGTCCTGGGCTGTACTTTTTTTCTCCTTACATTTAGGATTATCTTCCTGTTTATTTCTCTGCTTACATTTAGGAGTCTCTTTTTGTTTATTTCTCTGCTTACATTTAGGAGTCTCTTTATGTTTATTTATCTGCTTTCCTTAAGGGGTCTATCTCTGTTTATTTCTCTGCTTTCCTTAAGGGGTCTATCTCTGTTTATTTCTCTGCTTTCCTTAAGGGGTCTATCTCTGTTTATTTCTCTGCTTTCCTTAAGGGGTCTATCTCTGTTTATTTCTCTGCTTTCCTTAAGGGGTCTATCTCTGTTTATTTCTCTGCTTTCCTTAAGGGGTCTATCTCTGTTTATTTCTCTGCTTTCCTTAAGGGGTCTATCTCTGTTTATTTCTCTGCTTTCCTTAAGAGGTCTCTCTCTGTTTATTCCGCTAAATAACCGTCCATCAGAAACTTTATCTAGCTTCGCAATAAAAAGAATGGAGTTTAACTTGCGCTAAAATTATAGAAAAATAAACCTATTTATTACAGTCACATATCGCAGCAATTTTAACCAAAGGGCTAATTGTGCCAAAAGGGCTATTGTAAGGGTATCTCAGACCACCCGGCCTTTTATACATTCGAAAGTTGTAAATCGTAGAACTACGACATAACTTTTAATTCATATTGTGGCATATGAAGTAATATTTCAAGTTCGGAAGTTAAGTAGCTCTGAGCTGTCAGAATCGTTTCCATCCACAACAAAACAGGTGTTTCAGAAAATGTAGAGTAACTTATGACAAGTGTTCCCCAGGGACAAATACATCAGGTCAACATTCTACAACAACTCTTCGCTGAATGTGATTTTAAATACACTGTGATAAAAGACAAACTATGATTTGTGAGGCCTGATACATTTTAAAGTGATTATTATCCTCTAATAAGAGAATGACAAAAATAAGAGAATTGTGGTTACAAAAAATAATGGGCATAGTGCATTGAATGAATATGAAACAATTACCTTTTACTATTAATACAACATCACCATCCAATAGTAAATTAAAAATTAGGTACTAATCCATAGTATCTCTCAATTTCCTTAATTTTATAGAATTTTGTATTTTTAATGGTGATTATTCCATAAACACCTATACAATAATAGAAAGTTTACTTTTCTCAAAAAAAGGCCTGAACTATTTTGGTAACATTTTGAATGCTGTAGCCCTTAAAATTCTGAGGAAAATAATAGAACTCCTATTCCTGTAAAAATATGGTTCAAAAGCTGTTGAACTTATCCTGCTTAAGTTATTTTCCAATTTTTTAAACCATAAAATAAGAGAAAATTGGATTTATGGAAAAAGCCTTTTTTGATTGAAATTAGTATGTGATAGTCCTTATAATTCTTAACCATACAGTGCAACTGGATTGCTGTAAATATTAAGGTTCAAAAGTTAATGCAACTTTTGTGATTTTACCTATTAAATTTCATAGTTACTTTCATCGCTTACCCATGATAAACATTTTTGACAAGATAATGGGATGTATGTGTCAGATTGCTGATACCGTTTATTTAATAGTGGAATCTATACAGTTTATATAAGTTTAAATTCGTAATCTGTACACTTAGATTTCAGCTTTAAGTGTTGCATTATATATAATTGATTTCAACAAGAAACCCGTTATTTGAGGAAAACCTGAAAAAAAGATAATTTGATTGTAACGGAATGAATACTTCTATTTTATAAGAATTTTGATGGAATTGAATGCAAAAACGCTGACAATGTTTACGGCAGATTCTCCTACAAATTGAAAGTCTGCCGCGGTCGAGGGGAAAGTAATGAGAACCGACCGAAATTGTTTCCTCTCAAGTCTCATATTTTTTTACTTAGGGTTTGTGTGATTTTGTACAATTTCAAACGTCGCTTAATTTACTCCAACTGATTGCATTGGTATGAGTTTAGTCAAAATAAAATTGCGTTTTACTGTCAAGTTAAGAAACGAACAAACTTACCACTCTAATAATAAATGTGTTATTTATTTATCTTTACTGACGGTGGCACTTAGACATCATGTCCGTAAACATATTCAGTTGAAACTACTGCCTGGTTTGCTAAGGACACTGACGTCATTGTAGAAAAGCTATCCTGTGTAAAGCCGTGTTCGCACCAGAGTTCAAAACACCTGTTTACAACAAATGTTCCTAACATACCGAGAAACTTTACCGTTTTAAAGAAACATTTTGATGTTCGGAAATTAGTGTTAAAACAGAAACTTTTTTGCCATCAGAAGTTGGTAAAAATCTGAGCATGTTCCAAACACTTGTTTGGAGCATATGTTTTCGTTCTTCTACGCTGTTTAAAACACTTTCCGGCTACAAGGATATCGGGAAACCCTCACACCAACTCTCTTCTGTAGTCATCTCAAGAAGGACTGACCTCGTGACCTCGGAAACGCGAACTTCGAACAAAACCATAGAAAAGTATACTATCAGTAAAGTTGTAAATTTTTCTTTCAAACGTATAAAAAAACAAGTGTTAGCAACAAAAAGTTCAACAATTTTTGTTCCAAACTCCAGTATTCGGCTTAAGAATCCTGAAGAATTACTTTGTAACTATTATTCTGTAAATGCCTCAGGCATCTAGCTTGCCGCATCTACCTTGTTTTGAGATATTTAGTTAAATTATCTTCCAGTTAAGAATTTCATTGAGACAAAAAATGTTCCTAAAAATGTCAGTGGCATTTCAAGGCTTTCCGGTTATTTAAATACACAGCGTTTATTTGATTAGTTTACTTAAAATGTAATATGCGTTAATCGTTTCAGCTTAGGTCGTATTTTACAATAATATATTATTAGGCTTTATTATTACCCAAAAATAAAAACTGTCTAACTAATATAACTTTAACGGAATCTATAAGCTATAAGCAATTAGGTTAAAGCATGCAAAGTTGTAAGGACAGTTTAATATTCGTCAGAGACCTGCAATAAACATGATTTTAGAACAGTTTGTCTTGGGGTTAGTTTTTACACGGACTCCTTTTCTCCGTTTCGTTGCAATAAAACTAAAGTTATGGCAGAATTGCACTAGGTACAGAGGAAGAGCTCAGTGTTACATCAGATGCTGAAGACTCCAGGGACTGAGAGAGTTTGCTCATTTCCTGGTTGTTTAGTAATCAACTCTGGTAATTATTTACTCAACAGATTAACTGCAAACATCCTTAGAGGTGATCAAAAAAGTCCAAGGTTGTAATAAAAATAGTCCAATAGTCCAATAATGCGTATTGCATTATTTGCTACATTTTTTGCTTGTTTAAGGTAATATTTTACTTTTTCCAAAGCAACAAAACTAAGTACTCACCAAACCTAATTTCATTACAAAATTGGATAAACTTGATACTTTTAGAGAAATATTTCTCTAATAATCCAATCAGGTGAATGGACAATTTTCAGATCTACAGATTTTCTGCAGCATTCTCTGAATCATTATTCAATGATGAGTTAATTTTGTCGGGTTTATGTCAGTTTTAAATGCAAACCATCGCAAGGTACTTATTAAAACTTTGGCTACTGAATTCGCAGCAAACCAAAGCTTGCAGTTTGGATTCAAAACAAAGTTTTGCCAATAACAAACCAAAGATATTTAAAAAGTTTACTTAGTTTTGTGGATCTTCGAATAAAACCTGCTAAAGGAAAACGCTGTCCTATATTAATTACTGTAACGGTATACTCTTTACTAATAATACTTCTATAATATATATTTAAGCATTACAAAATTCCTGATTTTGTTTTTATTTGCTCAGAATTCAACAAAATGATATGGTAACAATATTTTATGAGTATTAATAAACATGCAATAGTTTGAGTTAGAACCTAATAAAATAAATTTCTATACTCTTTTATTGCAAATATCTGGTTAAGTTATGAGAATATTTTCTCTACAAAAGGCAGGGAAAGTTAACACATGAACATGGAAAAATCTGTACAGTTTTTACATATTCATGTTTGTTACGAGGATGTACCAATTTGAAATGCAAATACAGAACAAAGGTCAAGCTTGTATACATGTTGAATTGATTTAATTGTAAATCGTAATTATGTAATTTACATATGATAATTTACACATTATTTCACCAAATAATATTTACTTCTGGACGAGTATTTATTAATTATTTGGCTAAAGATAAAACTATTTAATAAAGATCATGGTATGCAATCAATAATAACGTTATTCTAAGATACTCTGTAAATATTTACAAACACACCATTATGATTTAAGATCCGAAAACGAAAGTTAAACCCTTTACCTCGGAGTTAATGGTGTATTAAATCAATAGACAATTAAAACCCCGATGTTGTTTTGCATTTATAATACCTGACTTAATTATTGAAAGCTTCACACAGAAAATTCTTGTATATCATATTAAATTTTGGGTTACGAAATACCAGTACAAGGTTATTTCACAAAGAGGCGTGGCTGGGTTGGCTAGTTGTAAATGTATTGCTTAAGTTATCATGTATCAGTTCTCTGTTGTTATTACTGATAGATAACTCGCTGGAGATAACTGTGCAAGAACGATTCCAAACCCAGCTACCTTTTTTAATTGGGCTTAATCCAGCGTTGCAACACTTATAATAGTTATTTATTTATTATTTTAATACATGTATTAAGCAGATACCCAAATGGCGGCATGAGAGTTTTTAATACATGCTAGACTCAAATTCTGTTATAATTTATTTTATTTATTTGTTCTAACTGGCCGCACTAGTCAACTTCTAAATACTGTCAATGTATGTAATACGTTTGTACTCATTGGAAATAAACTAATTTATCCATGTATTATATATATGTGTTGTATATATCTATATAACACATGCTATACGGAAACTTTTGTTTAATGTAATAAACCGTAGAAAATATTATTTCGTAGAGTACCTTGTCAAAAGATTTAGCTCTCTTAAGGGGCTACAAAAGGGTGACATTGATGGAGAATGGGCTTAGTATCATGCATCTGTCTTCCTGGTCCCTTTCGTACTTTTAAAGCATAAAATATCGTTGATTTACAAACGTTTTTCATAAGATAATATTTGGATTTTTTTACTAATTGTTGCAAAACCCAATTATTGATTGAGCAGCTTTACAGTTTTATAAATAATCATCAGAATTGTTCATAGATAAAATTTATCAAGTAATTTTTTTTAAAAGGTTGGAGGCTTCTTTAAACTTCGCATTTGCCCGTCCACATAGACTACAGATCTATGCGTGGAACGTATCCAGCAAAGCAAGGGGTGAGCCGGTACGGTACAAAGGTGAACTGTACTGATAAAAGTTTGTGGCAGTGACCAGGACCCGAACCCACGACACTACTGCCCAACGATATCGTTGCTACTGCCTTGTGCCCGAAGTCCGCGACGCTACCAACTGAGCCACCGACTCACCGCTAAATGATAAAATAACCTAAATTAATGACTAAATTCTATAACCTTTGACTTTTTAGTTATTTTAATTTAAATACTAATGTGGTTTTAGAAAATTATGGTAAATGCGAAGTTACTTACAGATTTCATTGACACATAAATCGAATAATACTTTTTAAAGTTAATATTAAGACTCTATTTCCTGTGTTTAGTTTGTTGATGGGTTGTAATCTTACTAAATAATTAATTATATAGTGAACCTCAGGCTATTTCAATCACCTAAGGATGTTTGCAGTTAATCTGTTGAGTATATAATCATCAGATTTACCAAACAACCAGGAAGTGAGCAAACTCATTTATTTCCTAGGGCAGCATCTGATGTAACACTGAGCTCCTCCTCTGTCACTACTGTATTCTATTATAGCATTTTACACGTATCTATAACATCGCATAGCTTAAATAAAGCACTATTTGCCATATCCATAATGTTCAAACTAACTATTTAAGTTTATTCTTCCCGTTTTCAAAAAGAGTAAATCATTTCTTGACTAGACTCCAATTAGGCCTGATTATGACGGTTGTACTGGTCCAAAGAGATTTCCATTGTAACATCTTTCATTTACTTACCGTGCTGTACGTTTTTACTTACAGTTTGATTTTTAAATATGTCAAATATTGTTTGAAGACTTATTTTTTATGATATTCCCTCAAAATGAGTGCAGAATCTCATTCATGTAATTATTATTATAAGAAAAAGCCAGTAATATATTTATCGTTGTGCAAACTGATATCAGATAAAGATTGACCAACGCGTGTTTTGTAGAGACCTAAAACTATAGAGACTGATATACTCCCTCATAAATACATTTTGTCTACGGTTAGCTCGATTTGGATCAATTTGCTTTTAAATTGTTGGAAATGACGATTTCTGATGGGTTAAGTGATTGATAGGAAACACAACATCTCATGAGAAGTCAGGTGGATATAATACACTATAACGAAAATCTGGTCACGGGCTAAAATGTTACAGTAATTTACTAGATGGAAAGTGGTCATTCAATAGAAGCTATATTATAACAATCCTTAAATCATTATTTTTATGATACACACTGTGGTGTCCACGTTCGATGTAAGAACAGTGAACGTGTTATTACGGGGGAAATGAGGGAATTAATACAATAATAAAATGTTACATAGTATGAGGTCAGTAACTGATGCAACGACTTAGGTGCGTTGACTAGATTTTTTTTCAAATTTCTATTTGAATAATTTTTTTTGTCTTAGGACGCAAGGCAGCGAGCCCGGGATTGGGTTTCACATTGATTCAGGCTAGACCTTCTGGGTTGCTGAAATATCACTAAGATATTCCATTGTTGATTTGGCGGGACTCGAACCCGAGACCTTAGAGACCAAAGTTCGCGCTCTAACCACAAGAACAGTTTGCTCCCCATTTAAACATAATATGTACATTAAGTTTCACCATTATGAAATACTAGAGAATACGGACGAGACGTTTAAGCCATTCCCTACTCCGTAGCTACAGACTACACCTTTGGTCCAATGTTCATGTAATTTGGTATTTGGATACTAATAGTCCGGTGGCTTCCTGTTAACTCTAAAATATAACTTAAATCCAACCAAGACTCTACAATACAAACCGGAGACATACTAAATTATATGAAAGAAATCTTATATGTGTCTGTGTGTGAGTGGGTGGGGGTATGTGTGTGAGTATGTGAGTATTTATGTAACGAAACCTGTAGTGGACATTGCGCAAAAATGGTCAATCCAATTTACTGCAAATTTGGTGTGGACTTTGTTAGCAAGTTTGTTTTGTGGATATGTCAACATTTAGATATGTTTCCTTTTATTTATCTATTTTTATAATTTTATTTTGTTTATTTTTAAAATTTTCATCTATTTTTTTAGATATACAGAGTTTAGGCAAAAGTATGGGTTCCCCCCTTAAAAAAGGGGGGTTCCCCCAGTTAACTTTTTAACGCGTTGCAGTAGGAAAACCAAACTTGGCATATATTTACAAAATAAAAAATTGCACTTTTTCATCAAAGTTACAACTTTTCTCCAGCCCCCAGAATGGGATATTTTGGGGGCAGCCCCAAATTTTCAAACTTAAAAACCTATCATGTGACCGCTCATTTTAAAGGGTTTATCAAGATAATTTGAATGGTGAAAACCAGAGGTCAATATCGCACACCTAATCAAAATGGCAGCCATTTTAATTTAAGATGAGCAAGCAAAAGATAAAGTCTGGACACCTCCAGTTAACTTTATAACGTGTGGCAGGGGGAAAACCAAACTCGGCACATGTTTACAAAATAAAAAAAAATTACTTTTTCATTACAGTTAGAACTTGGACCCGGCTCCCAAAATGGGGTATTTGGGGGCAGTCCCAAATTTTCAAATGTAAACACCTATCATGTTACCCCTCATTTTAAAGGGTTTCTCAAGACAACTATGTTAGGGTTACATAAATACTCACATACTCACACACATACCCCCACCCACTCACACACAGATACACATAAGATTTCTTTCATAAAATTTAGTATGTCTCCGGTTTGTATTGTAGAGTCTTGGTTGGATTTAAGTTATATTTTAGGGTTAACAGGAGAATGGATTGTTTTAAAGGTAGTTTTTGTCGTATTTATCGGCCATTTTGGATTTTGGTGCCGTGTGTGGAATTGTTTAAAATTTCAAAAGGGCTCCTAGGCTAAAATTTATTAGTATACCCTAAGGTACCTTCATACCAAATTTGATGCTTTTATCCGCCATGTAACGGTAATTACACTAAGCCACCGGACTATAATCGATAGTCTCTCTCAAGATGTTTTTTTTTTATATATTTTTTTAAATTTGACATTTTTTTTTAAATATAACAAAAAAACGAAAGTTTACGGTTCAAAAGTTGTTGCAGCTTAAATTATTTTCCCCATGAAATAGTTAATTGCACAGCTTGCCCATGACAACGGTTGTTGACAAGCTAATGGGGGAAATCATGTGTCATATTGCTGATAACGTTTGTTTTAGTAGTGCGTTGAACACATTCATGTAGAACACAGGTAGCCTAATTCATATATAATTACTGTATAAAGTGTCTATTATATCAAACACTCGGGTTTTAATAAAACCCTTTAATCATCACTGTTTGAAAAGTTAAGTAACAAGAGTATGAGACTTAAAAATAAACAATTTCAATCGGTTTTAATTATTTTTCTCTCGACCGCAGCCGACTTTCAAATTGAAGGAAAGTCTAACATAAACATTGTCAGCGTTTTTGCATCCAATCTCATCTAAAACTTTATTGAATGCCCAAAAGAAATTTTACTTATTGAGTACTAAGCGTTGCCTTAACCATTTAATCTTACTTCATTAAAGATTCTTTCTGAAACCTTAATAAATCATAAAATAGTAATAGATCAGTCTCATTTAAGAAGCAAGTGACTATTATAAGTAAATAAAATTATAATTTCGAGAATTTTAAGAAGGTATCTTGAAATATACAACATACATTCATGATTTATCATATTTATAGTCATTTTTTTCAGAATAAGTACAATTTGTTGCAATCATACATTTCAATCGTCAAATATAAAAAATAATAACATGTCATAAATAAGATACACAATGACATACAACATATAAAGATACAAACAGCCAGACATAATCTATTTTAAATAATACTGTAATTCTGTTTGTAGGTAAATTTCTACAGTTTTAAACATAGGTTTAATTATTAGTACATCACGCCTAACAATTTACCAAATAATTTTCTTATTTTTTATATCCAACAAAGTCATGTTGTTTTTATCCTATCGAATAAAATTGCCCATCAAAAAATCAAGTAACTCAACGATGAAAATTCAAATTTTCTCTATGATGGAATTACAGACACAAGAAAAACTACAATACAAATCACATTTTGCCATATTTTGTCCGGAGTTTGTAGTAAATCAAATCCAGTGAAGTGTCACAGTCAAACATCGCTGTGAACGTATTTGTCCCATGAGAACACTTGCCATAAGTTACTCTGCATTTATTGGGTCACACTTGCTCTTGTAAAAAAATGAAACAGAAAAATAAATCAGAGCGTTTTATAAAGATTACAGAATTTTAATAGTTTGTACTTGTTTCAAAGTGACAATGTACGCCTATACTTGATTATTGTTTTATTATTATTATTATTATGTTACTATTTCTTCAAGGTCAATCTAGAATGTAATAATGTATATTTGTTGACAAAAAAGTGCAATTCTGTATTTTTTGACAGGTATAAAGAAATAGTTGGGATTTTTTAAACTATACTTCTTTTAATTCTAAAGTTATTACAAAATAATTAAATTAGACACTGAGTTACTGTTTATGTAGATCTTAGATGTAGGGACAAAAAGTAGTTTAAGAAGCAATTTAGTCAGTAGAAGAAAAAAATAAAATACTACTTATACAGTAAATTTTTAAATTTTCTAGAAAATATAATTTTTAAACCTTTTACAACGAATGTATCAGTTTTTTGGAAGGAGCTTTTCCAAATCTCAAGTTCAAATATATGACGAACCCTGTAATTTAAATGGTTGGAACTTATGATAGGTAAAAAAACCTGCCTTACCACTACTCCAATACAAAAAATTAATCAAACTAAACAAATATACAAAGTACTTGTATTTTACAAATTATTTATAATTTAAAAGAACGGAAGAATATTTCAGAATTCACAGTTTTTTTTCGTGCGGAGAAATAACCAAACATAAGTTTTGACCCTACAACCCACACGACAACTGATTTAAACTCGAATATGATATAACAATTTAAAGTTGTAAAGTCAGGTTGTGGTTTACACTCAACTCTACTCTGGTGGGTTGTTACACTTTCACAACTATTTTAACTGTTTCTGAAAGTTTCTGTGGTTAAGCAATGTCTGCATTCTCCTGGAAATACATGCGGGTGATTGACCAAAGGTTAGTGGTCTCTAGGACCTTACACAAGGCCGTATTGAAATATTCCAGTGTTGCAAATAAGTAATGTTACGTTTATTGCATTTCCAAATTTAAAGAATCCCATATACGACGGAGATTTTCTGAGACTCTAAATTCAACAAAATATTGATCTATAACAATTTAAATCTGTGTCTTTCGTTGGTCCTGCTTTAAAAATACATACGGCTTATCTTTGTCGGAAACAAGCTAATAGATGTTACATATCTTCCACTGTTTAGTTGTCGATAGTATACAAGCTATTTTTTGATCTGGCATAGATTATTGGACACGTCTTAACCATTTAACATTGTTAATTAATTTGTCCATTTATGGTTTCTAACTCAAATACCCCCACCTTGATAATAAATTACTGCACTTGTTGGTATTATCATAAATAAAAGTAGAAAAACATAGAATTGTTGTGTTTTCAACAACTTTAAAATTGCCTGACAAACGATTCAATACGATTTAATTACAAGGATAAATGTTATATTATTTAAGAGCTGCTTACACTACATATCCTCTAATTAAACAAAAATATATAAACCTTAATCAGATGCAAAACAGGATATATTAATATCATCTAAAATGTTTATATTACACGTTACAGACTAAATATCTTACACTAATTTTAAAATTTCCTACTTACTTAGCCGAGAAAGAACATTTGGGAAGGAACTAGAAAGGATGAGAGTAATCGAGAAATACCGACTCATGGGACCAAGTTACTTTTTGCTGTTGTATGTAACATTCTCCACTCACGGGTGGAAAAAAATCTTCCTACTAAAAATTTTATTGACTACGTTGTTTTGATTAAAATCGGTCATCAAACAATAAAAAACTGCAATTTATATTAGAATGTCGTGTACTACGTTTAGTACAATGATATACGAATGAAAATTGTTTTAATACCTTCCACTTAATTCACAGTAATTTAATTCAACGTATCTATAAGTTGAAAGTTGAAAGCAAGTAGTTCGTATGTTGATGGACTAAAAACATAGATTAGTAAAACGATTTCTGCAGCTGAGCAGAACCTAGCCACAATCCCAGGATGCCCATTCATAGTTGCGCCAGCTGCTATACTCTGTAAACTGTAACCGAGGCTTAAATTGTTGAACATTTGAATATCTTTTAACAAATATCTGCATTCTCTCGTAGGTTTGTTGAATCTTAAATTCCGAAACAATATTTATTTGTGCGTCTAGTGAGAAAAATGTCCATTTGTTAACAAAAAAGGTAACGAACGAGATAAGCCGAGTTCGTTTGGTGGTTTAAAAGCTTCACATATCTTAAAAGTAAATAAATGTTTGTAAATTACTGTAACGAAAGATTGGACAACCTAATTATCTCTGTTAACAGTAGTTTAAGTAAGGAACTATGCCATAGACACGTAGAAAACACTTTCATTATTAGTCAAACTCCGTCTCATATCGAGGATAGAAGGATTATGTATCTTTCTTAAAATGAGACAGTTTTAATTGATAAATTATTCTGATACCAAATCAATTGGCATTTTAATAACACTTATATGCATAATAATTCTAACACGTTTTATAGTTAAAATGCAGCTTTCTTAAACAAAAAGTCCTCATAGTCATAACCATCAGAGAGTATCATACATCATAGCCTTACTTGTTTTTTTTTCCCATTAAGAGTAACCTTTTTCCAGTAAGAGTAACCTTTATCTAGTAAGACGTACTGAAATGTCTTTCGTGTACAAACTCATAGAGAGTATATCTCAATTTAAAAGCTAGAAAACAAAACAAAATGTAATAATAAGACATTGAAAGTAATGGATAAAGTTAGATTGGCTTGAATCATGCTGAGGGTTAAAACCTCTGGAGTGCAATTTGTTACAAGACTGAAATCGCAATCCTTGGCAGTGAAAATAGAGGGAAAGTATAGATTTTCTAACAGCTATGGATATTTTGACCAAGAAATAAAGTTGGTGATAAAAATCTATATTGAACATCCACATATTACAATCTTTAAATAATTAACGAACTCCGTACAGGTTCTAATTTTTATTTTTGTGTGAAAAGCTTTTAAGCATAAAAATTGTTGATGGTAAAAACATTTATATCGGTTAAAATCTACTATTTTAGTTGTGAGACATTAGCAATTTGTCTTTTATCCATTTTACTTAAGAGGGTTCTTCATATATACAGTATAATGGTTGGGCTGATATAAATAGCACTGTTAAACGTCTCATCTGTTATACTATAAAGGGATCACCATATATCACTGGGCAGGATATTGAGTTGACCCTGTGACGGTAATATAACTGTTATGAGACGCCATTTAGTGTACAAGTAAAAAATTTATATATATATATATATATATGGAGGGAACTCACAAATGATTTATATAGCAATCAATAAATGGAGATATAATATGGAGATCTTGTATGTTTTTTTCCATGTGTTCCTGTTAGTTCTGTGGGCTTAGTTCATTCTAATCATAAAATGACTGGGGTTTAACTGATCATAAATCCACAAACTAGTCTCTTTATAGTTCTCAGGTAATATTTTTCCTTATCAGGTAGGTATGTCCTTTTCCGGTTTGGTCCGGACATTTCTTATCCTTTTTAAATGTAAATTAAAAGAGGTTGTGAAAATAATCGCATAAAATATAATTTTAAATATTTTATAGAATTCGATCAGTTCCTAACTAACATGTTAGATAATGATTATTAACAATTAAATTTCCTGGGATTTCTAGTGGTAATAGTCCGTTTCTTTGCCAGTTTTATACCAAATGGGATTTATTCCTTACGAAGACGCTATCTTTGATAATATGACGTAGTGTTTAATAATAACGTGGCCTATCAATTGATAATAGTAACCAACAAATGATTGGTGTTTGATACTAGCAAAAGCGGCTTAGACCCATTATCTACAGAAAAAGGTAACAAGGCACAAATTTTGCTAAAATACATGCAGCTAAATAGTTTTTTTTTACATTAAGAGTTTAGAACGAAATGGTTATTTTCATAAAACAAAGAGCTAATATATGCATAATGTTAAAAATAATTGCATTTACAAGGGCTTGAAAATGAAACAGTTTCAAAAACTAGTCGTCCGAGACTACAATAGGATTGTCGATAAGCCTATGTTATATTGACAAAGCTAATAATAAAATAGGTAAATAATAAAACAATTATCTAACCAGTACTTGTTATCTGTGGATTAAATTAAATCAATTTGAAAACATTCGAAAAACTTTCGTGTTTGAAGGGGATATTTACATTGCACTCTGTTTCTTATCTCATTTCTAAATAAATGTTATACAGGATACTTTTCAGAACTTTTATTTTTGTATTGAGTATTTAAATACACACTCATATTTCAGAATTCTTTGATACCCGAGTCAACCTAAGTACAAATAGAGTACGTAATAATCCCTTGAGAGATCTTGTGTTACATCTGCTCTCAGCTTTATCACTGGAAGCCTCAGATTTTAGAGTGTAAGTGCACGGTTTGCCAATAAACTTTATTTTTGTAGCCATAAACAATTCTATACATATTATGTTAAATTAATAATAATCAAAATTTAGTCATAAAAATCAACGAGGTTGTTTGGATGATAGAATATAGCCTACTCCAAAAACGGTTTTTATTTAACTATTACACTAAAAATGCTAGACGAATAAGGATTAATACAACATTTCGAAATGAATAATTCGTTGAAGACCTATGTTGGCAGATTTTTTACCCGCAAACACAAGGAAATTAAAAAGCCATAACTATGGAAGAAAGCAAATTCCCCAGAATCATATTGAGTCGTCCAGAATTAAACAGCAAATCGACAAGAAGGCCAAATCAAAAAACACAATTTACAAATTCATAAAACAGTATGACACAGATTCAATGTGTTTTCCTGGTCGATTAAATGCGATGTACTTTTCTGTCATACAGGCGTCTATATGTTGTTTACTATGCTATAGCCCACAATTGTTTTTCACACTACTTCAGGATGGGCCTAGAGCCGTTTTCACTTACATAAAATCCATTAGTAAATTACGGGGATTTAACCTAAAACCTCGGGGATGAAACCCCGTTCTCTATCACTAGACTTGCTCGCTCTCATACAAACCTTTATAATAATAGTTTAACAGAGATATTATAAAATCTAATGTTTAGGGTTATTGACATCTAGCCAATCCGGCCACACTATCTACTATCCTATAATCTAGGTTCATTCAATTATACCATACAAAGATATTCTCTGTGATGCTTTCAATTAAGTCAAAGGTTATAAACGCCAAGCAATATCGGAGCTTTCACTGGCTCAATAGTGATTGGATGCGTCTATTACTTCGGTGTTAAAGGTTTAACTTTTGATATAGGATAAAACGATGGCCAATTATGTGTAATTGCAAATCTGGCTAAATTTCTTCAAATAAAATTACTGATATTATACC
Organism: Macrosteles quadrilineatus; assembly: GCF_028750875.1. Lineage (NCBI taxonomy): Eukaryota > Metazoa > Arthropoda > Insecta > Hemiptera > Cicadellidae > Macrosteles > Macrosteles quadrilineatus. The sequence goes on along the minus strand of NW_026542602.1, from coordinate 74,746,971 downwards.
CAAATACTTTAATAAGTTATAGCGGGTATTTATAATTTTAACGAGTTTAAAACTAGCTCATTAGTTACAATTATAAACTAGTAATAATTTTACCATGGAAAATTAGAATATGTTTTTTACTGCAATTTTTAAACTGTACGAGATAGAAAGAACTTAAAAATACGTAACACTTTTATACGTAAAAATGACCTTTCACGTAATATGAAATTTGTTATACCTTACGATTTAAGAATTTTGATTTTACAGCTTCTTTTTATTCTTAAAATTCGAGATTTTATAACAATTGGAAAACAACACGAAAAATGCCCTTACTACAAGTTATCTTAAAGAGTAGCTCAACAATAAGCTTTGGAAAAAAAATTGGCGCTGTTCCGTTCAGTAGTTAGGGTAATACGGTACTTCACTTCAAAGACCTGTTTTACAACTTTTTGACCCACCCTGTAAATACGGTTAAAGCCAACTAACTTTTTTTGCACCAAAATGATCGGAGTGATTAGCCCTTTAAATTGATGTATCACAGAACTCATGTTTACATTTGAAAGTTTAAAAAAATCACACCTATCCCCCAAGTTGGGCCTACGACTTGGGGGATAGGTGTGATTTTTTTAAACTTTCAAATGTAAGGGGCATTTTTCAAAATTGAAAATAATTTTATTTGATTTGGCATTTCCAAATTAGGGGGAAATGAGAACGAACAAGTGTTAAAAGCCTTACCTTTGTACACAACAGATAAATGCATACAAATAACAATAATATATCTCTAATTGCTTTCATCACTATAATCACTTTAAGTTTAACGATCAAGATCTCTATAAGAAAATAACCGCATCTACATTATAATAGTAACATCGGATTTCAATACCTTTAATACTTACAAAATCACTTTTAATCATTTTAAAACCTACAACCCTAAAAAAACATGTTATTTACGTAGATCAACGTGTTATTTATGTTGTGTTATCTACATGAATCCTAAACTGCACGCTATAAATTTTTACAAGCATTTAAGAGGAGTCAAAACATGTAGAACATTATAAAAAAAGTTAAAATTATAAATTTATAAAGTTTTACCTACTGCCAGAGATAAAATAAAAATATAAATAAATGTCAAATGACACTACTACAAGAAGTGTTTGACTATTAAAAAAAACAATAAACTCCATCAAATATTAAGTGACCTAATGAAATGTAACCAAAAGTATGGAAGGTAATGAAAAAGTCTTAATAATCGTAATAAGAATCTATTTTATTTATCAGTTAGTTTCTCTTGAGGCAGCCTTTTACGAGGGTAAGGAAGGTCTTGGGTTCATCATGGCTAGGTGAGCTCAGCACTTTAGGTAAGTGACTTGATAGACACGGCTTTGTGATAGAGTTATGTTTTACTGTGTTTTTGCAATGTCAGGCGTTTTATAAATAGATTTTGTATATTGAATCACCATCAAGCCTTCGCCTTGTCAAGCGTGGGTTGAAATACCAGTTTTTCAAATATATCACACATTCTAGTTTGTTTGATAAAGTGAGATTTAAGTTTTGGATACAGTATTTTTGTAAATATTTTTTTTATCCAATTATAAATATTTACATTATCAATTAAAATTCGTAACTAGCATTACTTACGAATATTTTAGTTATGTTTTATTCGTTATTTTTATACTGAAATTTTGAGGTTGATTGTACCAAAAATCAAAAACCAATTATTTACGTTTTGAGTAATAAATAAAAAATGGAAGGCATTACTTTAATAATCATAAACTACTGCAATCTATACTTTAATTAACAATTGTTTAAACACTACATACAAGATCTAAGCCTATTTTAAGACACCGGGGAATACATCAGCTGTGTTTTTAAAACATGCATTGAAGTGCGCTATAGTGTTGCCTTGATTGAAGGAGGAAATTTACTACAGCTACCATTTAATGTTTTGATAACGTGTGTATCACACACTACACGACACGTGTGTATCTTGTATGTATCGATATTTAACTTCCCCCAAGGCATAGTTTTTTCGATATGCTAGATTATCTCTGGGTTATAAATAGCTTAAGATTCAGTGTGATAAGCGACTTAAAGCTTCAACGATATTGGCTATACTGTAACACTTAAGCTGGGTCACTGGACACAATTAAACAAATGAACACACTATACCTTTTTAAAACCCACCTACTTAATATATAATAATTTATTTTTGAGTGTCAATGATAGAGCGTTTAAGCAAGTTAAATTTATTTCATACTCTAAATCTATAGCGCAGACTCCACAACATTCAATTAACAGCAATCAACACAGGCTCATTTCATTCATTTTGTAGTATTAATCTTTACAATGTTTTAATGTGGTGTAAGTACAGTGTTCAACGTACAGGACCCTTATATACGAAAACATAATCAATTGATGTAATTTGTTCAGTATATTTTAAGTTGTATTTGAAAACTGGTTTTTATTCTTTCTAGATAGTGCATTTATAAATAAGGATCAATCAAACATGAAAGTCCAAACTAAAAGGTAAAGTAAACTTCTGACTCAACCTTTCTTACAATAAAACCCATGTAATTTTAAGTGTATATACAGGGTATTTTCAAATTACCTGGACATATTTTGTAACTTGTTCCTTGGGCTAAAGCAAACATAAAATTCCGTATATGAATGGGTCTAAAATGCCTAGATTTTTGTCTGTCGGTTTTTTTGTTATTGTTTGATTATTTTGTGTTTCAGACATGTTTTTAAATAGAAACATCAAAATTAGTGTACATGTGTAGATAAGAAGGTAAAAATAGCTTTAAAATCCCGTTCTGATATCTCAAGCAATTTCATTATAGTGGTCATTTAAAACCTTTAAAACAAAATTTCATGAAAACAGTAAATTAAAAAATTGTATTCCTGATAAAAAAGGAAGATTTCAATCCAAATCAAATAGGACCTTGTTTGTTAAAATTGGATGACAAACAACCAAATTATCATTTTTTCTACATTCGGTTACGAAACTTAAAATGCTTCCATACTGCTCCATAAGTTAGGCCAAGTGGAAAAATCCACGTAAGATAAAAGATAAAAATAGCTTGCAAGAAAACTAAAAACTACTAACTAACTAGCAAGATATAAACCTTGCAAAACTATGTTAGAAACAGGTTTATTTAAACAGTTATGATCCCCATATTAATAAACAAGAATTGATCTAGAAATGTTAGACCTGTACACATCAAAGAAGTAAAAGCGACAACTTTTAATTCTTTGTTTTGACCAGGTCCAACATTCATTCCAGGTTAAACGCATTACATTTCCACTTACTCCACTAAACCACAGAGCTTCGCCCCATTAACTACAAAGAGAGTTCCATAAGACACTGAAATTCGTTACTCGCCCGAATTTAAAGCTTTGACTGACATTATTACAGATGTATTATCTATGGGGATGAATGTTCGCATAATGTTTTGGCTTACTTTAGAAGAGTATTCTTTTTGGATGCAAAATTTTGCGTCAACAAAATTTGTTTATACTATTTTGAGCGTTATCAAATCTATGTGTTAAATTTACAATCATTTATTTATTTATTTATTTATTTATTTATTTATTATCAACGGTTCCACCATTTTTAACAATGTAAGTAATGATAACAATCAAGACAGCTAGATTTTAAATAAATAACAACAATAATATCAATAAATTAATAACAAAATTACAACTATAATCTATTTACAATAAAGATTTTGCAGTTTAATGATTCGTTGACATGCAAGTACAATGTTGCCGAAAGATGATGAAAACTCTCTTAATAATACATTAATACAGACTCAACAAAATCATGAGACAATAATAAGTTCCAATCATCAAGTTACATGCTACTGTATAATGAGACAATACAGATATAAAATCAAATATGCAACTATGCAAACAAAAGTTATACAAACAAACATTAGAACGAGTAATGCAATGGCAGGGTGAGACAATGAATGCAAATGAAGATAACGCAAAGAAGAATAAAGGAATACAGAGAGTGAGAAGAAAATAAATGAGCTATTACGGGATTTCCATTTGATCTATTTCTCTTCTGAATTTGGAGACAGATGTTCCGAAGAAATTTACTTGTGTTGCTGTGTCCCCACCAATCCGAAGAAGTCTGGATATCCCACTGTTATAGGCATAGTACACGGGCATGTATTTTCTCCTGAGAGCTGACCTGGATCGAGTTCCTATGGGGACCTTGATGTCAATCCTCTCAAGCAGAGCCGGACTATCAATGTAACCATTCAACAGCTTAAAAAGGAAGGTGAGATCCAACACTTTACGTCTGTGCTTAAGAGGTTGCAGATCAAATAGAGTCTCCAACATTGAAACAGGAGTTTGAAGATATGGATACCCTAGTTTCAATCCAATTAGCCTGACTAGACGAACTTGAACACTGTCCAGGGCAGAAATATGGCCAATTTGGTATGGGGACCAAATGACGGACCCGTATTCGAGGATAGGTCGAACTAGAGACTTGTAGAGTGTGATCAGAGCAGAGATGTTGTGGAAGTCCCTGGTAGATCTTTGGATAAACCCCAGGAGTGCCCTAGCTCTTGAGACACAGTGGTTGATGTGATCCTGTGGGCTAAGATTGGGGGACATAATGATACCAAGGTCTTTCACATTGTGCACTCGCTTCAGATTAACACCATTCAGTTGGTAGTCAAAGTAGCTCACCTCATGGCTCCTAGTGTAAGTTATAACCTGGCACTTAGTGACATTTAATTCCATGCAATTGATCTTGCACCAACTAGTTATTCTTTGGAGAGTATGCTGAAGAAGACGGTGGTCCACGGATGACGAGATCTTGCAGAACACTTTAATGTCATCAGCAAACATTAAGAAATCTGTCTCAATGAAGTCTACAATGTCGTTGATAAAAATACAAAACAGTAGCGGGCCCAAGTGCGAACCTTGAGGGACACCAGAAAGCACAGGAAAAGGCAAAGAGGATGAGTTCTCATATTTGACAATGAGATATCTTCCCTTGAGATAGCTTGCTAACCATTGAAGTAACGGACCGCAGACACCAAAGCCATGAAGTTTAGCCAACAAGATTCGATGGTCAACTCTGTCGAACGCTTTGGCAAAATCAAGGTATACACAGTCAACCGATCTGGTCTCAAGGAATGCAGTCATTATGTACTCCTGTAGATGGAGAAGATTGGTAACTGTAGAGCGTCCCTGGAAGAAACCATGTTGTTCAGAAGATTGATGTTGTTCATATCATGGCACACTATATGAATAAACTCAATAAACGGACCAACGAATTGCAATTTAAATGCTAATTCGTAGAAAAAGGTAATCCAAAATTAATTTTAACGTATTTCCTTATAGGGAAGTTAAACATAATGTTATTTAAATAGATTTAATTAATAATAAATTCAGGCAGATGGAAATTCACTTAGTCAAAAGGTTTACTGTGGCAGGAGTATAAAATACAAAATACTATGCACAATAAAACAAATTTTAAGCAACAACGTACTAACGTTTATTTTCTTTGAAAATGTTTAAAGTCCCTTCATGTTTGCTGGGGTAGTGGTCCTGAACCTCTAATTCACAGACTTTCCTTGCTTTTAAATACTTGTACACGTTTTCCATCCAAGATCATGTTTGGCTTCTCCCTCGTTGTCTCCTTCTTGTTCTTGTAATGCAGTTATCTTTGCCTTACAAATCTTTTAAAATGCATCGACTGTAATAGTGGTGGTTCTAAGTCCCTTATTAATGTGTTTATTTTGTCAATTCTCTTTATGTTTTAAAACTCAGTTTCTTCGCCACTTTCTGGCAGGTAGGCTCACAAATTTTCTCTTCAATGTTTACAGGTAGGGTCCTCTAAAAACTTCGTATTTTATTGGGTCCCTTGTTACATATTTTGTAGTGTTACATATAATCTTTGACTATTAATACAACAACAATATGCAAATTAGCATTACTGAACCTCTGCAGCACTTGTAATTTAGCCAGCTGGTGCCGAAGAGGGGCATACCACAGGAAACTCCTCAGGAGGAAGAGAAGGACTATTAAACTTATCAACTTACCACAATCCCTACACCCACACCTACCATGAAATAAAAGAGACGACTCATAGCTATAAATTAAGTATCAAAAAGTAAAATTAGTAAGTAGATACTGTTTACATCACACTTCCATTCATAAACTTCATCTTTTGCGAAAAATTTACTAAGAAAATTAAACTACTCTTTTGACGCTTGTAATCTCAATCAATATGAATACATCTAGCTCCTCGTCCGCTGGGTAGAAGATTTGACTATTTGGGGGCGCGTTGGGGATGCTGATGCCGCTCGACGAGAAACTGACGGAGGGTATTGTACGGAGGGTACTGACGGATGGGGGTCCATGGGCTTGGTGTGGGTGTTAATGTTGGTGTCGTTGCAGGCGCAGGTGGGTCTCGGGGCGTAGACCGCTGTCTGGTGATCAGGACGTACCCCAGCGAGATTGAGCAGGCGGCAGCAAGGAGGCATTGAAACGGGTGGTCTCTGAAAATGTATTTATTTGAATAAAGGCAAGAATTTTTTTATTCAATTACTAGATTTAACTAAGGGTGCATGTAAGGAGGGCATAGTTCAGCCAGTAACAAATGAACAGATTGCCACATAATGTTCTCCAAATACCACTGAGGCTTTAATTATTTAATGAGTATAAGGAGACTATGAGTGCAAAATTGATCCTGTAAAATCTTTTTTTTAATATTATCAAGTGCAATAAACTACAAGTATATAATACATGGAATCATGATTACTCATCCACAATCATAAGTAAATGCCATTAGAATTGCAACTGCTTTATGTTTGGTAAACAGTTGGGTTTAAGTCATTTTTACTGAATACAACTTACTAAAACACACAAACAAAGTTATCGTAACATCTTCACAAACACTGTGTATAAGACAATATGGTACACTTAAATACAAAACTCTCTCTCTTCTCTTTGTGTTCTCAAGGAAAGGAAATTTCCAAATAAAGAAATCCAGCAATCATTTTTAATGAAACAACATAATTAAAATTTACATTATGATATTACTAAAAGCTTTACTCACCGAACAAAGTTAAAAACCATCATGAACTCCAAGTGGAAAATTAATTGATCTGATGGACAATCATACGGAAATCGATATTGTGTAGTTATACATCGATTGGTGTGGATGCATCCCCCATCATTTACTATTATTTTCCCAATCACTATTTATGAACAAAACTTACTGACACAAATCTCATTTTCTTGAGATCTTTAGGGGAGATATCATATTAGGCTAGTAGCTTTTCAAGTAGTCTACAAGAGTCAAAACATCTTTATTCACAGCAATCATAGCCAAGACCACGCCTTTAATGGAAATGAGCTTCGCGAACACATTTGACTTTCATGCTTGCAAATTAAACAGTATTTTAAAAGTTCTGTTGTTGCTTTCTCGATTTCGTTTCAAATTTCAAAATGTATTTCTCGGTTCGTAAAACTATTTTCTACCCAAGTTTTTCTTAATACTAAGAATATATAAACTACAACAAGGAACAAAGCCACCTAAACTAGGATCAATATTTGAAATCGTTTATCAATTTTAATACGTAATGTTTATACAATAATCTTATTGTAAGAGGAATTTCGCATCAGATTACTTCAGTTGCTAGATTTTACATAGGTCTAATCTTATTTTGTAGACGAATCAACCCTTAAAATATTCAAAGGGTAAATATTAATTAAAAGATTTGCATCAGATAGAAAATGTTCTATGTATTTTTCAAACCTTTTAAAGTAAAACTAATTGAAATTGTTTCGGTGTTTTTCTTTTGGAATGATTGTTAAAAATATATTTAGAGTCAAGAGTATTTTAACTCAAACAGGCGAGGTCCTCTGAGGGATCTTGCAGAAATAAACAAACTTTAAAACTAAACTTTGTTTTTAATGTTAAAAACTATCAAACTAAACAACTAAATTATTAATACTATCACACGGTGGCTCGGTAATACTTTATCATCTTGCAGCGAGGTTTATTAATATGTCTTAATTGTGTTTTTTTTCTTTGGTACTCATTGAACATTATATGTATTTAAAAATATTTATAAAAGAGTCAATTTATTATATTTCGATTGTTGCGCATGATATAGATTATATTCATGATGGATGCGTGGTCTGTCCAAGTAGACTGCCATTGAGAGAGCTTTGAGTAAATTTCCTATTCCTTCTACAATCCTTCCAGAGACTTCGAATTCATCAAACCAAGGCCAAATTGTTTACTTTGGCACTCATAGACACTGCTCTGTTACGCGGACTATACCATTTTGTGTGTTGAGAAACCTCCACTACACTGTTAGGCTATCCTTATATTCAAAACTCTCTAAATTAGCCCCTACGCCAGTGTTCTATTGGGGTGTGTGGTGCCATGCTCAAGTTCCTGGTCCATATTTTGGTAATCTGTGATCATCGTTAATAATCTGTGAAGTGCGATTAATTGCAAGTGACGGGCTTCCGCGTTCAAGATTCCAGTTCTTATCTTCTCGTCTCTTCTCCGTAATCCTTTAATCATCAACAAACTAAATCATCCTATCCTAACCACTCTTAGGTTAGGTTAGGTTACAATTAAAAGGTTTGGTTGATATGCGTGTTTGGATACCAAAGAACCAAATAAAACATTTCTCAACTATTAATTTGAACTAACTTCATCTAGTTATCAATAAACAAAACAATTGTAGTTCCTGCAATAGTTTGTGTTTAAGGACGTTCACTAGAGATGGACAACTGCAATCACGAGGACATTTGCCAGCTCGGTGACTTGGAAAACAAATACTTGGTCGTCTTGCTGTGAGATAGCTCACTATATCCTTTCTGTGTACAGAAAGGTTTTTTAATTATTTTAACATACCTTGTGGGTAAAAGATCTAGCTGAATAAATTAAGTTTTTTGTCAGAATAAAAATATAATGCTTTCCTATTTAAGGAAACATAGTACTTAAGAAACATAAATCCATTTTTTTTAATACGTCATGTTTTATGTTTATACCTTATTTGAATTTTCAGAATTGAGTAAATGATTGAACAAGTTATTCCAAAATAGTATCTAAAGAAAATAATAATTTACTTTCATTCAAACATGATAAGACAAAACAGGACAAAACCTGTTACGATAGATCAAGGAGCTTAGATGTTTAATCAGTTTTAGGAAAGAACAATATCTTTAAAAAGATAAACCACGAAGTGAATTAACTTTTTATGTATTCGCGTTGTTTCTCGGCCTTAGCAGGTCATTACATTTCACTATCCTCAATTTACATCAACCCCTGCTTGACTGCTTAAAGTGTTTTACTTTAATTCTACTTACAACCAATTAGTTTTACTATACCAGGTACAATGATCAATCAAGAACTACAAAATACAAAGTTGTTATGATTTAAAAAATAGTTATTTTTTCAATTTTCCACATTTACTTAATTGCACATAAAACTTAATGAATGATCCCTTACTTTCACTTTTTTATTATAAATGGTTTATCATTTTTATTGGTTTGTTTTTTTATCAGAATCTTTTCATGTTGCTATTCAGGTAATTTATTCAAGCCATTCCACATGTAGCCTACTTAATCGTTCAAAATAACACGCTTACCACAAATGCACTTGGAAACTACCACAGTGACGACATTGGTAATGTCCACGAATAATGTTCAAAAAATAAAGAACCACCAGTAAATCTTTTTACGCACTTAAGATAGTCCTGTCACTGAAAAATAGTGCTCACAAATCCATATTTAGTACCCAAATACACAAGAGAAAATAATAGGGTTGTAGTAAAACGTTTCAACAGCTTAAAACTTAAACAGTTGCAGTAGTGACAGAGAAGAGCTCAGTGTTACATCAGATGCTGAAGACTCCAAGGACTGACAGAGTTTGCTCACTTTCTGGTTGTTTGGTAATCAACTCTGATAATTATATACTTAACAGATTAACTTCAAACATCCTTAGAGGTGATTTAAACAGCTTAAGGAAGTACACAACTTGGTCAAAGGAATAATTTATTTACAGTTTTAGGAATATTAAACCTTTTTTGGTAAACAAATATGTATTTTAATCTTAAGTTTTTACATTATAAATTTAAAAGGATTTTTTAAACATTCATTTTTTAGCATTTTTCAACAAAGTTTGAGTTAAATCCTGAACTTCACGAATATAAACGTTGGATTATTGAATATATATTGAATGAAGATATTAAAAAAGTTTCCCCCAACAAGAAGCGAGCCGATGGCGACTGGCAATGCGGAAGTTAAACAAATATTTCTTTTGCTTAGTACATAGACTGCCTATATTATATTCCTACATAACGTTCTCTATATGTTTAAATATATTACATTTGTATTAAAAACAATAGAGTCTATTTTTTTTAAAACAAGGTTCTAGAAGGACGAGTTTTGAATTAAATAGTATGATAGCCATGTTGAGGGAAGAGGCTGACTCTTAGTTCTGCACGTTGAACACCACATTGTGAATTGGGTACCCCAGTTTCCTTACACACGAATAATAGATATTTATTGATAACTGAAGACAAAAAATATTACTTGTTTAGTGTTAAATGTACATGGATCTATTTACTAACGATCAAAGATTATTAAGCTTTCTTTTCAATTCCATTTTATATGTTCCAAGTATAGTATCTTTTGCAACTACTATGGTAGTTTTAGCTTAAACGATTTCGGGATTATGAATATCTACATAATCTTAATTAAAACCTATATTTACTTCTTACAAACGGGTTTAAGAAATTAAAGCAACTGTGCTTGGATTCCCTAGTAAATTAGATAGCATCCATTGTTTTAGCGACAATAAGGTAAATAGAGAATGTTTAAAAACTATGTTCAGCATACATTAAGAAATAGGTAAACTTTTTTCTTTGAACGATTTTTTATAAATTTATTTTTAACAAAAATTTGACATTAGTAATTGAGAAGTGGTTTATATATTATTGAATGCCTAAATATATTTTCCTTTTATTTGTATAAACACTTTAGAATAATACTGAGTTATAATATTTCTGTTAGTTTCAGAATGAAAATATTAAGATACCATGTTTTATAATAAACGAGAATATATACATTTTTTTTGTATAACCTAAAATAGTTAATAAAATAATGTTTTCAACAAAAACCATTTTCCTCATATATAGGGTAGTTATAAGTACCGTATTGTTTTAGTTGTCATTGAAACAGATTAGGTTTGCAGTTCAGACGTACGTTTTTACTATGACCGTTGAGCCTTTTATAGAAGGAGTCCACAAAAATTATTTTCCTCACATAAAACACCTGTCATGTCTCATTTTATTATAAATACTAAACATTAAGGTAGGGTAACAAAGATATGACACAACAAACCCCCCTTACTTAGGCCTACTGAAGATATTTGAACCGATTCTCCCACACAAAGATCCTAAGTTATAACCCCTATAAAAGCTATGTGAACCATTTGAGTCTTTATTATCATATCACGTCTTGATTTTACGGGTCTTAATATTGCCATTCAGGACCTAAATTTTGAGTAATTATGTTCTAAACTTTAAAATTACCAGCAAGATCTTCAACGTTCTAACTTTAAACTAGGCAACAACAAATCATGTCCCCAAAAAAACTTGATAGAAATCGAGATTGGCAAAATTGTATGAATTGCGAAAGTTGTGGTGAAATGCTAGTAATTTCTACAGTGGAAAGTTAATTTACTTCGTGGTTTATCTTCTAACAGATATTGTTCTTTCCTAAAACTGATGAAACTATCCTGATGATAAAATATCCATTTGGATCTTATTGTCTAAGCTTTAAATCGTCGAATAGTACTCCGTTTTCTGTGTTTCATGTGTATGTGTAATGGTATATAGTAGAAACTGTTCTATAATTTGCGCAGTAGACTAGAAATGAATGAAAGGTTGTGGAAAGGATAGCCAAGAAATCCCAAACAGGAGTACTTGTTTAATAACTACACTTAACAATGGGTCTGACTTAGGGGAGGTACAAATGAGGCATTTAGTTCAAAATTCCTCCGTGAACAGTGCTGTAGTAGAGAGCACTTTGGCAATGAAGGTTTACTAATCGCAAAAATAGTTCTGCTCATAAAATAAAATTATAAATGCCTCAAATTCAATTTTACTATTTTTTAATTATAAAATTAAACTATCATAACCCAACCGAACTAACCGAACTTGCTGATAAAGAAATAATATATTAAGAGTTTAGTAGGTAGTCGGAAAAATAATTCTGTTTATTAAATAAAACTAGAAATTGCTCAATTAAAATTTTATAATGACTTAATTATAAAATTAAACTGTAATAACCAAACCAAACCAACCAAACTTGCTGATAATAAAAAAAATCTTGGACAAAAAGTTAATGCTACCAGCGGGATTCGAACCCGGGACCTACAGTATATCAGCCCGGCACGCTAACCATTAGACCACCGAGGCCCGATGGCTAACGAAAGTTTTGTTACGGTAATGGCGTTCCCTCAGCTAATAAGAAGCCCTCAGCTGTCATCGTAGCCTCTTCTATACCTCCCCTGAGTAAATACCCTTAACAATACCGTATCTAGTTAGTCGATTGAGAAAATAATAAATAATAATGTATTAAACTCTGATAGTATACGCCATGATTAAAACAACGTAGAGCAAAACAGCATGGGATTCTAATGATGTTATTTATTGTTTTTCCTTGGTAATATTACAAATACGATTTACAAGTATAACACAGTAAAACATCAAAATTACAGAATGTGCTAAAATATAAATCCACTTGTGTTAAATGTGTGTGTTGGATGTTTGTATTTATTTACTAGTTTATATAATTCACCGAGACACAACCAGACCACTATGTCTCAGGTAAGGTAAGACGACAGTTTAGGTAGAAGACGTGAATGTCAAAGCCTTGACAATTAATTTTCGTCAGAGTATCACTCTTGTCCATTAGTTTCACTTTCACTCAGAAAGATTTTCTTTCTTGCCCGTTGTGATATTTTTTTATTTGGGTTGATTTTTTTTTTAATATGATTTGACTAACAAATATGTCTTCTTAATGCACTTAAGGTAGAAGTCAGTGTGACAAAAGTTTTTTGGTGTAAGTACAAAGTAAATTAAGTGCGATGATTCATATAAGAGGTTCCAAATCAAAAATTATCTTCTCAAAAAAATATTTTTAATTTTTAAAAATGACCATAATTTTCGTGATGAATAAGAATAATAGAAAATGATAGAAGATTAATAGTAAAAACTCCATTATAAATCCAAAGATTAATCCAAAGGTTTTTAAAACCTAAATATCCATTTAAATTAAACTTTGCTGAAGGTATGGTTTTTATTTATTTCTAAAAGACTGTTTTGTCTTGGTATTTAAATTTATTGTTATATATTTTGAATCGTTTGAAATGTAAATAAAGTTTAGTTTGTTTTTTTTTTGTTTTGCATTGAACACAATCTCATTTTTCTTCTGTTACAATTTATCTAGCGTTTTGTCATTTCTGAATTTAATTCACTACCGAAATCGTCCGTGATATCACACTTTAAATCGTGAATCGCCTATCAGTGACGACGACAATTTAATCAATCAATAATATATAAACCACTTCTCAATTACCACTGTCAAACTGTTGTAAAAAATAAATTTATAAATAATTTTTCAAAGAAATACATTAACGTTTATCTAAATGTATGCTGAACATAGCTTTTAATCATTCTCCATTTACCTTATTCTCGCTAAAACAATGAATGCTATCTCATTTACAAGGGAATCTTAATTTCTTAAACCTGTTTATACAGAGTAAATACGGGTTTTATTTAAGATTATGTCGATATTCATAATCCCGAAATCGTCTAAGTTAAAACTACCATAGTAGTTACAAAAAATACTATACTTGGAACGAATAAAATGAAATTGAAAAGAAAGCTTAATAATCTTTGATCGTTAGTAAATAGATCCATGTACATTTTACTCTAAACAAGTAATGTTTTTTTTTCTTCAGTTGTCAATAAATATCTATTGTATTCGTCTTTAAAGGAAACCAGAGTCCCCAATTCACAATTAGATGTTTAACGTGAAGAACTAAGAGTCAGCCTCTTCCTTCAACACAGCTAACATACTATTTAATTCAAAACTCGTCCTTCTAGAACCTTGACTTTTAAAAATAGACTCTATTGTTCTTAATACAAATGTAATATATTTATGCATAGAGAGAACGTTATGTAGGAGTATAATGTAGACAGTCTGTGTACTAAGCAAAAGAAATATTTGTTTATCTTCCGCGTTGCCAGTCACCATAGGCTCGCTTCGTGTTGGGGGAAACTTTTTTAATATCTTCTTTCAATATATTCAATACCCCAACGTTTATATTCGTGAAGTTCTGGATTTAACTCAAACTTTGTTGAAAATGCTAGACGGTAAATCTTTTTAAACAAGACTTATTCGATCAAATTGGATTTTAAAAATACATAAATTGATATTAACAATGTTCAATAGCAAGACTTACGAAAAATTATCTCTTTGCATTATATCTGTGGAAATTACTATATAAGTTTTACGAGGGATTTTGTTATGAAGTAAGAGCTTGAAATACCCAAAATTTAGATTAAGGTCATTGCTATTTTGAATGGTGTATTGATGTGGAATGTTAAAAAAATCCTTTTAAATTTACAATGTAAAATGTAAGTTTAAAAACATATTTGTCTACCAAAAAAGGTTTAATATTCCTAAAACTGTAAAAACATTATTCCTTTGACCAAGTTGTGTACTTCCTTAAGCTGTTTAAATCATCCCTAAGGATGTTTGAAGTTAATCTATAGAGTATACAATCATCGGAGTTGATTACTAAATAACGAGAAGGTGAGCAAACTCTCTCAGACCTTGGAGTCTTCAGCATCAGATGTAACACTGAGCTCTTTCTCTGTGACTACTGCATCTCTGTTATAATTTTAACTGTTGAAACTTTTAAAAACAACCTTATTATTTTCTCTGAAGTATTTGTGTGAAAATTCTGGTTTGATAGCATCGTTTAGCAGCGGCAGGACTTAGCGTCATATCTTTAATGTGAGTTTTTTTAAATTTTGTAAGCATATTTCGTGGACACTATGGTAGTTTTCAAGCGCATTTTTGTGATAAGAGTGCCATTTTGAGTGATTAAGTACACGTGGTATTACTTAAAAAAAGTTCAATAGCAGTATATTGTAATTTAGTATTCTTTAATAATTGCCTAATCATAACCTATACGAGCTAGGCATAACTAGCCGGTCTAAAACTGAAGTTAACCTGACTAAAACACACTACTAAGTTCAACGTACCTTGGTATAACGTAGACTGAGACCCCCTCGTCGTTCGTCTCCTCTGTGGAATTGGACTTACTAGTTGTACTTTGTCCTTAGGTCCTATTGTATATAACTTGAACTGGCTTCTTGATAATTGTAATAATTAAACTAAAATATTCTTCACTTTGTAACACAGTATTAAAAGGTTCTTTCAAAGAAGCAAATCGATAAAACAAATGAAGCAAGTCAAACAAAACAGTTAAAATAAAGAAGCACTCATTATGTTGTATATGCGATTAGGTAAATATGGAAAATTAAAGTAATAGCTTGTCGCGTTAAGCCTAACTGGTTATGGGTTTTAAAAACCTCAATATCTCTTTGAATTAACCTTTGCTGAAGGACTGGGTTTTAACTATTTCTGAAAGACTGTTTTGTCTTATTTAAATTTACAGGCATGAGTTGAATTGTTTCAAAATGTAAAAAAAATTTTAGTTTGTTGTTTGGATTTTTTAAAGAACAAAAGCTAATTTTGGTGTAGCATTAAATCTTAAATTGTGTCATTTCTGAATTTCATTTCGTCCGTGATATCACAAGTAAGGAAATCGCGTACAGTGTCGATGGCAAGTTATTATTTAAATTATATAACGAAATTTGTATTTTTTTACTTTTTGATCATCGTGCCTGGGATGGTAAAACTAATTGTTTGGTTATAAGTAGAATTAAAGTAAAACACTTAAGTCAAGCAGGGGTTGATAGAAATTGAGAATAATGAAATGTTATGACCTGCGAAGGTCGAGAAACAACGCAAATACTTTTCACGTTAAAAAGTTAACTCACTTCGTGGTTTATCTTCTAAAAGATATTGCTCTTCCCTAAAACTGATGAAACATCTAAGCTCCTTTATCGTAACAGTTTTTGTCCTGTTTTGTCTTATCATGTTTGAATAAAATTAAATTAATATCTTCTTTAGATATTTTTTTGGAATAACTCGTCAATCATTTACTCAATTCTGAAAATACAAATGAGTTATAAATATAAAACTAGACGTATTTTATTAAAAATATTAATTTGTATGTTTCTTAAGTACTATGTTTCCTTATATACAAAAGCATTATATTTTTATTCTGAAAAGGGTCTTAATTTATTCTACTAGATCCTTTACCCACAAGGTATGTTAAAATAATTAAACAACTTTTCTGTACACAGCAAGGATATAGTGAGCTATCTCACAGCAAGACGACCAAGTATTTTTGTTTTCCAAGTCACCGAGCCGGCAAATGTCCTCGTGATTGCAGTTGTCCATCTCTAGTGCACGTCCTTAGACACAAACTATTGCAGGAACTACAATTGTTTTGTTTATTGATAACTAGATGAAATTAGTACAAATTAATAGTTAGAATGTTTTTGTTAGATGGTTGAAAACATTCACCATTGAACTGTGATGGTTCAAACCGAATTTTAATTGGCACAAAAGAATTCATGATTTGGTCCACTCCCCCAACAATCCTTTCTGGCAGATTAGTCACCGTAACTGCAGACATTTTGGTCACCGTAGGCCAGAAGAGAAGGCAATGAAATGTTGATGAACAGGGGATTAAGTCTGTAGAGGAGATGAGAAAAACGGAAATCTTAGCAATGAATCGCACTTCACAGTTTTAACTCTATTCACAGTTTTGAAAGATGATAAGTAAACCATAATTTTCCGTGGTTTGATTAATCCAGAGTCTCTGGAAGGATTGTAGAAGGAATAGGAAATTCACTCAGTGCTTTATCAATGGCAGTCCACTCGTACACATCCATTATACACAAAAATCGAAATAGAGTAAATTGACTATTTTATAAATATTTTTAAATACATACAATGTTTAATGTGTACCAAAGAAAATTAAACAGTAAAAACGTATTAATCAACCTCGCTGCAAGATGATAAAAGTATGATTCCGAGCAACCGTGTTAGTATTAATAATTAAGTTGTTTAGTTTGATAGGTTTAAACATTAGAAACAAAGCTGTTTGAAAGTTCGTTAACTTTTGCAAATTCCCTCAGAGGACCTCTCTTGTTTGAGTTTAAATACTCTTGACTCTAAAAATATTTTAATCAATCATCCCAAAAGAAAAACACTCAATGAATTTCAATAAGATTATCTTTGTGGGGTTTGAAAAATATAACATTTTCTATCTGATGCAAATCTTTTGATTAATTATTACTTACCCTTTGAATATTTCAAGGTTTTTTATGAGTTTCATTTCAAGGAACCCCTAATTCGTCCACCAAATAATATTGAACATATGTAAAATCAAGCAATTTAAGTAATCTGAAGTGAAATTCCTCTTACTATAACTTGATTGTATAAACATTACGTATTAAAATTAATTGATAAACGAATTCAAATATTGATCCTAGTTTGGCTAACTGTTTTCCTTATTTTAGTTTATATATTCTTAGCATTAAGAAAAGCTAGGCGTAGAAAATAGTTTTATAAACCAAGGAATACATTTTAAAATTCGAAACGGAATCGAGGAGGAAACAACAGAACTTCTAAAATACTGTTTAATTCGCAAGCATGAAAGTCAAATGTGTTCGCGAAACTCATTTCCATTAAAGGCGTGGTCTTGGCTATGATTGCTGTGAATAAAGATTTTTGACTCTTGTAAATGTAGACTACTTGTAAAGCTATTACAATGATATCTCCGCTGAAGATCTCTTGAAAACAAGGTTTGTGTCAGTAAGTTTTGTTCATAAATATTGATTGGAAAAATAATAGTAAATGATGGTGGATGCATAACTACCTAACTCGATAATATCGATGTCGGTACGATTGTCCATCCGATCACTTGGTCATTTCAGAGACAGTAAAACGGTTTGTTTATTTTTAGCGCTGTCGGAAAATCGTTTTTGTTAGCACCAAGTTACCTATTTTTCCCCCTATGAAGGATCTCTATGGTAGCCAGCTTACAACAAGCTAAAAAAATATCCCAGGGTATGAAAGATTGGTACATCTCTTTTCAAATGCACCTGCAAATGTTTAAGATTCACCTGTGACTCTATCTGTTAAGATGGACTTAGCTCAGGATTGGGTATCCAACATAAATTTATGTGTATGTGAATAGCTAAAATAGCTCTCTATTCCCAAATCGAGCTCATTATAGGTAGTAACAAAGTTATTACAAACAACTTCGTCAAATCCATCAGGTCATAATTTTCTACAACTTTTAGAAGTACTCGCATATTTTTCTAGTCTATTTTTCAAGTTTTATCTATTTGATACTATTTTCCTAATTTTCCACGTGAGTTTCATGATGGTCTTTAACTTTGTTCGGTGAGTAAAGCTTTTTTTCAATATTTCAAACTCAAACTCAAATATATTTATTTTTGAAAGTTGTTACAAACTGCATAATAGCGTCAACAAAATTTATCTTAAACAAATCATCAATGTTTTCTTATGGATAGAATCTAAAAAACTAAAAATATCATAATGTAAATTTTAATTATGTGTCATTAAAAATTATTGAGACATAGTTTTGTATTTGAGTGTACCATATTGTCTTATAATAATAAATAGTGTTTGTTAAAATGTTACGATAACTTTGTTTGTATGTTTTAGTAAATTGTATTCCGTAAAAAAGACTTAGACCCAACTGTTAACTAAACATAAAGCAGTTTCAATTCTAATGGCATTTACTCATTATTATGGATGAGTAATTATAATTCCATGTATTATATACTTGTAGTTTATTGCACTTGATAATATTTTTAAAAAGATTTTATAGGATCATTTTGCACTTATAGTCTCTTTATACTCATAAAATAATTAAAGCCTCAGTCGTAGTTGGAGAATATTATATGGCAATCTGTCCATTTGTTACTGGCTGAACTACGCCCTACTTACATGCACCCTCAGTTAAATCTAGTTTTTGAATCAATAAAAAAAGGTTGCCTTTTTCAAATAAATACATTTTCAGAGACTCTTGCTACCGCCTGCTCTGTCTCGCTGGGGTACTTCTGGATGACCAGAGAGCGCCCGCCTGCATCTGCAACGACACCACCACCAACACCAGCCCCGACACCAAGCCCACATTTTCAGAGACAACCGTTCCTCTGACTCTAGCAACCGCCTGCTCTGCCTCGGTGGGGTACTTCTGGATGACCAGAGAGCGCCCGCCTGCATCTGCAACGACACCACCACCAACGCCAGCCCCGACACCAAGTCCACATTTTCAGAGACACCCGTTCCTCTGACTCTTGCTACCGCCTGCTCTGCCTCGGTGGGGTACTTCTGGATGACCAGAGAGCGCCCGCCTGCATCTGCAACGACACCACCACCAACACCAGCCCCGACAGCAAGCCCACATTTTCAGAGACACCCGTTCCACTGACTCTTACCACCGCCTGCTCTGCCTCGGTGGGGTACTTCTGGATGACCAGAGAGCGCCCGCCTGCATCTGCAACGACACCACCACCAACACCAGCCCCGACACCAAGTCCACATTTTCAGAGACACCCGTTCCTCTGACTCTTGCTTCCGCCTGCTCTGCCTCGGTCGGGTATTTACTTCCACCATGCTTCTGGATGACCAGAGAGCGCCCGCCTGCACCTGCAACGACACCAAGCCCGTCAGTTCCTCATCCAGCGGCATCAGCCTACGAAGCGCGCCGCCGAACAGCCAAATTTTCAACCCTGCGGACGAGGAGCTAGATGTACGTATTCATATTGATTGAGATTACGAGCGTCAAAAGTGTAGTTTTATTTTCTTAGGAAAGCTTTCACAAAAGATGGAGTTTACGAATGGAAGTATGATGTAAAGAGTATCATAAAAACCAAAAACATTGTTCGATGAAACAGTAGGTATAGAGTGGATATTATTAATGTTATGTATTTATAAGTAATGGCATTGGGTCTGCCAAAAGATACATAAACATATAAAAAAATTTGAACGAATTGTGTTTTTGGCATCTGGGGACTTCAAAATGAAGAGGTAAATTTGTCTTAGGCTTAGAAATACACTGCCACCTACGGTAATAGCTACTTCCCTATAGGGAAATACGCTAAAGTAATTTTTGTAGTTCCCTTTTCTACGAATTAGCAATTGCACTAACATTGCAATTCGATGGTCCATCAAATTGGTTTATTTGAATAGTTTGCTATGATCGTAAACTAAACTCACAGATTAGACAACGTCAAAAATTATTCAAATATTTCTAACGCAATACTTTGCATCCAAAAATTATTTAAAAAAAAATAAGTTAACCAAAACGTATGATTCAAACATTTATATCAACATAAACAATACATCTGTAATAAGGTCATTCAAAGCTTTAAATTCCGCCGAGTAACGAATTTCAGTGTCTTATGGAACTCTCTTTGTAGTTAATGGGGTGAAGCTCTGTGGTTTAGTGGAGTAAGTGGAAATGTAATGCGTTTAACCTGGGATAAATGATGGACCTGGTCAAAACAAAGAATTAAAAGTTATCGCTTTTAATTCTTTGATGTGTCCAGGTCTTACATTTCTAGTTTAATTCTTGTTTATTAATATGGTGATCATAACTGTTTAAATAAACCTGTTTCTAACATAGTTTTGAAAGGCTTATATCTTGATGGTTAGTTAGTAGTTGTTAGTTATCTTGCAAGCTATATGTTTTATCGTACATAGATTTTTCCACTTGGCATAACTTATATTAAGAGCAGTATAGTAGCATTTTAAATTGCGTAACCGAATCTACAAAAAAATCAGTTGTTTGTCATCTGATTTTAACAAACAAGGTCTCATTTGATTTGGATTTAAATCTTAAATTTTTTATTATAAATAAAATATTCTTATTTATTGTTTTCATGAAATTTGGCTTTAAAGATTTTAAATGGCCACCAGATTGAAATTCCTTGAGATATTGAAAGGAGATTTTGTTTGGCTGTTTTGACCTTCTAATCTAAACAAATATACTAATTTTGTTTCTACAAAAAAAATTCTAAGATTTTAAATAATTAAAAAACTACAAAAAGACCGACAAACAGAAATCTAGGCATTTTAGACCTATTCCAAAAGGAATTCTATGTTTGCCTTAGCCCAAGGAACAAGTCCACAAAATATGGCCAGAGAATTCGGAAAACCCCTGTCTACACACTTAAAATTAAATGGTTATTATTGTTAGAAAGGAGTCAGAAGTATCCATATACTGCATACACTTTACCTTTTAGTTTGGACTTTCGTGTTTGATGGATCCTAATTCATAAATGCAGTAAATACTATACATAAAACACAAAAACATTGTAAAGAGCATTACTAAAACATAAATGTAATAAGCCTGCGTTATAGATTAAGAGTATGAAATAAATTTAACTTGCTTTAACGCTCTATTATTGATCCTCAAAAATAAATTATTATACATTAAGTAGGTGGGATTTAAAAGAGTATAGTACGTTAATTTGTTTAGTTGTGACCAGTGATCCAGCTTAAGTGCTACAGTATAGCCAATATCTTTGAAGCTTTAAGTCGCTTATCACACTGAATCTTATGCTACTTATGACCCAGAGATAATCTAGCATGTTAAAAAAATTATGCCTCGGGGGAACTTAAATATCAATATATACAAGATACACACGTTACCATAACTTTAAGTGGTAAATGTAGTAAATTTCCTCCTTCAATGCACGTTTTTAAAAACACAAATTATCTATACCCCATTGACTTAAAATAGGCCTAAATTTTTTATGTAATATCGAAAAGCATTTTTAATAATTGTATAGGCTTCGGTAGTTCATAGTTAAAGTAATGCCTCACATTTCATATACAGGTTGGTTCTAAATGATTGTTACACTTTTTAAACTCTATAAATAAAAAGGTATAAAACCTATAATCACAGGGTGAGAACTAATTTAAAGAGGAGATTCCAAAGTTTTGTTTGGCACCTCTTTGGTAAACATAATAGCAAAATTAGCCTCTACAGACATTTTTAGATTTTAATTACGATTTTTATACTCTATAGTGAATTGTCAAACGATTTAAGTTATACCACTAGGTATCACTTCCATAATTTACCGCTGAGTTATTGTTGTTCGCCATTTAAAGTAAACTGTGAGGAATATGACTTTGAAAGATCAAAAAGTGTTTAGAGTTTCATTTATTTAAAATTATGTAATTAATTTAAAATTGTAATTAAAATCTAAAAATGTGTGTAAAGTTTAATTTTGCAACAATGTTTACCAAAGTGGTGTCAAACAAAACTCTAGAATGTCCTCTTTAAAATGATTCTCAACCTGTGATGATAGGTTGTATATTTTTTTTCATTTAGAGAGTTTAAAATGTGTAAAAAATGTAGAGTCATTCTATATTAATCCAAACGAAAATAATTCAGGATTAATTTTGGCGTAATCGACTTCAAAATGTTTGTATAAAAATAACGTATAAATAATAGCAATTTTTTTGTAAGGAATACTAGATTTATAATTATTAATCTAAATATTTATTCTTAGATAAAAATATATATATTTACAAAAATACTTTATCAAACACTTAAATCTCAAACAAGAATTTATGATATATTTGAAAACCCCGTATTTCAACCCACGCTTGACAAAATGAAAGCTTTATGGTAATTCAATATACAAAACGTATTTATAAAACGCCTGACATTGAAAAACACAGTAAAACATAGCTTTATCACAAATCCGTTTCTATCAAGTCACTTACCTAAAGTGCTGAGCTCACCTAACCATGATGAACCCAAGACCTTCCTTATCCTTGTAAATGGCTTGCTTAAGTATAACTGATTTTGTAAAATAGTTGGTTATTGAGATTATATGACTTTTTCATTACCTGCCACGTTCACATTTCGTCAGGCACTATATATTTGATAGCGTATATTATCTATTGTATAGAGCTAAAAAGCATCTGAAGTTTTGAGAAAACCGTAAGCCACACACCTATCAAACGGGTGTTTGGTCGAAAATTTGATCTCGGATTTTTTTGTTATTGTCCAATTATACAAACATTAGAGATACAAATATATAAGAACTATTGTTGCATGTTGACAATTAAGGGAGTTATGAAGCTTGGAAGAAGTAAATTTGTCTTATTTTGGCACCAATCCGCAGAGGAAATGGGTAATGCGATTCTCACAAAAAATTATTGGCATTCAGGTGTGAAAAAAGTATTGATCACTAGCTATTTAAATTGTTTACCAAGCACCCTTAATTTGAAACTTCCCCGAAAAATATCAGTTTGTCGATAAACCCTCTCATAAGGGCAGGAACGACAATTAAAGGGCATGTAGTTGTTTTTAGTTGTTTGTTGTTAGTTGTTGATGTTAAATGGGGAATGTAGTTTGTGGATTTATGATCAGTTAAACCCCAGTCATTTTATGAATAAAATAAACTAAGCCCATAGAACTAAGAGACACACATGGAACAAATCATACAAGATCTCCATATTATACACCTGTATACATTGATTGCCATATACCAATCATTTGTAAGTCACCTCCATAAATATTTTCTACCTATATACCAAATGGCGTCTCATAACAGTTATATTACCGTCACAGGGTCAACTCAATATCCTGTCCTGAGATATATGGTGATCCCTTTATAGTATAACAGATGAGACGTATAACTGTGTTATTTATATCAGCCCAACCATTATATATATGAAGAACCCCTTTGGTAAAATGGATAAAAGACAAATTGCTAATGTCTCACAACTAAAATATTTGATTTTAATATTTAATGTTTTTACTATCAACTTTTTTTAATTTTTCCTTGAAAGCTTTCCACACAAAAACTAATAATTGATTCATTTACAATGCAAAACAATTCAATAAACTTTATTTAATATAAATACACATATTTTACATTTGTAAATATACTCCTATGTAAATATTTTTAATAAATAACGAATCTTTCATGTGCATATGTATTTGTATTAGAACATTTATTATATCATCATCCAAACGGAATAAATCAAAATAAAACGAAAAATCAAGAATAAAACTGTTCCAAAAATTTTGCAAAACAACAACGGTATTAATTTTTTGATTTACATCGATCAACGAAGTACACAATAAGTTTCTAATATCAAAATATTTATGATAGTTTAAACCCATTACATTGCATAACACATAAACAGGAGTGTCCGCTTTACGTGCAAATGCGGTGAAATAAAGTTTGGATTAACTTATTACATTGAAATGTTTTTATGTTAGAACTTTATTTTTTTACAAATGAAAAGGTTAGAAAGGTGTTGTTACGAATAACATTGTAAATTAAATTCTTATACCGTAGGAGCTGTACGAAGCTCATTAATTATTCGAAGATTCTAATATTTGGATGTCCATTATTGGTTTTATCATAATTTTTGTATACTTTTTAAGTTAGTTATATTGACATGAGTGACTTTGTAAAACAGTTCTTGTACTGAAAGACGCTCGTAAATAAAGTCATTTTTATTTATTTATTTGTCAACATTCCCATAACTATTGCATAAGCTTAAAAAAGTATTTTTTTTTTCAAAACAACTGTTATACTTTTCCTCTCCTCTCACTTCTACAGATTGCGATTTCAGTCTTGTAACAAATCGCACTCCAGAGGTTTTAACCCTCAGCATGATTCAAGCCAATCTAACTTTATCCATTACTTTCAATGTCTTATTATTACATTTTGTTTTGTTTTCTAGCTTCAAAATTGAGATATACTCTCAATACACGAGTATATACATGAAAAACTTTTCAGTACGTCTTACTTGGATTAAAACCCTTTTGTGTGAGAAAGCTTTACTAAACTATAATCATGTTAGAATTATTATGTATAAAAGTGTTATTAAAATGCTTATTGATTTGGTATCAGAATCATTTATACCTTAAGACTCTCTGGACAAATGTTTATAGCGTTTTTGGTTAGGTCAAGACAAACACATTTCACCATAGGAACATGGGTCTGCGGTGCCGTCTGTCTGTATTCATGTGTTTTTAACAAAAAAATGTTTAACTCCTAAACAGTTTAGATACAGCAATGAGATTTTTCAAAAATGTTTATCTTATTAAGACCTATCATTGTTTAAAGTTATACTAAAAATACATTAAATATTTCAAAATGGCAGCCCTTTAAAATATTTGATGGCAAATTTCACGAAAACAGTTTGCTTTTTTTAAGCCCATAAGAGAAATTCGTGTCTTTTATAAACACAGCTAAAACAAAAAGTATTTGATAACTTAATACTTTAAATGGTACCTACGATTACACTTTTAAATTTAATTAATTAAATATCAAAAATAGCATGAACTAAAATCGTTGAAACTGAAAAAGGTTGATTAGCTGTTCTATGTAAGTATTTAGTCTCGTGTTATCAATAATTGAAACGACAATTATTGTCGTTTGATTACCCATATAAACCAAGACAACGTAGTCAATAAAATGTTAAGGAGGAAGATTTTTCCACCCGTAAATAGAGAATGTTACATACAAAAGTAAAAAGTAACTTGGTCCCATGAGTCGGTATTTCTCGGTTACTCTCCACCTTTCTTGTTCCTTCCCAAATATTCTTTCTTCTCGGCCAATGGTAAGTACGAAAATCTAAAATTTTAAAATATTAAGTCTGTATTACGTGTAATACCAACATTTGAGATAACAGTATATTTTGTTTTGCATCTGACTAAAATTTTCATATTTTTTGAATAACTTCTTGATCAGCATTGTACGTGTTATTAAATTTACGGAATAAAAGATAGGTCTAATAACGCTTAAAACATATATTTACTGCATTATAAATAAACTTTAATTGGTAACATATTTATAAAAGATAGATTAGATAAGTTAGGTTTTAACTGAGATAATTTATTTTGTTGTTTTATTATATTATTAGTAAAAACTTTGTTTGTTTGTATCAATTTTGATTATATAAGATTAAACAAAAGTCTTTACAAATTTAATGATTCATTTAAATCCCTGTTCCACAAGTAAAATTATGCTTAAGCTATTTATTAAAGTCTACTACGACCAAATTACGTAACGCAAGGGTAGGGTGGGGGGGTTCAAAAGGACGAATAATGACGAAAAAATGCGTCACGTAATATGTGGCCCCTGAATTATCAAAGTTTAATGGTGAATATGTGCCAAATAATCTATGGCATATTAAAAATGTTATTCTAGTCCAGTAAAAATATAGATAAAACCCTAGACGACATATACAAAACTTGGAACTACCGGGCCGTTTATAAGTTAACAGACCTCTATTCACTGGAATATTTGTTAATACTTGTTCGACATTTACAGTGAAATAAATATGACACCTATTAGTTAGTTGCTTACATAGATATGTATTTTACAATCATTACCAACAAAAGATGCAGATTTAAATTGTTATAAATAGATGTTTTGTTGTATTGATTCTCAGAAAATCTCCGTCGTATATGAGATTGTTTTAAATCTGGAAATGCAATAAACGTGACACTAACGTATTATGAAACACTGGAATATATCAATGCGGGTTTAATCTAGGTCCTTTAAAGTCAGTTTTGGTCAATCACTTGTATGTATTTCCAGGAGAATGCAGACATTGCTTAGCCACAGAAACTTTTAGAAACAGTTAAACTTGTTGTGAAAGTGTAACAACTCACCAGAGTAGAGTTGAGTGTAAACCACAATCTGACTTTACAACTCTAAATTATTATATCAAATTCAAGTTCAAATCAGTTGACGTTTGGGTAGTAGGGTCAAAACGTATGTTAGTTATTTCTCCGCACGAAAATAACTGTGAATTTGAAAATATATTTTTATTTTAAATTTTGTAAAATACTAGTACTTTGTAAATTTTTTTTAATCTAATTATTTTATTTTATTTTGAGTTGTGGTAGGACAGGTCTTTATTGACCTATCATAATTTTCAACCATTTATGTTGCAGGGTTCGTCATATATTTTAACTTGAGATGTGGAAAAGCTCCTTCCAAAAAATGCTTTATACAAATTATAGTTTCTAGAAAATTGGAAAATGTACTGCATAAGTGGTATTATTTTATTCTTCTACTGACTACAATACTACTTAAACTACTTTTTGTTCCTACGTCTAAAAGCTTCATAAATTGTTTAGTTTTATTATTTTGTAATAACTTTAGAATTGAAACAAGTATACTGTAGTTCTAAAAATCCCAATTATTCCTTTATAGCTGTAGAAAATACAGATTTGCAGTTTTTTGTCAACAAATAGACATATTGAATTCTAGATTGACCTTGAAGAAATAGTAACATGCTTTGCTGTTTTTTAGGGCTTGATATCCCCCCTTATAGGGCGCTATTTATTTTAGGGTTTTTTTATATGTTGCTATGAATCAATGTTAGAGCAGCTTTGATATTTAGAGTGATTTGTAAAAAGATTTAAAACGCACTAAAAAATTGTAAGAAACAAAACACCAGTAAATACGTATACATTGTCACTTTGAAACTACACTAATGACATTTTACCTGTTTTCAATGTTATTGTAATGAATGACAAGTACAAACTATTAAAATTATAAAACGCTCTGATTTATTGAGGTATTTTTATTTTGTTACAAGAGCAAGTGTGACCCAATAAATGCAGAGTAACTTATGGCAAGTGTTCTCTACGGACAAATACGTTCACAGCGATGTTTCGACTGTGACACTTCACTGGATTTGATTTACTACAAACTCTGGACAAAATATGGCAAAATGTGATTTGTATTGTAGTTTTTCTTGTGTCTGTTATTCCATCATAGACAAATTTCGAATGTTCATATTTGAGTTACTTGCGTTTCGTGATGGGCAATCATATTCGATAGGATAAAAACAACATGTGTTGGATATAAAAAAATAAAAAAAAATATTTAGTAAACTGTTAGGTGTGATATCAAGTACAAATATTCAAACCTATGTCTAAAAGTGTCGAAATTTACCTACAAACAGAATTACATCATGGTTTAATATAAATTATGTCTGGCTGATTGTATCGTGTTGTATGTCATTGTGTATCTCATTTATGAATTTTTGTTATTTATTTGACGATTCAAATGTGTAATTGCAACAAACTGTTCTTATTCAGAAATTAAAATTACCATAGCTATGTCAAACGTGAATGTATTTAGTATATTTTAAGCTAACTTCTTATAATTCTAGTAATTAGAATTTGATAAACTAATAATAGTCACTTGCTTCTTAAATAAGACTGATCTAATACAGTTTTATGAACTATTAAGGTTTCAGAAAGAAATGAATTAAGTAATATTCAATGGTTAAGGCAATGCTTAGTACTCAACTAAGTAAAATTTCTTTTTGGCATTCAATAAAGTTTTAGATGAGATTGGATGCAAAAACGCTGACAATGTTTATATTAGACTTTCCCTCAAATTGAAAGTCTGCTGCGGTAGAGGGAAAAATAATAAAAACCGATTGAAATTGTTTATTTTCAAGTCTCATACTCATGTTACTTAACTTTCCAAACTGTGATGATTTAAGGTTTTAATTAAAATCCGTGTGGTTAGATAATAAACACTTTATACAGTAATTATATATGAATTATTCCACCTGTGTTCTACATGAGTGGGTTTCAACGCACTACTAAAACAAACGTTATCAGCAATATGACACATGATTTCCCCCATTAGCTTGTCAACAGCCGTTATCATGGGCAAGCTGTGTAATTAACTATTTCATGGGGAAAATAATTTAAGCTGCAACAACTTTTGAACCGTAAACTTACGTTTTTTTTGTGGAGTTTTAAGACAATATCACATTTGAAAATATATCTAAAAAAAACCTCTTGACAGAGACTGTGGATTAGTACCCAAATACCAAATTACATCAACATCAAACCATAGGTGTAGTTAGTAGCTACAGAGTCGGGCATGGTTTAAACGTCTTGTCCGTATTCTCTAGTATTTCAAAATGATGAAACTTAATGTACATATTATGTTCAAATGGGGAGTGAACTGTGCTAGTGGTTAGGGTGCGGACTTTGGTCTCTGAGGTCCCGGGTTCGAATCCTGCCAAATCAACAATGGATATTATTTTAATGATATTGCCGCAACCCTTAGGTCTAGCCTGAAGTGATGTGAAAAACAATCCCTGGTTCGTTGCCTTGCTAGGAAAAAATATGTTCAAATAGAATGTTGAAAAAATCAACACTACATCCACATGACTTCTGATGAAATGTTGTGTTTCCTATCAAGCACTTAACCCACCAGAAATCATTTCTAACACTTTGAAAGAAAACTGATCCACATCGAGCTTACCGTAAACAAAATGTATGTACGAGGGAGTATATGAGTCTCTATATTAGGTCGAATAAACACGCATTGGTCAATCTTTATCTGATATTGGTTTGCACAACGAGACACATATTAATGGCTTCTTATAATAATAAACTGCTGTTAGTGGTTCTTACATGAATCAGATTCTGCACTCATTTTGAGGGAATATCATAAAAAATAAGTCTTCAAACACTATTTGACATATAAAATCAAACTGTAAGTAAATATGTACAGCGTGGTGAGTAAATGAAAGATGTTACAATGGAAATCTATTTGGACCAATACAACCGTCATAATCAGGCCTAATTGGAGACTAGTCAAGAAACGATTTACTCTTTTTTTAAATCGGGAAGAATAAAATTAAATAGTTAGTTTGAACATTACGGATATGGTAAATAGTGCTTTATTTAAGCTATGCTATGTTATAGATACGTGTAAAATGCTATAATACTCGTAGAATAAAGTAGTGACAGAGGAAGAGCTCAGTGTTACATCAGATGCTGAAGTCTCCAGGGAATAAGCGAGTTTGCTCACTTCCTGGTTGTTTGTTAACTCTGATGATTATATACTCAACAGATTAACTGCAAACATCCTTAGAGGCGATTGAAATAGCCTCAAGTTGACTATAATTAATTAATTATTTAGTAAGATTACAAGCCATCAACAAACTAAATACAGGAAATAGAGTCTTAATATTGACTTTAAAAAGTATTATTCGATTTGTGTCAATGAAAACTGTAAGTAACTCCGCATTTACCATAATTTTCCAAATATTAAGTAATACTCACACATAAAATAAAACAATATTATTCTAAAACCACATTAGTACAAAGTTAAAATAACTAAAAGGTTATAGAATTTACTTGAGAAATTTCATCAATGAGATATTCTGATGATTATTTATAAAACTGTAAAGCTGCTCAATCAATAATTAGATTTTGCAACCATTAGTTCAAAAATATCCAAATATTAACTTATGAAAAATGATTGTAAAAACAAACGATATTTTATGCCTTAAAAGTACGAAAGGGACCAGGAAGACAGATGCATGATACTAAGCCCATTCTCCATCAATGTCACCATTTTGTAGCCCCTTAAGAGAGCTAAATCTTTTAACAAGGTGCTCTACGATATAATATTTCCTACGGTGTATTACATTCAACAAAAGTTTCCGTATAGCATGTGTTATATAGATATATGTAAATACATGGATAAATAAGTTTATTTCCATTGAGTACAAACTTATTACATACATTGACAGTATTTGGAAATTGACTAGTGCGGCCAGTTTGAACAAATAAATAAAATACGAGGTGTTAGCCCGTCCTACGTACGGGAATCAATAGTCAGTTAAAACTGTGTATAATTCAGAACAGCTAGTTTACATGTATAAAGACAAATTTTATTGCAGCCTACAGTAGAAAGAGTAATTATCAAAGTTGAAGTGTATAGGCCTCTAGGCCTAGTCCACGATATCACCTTACATCGCATACCTGCCTCTTCCATAATCAATATTACCACAATAAAATTACTCATACTACATAGGCCTATACACGATTTCCAGTAGGTCTGAATAGAAACTCTCTAAAATTAAATGAAAATATCCAATAACATTCACAGTACACATAATATAACGTTGGTGTCCTGAATGAATGAATGAATGAATTATGAATTTATTCCACCACATATATAAAAATTACACAACCAAATGTACAAAAGAAAAAAAGGGCTTTATGCAAAACTAAACTAACTAACTATAACTAATTAACTATATACATGCGTAAAAGGTTGTTCCTATCTAATTAGTTCTGGAATTAGCAGACATAGGCTGTGCCTGTGCGTCTGCTAAGTTGCTATGACATCATTAAGCGAATCGTTCACACATATCCTTCAATTTCACTGCATCAATTGCTAAATAAATAAGTGTAAACAAAGAAAAGTAAAAACAACATATAGTTTGTTTTGTAAACAGCTGTTTCAAAAATAAAATAATATTAATTTGAAAAAAGAACTGGTCACATGTTGAAGGAATTTAAAAAGTAATCACGCTAGTAAAGCTAGTGACGTAATTGTCTATGTTGATTATCCATACCATTATCAGTTCTAATATCATTGATAATTAAACCACACTCATTCAATCAATGTACATCGTAATTCCCCATATTCATTTATTTAAACTATAAAATATTCAGTTGAAATAAAAGTGATATTTTGCCTACATCAGCGCCTCCAAACGTAAACAAAACTAAACACACACCAAACAACTTTTTAGACTTCATGAAATGATGGTTAGTATAAATTGTAGTATCCTATGTCAATGATGACGTTGTTTTCAATCTATGTCATTCATCTGTATATCTTTGGATAATACCCGTCTGAGGTTGTGGTGGTAATTTAAAATGGTATTCCTGAGGATTCTTGATCTACTTTTTTATGACATCAATATTTCCGGGCCTAATTCAAACAAAGTTTAAGCATTCAAACATTGATTGTAAACAAAAAGGTACCAAGATGAATTAAAGCATGTAAAAATTGTTATTTTCCTACCCTTTCCTCAAAAAGTTTAGTAGTAAAATAATTTGCATATCCTTTTTTTAAGACCCGTGTACAGAGCCTCGACTTGTATTACATCGATGGTGTTACTTATCTCGGTTGTCTACTAATCTTACTTATTTCCTATAATCAATGACAAAATAAGAGAAGAGAAAATAAAATAACCTCATAGTTCCATAGTTTATATTTAACCAGCTGTTAGTTAAAACAAATTATATTGCTCTAAAACAAATCGAAGATTACAAAGATTGCTTTAAAAAATAATTTGAATATCCTAGTATTTGACCATGTATATTTAATTAATCTGTCATCCTCTTACAGAAGAATTGGACGTATCAATGATTAGCATTACACATAGTATAAATTTGTCAACGCTAAGTATGTCTTTACATTTTTATCCAAATGCTGAATTTGTGACACAAAAGCTGAATGTTTACAGCTGTTATGTTAAGCAAATTATTTTATGCCAAAAGTTAGTTTAGAATCTTAGCGTCGGCTGCTAGACTTTTTAAAAATTAAAACTTAATTTGTAAAAAACTGGGACCCTAAACTAAAATTATGGCGTCGACATTCCCTAGTTCTCAAAATTATCTTTCTTTCAACACAAAAATCATGAAAATCCGTCGAGTGGTTGATTCAGAATCGTGAAATAAAAAAACACTGTTTCGTTTTAATATTATAGATAACAGATATTTAGTCTAGCATCATATATTAAAAACTCTCATGCCGCCATTTGGGTATCTGCTAAATACATATATTAAAATAATAAATAAATAAGAATATAAGTGTTGCAACGCTAGATTAAGCCAATTAAAGAATTTAGCTGGGTTTGGAATCGTTCTTGCACAGTTTTCTCCAGTGAATTATCCATCAGTAAAATCAACAGAACTGATACATGATAACTTAAGCAAATACATTTATATCTAGCCAACCCAGCCACGCCTCTTTGTGAAATAACCTTGTACTGGTATTTCATAACCATAATTTAATATGATATACAAGAATTTTCAGTGTGAAGCTTTCAATAAAATTAAGTCAGGTATTATAAATGCAAAACAATATCGGGGTTTTAATTGTCTACTGATTTAATACACAATTAACTCCGGGGTAAAGGGTTTAACTTTTGTTTTCGGATCTTAAATATATAATGGTCCATAATGGTGTAATTGTAAATATTTACAGAGTATCTTAGAATAACGTTATTATTGATTACATACCATGATCTTTATTTCAAAGTTTTATCTTTAGCCAAATAATTAATAAATAATCGCCCAGAAGTAAATATTATTCTGTGAAATAATGTGTTAATGATCTAATTACGATTTAAAATTAAATCAATTTAACATCTATACAAGCTTGACCTTTGCTCTGAATTTGCATTTCAAATTGGTACATCCTCGTAACAAACATGAATATGTAAAAACTGTACAGATGTTTCCATGTTCATGTGTTAACTTTCCCTACCTATTGTGGAGAAAATATTCTAATAATTTAACCAGATATTTGCACTAAAAATGTATAGAAATGCCTTTTATGGGGTTCTAACTCAAACTATTGCTTGTTTATTAATACTCATACAATATTGTTATCATATAATTTTGTTGAATTATTAGCAAATGCAAAAAAGTTCATATATATTATAGAAGTAGTATTAGTAAAGAGTATACCGTTACAGTAATTAATATAGGACAGCGTTTTCCTTTAGCAGATTTTAGTCAAAGATCCACAAAACGCTACGAAGTAAACTTTTTCAATATCTTTGGTTTGTTATTGGCAAAACTTTGTTTTGAATCCAAACTGCAAGCTTTAGTTTGCTGCGAATTCAGTAGCCACATTTTTAATAAGTACCTTGGGATGGTTTGCGTTGAAAACTGTTCTAAACCCGACAAAACTAACTCATCATTGAATAATGATGCATATAATAATGCAGCCAACCTGTAGACTAAGTGAAAATTGTCCATTTGCCTGATTGGACTATTAGAGAAATATTTCCCCAAAAGGATAAAGTTTATCCTATTTTTAAATGTGATTAGATTTTGTGAGTACTTAGTTCTGTTGCCTTGGAAAAAGTTAAATATGTTTAAAATATATAATACCTTATTATAATTATAAACAAGCAAAAGATTTAGCAAATAATGCTTTACGCAATCACCTTGGACTATTTGAATCACCCAAAGGGTGTTTGCAGTTAATCTGTAGAGTATATAACCATCATAGTTGATAACAAAAAAAAACAGGAAGTGATCAAACTTGCTCAGTCCTTGGAGACGTCAGCATCTGATGTAACACTCAGCTCTTCCTCTGTACCTATTCCAACTCTGCCATAACTTCAGTTTTAAGCTTTTCTAAAATCATGTTTATTGCAAGCCTCTGAGGAATATGAAACTGTCCTGACAACTTTCCACCAGTGAGCGTATCACGCCTTTCTACATTAATTCTAAACTATTAAAGCTATGTGACCTTAGATCAATTAAAATTCTTTTGCTAACCTATTCAATAATAAAAACAAATTTTCCAAAATATTTTGTAGATGATTTTAGGTTTGTAGCTGAAGAAAGTGTTAGATATTCACGCTATGCTTCATTGACTTTGCGTATGCCTCATCATAGGACTGCAGTTTACGACGGAGCGTTTGTTGTGACCGCTTGCCGACTTTGGAATGACCTCCCCTTAGCCATCAAATCCCTTGATAACCGTTCCCGGTTTGTGGCAGCGCTAAAAAAATATGTATTTTGAACGTATGGCCATGGTTGGTTTGTCCTAGGGGCTTGTACGCGTGGTTGGTCACTGACAGATGTGCTTGGTGTGTGTGTGTGTGTGAGAGAGAGAGAGAGAGAGAGAGAGAGAGAGAGAGAGAGAGAGAGAGAGAGAGAGAGAGAGGGAGAGAGAGAGAGAGAGAGAGAGAGAGAGAGGGAGAGAGAGAGAGAGAGAGAGAGAGAGAGAGAGAGAGAGAGAGAGAGAGAGAGAGAGAGAGAGAGGGAGAGAGAGAGAGAGAGAGAGAGAGAGGGAGACAGGAAGATTATTTTTGTACAGTTTAAAATGTAAGTTATTTTCTTTTGTTAATGTTTCTGTATCCATGATTTAGATTTTGTTTTTGTTGTATATTAATGTAATTGTTAAAATATATGTGTTATATTTATGACAGGTTAATTGTAAGAAAGGGCCATGTGGCCCTAACTTTTGCCTGTATAAATAAATAATATTTCATTTCATTTCATTTCATTTTCCATGCCTATACCTCGGAAGCTTATAGCTGATATTGATAAAAATGATTTCGCTACAGTTATATTAGTTAGTCAGCATTTTTTTTTTTTTTTTTTTTTTTTAATAAAGCCTAAGAATATAGGTATTATTGTAAAATACGATCCAAACAATTAATGCATATTAGATCGAAATTAATCTAATAAAAAAATCTATGTATTTGAATAACAGGTATGCTTTAAAATAACCTACAAATTAAATTTTTAGGATGATTTTTTGTCCAAAAGAAATTCTTAACCGAAAGATAATTTAATTAAATATCTCAAAACAAGGTAGATGCGGCAAGCTAGATGCCTGAGGCATTTACAGAATTATTGTTGTAAAGTGATTCTTCAAGAATCTTAAGCCACATTTACACTGGAGTTTGGAACACAAATTTTGGAACTTTTTGTTGCTAACACTTGTTTTAATTAGTTATTAACAACAGAAATGTGGTAAAAGTTAACAAATTATTTAAAAAAAATCTAAGAAAGTTGCACTATCTGAATATGTGAAAGTGTGAATCTTATTCTCTGAAAGATAGTGCAATTTTATTTGATTTTGTTTTAAACAATTGGTTCACCTTTCCCACGTTCCTAATAACATGAGGTCAGTACTTTTGAGATGACTACAGAGAGGGTTGGTGCGGTGAAACCCGATACGCTTGTAGGGGGAAATTATTGTAAACAGTGCAGAAGTACTGAAACACGTGCTCCAAACAAATGTTTGAAACACTATTTGACCTTAGCTGACTTCTGGCGGAAAACGAAATTTCAGACTTATCGTAAAAACTGTTCCGAACATCAAAATGTTTCTTTAAAACTGTAGTGTTTCTCGGTTTGTTAGGAACATTTTTTGTAAACACGTGTTCCGAACTCCGGTGTAAACAAGGAATCCAGAGGATAGCTTTTCTACGATAACCTCAATGTCTTGAGCAAACAAGATGGTAGTTTTAACTAGTTATGTTTATAGATATACGATTAAGTTCCATCTTCATTCAAGAAAAAAAAATTAGTAACACATTTATTGTTAGAGTGTTAAGTTAGTTTCTTTATTACCTTGACGAAAAAACTTAATTTTATTTTGACTAAGTCCATACCAAAGCAATCAGTTAGAGTGTATTAGGCGACGTTTGAAATTGTACAAAATAACACAAACCCTAAGTACGAAATATGAGACTTGAGAGGAAACAATTTCGGTCGGTTCTCATTACTTTTCCCTCGACCGCGGCAAACTTTCAATTTGTAGGAGAATCTGCCGTAAACATTGTCAGCGTTTTTGCATTCAATTCCATCAAAATTCTTCTAAAATAGAAGTATTAATTCCGTTACAATCAAATTATCTTGTAACAGGTTTTCCTTAAAATAACAGTTTTCTTGTTGAAAGCAATTTAATGTTATGCAAAATTTAGAGCTGAAATCTAAGTTTACAGTTTACGATTTTAAACTTATACAAAGTGTATTGTTTCTACTACTAAACAAATGGTATTAGCAATCTGACAAATTATACATTATCTGTTTTTTCCAAAAATCAAATTTTCTCTTATTTTATGGGGTCTTTTAATTAGAAAATGTCATAAGTTTCAACAACTTTTGAACCGCAGGAATGGGAGATCCATTTTTTTGCTCAGAATTTTAAGGGCTACAACATTCAAAAATGCCATCAAAATAGTTCGGGCCATGTTTAAAAAAAAAATATATTTTCCATAACTTTATAGGTTTTTATGAACAAATCACCAATAAAAATCCAAATGTATATAAACTTCAAGAAATTAAGTGATATCATGGATTAGTACCTAATTTTTCATTTACTATTGGATGCTGATGTTGTATCAATAGTAAAAGGTAATTGTTTCATATTCATTTAATGACTAAAACAATGCACCATGCCCATTATTTTTTGCAACCACAATATAATTAAAAATCGCTTGAACAAAATGCCATATTGAGGTTGACTGTAGTTATAGGTATCAGAAAAATAATGCCATTCTCTTGTCAGGGGATAAAGCCCCTTAAAATGTATAACACTTCACAAATAATAGTTTTTTTTCATCCCAGTGTATTGGTAAATCACATTTAGTGAAGAGTTGCTGTTGAATGTTGACCTGATGTATTTGTCCCTGGGGAACACTTGTCATAAGTTACTCTGCATTTTCTGAAACACTTGTTTTGTGGTGAATGGAAACGCTTCTGACAGCTCAGAGCTATACTTAACTTCCGAACATATGAAATACTACTTCATATGCCACAATGTCAATAAAAGTTATGTCGTAGTTCTACGATTATAAACTTTTGAATGTATACAATGTTACAGTTTTTATCTATATTATACTTACATAAATCATTATAACTGAGTTTTATGCTTATGCCTACACATTGAACATTTACGGATTCTAACGTACAAAAACAATATGATTCCTTCTTGGTTAAAATTGATACTATATGCAACTGTAATAAATAGGTTTATTTTCTATAAGCTGAGCACAAGTTAAACGTGGAATATTCTTTTTATTACGAAGTTAGATAAAGTTTCAGATGGACGGTGTTACTACTAAATGTAAGCAAAAAAACAGGAAGAGACTCCTAAATGTAAGCAAAGAAATAAACAGAGAGAGACAACTTAAGTTAAGCAGAAATAAACAGAAAGGTAATCATAAACGTAAGCAGAAAAAAAGTACAGCACAGGACCAGACAGAAAATAGTATTGACATATCGTGTGGATTACAAGTTTAATCAATTGTAGTCTCATTACCCTCTCAAGCCATCCAAACATTTGACATAGACGAAGATTTTGATGAAAAACATCGTGAAGAGACCAAAAGAAGATCGTTTCGTGGAGAAGACACGATCCCTGAAGTAAAAAGCTAAAAGTAAAAAGGAGAATGAAGACACACTGCACTGGAAGAAATAGAGAAGACCAAAAATGAAGGGAAAGGCACAGAATGTATAGACAGGTCACCCAGACAGTCTTGCCATGGATACAATTTATGGAATTTCAGATGACCAGGCCTAATAGAAGAGGATGGTGCTGACAAGAGTTTGATGTAATCGTAGTTATTACCTACTCGTGGTTCATGTAGTACATACATACTAATCGGAAGACGTAGGAGGAGACATCAAGATGTAAGCAGGAAGAGGAAAACCCATTCCCAAACGGAACATGGATGTATGGATGTATGGAGATAGGTACATGCAGAGAGTTGGGGTTCATAGAACCGCAGTCAGGCAATAAAGTAAAGTGGTAGTCACTTGATAAAATAAGCTTAAAACACATTTTTTTATTGAATATTTACATGTAGGTCTATATTGTAATCATCTTTGGAAACCAATAGATCATTTATCAGCCATTTCAACCAATATTAGCTTACCAGGACTTAAGCACAATTTGGGAGTACTTGGTGTGATTCCTTGAACAGGACCCTGTCATGTAACTAGTGCAAGAGCTACAATGTACATTTATATAAACTTAAAAACCACAAAATATTCAGATATGAAGAAAAATCCTTTTTGTTCTAACAAATTATTATTTTGTGGACAATATTATTCGTTGACTTGTAGTGTTGATAAGCAACAAGTAAAAAATATTAAAATGTGTTAAAAAATTACCTACCAAAAGCTTTCTTTGCAGAAATAAATTCAAACAATCCAAAAAAAACTTGCTACTTTAAAAAATGGCATATATCAGCGTATATCAGTACAACAAAAAATGTTTGTTAAAGAGAATGAATAGTGTTGCACCAAGCTTCAAACACTATCGCGAGAGTGCCAAAACAAAGATTGGATCATTTTTACCAGAATTATTTTACTTCATTATATCCTACTCCTACGACTCAATAAAAATCACATTTTTGCTACTTTAGAAACTTAGATTAACATTTTAATCCATTTCAAAACTAAAACCTGAAAATAAGGCTAATCTCATTTTACAAACTGAATTTGAAAATTTCTTTTGAACAATCAATAATAGTTTGTTTAAAGTGTTTTCATCTTGTGAAGGAATATTTACGATTTATAATCTTTGAAGTTATGGATATAAAAGTAGACAATAAATTCTCATGCCGTTGCAAGTGTATAAATAAACACTTTTGACTAATATGACTACCAACACGTACTGACTACCTCTACCATTCCCACATTAGACTACAATTTTTTTCAAGCCTATGAATGTAAGAATTCAAGTAGACTTTATTAAAGTCTCGTGGAAATTTATTGCATTAAAGTGGTTGCGA
This sequence comes from Macrosteles quadrilineatus, assembly GCF_028750875.1. Classification (NCBI taxonomy): domain Eukaryota; kingdom Metazoa; phylum Arthropoda; class Insecta; order Hemiptera; family Cicadellidae; genus Macrosteles; species Macrosteles quadrilineatus. The sequence goes on along the minus strand of NW_026542602.1, from coordinate 74,707,425 downwards.
CGCGAGTTTAATTATAGAGATCATTATAGAAGAGTTTGTTTGTCCTCTACTAGAAAGACTACTATTTCAAACCCAAAGGGAAACTTTTGAAAATTGTGCAGCCTCTCTTATCTGATATTTAAACTGTCACAGTTACTAAAAACTATACGAGAACTAAAGTTTTAGACGGTGGCACGCTCTGTGAGTGCTTAAAAAAACGATGTACTTTTTGTAGCGAAATTGTCTACAGCTGATGTTTCTTGTATAAAGGCTGTCCAAAACATAAAGTATAACAAGCTATTGTGTGATACCGCTAGGCTTGCGCTGATCACGCCTTTTGAAGCACAGACGTATTCACATCTTCATTGAGAATCCAGCTGTCACAGCGGAAGTGGACTGCTCGTTGTCACAATTTTGAATTTGAAAAACTAAGCTACAATTATCGAAAATTCATATATTGTGTAGGTGTGTAATACAGGGTATTTGACCGAAAACTCAAACACTACTGTGTAACACGTCCAACGTAATAAATTAACAATCGTTTTTCATTAGTATTCATGTTTTAAATACATACAAATAATAGTCACTAGTAAATAAACGAAAATACGGTTGAACGAAGTTTACAGTACTGAAAAACAGTCAAGAGAGAAGAGAAGTGACTTGCCATGACTTTGAACCACAAACCAATGCTGAAAGTGAGATACAATACGGGTTACATGACATACGTTTACATTTGAAAATCCCGAGACTAGAACTAGTGACCCTCGGTTTTTGGCACGCCCTGTATGGAAAAAAGATTAAAAATATTTTTACATTATTCCTTGGGGTCAATTTAGCGGGAATTAATTTTTTTTACCCTTGTAGGCCTACGTTAATCAGTTTTTCCGTAATCAATTTGAGACACCTTACGTGGGACATCCTGTATAGTGTGTACTAAACATTATACATTTGTGTTGATTTCACGTATATACTTTACAATGTTATATTTATTTAAGTACGTTGGAGTATCGATTTACGTAGAATGGACATAAAGAGAACATTCAATCCATTTGCTTAATGAACAGTTCGACTCAGTTGGCTCTTGATAGATTTGAGTGTTCACATCGATAATTTTACAGTCCCTTTCGTATTTTTGCCAGAATATAACTTGTGCAATTGTAAACAACGAATTATTGATCAATAACAAGTAGTCCTATCTAATCTAGCTACGGTCTTTGTCACAATTTATAAACCCAATGATAAAGTTGAGATTGTTTTTCATATCTAAAGTATAGAACAGTTTACAGTAAAAGTATTCTTAGAAAAATCCTACATTTGCATGAAGAACATTCTTTGTATAGGTGGTATGGATATGAAATTAAACTCAGGAAAATACTTTGCATACAGACGTAGCAAGGTCAGAAATAAAGATGAATAAAACTACTAAAACCACGGTCCACAAACTGGAGCTAAAAGCCTCCTATAAACAAATCCCACTTAAACTTGAGCAATCCTAAGAATTTATTGTCATATGTTCGTATTTTTTAATGTTATAACATAACATAAACAAATTAATATTTAATAAAGACATATAAACGTGAAACCTATTACAAGGTTTGCTCGTGTAAGCTCTAATAATTTTATTCAAACACATTTAAGCACATTTGCATTGACACATAATTGGCCGTGGTTTACGATCCAATATCAAAAGTTAAGCACTTAACTCCAGAGTAATCGGTGCATTCAATCATTATTGAGCCAGTGAAAGCTTCAATATTGCTTCTCGTTCATAATCTTTGACTTAATTTAAACTGTCTCAGAGAAAACCCGTTAATTGTATATTCAATAAACTTGGCTTGGTAATTATATTTCTTAAGCAGACAAATATTTTGTAAAATACTTCATAAAAGGGTTTCTTAAGATACTTGATTTTAAAATGTGTATCCCCTTTGTTACCAATTATTACACATTATATTGTGTGTACCATAAAGATAATAATACTATGGAAAATGTCTTATGGAGGTAATGTTTGTATAGCGTAAGCAACAAAAAACAATTTTATTTATGAGAAAAAAAAACGTAAAGTAAAAACACGTTTTGTTTTAGGTATATCCTGAAAAACAACGATGAATTAGTAAGACAAGAAAAGTCCAAATTACTATAAATTACATCTATCGCAAAAAAATAACTTAAAAAATGAAAATCGATATGTACGCTAAATGGCTTAACATAATGATGCTGTTTGTAATTCAGACGATTAAGTCACTGTTTGTTTTGCAACATCTGTGGTTCATTATTGGTTTATTTAGCATTTATAATATTGTGTCTCTCTAGAAAAAAATACAATTCGGCAAAATAAATGATCTAAGAAAATATTACAAAAGTTAACTAATTTAGTATTCTACTAAATATTGGCTTTATTAAAACTCTTATTATAAAATATCATGAAATCATAAGGTTTATAAGTGTAGATTGAGCTTATTGTGTATTTCATAAATTTAATTATTAATGTTATATATGTGTTTAATTTTACAAATAGTTTAATTTTTACATCCTTGAAATGTGTTATTCTTATTATAGCATAAAAGAATTAGAACAATAAATGCTTGTTAAACTTATATAATGCGTGAACTCATAAAAAATTGTATCATGCTAATAATCCGTCATCTTATAATAATAAATTTGTTCACCATTTCACTCACTTCAAAGATTTTCATGTACATAAATCCAGACTTTACTCCTTTTGCAATTTGGAAATTGAAGTGCAATCAAAACCCTAAATAAAATGAATTTTTCTACTAAAAAAATTAATAATGTTGTCTTTAAAATATATTTAATTGTTCTCTAGTATAAAAAAACAACAATTAATTAATTTGATGAACGTTCCCAGTTACAATCCAAGTGACAATTAACTAGCCGTCTTCACACGTAACTCGTCAAAGGTAATTTTTTTTAGTAATGACATATTGTTGGTTCTACATAAGAAGTTTTATACACGTATTAATTATTTTCAATGTTTTGTTAGTGTAAAAACTGAAAAGAAATAAAAAAAGCAAAAACTATATCAAATTGATGAGGTTGTAAAGTTTAGAACGTGTAGACATGGCAGACATTCGTGGTGCCTTTCAGTCAATGGTAATTGTACATTACTGGGTATTTTTGCTAAAATTGACACCAGGACCTGTGTTTCAAGGGATCAACTAATATTAAAAACCACACAAAGAATATGTACATGAAAATCAAAAGGTAAATATAAAAAAACCTTTTTAGCCCAGGCAAATTAGACATATGCTCCCCAAAAAATCGTCTAAAGCTGGAAAGTGTTTCAATACCTTTTGGGGGTCCCAAATAAGAGTCCTGTGAGTTTGCGACGGATTCTGACGTCTGCTTAAGTTTTGGGAGTCGAAAATCTATGAAAATTTTGCACTTTTTTCAGTTTTTCGCTTATAACTCGTAAATTATAAAAGGCAAAGCCCTCACTGACACACTCACTCACTCACTCATCACTAATTCTCCCACTTCCCATTTTCCTAGGAGTCTGAAATTTGGCACATTGATTCTTTAGGCATTAAATAGGAAAACTAAGTTGTTTTTATTCTGATCGGACTCTCGGGCTCCGCCCCAGTGGCTCTGGAGTTTCCCATGTTAACCTTATGTTTTTTTTTCATATTTAAAAGGAATTAATGAGTCATAACAGCTGTTTCAATTAAACAAGTTGGTTCTGTTCTATGATGTTCAATAGCATTAAAATTACAAGGATTACCAACAGGGTGCAGCTATATTATTTTTTTTTAATTTATGACAACAGCTAATTTGCAACTAAAAGGTGAGTGAGCGTAGCGAACGAACTTCAACCTGGAGGCGAGTTAGCGTAGCGAACGAGCTAATCTGAAGGCAAGTGAGCGCAGCGAACGAGCTCCAACCTAAAGGTGAGTGAGCGTAGCGAACGAACTTCAACCAGGACGTGATTGAGCCATGCGAACGAGCTCATCTTGAAAATTAAGAAGTTAAACGGGACAAAGCCCGCGGGTACAGCTAGTAGATAGATAAAAGGCAAAGCCCTCACTGACTCACTCACTCACTCATCACTAATTTTCTTACCTCCCATTTGCCTAGGAGGCTGAAATTTGGTACACTGATTCTTTAGGCATTAAATAGGAAAACTAAGCTGTTTTTATTCTGATCGGACTCTCGGGCTCCGCCCCAGTGGCTCTGGAGTTTCCCATGTTAGCCTTATGAGTACTCATATTTAAATGGAATTAATGAATCTTAACAGCTGTTTCAATTAAACAAGTTGGTTCTGTTCTATGATGTTCAATAGCTAAAGTTACAATGATTACCAACAGGGTGCAGCAGTATTATTTCTTTTACATTTATGACAACAGCTAATTGGCAACCAAAAGGTGAGTGAGCGTAGCGAACGAACTTCAACCTGGAGGCAAGTTAGCGTAGCGAACGAACTTCAACCAGGACGTGATTGAGCCATGCGAACGAGCTCACTTATCAAGTTAAACGGGGCAAAGCCCGCGGGTACAGCTAGTAACTCGTAAATAACGAATCCTACGGAAAATGTTGTTCGAAGGTCTCTTTTAGTACATTAAATTCTGCATCGATTGGTGTTAAATACGTCAAAATCGCCCGAGCCGTTTAGCCACTGTAGCTTTTTAAAGTTAGATCATTTTCATCAACATGGCCAAAAAGTTGATTATTTGACCAGTTTTCGGCTTACAACTCCTAATCGACGCTTGCTATACAAAAATGCACCTGTAGTTAGTTTAGAAAACACAAAATTCTGCGAAATATGTTTTTTTACCAATCAATAATGGTAATTGATTGCTACCTACTTTGTATGGTCGCCATTTCATTGAAAAAAATATTAAAGTTAAAATTGGAAAATTTTACTAAAATTAATATTTAATATTAAATTTTTTTTCAATGAAATGGCGACCATACAAAGTTGGTAGCAATCAATTGCCATTATTGATTAGTAAAAAAAAACATATTACGCAGAATGTTGTCTTTTCTAAACTAACTACAGGTGCATTTTTGTATAGCAAGCGTCAATTAGGAGTTGTAAGCCGAAAACTGGTCAAATAATCAACTTTTTGGCCATGTTGATGAAAATGATTTAACTTTAAAAAGCTACAGCGGCTAAACGGTTTGGCAGATTTTGACGTATTTAACACCAATCGACGCAGAATTTAATGCACTAAAAGAGACCCTTGAACAACATTTTCCGTAGGATTAGTTATTTATGAGTTATAAGCGAAAAACTGAAAAAAGTGCAAAATTTTAATAGTTTTTCGACTCCCAAAACTTAAGCAGACGTCAGAATCCGTCGCAAACTCACAGGACTCTTATTTGGAACCCCCAAAAGGTATTAAAACATTTTCCAGCTTTAGACGATTTTTTGGGGAGCACTCCCTATATTTGATCTAATTTGCCTGGACTATTTAGTATCAACACGAAAATAAAATTCCTATATTTCCGTCTGTTGCTCTGTATTTGCTTTTTACAAATGTACTCATAGCTAAACCTAATTTTAATTTGGACCGCATTTAGCAGAAGGGAACCAACCCACAAAATTAAATATTTTGAGATATTGTTTGTTTTGTATTTAGGAAATCAATCTGTGTAAAAAAAAATTGTTTTGCTCATCAAAACGACATTAATATAAAAAAAAAAACAAACACAATTTTGTTTGGATTAGAATCCTGTGTATGAATTTCGAAGAAAAGAACCAACATTGGTTCCACAAAAATACTCAATTTCGATTTTTGGAGAAAGGAACTAATCCACTTTAGTTCTGTCCTTACATGTACATGTTACATCCTTACCCATATATCTATTTCAGCAGAAAGGAACCAACCCTAAAACCAGCTGCTACTAAAACAGCTGATGTTTTGTGTGTTGATGGAACCATTGACTGTCTATGATGGAGCTGTTTGTTGACTAATTGTTTTATAATCAAACAAATTTTATATTTATATAAGAAGAAGTATAATAATTGCATGAAATAAAATACAATGGTATTGTTATGTAGGCCTTATAACAAAATGATTTTTAAACAGTTGACTAATGTGTAGTTTAACCTTTGCAGTAAGCAAGCCTAATTAACTAATATTTCTTAGTTTAAATAATAAATGTTATCTTTAAATAAGAAGAACAATAATTTAATTCAAACATAAAGTTGTTGTTATGTAGGCCTTACAACAGAATGGTTATTGATCCGTTGGCAAATGTGTTATGTGCATAGTTTGTTTATTTAACTTTTGTAGTTGTAAGTACCAAGCCTATTGTGATGCTTGTGAAACTAATTTAAAAATGGCAGAATTGCATAATAAATATTATGTAACATTTATGCAACATAATTAAAATAGCTTATTCCCTATATGGGAAATTCGCTAAAAAAACAAAAAAACGAATTCACGCCCATACAATTCACTGTGTGTGTTATTTAGTGGTGGGGGTTGGTATTATTGACCAATTTGTTGAATTTCTATTTGTTTTGGGAAAAATTGCAAAAATATTGTTATTGTGCCAGCCATAGTCAGTAACAAGGCTATAAGATCGCGCAACAATCATGACAATCATCACACTCATCCTTCATTCATATTCAGGTTAAAATACCCACTAAGTGAGGTCCCTGTCTTAAAATAATGATATAGCTGACGTAACCCGCTTCGCTGGGTATTTAAATTAAATAAGAAATTACAGCTTTCAATTTACATTAGCAGACAAAATTCAAAAACTATAGTAAAAATAATAAATTGTTTATCAGCTGTTGGAAATTAAACACCTTTATGTATGTTCAACTCTTCCCTTTTATTTAGATTTGGGTCCTTAGGAAAAACTAGTTCGAAAAATGAATATGTTACCTCCAATTTTCTCATTGAGACCTTTCATCTAAGTATAAGGTTGATGAATGTCAGACTTATGGTTTTCTCAAAAGTTAATGATAATCGAGGCTTCATAGATAGAAGATAGAGAATGTGTCTTAAAGAACAACTGGCTTTAAAACAAAATGTGCCAAAGAATTTCAGAGAAAGGAATCAACCCTCTAGACCTTTTCTGCTAATTTATATTCCTAGGAATTTTTTAATATAGTACAGTAAATTGTAATATAAGTTATAGCTCTTTAAAAATATATTTACTCAACCTCAATGCCTCAACCTAAATACCAGTAGCTTTTAGGAAATAATGTTTTAAAGTATCCGTCTTAAAAGTTTTACTCTTTTCTACGCATTCGAATGTTTCTTTGTTTTATTAAAATTTAACTAACAAAAAGTCTGTACTCAATTTTATCCCGCGAGAATCTATTTTCAAAAAGAAACATGAAGTGACGTTCAGTCTTTCCGAGTTATTGTCATTCCACCCATGGATATTGTTTTAATTGATGTTAAAATTTATCTTTTTATTCTGTTTGTCAGCTTTTTATACATATTATAAAACATCTCATTATACATCTCTTCTATCCATGTTTTGCAAGGGGGGGGGTGAATAAAAATCCATAATCAATTTTAGAAACAGAATTCAACTGCACCACTTTAATTTCAATGCTTATAAATTTTTTGTATACTATAATATATACAAATTTGAAAGACAACTTTTACAGTACGGTATATAAAAAAGTCTAAGAAGTCGAAAAAAACGTAATTCTGTTAAATGAATTTGCAGGTTTCTTTTTAAGGCATGTTTTGACAGTAAATGAAACACGTGTGAATGTGAAAGCATTTTAATACACTTCTTAAATGTTTCCATACCTCTTAGACTCAGCCAAAACGTCTGTCGTTAAAATCGCACACATGTCCAAAAATAAATCTCTTGGTAGCTTTCTTGAACAGTTCTTTGAAAATGTCCTGGAATCTTTTTGAGTCGTAGATTGCTTTTACTACTCCATCAAGAATATACTCATGACTATCATCAAGCATACTATTCACAAATATAAATGGCTTCTTAAATATACTGGACCCCTCACTTTCATCCCAGAAAAGATTACATTCGAGCTTTTTCGACTTTCTTACCATCTGTAACTTAAACGCCCTCATTTCAATTTCGATTGTACACCTTTCAATAGAGGATTGGGCAAACACATCATAGCAGCAAGATCCTCCACGTTGCCAACCGTTTTCCTTCTCCGCTACATAGAATTGATCCAGGAGCAAGTACACAGTGCCGAATCTAATGTTATTCATGGAAATCCCTCCGTCTCCTTTAACAAATTTCACCTCTGGATATCGCGCAATTGTCACCTTCCACTTTGAAATGCAGCCGCAAACATTAGTTGGTGTCCCGTCTGTGTTTGGTACCGGGTATTCGAATGTGACATCAGATCCTTTCTTAATAATAGGTAGGTTGAAACAAATATTACTATAAATCCCTTGAAGAACAGCTAACTCACCTGTCGCGATCATCATTTGTAGAAACATAGTTAATGCTAATATTGTCAAAACTAACATGTCCATGACTAGCTCGTTGGACTAAGATATCATACATGAACTTGATTTTTTGATTTTTATGAACTCTATATTTCAGTGAACTATCTAGCAGAAGACACGAATGTTAACTGAATGTTTACTGCCTAATTGTACCATATGTTTGCTACACACCTGTGTACACATCACTTAGTTGACGTTGATTTAACTATCCAGAGAACAAATTTTAGGAATGAAAAAGTTTTAAAATTACATCCACATAAAAAAACACCATACACCATATACCATTAGGGTTACCATTAGAAATTTGTTGAAATTTAAAATAAGTGGAATTTATATTTTTGAATAGTATGGCAAATCATTGAAATTCCCCATTTAATGTTTTTTTTTTTTTTTTAGTTTCTGAGATACCAATGGTGGCAAGTTACCCTCTATATAAGGAAATATATATAGTATATAACCAAGTCTCGGATTTCAAAAACCACCTTATGGTTGTGTAAAATATTAAATTTAATTTGTATGGATCAACTGTCTGAAATTGTGAAATAAGCTATTGGCAGTTCTGCTTGTTTACATTGAAATATCTACGCAAAGGTAAACATTGTTAGTTTTCTCAAACTTACCATGGAGACCAATATATCAACACTTGGGTTGGGGACCAGTATTTCAATACTTTTGAAAACAACATCTCAAAACGTTGGACCACCACGGGGCGCAGACCTAGGGAAACTCAGGGAAATGGATAGCCCTTCTGGACATTCTAAGACATTCTAGATATGTGGATCATATTTGTGCTTTATTTTGGCTATATCGGTTTAGTATCTTAGTCGTGATAGCCGCCCAGACAGACAGAAAACAGACACCATCTCAATTTTATAGTTGTGTAGATTACAACAATACATACAGTAGAATCTAGTAGACTTAAAAAAATTACACGTATAAAATATCTGTGTGTTGTCATTGACGATCTCATTTGTGCTGTATAGTGAAACTTGCACTTAATATAGTAGAAAGATTGGCGGGTGCGTGTTACATGCTGTAGATGAGTATTGATTGAGTTAGTTGACAGCTTTTTAAATACTAAGATTGGCTGTTTTTTTTTTAGACAGGATAATTTATTTAAAGTACAATAAAAAAGGACAGCTAGGTACGTAATCGAACCATCGTACAGATTTTGATACGTATCATGATCAAACCGACAACTTTCTGACTATCAGTCGAGCACTATCCACTCACCTGCCCAGCTACAAGATAGTGTTATGGAGTCAAGATTGATCAAGATGGGGGTCAATAATCTTCACTGTGATTGTGTATCTCCACGAATAAAGAAACAGAAAAATAAACAAAAAGGTGGCTTACCTAATGTTTTATATTCATACTATCAAACTCTTTAACGTGTTGACATAAATTAAATTTCGTTAGATACTACCTACATAGGTATTGGTGAACTAGTGATTGTATCCAGAAATGTAAAACTGTGAAAAGTAGGTGCCGTAAAATCCCACTTCGCACTGACGTACCTTGTGTTATAAGTAGCTTAGGTGTTGTGATAAACGACTTAATCTTTTGAGTTATTGGTGTCTATTCTCACACTGTGGCTCTGTTTATCCTTTTTTGCACGAAACAACAACTAATGATCAATTGTGATAAACATTACAAAGATAAGCTAGTATTTTTGGGAAGGATGGCTTATTAAATTATGAAGAATATTGTATTTTTAGGATGGAAAATATAATTAATGTAGGCCTAATTCCAGAGACATTATTTTTATTGATCGTTAAAAACTTGAAACCACGCTATTTTATCGTAGTAACAATTTTTCAATAGATTCCATAAACTAAATTCCAAAGGTTTTCCCTCCAAATATTCTGATTCAACCACTTGACGAATTTACACCATTCTTCTGTTGAAATAAATATAACTTTGAGAGGAAAGAATGTGAAGCCATAACTTGTATTTAGGCTTAGGGTTGTTTTATTTAGTCAACGCTAATATTTTAAGTTAGTTTCAGTTCTATACTGTATATTTCAATAACTAGCTGGTTTTATTATTTTAGGAGAACATAGTTGAACAAGCCACTTCAAAAATATCTTTTTCCAATAGATTTTGATACTTTAATTGTAACAGCTGCTTAGAGAAAGATTCGTTATACAAACTGTCACTAAAATGTTGATCGTTGTTATTACAGTCTTAGTAATTACATATTTTTTCAATCATCAAGTCCATGTCAATTAAAGTTTGACCATGAAATTGAAAATTTTGGTTATTTCCCCCGAAAATCGTTAAAACCTATGTTATAATTATTAAGGAAATATACTGGGGTGAGATGTTGAATTTGAGGAAGCCGATATCCGAATAAACCAAGAACTCGACACCAGACTTTGAATATGAAACCCGTTCGTAGCTTACGAGCTTAACCTTATGTGATATTTTTTTAATGTTTTAAGAAAATGTTGTAACCAAACCATTTAGAGTTTAATAGATGAAAACTAACAAAATAAACTTCTTGCCTTAAAAGACAATTTGATATTTTAGTGTAGAAAGGTTTTTAATTATTTTGTTATGTAAGGAAAAACTAATCGGTTGTCAATAAGCTAGATTCACAACTTTTTAGGAAACCCTAAAACTAATTTATCGGTGGGATGCACCTTCCATGGATCAGTTTTAACAATCTTTGAAAACATTTGTGTTGATATGGCATTTTCATTTAATACTTTAAATTAATACGAGTGACCCAAGCGAACTAACTATATGGCAAATAAATGAGTATGTGTGCAGTGTATTTCATTCATAAATAGTTTTAAATAGTTTTGAAATAAAAGGCGTTTATACGATTGGTTTAACGGGTGAGGTATAACCTGGGTTTAACTAAGGCAACAAAATACTAAATAATGGTCATTTGAAACGTTAGAGTACATTCAACCCCCAATCATTCACAGCAAAACACAAATTATCGTTTATAAACATGTTATTGTATGTCTCAGTTTTGTATGAGTATTGTGCATTGTTTTGTGTCAGAGCTGCGTTTAATTGTCTTTCGTAACTGAGTTTGGTTAATTACTTTATACTAAACGTTCAAACTTACTAATGTGTTAATATTTTTTTTTAAGCTGATAAAAATAAATATTTACCCAAAAACAGGATAGCACGTTAATTATATTTTCCTACAGTCACCTGACAAAGTGGCCTTCCTTGCACTGATTGTAGCATGGAAAGGTGCTAATTGCTGCATCTACTTACTTTTTCCGCATACTTTTTCTTTTGCCTAACTTTGCCTAACAGTTTTTTTGCCACACACCATTGTTCCAACCAAACAACACAAAACAGCTTGCTTTTATTAGGCATATAATACGCGTAGGTACGCTTGAAAATAAGTTGGTGGCACTTAAAGATTTTACGACTACGAACAGCTGGTGCAAAGTTTCCCATTTCGTTCAATGTTTGTATTAAACCTATCCTAAAAACGTGTTGTACAGTGTATGAAAGGCTAATTATTTATAGTAACTGTATGAAAAGTAATATGTGTAATACGAATGCAAACTGCCTTTGCTTTACTCGAGAAACTTCCCACACTCACCTACGGCTCGTAAACATTTCTCTTGTAGACAGCAAAGTTCAACTTTGATCACTAGGTACACAAATAACTATTAAAGTAACCTTCAATTACAGGATTTTAATTTTAATTATTATATATTGAGATTTCTGCAGCTTGCGATTGGAATGTGAATAAATTACAATAATTTATGTTCATTTCAAAGAATATTGTACACCGTACAGTTAAAATTTGCATTATGTTCAATTTGTGTGTTTTTCCTTGTGTACTACTACAAGCAAGTTGACTGTCTACGAAGCCAGTGAGAGTTCTTATTACGCACATGAAACAGAACATATGGTAGTTATTTCGTATTTATACATTTTATTACTGCTTTCACTATTGGAACAATACAGATTGATTTGATTTGCTTTGAATGCAAATAACATTTTAATGTTGAGTTTCGGGTGGTAAAATTTACTGGTCAGTTTAACATTACCTACCAAATGAAATAATTTTTTAATTAAGTTATAATAACTGTCGTATTATGCATAATAATGTGGACACGAAAGTAAATAACACACCTAATATGTTTAGTAAAAATAACAATTATACTAACTTAATTAATAGCCGTGTAAAATTCAAATGTACAAATTTGTATTAATACGGCGCCTTTGTTTATAGCGAACAAAAAAAAAAGTAAATCATCCATTAAAATTTTATGTAAATAAGACATCAGTCGAAACGATTAAATTCTTTCTTCAGGAATACAATAAGTACAATCTGCTTCACAAAGGATCCAATGATTTATTGACGTTGTTGAGAGCTTGAAAGTGTCTGTCTATTGGACAAAGTAACTGATGGAGAAGTATAGTGATAAAATCGATTTACTATTTATATAAAGAAAGTGTTCCATCAATATTTGCATATCCTTATAAAATGAACCCATTTTACTAGTATGCGACCTGCAATTTTAATAAACGATTTACTGCAACTATAAAGTTGTATTTTTATATTTTAAAATTGCATAAATAAAATGCCATTCGATTTTATCAAGTGAATTATTGGCACTTTTGTTAATTTTATGCATTATAATATTATTATTTAGTAATATTCGAGTTCTTATCGCAACAACAATTGTAGTATTAGTAAGTTATTTTTGTCATTACAAAATGCTTTATGCACAATTTGTAAACCGTCAGCGGTTTAAACAGTACGACGTTTCATAATGTTCTGGGTTGATTCTGTGTTGATTGTGCAGGTAACTACTTTTTTGGATTCAGGGGGATCAAAACGATTATTTCCATTCAATTATTCATTGTTAAGTTTTTCTACATTGATTGATATGAAACGTGATTAAATAAATAATGCTTAATTTTTTTAGACAAAGTTTTTGAAGACCTCTCAGCATGAATTCTAAGTAATAATTATTCACTTACATAACAGTTAGTTAATTTAATCATATTTCAAAGAATCCTTTACACGTTTCCTGAATGTCATTGCGGTGTAGCTGCTCACAATTGATATGTTATGAATTATTTCGTAGTTATCCAAACAGAGATACAAAAAAAGTCTAAATAATTTTTCAAAAGGCTTAGTTCTAATTAGATCCTAACTGTTAAAAATACATTTACCAGCTGTTTAGAGAACTAGCAGAATCCATTAAAAGCCATAGTTTGTCAAATGAGAATCAAAGTAAATGTCTATAACTACAACGATTAAAAACTTTGTTTCCCTATTTTATCGAAGCAATGGTAACTAAAACCAATTAAACTACAATGCCATTCAGTAAATGAGAAAAAGCAAACTTGCTAAGGAAATGCATTAAGTAACTTTTGAGCCCTCAACTGATTATAAACTGAAATATTGTCTTACTATGAAAGAGATTAAAAAAAATTCAATTCCAACTAAAACTTTTGTCAGTGAAATCGTTTATAAAAAATTCAGAAACATTCATTGTATTTTTAATATATTTTCAAATTGTTGCTTTTCACCATCACCTGGTAGGGCTGAAAAACGAAAATACACAAGTTACAGATTTCAAATAAATTATATAGCATACTTCTTGTGAAAGTTCCATTGCAACATTAAATTCTTTTCATACTATAATGAAATGCATACGACTCACAACAAGAATACTTGATCGATTGATATTTATACAACCCCAATTATAGATTATTAAATCGTTTATACAAATGTTTATGTATAAAATGAACAATCTTACACATTATAATGTGTGTGTATAAAAGTATTTATTTGTATGGGTAGCTGATCGGTTAAAGTTTTTAATTAGTTTTCAAAATAAAGGTTACAGGTTGAATTGAAAACGAGGTCAATTTTAGAACCAACCGAGATGTATCATTGCGCTAGCACTTAATCCTATAACAGAATTTTTAAAAATACAATCAGTTTTGAATCAGGACTATTTTTACAAATGTCAATTCACACGCACACACACAAGATAAATACAGGTTGTGCGAGAAAATGACTTTTTAATGACCCAACTGTAAGAGCGCTGAGGGCGGGACAGCGAATAATGTACACTGATAAGAAAACTAAAAAAATATTTTTAAAATATTGAAAATGCAGTAATCCTTGATCATTGTAGCTATCCAGCAAATTTAATGGCTAGTATGACACTGCAAGTGATCCATTGTATAAGAATATATGTGATATCGTTCGAACACTATCTTTATATAAATAGAGAATCAATTGTATCGCTATTCTTCTCCATCAGTTACTTTGTACAATAGACAGACACTTTCAAGCTCTCAACAACGTCAATAAATCATTGGATCCTTTTATAAGCAGATTGTACTTATTGTATTCCTAAAGAGTTTTCGTTCAATTTCAGTGTAATCTTATCTACACGCATTAAGGATATTTGTTTATTAAGTGTATCATACATTGAGGCGGCAAAGAGGACGAATGTTTGACTAAATATTTGGTAATAATTGATACACTAGTTGTTCATTAGTAGAACATTTTGAAATACTCACAATTTAAGAATTTAGGAAATTAATCTTGTTTTTGAGGTGTTGCCATCCGGATTACTTAACAATATTATTCTAGAGGTTAAATACCTTATTGTTGCCACTGAAATCCACTGTCGTCAGGATGGCGACCGTTAAAAATATGTTTGTGCGTGTCTCGTGTATTTGTTTTCAAAACTTTATGAAGACCTCCTAGAAGTGACAACACATCTTTAAGGCTTGACAATGACACCAGGAGTGTCGAAACCGGTTGCAATCCTGACGACAGTGGATTACAGTGGCAACAATAAGGTATTTAACCTCTAGAATAATAATTAATCTTGATCCACAAAATATTTCATATGTAGGCCTATCACTTTTATGAACTAAGAAACTCAACCATCGACACATATTTTAAACGCAATCCAATATATTAGTAAGAGTATAAAATGGAATTATCTACCCTTCTTGCAATATAAATAAATTATACGTCAATCATACGAACTAGGGATACTATTTACACATTTGAACTAACTAAGTAGTCTTCTGAATACATTTAATTTAACAACGACCAGTTTCAACAGTTGATACAGTCAAGGTACTCACATGCTGCAGTAATGTTAGTTTATTTTAAACATAATAGTCTCTTTTATAAAACCTGGCAAACCATGTGAAGACATGAAGCTATGAATATTTGATGAAGGTTGACCGCTCCCAATATCGATCAGCATTTCAGAATTCCTGAACGTTCTGAGATTTTGACAGCAGGTTTTGGTCTAGAAGAACACACAAGAATGAGCAACCTTCGTAGAATAAAGGGTCTGGCTATTTCTATAATGATATACATTTTACACCTAACTGTTTTGAATAAGAGGAAAATACATAAGTCAATAAGGCGTTCCAGTAAACTAAATGAGATTATACTATTTATACGGTTTAACTTCCTGTAACAGAAATATATATTGTTGCTGCACGGCTTCTTGTATTAGCGTTGACCTTAAATAGTTATTAAGTGATCTTGTTCATTTTGTATTGTTTTGTTATTGCGTCTGACAGAGTATGTCATTGCGAAAGCCATTACAGATTTAAGCAGGTCTTTTGTAAAACATGGCTAAGCCGCATGAAACTAGTCTGATCTAAATGTAACGATAATGTGAGTTAGAGCCGTGTTAAGCCTACTTTACACAGTTTCACTAACATCGTCGTTTGTATGTAATCACTGAAAGTGTTAGCCTGGCTGTTCAACATACTTCATTTACATTAGAGATGAGTAGAACCTTAAATGTTTCACAGTGTTTTCTATAATAGTATGCCGAGAACCCTTCAAGTGTATGTTTAGAAACTTTTCTTTTACTGTACCTCCAGTAAGTTTTGTTTACATTAACCACATGTTGGTATTTATATCGTAATAGTTGGTCTACACACCAACAAGTTAAAATCGTTTCTACGTATATTCATGATAAGAACAAACTTAGTGTTTCGGGTAAAATAAAAATAAACATATTAAGCTGCGAATCAGCTTAAGATATGTTGAAAAACAATTTATTTTTTTTATTGCCACAAACTCCAAATTCACCATACAATATATAATTTAATAAATCTTAATTTAAGAACAATTGGCAGATGTTAGGGAAAAAGCTCAAATTCAAACAGTATCACAACTCTTGAATGTTTTCCTTAGAGACGATTCGTAGCAACAGAAGTGAGACAAACTCTCAGTCTCGCCATTAGTAAATGTTTCCGACCCAGTTGGCCGTCAGATTTGCAGTTTCCGGCGGGAAAACACTTTGAGAAATGGAGGGAGAATTGAATTGAAGGTGGAAATTCAGCATATTTTGTTGTACCATATTGATCCGGTGATTTAAGCAAAAGCAAAAACAAGATTATGTAGTTTTCCGTAGTTACTTCAAAAAATGTATTGTATATTAAACTGACCCTTATATAGATTGACACAATGGAAAATTAAGAAGGTTTTGGTCGTGATAGATATTTTCACTTTTTGGAGCATGGTATTTTTTAGTAAACGATGACCTGCAAAACTACATCAGTTTAAATTTGTCCTTTATCCTTGTTATATCAATATTGTTTTACTAAGTTAGTTCTCCACGTACATTGATATATTCAAAAGTTCAGTAATTAAATTTATTGCTGTTTAAGAGTTTAAACTTTCACCTGAAAAATTAAAATCATTGTAGAAGAAACAGTATCTGACAATTTTAACTCACGAGATGACTTACTATAAGACACGCTACAAAATGGGGTCAACAATAGTAAAGAATTTTAAACTAAAAAAAACACTTAATAATTTAAATAGATGCTTTATTTAAAATTAAAATAATGCAACGTTCGTAACAGAATTCATTGCTTTTGTACGTCTTTTTGCTGTACATGTAATAAATAAGCTGTAACAAACGCGTTTTTAGATACAGTGTCAAAGTAACTCAATAACGTTGACATTGTCGAGTTAAAGTGAATTTCCCAACATTAATTAGGGATACAAAGATCAACGTAGCCAAAGTTAAAACTTCTTTGTTCAACGTGAATCCATTAAAACAATCAAGGTGTTCTTTACAATAATAATACGTAATCTAATAAAAGTTCAACATAAAAAATTTACCCAACTGAAACACTTATACCCCATTATATTTAAAACTTTCTCTTTGTTAGTATTGGTTTTTTTTATATTTCATTGCATTGAGATATTGATAATTGCCAATGATATCGTTAGAGACTATGATTTACAGTTAGGGTTGAGATGATAAAAGGATGTGATATTTTAAATGAAACATCATAACATTGAGGTTGGTTTGTTATGAGATATTTCTCGGTACTAATCAGAGATTCAACGATCACCGTAACACAATTTGAAACTCTTCCTGTTAACTTGAATAAGAAAATAAATGTGTTATTTTCTAGGAATGCTACACAAGGATTTAAACTAGTCAAATACAAGAAAAATTAATAAACTTTATGAAATACTACGCTTCAACAAAATGTATAACGCTTCTTCATAATGGCTCTAGATTTCATTGCATAAAGGTATTAAAACAATTCAAATTCTCACTTGGGGGCCCCCAGCAGTTTCAGTATGATCCATAGTTAGGGTTTTCATGTTATAGACAATACTTTTTATGTTTGAAACATTCCATCATCTGAGCAAGGCAGGTATGACTGATGTTACATCCACAAGAACCCTGTAGACTTGGGCTAATGCAGTTTGCTTGTAGTCTTGTGCTTTTAAGCCTAACTTTAGGTCACACAATACTTCGTATGAATTACTCGGGCAAATTTTTTCATTGAACAAATCTTAAATTGGTTGTGGGATATATGGTATGCATAATCACAAGTTTCAAAACATTGTAATTGCAAAATGATACATCATAAATATATGAATGTTGCAAATTTATTCATCATTAATCAGAAGGAAAACTCTTTGTACTTTTCAAATGCAGTTATATTGTAGTACAGTAATTATTTACGGATTTTAGTAAAGAAAAATTGCTCTTGATTACTAAGTACTGTTCCAGATACGCGCGCCGGGTAACTGCTAGTAGCTGGATAAAATTCGTTATCATTTCCAGTATGATTTTTTATAGCTCATTCAAAGAACAAAATTTGATAGTCAAAATAAATTCCAGAACTATTTAAGAAACGGAGATAAAGGTTTAAAAACCAATAATTGTAGATGATTTAAAAAATTGGTTGGTACAAAGAATTAAGATCGAAGCAATAACCACGTTTACAAACTATGTAAAATTAATACCAACAACCGAGCGAAGGATATGTGGACATTCAGTTTCATTGCCTTTTGAAATATTGGTTTTATTGGATTCCAGTTAAATTATCAAAGCTTACATTTGAGGAAAATGCTGTAGTTATTAAGAGGAAAAGGTTCGCATGTTTGTAAATAAAATATATTTTCAGTATTCCTGGATAAGTGGAAACAAAAGCATACTTTAATAGTTTAATGTTATGGTATTATATAATTGCGTAATGTGGTAGTATATATCAGTTTTATAATATCCACGCTGCAGCAAACCTGCAGACTACGAACATTTAAATTTGTCTGATTGGATTTTAACTAAAATATTATCATAAATAATTCAAATTTATTCCTCATTACAGCATTACATTTAACGAGTACTTAGGTTTGCGGCTTTTTTGATAGAAAACAGTGGTACATACTTGTATACAAGTTTGTACGAATAATGTTTTTGGCCTCCCAAAAAGAAAAAAGTGTATCGATCCCGGCTCCAGGTCTTACCGTGCCACCTCCGGTAATAGCATATTTTCAAAAATTAAACAAAATGTCATTTAATGAACCTGTTATGTTTGAACTACATTTTCATACATAAACAAAGTGTGGATATTATACGATGCCTATTAGTTACAACGAATGGAACATTTAAATTCACTTTAGTGAAAAGTAAAAAGTTGAATACGAATGTTCTAAATTGATTTTGTCAGTGATCAAAATAAATAAAAAATTATATGATCAGCAAAGCAAAATTATTTGAATCAACTGAGATTTGCTGATTAAAGTACCTTTTGGATCCTATAAACAGAAAAACCAAATTTATTTTACATTTTTCGCAGAAACATTTTTTATAACCAGTAAAAAAGCTACTTGGTCCCCTGAGTCAGTATTTCCCGGTTCCATTTTACCTTGTTTGTTTCCGTATGTTCTTTCTGCCACACTAGTAAACACTTTAAAAATCGTGCGTGATTTAAAAAGTATTTATAGAAGTCAAGTTAATTTATAAATGATTCAAGCTAGTTAAATTTCATTGGTATATTGGTAAGATTATGTCAGTTTGCATCCGTAAAAAGATTCTGCAATGTATTTTCAAATAACTAATATTCATAGTTTAAACAATTAATTTAATCATGCTATGCACAATAAAACCATAAAAACAGTAAAAAATAATGAATGGTTATAAATACAAACCAAATTAAACTTTTTTGAATTGTTAAGAAAAGTTGCCCAGCTGCTATTTATATGACCTGTTTTAGTTTGAATGAATGACTTTCAACTAATTTTCTTCATAACATACGTTTAATAACAAGTTAATTTAAACATTATATAACCAAATGCTCTTTGTGTGAAAACTATGTGAATCATAAACTAATTTTAATGTGGACTTTCTATAGAGTTCAAAGACCACTAACCTTTGGTCAATCACCCGCATGTATTTCCAGGAGAATGCAGACATTGCTTAGCCACAGAAACTTTCAGAAACAGTTAAACTAGTTGTGAAAGTGTAACAACCCGTCAGTGTACAGTTGAGTGTAAACCACAACCTGACTTTACAACTCTAAATTGTTATATCACATTCAAGTTTATATCCAGTGCGTGCTGGAGGTAGGTCATACTAATGTTGGGTTATTTTAATATTGAAATATTGCTGTGCTTTGAAAGATCTGTTATTGAAAGTTTTAAGCTTCCAATATACATGTACTTTCTATATTTGTTTTTGCATTTTTCATACATTATCTTATTTTTTTCAGCCGGAAAAGGTTTACAATTTTTTTCTCATCTTTTATATCAGAAATGTAGTGATATGGCTAGTTTTACTGCCAAAGTAGGATTAATTATGTACGTTTTAAGAGGGTTTAGATATATTTGAAAAAAACGGTTAATGTAATGTACTGCATAGGTGACAAATATTAATAAAAATCCTAAACTGCCTCCAATCCTAAGTTACTGTTAAAATCCCACATTTAGAATCTAAAATATAAGTACTGTAGATTACTCATAATCTTACGATAGCCAATTTCTAATATTCAAAGATTTAAAAATGTGAAAGAAAAAAAAAGAACAAAAAAATGTTTTAGGCTAGTAAAGATTTCAGAAATTTGATCACCAAATACCATGGTGGCGATGGTCTATGATAGTTAACTAAAATATCGGCCAAAACAAAAAGAGTTTAAAAGAATCATTTTATACAAAACACAAATCTTTGATGTTATTTTATGAAACGATAATACTGAAACTAACACCCAATATGATTTGTCTGGTCATCCACATGTTATCTAACAATTTCAAATACAGTGTGTCTCTGAACTCTTTAACGTCCTTTTAAAGTATCTTTCCTAGACCAAAAACAAATTAAAATATTAAGTAAAAATTTCGAAAACTAAAAATACTCAGACATCCTGCAAAACAATTTCTAATTTAACAACGGCTTTTTTTGTGAATTGAAATGAGATGCATGGATTAATAACGCAAACACCTATCTTGAAAACAATCTTTGTATCATGTTAGGTTTCAAAATTGTGGCGGTTTAAATATGTTTAAACTGAAATACAATGATGAAATACTGAAATACTGATTGTTTTAGCCAACTAAAAGTGATTGTTCAGAGTAAAGAGTTCAGTGATACTTATACAATATTGTACATAATATTGTACTTTTACAAAAACAAGTGAGACACAATATATGTACAGTAACCAATGACAAGTGTTCTCTTGGGAGAAATAAGTTCAAACAAACGTTTCAGCTGCGACATTTTACTCGTTGTGATTTACTTCAAACTCGAAAAACATATGGAAACATGTGATTCATGTATAGTTTGTATTGTGTTCGTGATTATATCGTGACAAACAACAAGAATGGTCATATTTAAACGTTTTATAAATATATGATTGTAAAATTGTTTGTCATGTATATAAAAACCTTTGAGATAAACAAACAAAACCACTTGATCATGTTTTGTGCAATTACCTGACGTAAAATCTTAGTGTATTCATTTTCCAATATTTAAAAAATATTTTTTAAAAAACTAACGTAGGCTATACAGTATATTCCCAAGATAGCTTGCGTTGAATGAAAAACGCTGACAATGTTTACGGTAGACTTTCCATAAAATTAAAAGTCTGTTGGAGTATAATAATGAATATTCAAAATATAATAATGAAATCTGATTGAAATGGTTTCTCCTTAAATCTGATATTGTTTATGTAGCATCGGGCTTTTTTCGTTTTCAATTTTGTTTTGTACTATACTCAAGCAATTTTTTTAACGCTTTATTTAAAAATCAGGAACTTTTATTTTACATGATTACAAATTATATGTTCATTTAATTCACGAGCTTTGTAAATATTTAATAATTCGTTCTAATTTGTTTTTCTTTTTCAAATGCTAAAAACAATTGTTAAAACACTTAAGTGGAACTAGTATCAGTTTACCCGCTATCCAACTTTCAAGGAGCGTTTATAGAAAATATTTCTTCTCTAAGAGCATTGAAAAGTGACTTAGCAATTATGATAACAGCTCAGTCACCTAGCTTCTCGCATTACTATGCTATCCTAAAAATAAAAGGATGGATACGACATGCATTTTTGTGCTGGATCTGAGGTTGGTTGCTGAATTTTATTAATATTCAACATGTTATAAAGTTTTTTCTGAATTAAATATTAAGTAAGATTTGACAACATTTGTCTAGTCAGTCATAGTTTTCATCTTCAGCTTGAATTAAGAGTAATTTGTGCGCAGTTTACTAATAAATGTACTCCATTTCCCTACAATTAGAAAGCCCCATGTTAAAATAATTCATTTATAAAATATGATTTTGCTTTTATGCTTTTTGGGTGTAATCAAATAGCCTACTAATTTTGTGTAGAAGTATATATTGTTCTGTCTAACTAAATATGTTGGATAGGTTCGTTTCTTCTAGCTATTTAGTGAAGATGAAAATTTCATCATAGCAATTTTCACATAATATTTGTATTATCCTCCAAATAAAACCTTTATGTATATCTATTATGATTCTGTTGATGGTCTATGATTATTTTTGTTTTTGTTGGTACCCATCGCATCGCACAATATATTTTTTTTATGAATAAGGATCTCAGAGTTTCTTAGTCTCAATCCGTTGTTTCTTACTAAGACCTTTTAAGCTTTTCCAGACGTTTACACACACAACCAATTGATTTGGAAACATTATTTTAGCCAGATATTCATTACTACAGTATTCAATTCGATTTTTCGTAGGGGGCAGCCGATAAATATTGTTACCATAACTACGCTTATTATGAGTAAAAATTAATTTAGGTGCAGCAAAAGCCTTCAGTGCATTAAGAAGATATATTTGATAGTCAAACCCTGTTAAAAAAATTTTTTTAAGACAAAATTACAAAAATATGTTAAAACGGTGCAGAAAGAACGTGTTACCGAGTGAAAGTGAAACTAATGGACAAGAGAGATACTCTGACGAAAATTAATTGTCAAGGCTTTGACATTCACGTCTTCTACCTCAACTGTCGTCTTACCTTACCTGAGACATAGTGGTCTGCTTGTGTCTCGGTGAATTATATAAACAAGTAAATGAATTAAAACATCTCAAACACATATTTAATTCAACTGGATTTATTTTTTAGCAAATCCTGTAATTTTGATGTTTTACTCATACTTGTAAATGTAGTAGATTACCAAGGAAAGACAATAAATAACATCATGATATACTGTATAATCCCATGATGTTTTACTCTGTGTTATTTTAATCAGGGCGTATACTAGAGTTGAACACATATTATTATTTTCTCAATCAACAAACTTTTTTTTAGGGAGAGGTGGGAAAATGCATTTATGCACACAGGTTGCTAGCCTGTAGTGTGGGACTCCAACGGGCTTAAGGCCCAGAGACTACCCACTAAAAACCTCCTCTACTCTTCGGACACTAGCCTGGGAACACTTGTCGCACTTCATCAGAACTAGGTCGAGTTTGCCTACGCCCGAGGGGCTTACGCCGTGTCTAGCCGTTTATTTCTTATCAAATCTAGACTATGTTCCGATCTAGATCGTTCTTTTTAGCTTGAAGGACATTCCGGACAAAGTGCGACCAGCAGTCCCAGTTATCCTCACCCTTCAGCAAGGTCTCACAGATCGATTCAATCGACAGCACCCCAAGATGTTGAATGGCCTCCTGGCGAAGCATATCCCATTGTGGAAAGCGGAAAAAAGCTAACTAGATATCAATCAACTAACTAGATATTGTTAAAGTGTAGTTAATAAAAAAAGGTCCACCTCTTTGGGACTTTTGGGACTCTTTGGGACGGCTGCGGGTACCTGTGCTGCTGCGGGTGCCTGTTCAACCAGTGGCCCATATTCCACTCGGTTTAGAGCAAGGCCACGAACCTGTCCTCGCCCTCTTCCTCCCCTTCCTCTGCGGCCTCTAACTCTCCCTCTTCCTTGGCCACCATTTTCAGACAGAACAAATAAACTACATATCAGAAGTTGCACATCATACTTAATTACCTGAGCAAATGCTCTTATTTAACCAATACTGTGGATAGTATTCGAAACCAAATTACTGACATACTAAGTCACAGAAAATAATATGTACTATCAAAATTTATCGTATGCATTTGCTTTCTTTACTATATAGGTAAAAAAATAGTTAAACCAAACCTTAGTTGTAATTATTTGCATATTAAATCTCAATATGACTATATCTTCTGTATATTTATCTATACTCTATCTATAGTATTATAAAACTAAGGTGGTGTCTATGTACAAAGCATGATAGGTTTGAAAATGGAAAATTATCAATTTAATATCACATAAATTAGCATCCTTGTTCATGATTCAACACGTGTATGGTTTGGTACCAGATTGTCCTAAAGATCACTTCGCACCCCGATTAAGATGTACCTGATTATGCACTTTGTGGGTATAAACTCTAATACTAAAACTATATCTATATTTTGTAGCAAAAAAAAGGAAGTGCAGTAATAATACATTGAAAGTAATAGATAAAGTTAGATTGGCTTGAATCATGCTGAGGGTTAAAACCTCTGGAGTGCGATTTGTTACAAGACTGAAATCGCAATCTGTAGAAGTGAGACGAGAGAAAAAATATAACCATTGTTTGATGAGAATATCCTTTTAAACTTTTCTTACACGTAAATATTTTGACCAAAAGATTTTTATTTCAGTAAATATACATTTTGTACAAATATTAGAGTTTTCGTATAATCGTTTATTTATGTACCAACCCTCGGATGAAAACCGATTTAAATTTCTTTTATTTGTATTTAATGAGTTCCAGTGTTTACAGTATAAGTGTAGATTTTAAGTACTGTTGATGGGAGATTTTTCTTTATAATTACATTTCTATAACTTTTTCAATACGTAAAATATACTTATCAAGAAGCTGTTCATGATATGAATGAACCAACTTTCTCAATTTTTGTCACTTACTGAAAATACAGTTCAAACATTAAAGCATAACTAAATTACAATTTTATTTCAACTCATTTAAAAGGGAGTATACATAACAAACGTATGTTAAGTGTGTTAAGTTCTATGTAATGTACCAAATTATGTTGCACAGCTTTATATTAAATACTTACAAAAATGTGTACTATTATAAGGTTTTTTTACGATTTATTTAACATTGATTATAAAATAGGTAGGTGGTTTATTCATATAGTTTCTGACAAAGATACACGAAAAAGTATTTTTTATATTTAAATACTATTTATGCACATATATACAAATTAATTTAATTTCAATGATATAGTTATGCATTTTCTGATACTAATTAAATTCCACGTTTGGAGGATTTGTTTATTTACTTATAATGTGTGATATTATATAGTACATTATTTTATCAAGACGTTTGTTTGCGCAATACGAGGAAAAAGTTACTTAATAAGTATCATGAACCTACTGCTATCTATTAACAAAAAACATATTCATGTTCAGTTTTCAGATAATAAATACAAATTAATATGTTATACAGGTCAATATAACGTCTTAAACTAAAAATTAGTTTTTCGAGATATTTATTGCTTTACATGTCCATCAAATTCATCCGGGATTCAATCGTAATACAAAATTAACCTTTAGAAATTCAAACGCTAAACCCTATTAGAGGATTTGGGTATGCAATAACTAATGTTATTGAAAGACATTCAACCAGATTTGCATTGCCACTTAATTGGCCGTGGTTTACGATCCAATATCATAAGTTAACCTCTTAAACCCAGAGTAATTGACGCATTCAATCATTACTGATCCAGCTAAAGCTCTGATATTGCTTCGCGTTCATAATCTTTGACTTAATTGAAAGCGTTACAGAGAATATCTTTGTATAGCTTATTGAATTAACTACGATATAGTTATAACTGATATATTTACGAGTGTAAGTATAATTCACAGAGATGCGTGGCCACGTTGGCTAGATGTAAATTGAATTCATATATAAGGTACCTATCTTATCTCAGTTGTTATTTTAGTTGGAGTTTTTCTTTAAATTGCACTCTTGATTATTGTTACTAAGTGATATGATTATTGTTACTTAGTGATATACCTTCATAGAGGTTTGTCAGGGAGCGAGATGGTCTATTGGTAGAGCGCGGCACTTGGTTCCCCATGGTCCAAAGCTATGTTATTTTTGGCAATGTCAGGCGTTTTATAAATAGATTTTGTATATTTTATTACCATCAAACTGTGTCAGTAGTATTACTTACAAATATTTGAGCTATATTTTATTCGTTATTTGTATACGAAAACTAATAAAATAATGAAATTAATCATCAATTATTTTAGTTTAGAGTATTAAATAACTATGGAAGGCTTTATTTTAATAATTATCAGCTACCGAAATCCATATTTTAGTTAACAATGCTTTTCAACACTACATACAAGATCTAAGCCTATTTTAAGTCACTGGGGTATAGATAAGTTGGGTTTTAAAAACATGCATGGAAGGAGGAAATTTACTACAGTAACCACTTAATGTTTTGATAACGTGTGTATCTTGTTTATATCGATATGTAAGTTCCCCCAAGGCATAGTTTTTTTTAGATATGCTAGATTATCTCTGGGTTATAAATAGCTTAAGATTCAGTGTGATAAGCGACTCAAAGCTTCAATGATATTAGCTATACTGTAGCACTTAAGCTGGGTCACTGGACACAACTAAACAAATTAACACACTATACTCATTTAAACCCCGCCTACTTAATGTATAATAATTTATTTTCGGAGCTACAGAGTGTTAAACTTTGAAAAAAGCGAATGATATGATTATTACCACGCTGCAAGCTAATTTTTCAAAGTTTGACACACTGTAGATCCATGACATATTTCTAAATAAACATTTTGCTTATATTCACCCAAAGCATCATACTTTAACTATGTCCCTAACTTTTTTAAACGCCTAGTATAATATGAAGCACTGACTTACCCTACTTTACGTATTCCAAAATTATGTAGAGGGTTAACTGACGAATGTGAAAGCCAGTGGTTTCAGCCTATGGCAAATGATGTGTTTGTAAAAAAAAACTGTTTAGAAGCTATCAAAAAACTCCCTTAAAATCACAAAAATGTATTGATTTTTTTATTAACAAATTGATTTAGCATAGATTGTTTCCAAATTGATGAATTTCAGTCCGGCTCCATATTGATCACTGCTATTGTGACTTCTCGTTGTGGCGTGGTAGGTGGTGGGGTCATCAACAACCGGCTCGAGTATCTCGGGGGGGATGGTGCCGGTGGGTCGTCGTTCCACCTACCCCACAGCCAGATACCCACCGACACCACAGTGACAACGGCCCCCAGCCCCCCTACGGCCAACAGGGCACCATGCTCCTCCCTAAAGAAACAGACCAAATGTTCTAATTGTAATACAGTTTTACCAAACGTACTTGGAAACAAAGATTGTTTAGTACATTGTTTTACATTCAATGGCTACTGATTGGATTATGTTAGACGCTGTAAGGTTTTTTTAGCTTAATAACTAAACGTGGTCTAAAACTTATTTTTTTTTCAATAATTAAAATAACTAAGAACTCTCCGTACTAGATCTAGTACTAATATTCTGCATAATAGAGCCAGAAAATAGTACTTACCAAGCCCTCCTTAGGGCGTCCATTTCAAAAGGAGAAGGATATGCTGGTCTAAGGGATCGGAAGGTTGGAAGTGGAGTAGGCTAACGCTTCTAAATGAAGCTTCTGTGGAACGCTTCTCAGTAGGCTACGCTTCTAAACGAAGCTTCTGTGGAACGCTTCTAAGTGGACTGACGCTTCTAAACGAAGCCTCTGTGGAACGCTTCTAAGTGGACTGACGCTTCTAAACGAAGCCTCTGTGGAACGCTTCTAAGTGGACTGACGCTTCTAAACGAAGCCTCTGTGGAACGCTTCTAAGTGGACTGACGCTTCTAAACGAAGCCTCTGTGGAACGCTTCTAAGTGGACTGACGCTTCTAAACGAAGCCTCTGTGGAACGCTTCTAAGTGGACTGACGCTTCTAAACGAAGCCTCTGTGGAACGCTTCTAAGTGGACTAACGCTTCTAAACGAAGCTTCTTGGATTCTATGCAGAAGTTAAGTGTTCTTGTTATTCAACTAAGGTTGATTATTGTTAGAACAAAAAGTTAAACCTTTTCAGTTGAATTCAGGTTGAACAATAAAATGGTTTCCAGGGTAATGAAATATGTGAATATGTACATTGTAGCCAGGTCAACTATACAATTACAAAATACTTGCTTGGAAATAGTGTGATAAAAATGTATGAAAGCATTTATGGTGGTTGACTTTTTTATAAGACTTTAAGTGAATTTCCCTATAGGGAAGTAGCTATTACCGTAGGTGGCACGGTAAGGCCTAGACCCGGGACCGATTTACTTTTTCATTTTGATGTCCCCAGAGGCCAAAAACACCATTCGTTCAAATTTTATATATGTACATATATATATTTATTTATATATATATTTATTTATATATATATTTATTTATATATATGTGTCCGTTAGCGCGATAACTCGAGCATAAATGATCCGATTTTGATGAAATTTGGTACAAACGTGTAAACCTACGTTTATTCGCACGAGTTTGCGAACCAGCATGATCGGACTATGGGAACGGGGGTTTATGGGGGCTTTTATGGGGTAAAAATGGGGGTTTTTCCATTTTTGACCCAAAAAACATAAAATTTTGCAATTTCTTTTCAAACAATTTTGTAGAGCTTAAAAAAACAAATAATTTTGTATATTGAAGCGTTATAATGCGCCTAATGGTTACAGAGAAAATTCTAAAAAATTGGAAATTTAAAATTCTTATGTTATTCTTATGGAGAATAAGCAAACTGTTGTAGTTTGCTTGTTTATTAACATATTTTGCCCAAATTTGGAAAATATTTTTTTAAATAAAAAAACACTTTTACCCTCCCTGTTGCAGCAAACCTAAGTATGTGTTAAACTGATTCTATTTAAATAGGTAATAAATGTGATATTTTTAAGGAGACAATTCAGTGTAAATCCAATCAGGCAAATGGAAAATCGCTTAGTCTGCAGGTTTGCTGCGGCGGGGGTATTTTATTCGTTATTTTTATACTGAAATTTTGAGGTTGATTTAACCAAAATTAATCATCAATTATTTACGTTTTGAGTAGGCTAATAAATAAAAATGGAAGGCATTACTTTAATAATCATAAACTACCGCAATCGATACTTTAATTAACAATGGTTTTAAACACTACATACAAGATCTAAGCCTATTTTACGACACCGGGGAATACATAAGCTGTGTTTTTAAAACATGCATTGAAGGAGGAAATTTATTACAATCCCACTTAATGTTTTGATAACGTGTGTATCTTGTTTATATCGATATTTAAGTTCCCCCAAGGCATAATTTTTTAGATATGCTAGATTATCTCGGGGTTATAAATAGCTTAAGATTCAGTGTGATAAGCGACTTAAGGCTTCAACGATATTGGCTATACTGTAGCACTTAAGCAGGATCACTGGACACAACTAAACAAATGAACACACTATACCTTTTTAAAACCCACCTACTTAATGTATAATAATTTATTTTTGAGTGTCAATGATAGAGCGTTTAAGCAAGTTAAACTTATTTCATACTCTAAATCTATAGCGCAGACTCCACAACATTCAATTAACAGCAATCAACACAGGCTCATTTCATTCATTTTGTAGTATTAATCTTTACAATGTTTTAATGTGGTGTAAGTACAGTGTTCAACATACAGGACCCTTATATACGAAAACATATTCAATTGATGTAATTTGTTCAGTATATTTTAAGTTGTATTTGAAAACTGGTTTTATTCTTTCTAGATACTGCATTTATGAATTAGGATCAATCAAACATAAAAGTCCAAACTAAAAGGTAAAGTAAATACAGTATAGGAATACTTCTGACTCAACCTTTCTTACAATAAAACCCATTTAATTTTAAGTGTATATACAGGGTGTTTCCAAATTTCCTGGACATATTTTGTAACTTGTTCCTTGGGCTAAAGCAAACATGAAATTCCGTATATGAATGGGTCTAAAATGCCTAGATTTTTGTCTGTCGGTTTTTTTGTTATTGTTTGATTATTTTGTGTTTCAGACATTTTTTATATAGAAACATCAAATTTAGTATACATTTGTAGATTAGAAGGTAAAAATAGCTTAAAAATCCTGTTCTGATATCTCAAGCAATTTCAATATAGTGGCCTTTTAAAACCTTTAAAACCAAATTTATGAAAACAGTAAATAAAAAAAAAATTGTATTCCTGATCAAAAAAAGAAGATTTAAATCCAAATCAAATGGGACTTTGTTTGTTAAAATTGGATGACAAACAACCAAATTATCATTTTTTTCTACATTCGGTTACGTAATTTAAAATGCTACCATACTGCCAATACTGATAGGCCAAGTGAAAAAATCCCCTTACGATAAAACATATAGCTTGCAAGATAACTAACGACTACTAACTAACTAGCAGGATATAAACCTTTCAAAACTATGTAAGAAACAGGTTTATTTAAACTTTTATAATCCCCATATTAATAAACAAGAATTAAACTAGAAATGTTAGACCTGGACACATCAAAGAAAAAAGCGACAGATTTTAATTCTTTGTTTTGCCCAGGTCCAACATTTATCCCAGGTTAAACACATTCTATTTCCACTTACTCCACTAAACCACAGACCTTCACCCCATTAACTACAAAGAGAGTTCCATAAGACACTGAAATTCGTTACTCGCCCGAATTTAAAGCTTTGACTGACATTATTACATATGTATTATTTATGGGAATGAATTTTGCATAATGTTTTGGTTTACTTAATTTTAGAAGTATTCTTTTTGGGTGCAAAATTTTGCGTCGACAATTTTTTTTTTATGACAATTTTGGACGTTATCAAATCTATGTGTTAAATTTACAATCATGGCACACTATATGAATAAACTCAATAAATGGACCAACGAATTGCAATGCAAATGCTAATTCGTAGAACAAGGTAATCCAAAATTAATTTTAGCGTATTTCCTTACAGAGAAATTAAACATAATGTTATTTAAATAGATTTAATTGATAATAAATTCAGGCAGATGGAAATTTGCTTAGTCGAAAGGTTTGCTGCGGCGGGAGGTATAAATATAATATAATAATACTAAGAGAAAACCCCCACCGTAGCTTGGGTCAAAATGCTATGCACAATAAAACACATTTGAAGCAACAACGTACTAACGTTTATTTTATTTGAAAATGTTTAAAGTCCCTTCATGTTAGCTGGGGTAGTGGTCCAGAACCTCCAATTCAGACTTTCCTTGGTTTTAACTACTTGTACTCACAGCTATAAATTAAGTATCAAAAAGTAAAATTTGTAAGTAGATACTGTTTACATCACACTTCCATTCATAAACTCCATCTTTTGCGAAAAATTTACTAAGAAAATTAAACTACTCTTTTGACGCTTGTAATCTCAATCAATATGAATACATCTAGCTCCTCGTCCGCTGGGTAGAAGATTTGACTATTTGGGGGCGCGTTGGGGATGCTGATACCGCTCGACGAGAAGCTGACGGAGGGTATTGTACGGAGGGTACTGACGGATGGGGGTCCATGGGATTGGTGTGGGTGTTGGTGGGCCGCTGGGTAGAAGATTTGACTATTTGGGGGCACGTTGGGGATGCTGATGCCGCTTGACGATAAACTGGCGGAGGGTATTGTACGGAGGGTACTGACGGATGGGGGTCCATGGGCTTGGTGTGGGTGTTGGTGGGCCGCTGGGTAGAAGATTCGACTATTTGGGGGCACGTTGGGGATGCTGATTCCGCTTGACGAGAAACTGACGGAGGGGCTTGGTGTGGGTGTTGGTGTTAGTGTCGTTGCAGGTGCAGGTGGGTCTCGGGGCGTAGACCGCTGTCTGGTGATCAGGACGTACTCCAGCGAGATTGAGCAGCCGGCAGCAAGGAGGCATAGAAACGGGTGGTCTCTGAAAATGTATTTATTTGTATAAAGGCAACCTTTTTTATTGATTCAATTACTAGATTTAACTGAGGGTGCATGTAAGGAGGGCATAGTTCAGCCAGGAACGAATGAACAGACTGCCACATAATATTCTCCAAATACCACTGAGGCTTTAATTATTTGATGAGTACAGACTATGAGTGCAAAATTGATCTTATAAAACCTTTTTAAAAATATTATCAAGT
The DNA here is from genome assembly GCF_028750875.1 of Macrosteles quadrilineatus. NCBI lineage: Eukaryota > Metazoa > Arthropoda > Insecta > Hemiptera > Cicadellidae > Macrosteles > Macrosteles quadrilineatus. The sequence goes on along the minus strand of NW_026542602.1, from coordinate 74,675,069 downwards.
GCACTAAACTACAAGTATATAATACATGGAATCATGATTACTCATCCACAATCATAAGTAAATTCCATTAGAATTGAAACTTGTTTATGTTTAGTTAACAGTTGGTTCTAAGTCATTTTTACTGAATACAACTTACTAAAACACACAAACAAAGTTATCGTAACATCTTCACAAACACTATGTATAAGACAATATGGTACACTTAAATACAAAACTCTCTCTCTTCTCTTTGTTTTCTCAAGGAGAGGAAATTTCCAAATAAAGATATTCAGCAATCATATTTAATGAAACGACATAATTAAAATTTACATTATGATATTACTAAAAGCTTTACTCACCGAATTGAGTTAAAAACCATCATGAAACTCAAGTGGAAAATTAATTGATCTGATGGACAATCATACGGACATCGTTTTCATGTAGTTATACATCGATTGGTGTGGATGCATCCACCATAATTTACTATCATTTTTCCAATCACTATTTATGAACAAAACTTACTGTCACAAAACTCATTTTCAAGAGATCTTCAGGGGAGATATCATTGTAGGCTAGTAGCTTTTCAAGTAGTCTACATTTAAAAGAGTCAAAAATCTTTATTCACAGCAATCATAGCCTAGACCACGCCTTTAATGGAAATGAGCTTCGCGAACACATTTGACTTTCATGCTTGCAAATTAAACAGTATTTTAGAAGTTCTGTTGTTGCTTTCTTGATTCCGTTTCGAATTTCAAAATGTATTCCTCGGTTTGTAAAACTATTTTCTAACCCAAGTTTTTCTTAATACTAAGAATATATAAACTACAATAAGGAACAAAGCCACCTAAACTAGGATCAATATTTGAAATCGTTTATCAATTTCAATACGTAATGTTTATACAATAAACTTATTGTAAGAGGAATTTCGCTTCAGATTACTTCAGTTGCTAGATTTTACATAGGTCCAATATTATTTTGTGGACGAATTAAGAGTTCCTTAAAAAAGAAACTCATTACAAAGATTGAAATATTCAAAGGGTAAGTAATAATTAATCAAAAGATCTGCATCAGATCAGTAGTTTTCAAACCTTTCGAAGAGAAACTAATTGAAATTCTTTAAGTGTTTTCTTTTGGAATGATTGATTAAAATATTTTTAGAGTCAAGAGTATTTTAACTCAAAAAGGAGAGGTCCTCTGAGGGATCTTTCAAAAGTAAACAAACTTTAAAACTAAACTTTGTTTTTAATGTTAAAAACCTAACAAACTAAACAACTAAGTTATTAATACTCACACGGTGACTCGGTAACATACTTTATCATCTTGCAGCTAGGTTTATTAATATGTCTTAATTGTGGTACTCATTGAACATTTTATGTATTTAAAAATATTTATAAAATAGTAAATTTAGTATATTTCGATTGTTGCGCATGATATGATTATATTCATGAAGGATGCGTGGTCTGTCCAAGTAGACTGCCATTGAGAGAGCTCTGAGTAAATTTCCTTTTCCTTCTACAATCCTTCCAGGGAATTCGAATTCATCAAACCAATGCCAATTGTTTACTTTGGCACTCATAGACACTGCTCTGTTACGTGGACTGTACCATTTTGTGTGTTGAGAAACACCTACTACACTGTTAGGCTTTTCTTATATTCAAAATTCTCTAAATTAACCCCTACGCCAGTGTGCTATCGGGGTGTGTGGTGCTATGCTCAAGTTCCTGGTCCACATTTTGGTAATCTGTGATCATTGTTAATAATCTGTGAAGTGCGATTCGTTGCAAGTGACGGGCTTCTCCGTTCAAGATTTCAGTTCTTCTTATCTTCTCGTCTCTTCTCCGGACTTAATCCTTTAATCATCAACAAACAAAATCTTCCTATCCTAACCACTCTTAGGTTAGGTAAGGTTACAATTATAGGGTTTGGTTGTTATGCGTGTTCGGTATAATACCAAAGTACCAAATAAAACATTTCTCAGCTATTAATTTGAACTAATTTCATCTGGTTAACAATAAACAAAACAATTGTAGTTCCAGCAATATTTTATGTCTAAGGACGTTCACTAGAGATGGACAACTGCAATCGCAAGGACATTTGCCGGCTCGGTGACTTGGAAAACAAATACTTGGTCGTCTTGCTGTGAGATAGCTCACTATATCCTTGCTCTATACAGCAATGCTATGTACAGAAAAGTTTTTTATTTGTTTTAACATAACTTTTAATAAATATTGTGTGTAAAAGAACTAGTAGAATAAATTTAGTTCCTTGTCAGACAAAAAATATAATGCTTTTGTATTTATAGAAACAGACAAATTTATTTTTTATTAAATTCGTCATGTTTTATGTTTATACCTCATTTGTATTTTCAGAATTGAGTAAATGATTGAACTAGTTATTCAAATAAAATATCTAAAAAAAATATTAATTTACTTTTATTCAAACATGATAAGACAAAACAGGACAAAAACTGTTACGATGGATTAAGGAGCTTAGATGTTTCATCAGTTTTAGGCAAGGGCAATATCTTTAAGAAGATAAACCACGAAGTGAGTTGACTTTTTACCGTGAAAAGTATTTGCGTTGTTTCTCGACCTTCGCAGGTCATAACATTTCATTATTCTCAATTTCCATCAACCCCTGCTTAACTTAAGTGTTTTACTTTAATTCTACTTACAAACAATTAGTTTTACTATACCATGCACAAGATGAATCAAGAAGTACAAAATACAAAGTTGTTATAATTTAAATAATCGTTATTCTTTTAATTATTCACATTTACTTAATTGCACATAAAATTAAATAATTGATCCCTTATTTTCACTTTTTGTTTTAAATGGTTTATTATTTTTTATTGTTGTTTTTTATCAGAACATTTTCATGCTGCTATTCAGATAATTTATTCAAGCCATTCCACATGTAGCCTACTTAATCGTTCAAAATAACACGCTTACCACAAATGCACTTGGAAACTACCATAGTGACGACATTGGTAATGTCCACGAATTGTTTACAAAATAAGGAACCAGAAGTAAATATTTGACGCACTAAAGATAGGCCTGTCACTGAAAAATATTGCTAACAAATCAAAATTTAGCACCCAAATACACAAGAGAAAATAATAGGGTTGTAGTAAAACGTTTCAACAGCTTAAAACTTAAACAGAGATGCAGTAATCACAGAAGAAGAGCTCAGTGTTACATCAGATGCTGAAGACTCTAGGGACTGTAGTGAGTTTGCTCACTTCCTGGTTGTTTGGTAACTCTGATGATTATATACTCAACAGATTAACTGCAAACATCCTGAGAGTATTATTTAAACAGCCTTAGGAAGTACACAACTTGGTCAAAGGAATATTTTTTTACAGTTTTAGGAATATTAAACCTTTTTTGGTAGACAAATGTGTTTTTAAATCTTAAGTTTTTACATTGTAAATTTAAAAGGATTTTTTTAACATTCCACAACAATACACCATTCAAAATAGATATGACCTTAATCTAAATGTTGGGTATTTCAAGCTCTTACTTCTTAACAATATCCCTCGTAAAATCTTATATTGTAATTTCCACAGATATAATGCAAAGAGATAATTTTTCGTAAGACTTGGTATTGAACATAGCTAATATCAATTTACGTATTTTGTTAATCCAATTTTATCAATAAGTCTTGTTTAAAAAGATTTATCGTTTAGAATTTTTCAACAAAGTTTGAGTTAAATCGTGAACTTCACGAATATAAACGTTGGGTTATTGAATATATATTGAAAGAAGATATTAAAGAAGTTTCCCCCAACACGAGGCGAGCCTATGGCGACTGGCAATGCGGAAGTTAAACAAATATTTCTTTTGCTCAGTACACAAAATGTCTACATTATACTCCTACATAACGTTCTCTCTATATTTAAATATATTACATTTGTATTAAAAACAATGGAGTCCATTTTTAAAGATAAGGATCGAGAAGGACGAGTTTTGATTTAAATAGTATGATAGCCATGTTGAGGGAAGAGGCTGACTCTTAGTTCTGCACATTGAACATCACATTGTAAATTAGAAACTCTGGTTTCCTTTAAAGATGAATAAAACAGATATTTATTGACAAATGAAGACAAAATATATTACTTGTTTAGTGTTAAATGTACATAGATCTATTTACTAAGGATCAAAGATGATTAAGCTTTTTTTCAATTCCATTTTATTTGTTCCAAGTATAGTATCTTTTGTAACTACTATGATAGTTTTAACTTAAACGCTTTGGGGATTATGAATATCTACATAGTCTCAATTAAACCCTGTATTTACTCTGTATAAATTGGTTTAAGAAATTAAGGCAACTGTGCTTGGATTCCCTTGTAAATTAGATGGCATTCATTGTTTTAGCGACAATAAGGTAAATGGAGAATGATTAAAAACTATGTTCAGCAAACATTTAAAAATACATACATGTTTTCTTTGAACGATTTTTTATAAATTTATTTTTAACAACAATTTGACATTAGTAATTGAGAAGTGGTTTATGTATTATTAACTGCCTAAATATATTTCCCTTTTATTTGTATAAACACTTTAGAATAATACTGAATTATAATATTTTGGGTAGTTTCAGTATGCAAATATTAAGATACCATGTTTTATAATAAACGAGAATATATACATTTTTTATTTTTGTATAACCTAAAATATTTATTAAAATAATGTTTTCAATAAAAACAATTTTCCTAAGATATAGGGTAGTTAAAAGTACCGTAGTGTTTAAGTTGTCATCAAAATATTAAGTAAACGGATTAGGTTTGCAGATCAGACGTACGTTTTTCCCATGATCGTTGTCCCTTTTATGGAAGGAGTTCACCAAAAATAATTTTCCTCACCTAAAATGCCTGTTATATCTCATTTTATTATAAATACTAAACATTAAGGTGGGGTAACAAAGATAAGACACAACAAACCCTTTACTTAGGCCTACTGAAGATATTTGAACCTGAATCTCCAACACAAATATCCTACGCATAACTCCTATAAAAGCCATGTGAACCGTTTGAGTCATTATTGTCATATCACGTCTTGATTTTACCGTTCTTAATATTTCCAATCAGGACCTAAATTTGAGTAATTAGGTTCTATACTTCAAAATTACCAGCAAGATCTTCAACGTTCTAACTTTTAACAAGGCAACAACAAATCATGTCCCCGAGAAAACTTGATAGAAATTGAGGATGGCAAAATTGTATGAATTGCGAAACTTGTGGTGAAATGTTAGTAGTTTATACAGTGGAAAGTTAATTTACTTCGTGGCTTATCTTCTTACAGATATTGTTCTTCCCTAAAACTGATGAAGCGATCCTGATGATAAAATATCCATTTTGATCTTATTGTCTAAGCTTTAAATCGTCGAATAGTACTTGTTATCCTCGCATGTAACCAACATGACAAAGTTAATTGACATTATGTAAAGACCTAAGTATACATATATAAGAGAAGGGATAGCCAACAAATCCCAAAGAGGTGTACTTGTTTAATAACTACACTTATCAATACCGTATCTAGTTAGTTAATTGAGAAAATAATAAATAATAATGTTTTCAACTCTGATAGTATACGCCATGACGTAGAGCATAACAGCATGGGATTCTACAGTATATCTTTATGTTATTTATTGTTTTTCCTTTGTAATATTACAAATACGATTTACAAGTATAACAGAGTAAAACATCAAAATTGCAGAATTTGCTAAAATATAAATCCACTTGCATTAAATGCGTGTGTTGGATATACATTTTACTAGTTTATAAAATTCACCGAGACACAACCAGACCACTATGTCTCAGGTAAGGTAAGACGACAGTTGAGGTAGAAGACGTGAGTGTCAAAGCCTTGACAATTAATTTTCGTCAGAGTATCTCTCTTGTCCATTAGTTTCACTTTCACTCAGAAAGATTTTCTTTGTTGCCCGTTGTTATATTTTTTATTTGGGTTTATTTTTTTTGGAAATATGTTTTGACTAACAAATATGTCTTCTTAATGCACTTAAGGTAGAAGTCAGTGTGACAAAAGCTTTTTGGTGTAAGTACAAAGTAAATTAAGTGCGATGATTCATATAAGAGGTTCCAAGTTAAAAATTATCTTTCCAAAGAAATATTTTTAATTTTTAAAAATAACTGTCATTTTCGTGTTCTACATTAAATTATGAATAAGAATAATAGAAAATGATTAAAGATTAATAGTAAAAACTCCATTAACTCAAACTCAAAATTAACTCAAAGTTTAAAATTAAGTTATTTCATAAACATTTAAAAAACATTGGTATTTTAAATCTTACTTCATATTTAATTCAAACAGACAACTTGTTGAATATTTCCAAAAATTCAGCAACCAACCTCAAAATCCAGTACGAAAATGCATGTCGGATCTATCTTTTAATTTTATCAACCGGAAAAATATTGGTTTTAATACCTAAATAATAAAGTAATGCAAGAAGCTAGGTGCCTGAGCAGTTATCATAATTGCTAAGTCACTTTTCAATACTCTTACAGAAGAAATATTTTCCATGGATGCTAAACCTAATTTTCCTTGAAAGTCAGATAGCCAGTAAACTGGCACTAGTTAGTTCCACTTAAATCTTTTAACAATTGCTGTTAGCATTTGAAGCAGAAATAAACATGTTTAGAACGAATTATAAAATATGTACAAAACCCGTGGACTAAATTAACATATAATTTGTTATCTTATAAAATAAATTTTCCTTATTTTAACATAAAGCGTTTAAGGAAATAAACAATGCTAAAGTATAGTGCAATACAAAATTCAATATTAAAAAAACCGAAGCCACATAAAAGTATGAGATTTAAGGAGAACCCACTTCAATCGGTTTTCATTATTTGTCTCTCCAACAGACTTTCAATTTAAAGGAAAGTCTACCGTAAACATTGTCAGCGTTTTTCACTTAACCAAAGTTATCTTGGGTGAATATACTGTTTATGTTAGTTTTTTTATTAAAAACTAATATTTAATATGGGAAAATAAAAATAAAGAAATAATTATAACGTAGTGAAATTGAACAAAACAAAAAAGTATTGTTTTTATTTGTTTATCTTAAACAAAGTTTTTTTAGAATATAAAATGTTACAATAGTACAATCGTATCATAAAATTTATAATTATGAATATTCATATTGTCTAAGATATATCACAAACACATTACAAACTAAAACATGAATCACATGTTTCCATATTTTTTTTAGTTTGAAGTAAATCACAACGAGTAAAATGTCGCAGCTGAAACGTTTGTTTGAACTTATTTCTCCCAAGAGAACTGGCTACTGTACATAGTATATTGGGCCACACTTGCTTTTGTAAAAATACATATAAGTATCACTGAACTTCTTACTCTGAACAATCACTTTTAGTTAGCTAAAACAGCTGTTTTAATTTTTAGTTACCCAATGATCGCAATGTATCTTAAATTACGTTTTCTCCCTTATTCAAGAACCATTTGTGTACATTTTTATCATACAGAAATCTATACGTCTAATAACACTTGCAATAATATATTTACACTTATACTGTTGACTTACAAGACGGTAAATACATGTAAAAGTTGGTAAGTGGTGATCGATTTTGATTGGACACTCCAATCATCATCAGACCCAATGACAAGATTCAAAATGGTGTTCCCTTATATACTATTGGTTACCGGAAGCACCGGCAAATAAGTTTCTATAAATACAACTGGAGTCCAAATTTACTTGTTCATTAATGAGCTTATTTCTATTTTTACATTTTTCCTTATAAATATACAATTCCTCCCAAGCATTCATCACATTTCCTTTCTTACAATTCTTTAAAATACATACATTGTCTTCAATTTTTCCTAATGAGTGGTCATTTTGTAACAAGTGCTGTGCGTCTTCATCTTTCCGGTTTGTTGTTTCTCCATGCAGATGTATGGTTTTTGAATCGTTTAATAAAGTTTACAGTTTGTTCAATATAAACATGATCACAATCGTTACAGTTTATTTTGTAGATGCCTGAAGAGTCAAATTTGTTATAATCTTCTATATGTGGATGCAGTATATTACTCATAGTGTTCTGGGTCCTGAAGGCTATTGATACTCCATATTTCTTGAATTTGTTAGCGATCCTTTGTGTCCTAGTTCCTGTGTAGCTAAATGTAGAATATCTGGTGTTTTCATTTTTTATCATGATATAGTTGTACGAAAATGGATTAAATGCAACATTAAAACAGCAGTTTAGTTTAGTTTTATTTAGTTCACATATGAAGTGTTTACTGTATTTCAGTTTAAACATATTAAATTGACACCATTTTGTAACCCAACATGATACAAATGTAATATTTGTTTCTCGAAATAGGCGTTTAAGTTATTAATCTGTGCATCAAGTTGCAATTAAATAGAAATGCCGTTATTAAATTAGAAATCGTTTTAGAGGATGTGTGAGTAGTTTTTCAGTTTTGTAAATTTTACTTGATATTTAAATTTGTTTTTGGTCTAGAAATGATATTTTAAAAGGACGGTAGAGAGTTTGGAGACACGCTGAATTGGGAATTCGTAGATATCATAGTGTTGACCCTAGACTAAATATACTGGGTGTTAATTTTATTATTATTGTTTCATCAAATAACATAAATTATGTGTGTTTTGTATAAAATTATTTTTTGTTGCTTTTATTGTTTTGGCCGATATTTTTGCTTAGACTAAAAAGTCATCATGCTATTTGGTTATCAAATAAAGGATTCCTGAAATGTTTGCTAGCCTAAAACAGTTGTTTTTGTTCTTTTTGTTCTTTCACTGTAATAAACCCATGGATATAAGAAATTGGCTATCGTAAGGTTATGAGTAATCTACAGTACTTATATTTTAGATCAGAAATGTGGGATTTTAATAGTAGCTTAGGATTGGAGGCAGTTTAGGATTTTGATATATGCCACCTATGCAGTACATTAACCATTGGCTGTCAAATATATCTAAAGCCTCTTGAAAAGTGCTTATTTCATCCTACATATGCAGTAAGACTAAGCCTTAACACAACACTATCACTTATCACTTTATGATACAAAAGGATTTTTGAGATAAGAATATGCCTATATGTTAATCGGGAATGTGAGCTATCATCATGCTAAATTTCAGCCCAATCCATCCAGTGGTTTATGCGTGATTGAAATTCAAACAAACACACAAACTTTCACATTTATAATATTGGTAAGACTACACTCATCTCCATTCATACTTGGCTTAAAATACATACTTTGTATGGTCACTATTTCATTAAAAAGTATTTAAGTATTAAAAGTATTAAAGTATAAAAAATGAGATAAAAATAGAAAACCCTTTCCGGCTAAAACCAAAATAAGATAATTGATGAAAATGCAAAAACAAATATACAAAATAAATGTATATTGGCAACTTAAAACTTTCAATAAAAGAACTTTCAAAGCACAGCAACATTTCAATATTAAAATAACCCAACATCAGTATGAACCCTACTTCAAGCACGCACTGGATATAAACTTGAATGTGATATAACAATTTAGAGTTGTAAAGTCAGGTTGTGGTTTACACTCAACTCTACTCTGGTGGGTTGTTACACTTTCACAACAAGTTTAACTGTTTCTGAAAGTTTCTGTGGTTAAGCAATGTCTGCATTCTCTGGGAAATACACACAAGTGATTGACCAAAGGTTAGTGGTCTTTGAACTCTATATAAATTCCAGCTTAAAATTTGATTATGATTCACATAGTGTTCACGCAAAGATTATTTGGTTATCAAATAGCTTGCTATAAAACGTATATTATGAAGAAAATTGGTTGAATGTCATTTCGAACTAAAACAGGGCATAAAAATAGCAGCTGGGCAACCTTTCTTAGTAATTCAAATAAGTTTAATTTGTTTAGTATTTATAACCATTCATCATTTTTTACTGTTTGTATGGTTTTATTGTGCATAGCATGATTAAATTAATTGTTTAAAGTATGAATATTAAGTATTTGAAAATACATTACAGATTCTTTTTTCAGATGCAAACCCAAAATAATCTTACCAATATACCAATAAACTTTTACTAGCTTAAATTGTTTATAAATTAACTTGACTTTTATAAATACTTGTAAAATCACGCACAATTTTTAAAGGGATTGTTTACTAGTGTGGCAGAAAGAACATACGGAAACAAACAAGGTAATGAAACCGGGAAATACTGACTCAGGGGACCAAGTAGCTTTTTTACTGTTTATATAAAACAGATTTCTGCAAGAAATGTAGAATTCATTGGTTTTTTTCTGTTTATAGGATCCACATAGGTACTTTAATCAGCAAATCTCAGTTAATTCAATTAATCGTGCTTTACCAATTATATAATTTTTCATTTATTTTGGTCACTGACAAAATACATTCAGAACATTCGTATTCAACTTTTTACTTTTCACCAAAGTGATTTTAAACTACAAACCTAATCAGTTTATTTAATATTATTATGACAGCTAAAACACTATGGTACTTTTAACTACCTATGTACTATAATTCTGTAACTACTATATCTTAGGAAAATTGTTTTTTGAAAAAAAATATTTTAATAAATATTTTAGGTCATATATATTTAAAATATATAATACATATTCTCGTTTAGTATAAAACATGAGATCTTAATACTTGCATACTGAAACTACCCAAAATATTATAACTCACTACTCAATACTCACTGGTATTCTAAAGTGTTATACAAATAAAAGGAAAATATATTTCGTCGTGTGCCTAACTCGTTAATGGTTTTTAAAACCTCAATATCCATTTAAATTAACCTTTGCTGAAGGACTGGTTTTTATTTATTTCTAAAAGACTGTTTGTCTTGGTATTTAAATTTATAGTTATATATGTTGAATGGTTTGAAATTTAAATAAAGTTTAGTTCGTTATTTTGTTTTGCATTGAACACAATCTCATTTTTCTTCTGTTAAAATTTATCCAGCATTTTTTCATTTCTGAATTTAATTCACTACCGAAATCGTTCGTGATATCACTATTAATCGTGAATCGTGTATCAGTGACGACAAAAATTTAGTCATTCAATAATATACAGGGTGTCCGGTCATAAGTGTTAAATAAAATTTTGCATCAAACTACATGGTAATGGCAACATAATGACGCACATTTGAGGTTCCCAACCTCAACCGTTAGGGAATAACAAATAAATTAAGATTTTTCAAAAAAATGTGTAGTTGTTATGAAAAAGGTTATATTACTCTGTTAAAAATGCAATAATTGTTAGTTTAAATATCATTTTCAGAATCCTCACAAAATTTTAAATAGATATAACACATAATCACTGGGGTACGGAAAAATTTTCTACTTAAATTTCTAAGTTAAACAATTATTTTTAATACTGACGAAAATTTAAATAACATTCAGCGATTTATTTCTCGGTTACCGAGATCCGCTGAGTTTAACAAATATCACTAAAAACTTCCTTATTTAAAGGGCTTTCCAATGGTGTATAATAGATTTACCAAGCTTAAAATTTCCTAATGTAATTAAATCATTGTTGTGAAAAAACATGGTAGGGCAAAGAAAAGCTATTGTGAAGAATAATACATTTAACTGCAGGCAACGAAAAATTTGTATTTTTTCTCGCATGCAACGCTTTTTTTATAACTATTAAGCTAAGAAAATTTAGCTGGGTTACGGAAAAATATTCTACTTAAATTTCTTCGTTAAACAATTATTTTTAATATCGACGAAAATTTAAATAACATTCAGCAGTTTATTTCTCGGGTACCGAGTTCCGCTGAGTTAAACAAATATTACTAAAAACTTCCTCATTTAAAGGGCTTTACAATTATGTATAACTACAATTATCTACTGTCAAATCTATGGTGAATTTTACGTAGGCCTACTATTGTGAAAAATCACTGTTAAACCAAAACAGATATTGTAAAAAATAATGAGTTTTTCTTACTATTTTATGAGCTTACCACTGATGATATGGGTTTGTGTAATTTATGATTGACCAGACTACACTTTTATCAAACTAAAGACTTTTTGTTTAGACTTTGGAAAATTTGTTATTAAAAAAAAACACAATACATTAGTAAAAAAATACAATACAAATCAAATCTATGACATACTTCGTCCGAAGCTCAACATTAAGGTGAAATCACAGTTTGGGTGTAAAGTGCCCTCCGTTTTCCCGCAAGCGGGCTTTCCCAGCACCCTCAAAGATTCTCTACCGTAACTCAACTTCAGAGTTTACAACAGTCGAGTAAACTAGACTTTACATGTAACCCCAAACAAAAAATCTAACGGGCTCAAGTCTGGAGATCGAGGAGGCCATGTCACACTTCCTCCACGTCCAATCCATGTCGGGTAGTTTTGGTACAGCCGCAAGCGAACTTCCGCGAGTTAATTGAAATCTTATCTGAAATATGAAAAATATACGATTATCGTAACTTTATCACAAACCCATTTTGCTACTATATGTTTCTTTTCTTAGCTTAATAGTTATTAAAAAAGCGTTGCATGCGAGAAAAAATACAAATTATTCGTTGCCTGCAGTTAAATGTATTATTCTTCATGATAGCTTTTGTTTGCCCAACCATGTTTTTTCACAACAATGATTTAATTACATTAGGAAATCTTAAACTTGGTAAATCTATTATACACCATTGGAAAGCCCTTTAAATAAGGAAGTTTTTAGTGATATTTGTTAAACTCAGCGGATCTCGGTAACCGAGAAATAAATCGCTGAATGTTATTTAAATTTTCGTCAGTATTAAAAATAATTGTTTAACTTAGAAATTTAAGTAGGATATTTTTCCGTACCCTAGCGATTATGTGTTATATCTATTTAAAATGTTGTGAGGATTCTGAAAATGACATTTAAACTAACAATTATTGCATTTTTAACAGAGTAATACAACCTTTTTCATAACAACTACAATAATTTTTGAAAAATCTTATTTTATTTGTTATTCCCTAACGGTTGAGGTTGGGAACCTCGTTATTCCCTAACGGTTGAGGTTGGGAACCTCGAATGTGCGTCATTATGTCGCCATTACCACGTAGTTTGATACAAAATTTTATTTAACACTTATGACCGGACACCCTGTATAAACCACTTCTCAATTACTACTGTCAAACTGTTGTAAAAAATAAATGTATAAATAATTGTTCAAAGAAATACATTAACGTATATCTAAATGTATGCTGAACATAGCTTTTAATCATTCTCTATTTACCTTATTCTCGCTAAAGCAACGACTGCTATCTATAATATTAAAACGAAACAGGGTTTTTTTTATTTCACGATTCTGAATCAACCACTCGACGGATTTTCATGATTTTTTGTGTTGAAAGAAAGATAATTTTGAGAACTAGGGAATGTCGAAGCCATAATTTTAGTTTAGGGTCCCAGTTATTTAGAAATTAACTTTTAATTTTTGAAAATCTAGCAGCCGACACTAAGATTCTAAACTAGCTTTTGGTATAATATAATTTGCTTAACATAACAGCTGTAAACATTCAGCGTTTGTAACACAAATTCAGCATTTGGATCAAATTAAAAGACATACTATAAGGGTTGACTTATTTATACTATGTGTAATGCTAATCATTGATACGTTCAATCCTTCGATAAGAGGATGACGGATTATTAATATACATAGTAAAAAACTAGGATGTTCAAATTATTTTTTTTAAAGTAATCTTTGTAATCTTCGGTTTGTTTTAGTGCAATATAATTTGTTATAAGTAACAGCTGGTTAATTATAAAAATGCCCTATAGAACTATGAGATTATTTACTCTGATTTTGTCATTGATTATAGGAAATAAGTAAGATTAGTAGACCACCGAGATAAGTAACACAATCGATGTGTACAAGTCGAGGCTCTGTACACGAGTTAAAAAAATGTAATGTGCAAATTATTTTACTCCTCAACTTTTATGGAAAGGGTAGGAAAATCACAATTTTTACATATTTTAATTCATCTTGGCAGCTTTTTGTTTACAATCAATGTTTTTGAATGCTTGAACTTTGTTTGGATTAGGCCGGAAATATTGATGTCATAAAGATGGAGATCAAGAATCCTCAGGAATACGATTTTAAATTACCACTACAACCTCAGACGGGTTTTATCCAAAGATATACAGATGACTGACATAGATGGAACACAACGTCATCATTGTCCTAGGATACTGCAATTAGACTAACCATCCTTTTATGAAATCTAAAAAGTTGTTTGGCGTGTGTTTAGTTGTGGTTACGTTTGGAGGTGCTGACTATTTTGTAGTTTAAATAAATGAATATGGGGAATTACGATGTACATTGATTCAATGAGGGTGGTTTGATTATCAATAGACAATTAATTCCGTCACTAGCTTTACTAGCGTTTTTACTTTTTAAATTCCTTCAACATGTGACCAGTTCTTTTGTTCATATGAATATTATTTTATGTTTGACTCAGCTATTACAAAACAAACTAATATGTTGTTGTGTTTACTTTTCTTTGTTTACACTTATTTATTTAGCAATTGAAATAGTGAAATTGACATAAAGGATGTGTGTGGACGATTCGTTTAATGATGTCAGGACACCAACGTTATAATTATGTGTACTGTGAATTTTATTGGATGTTTTCATTTTATTTTAGGGAGTTTCAATTCAGACCTACTGGAAATTGTGTATAGTATGAGTAATTGTATTGTGGTGATATTGATTATGGAAGACGCAGGTATGCGATGGCAGGTCATATCATTGACTAGGCCTATACACTTCTCTATTGATAATTACTCTTTCTACTGTACTATAGGCTGCAATAAAATTTGTCTTTATACGTGTAAACTAGCTGTTCTGAATTAAAGGCCTTAACCCTTAACTGACCACAGTCTTAACTGACTACTCCCGTACGTAGGACGGGCTAACACCTCGTCTCATTTACAAGGGAAGCCAAGCACAGTTGCCTTAATTTCTTAAACCCGTTTATACAGAATAAATACAGGTTTTATTTAAGATTATGTCGATATTCATAATCCCGAAATCGTATATATTAAAACTACCATAGTAGATACAAAAATCCTATAATTGGAACAAATAAAATCGTTAGTAAATAGATCCATGTAAATTTAACAACAACAAGTAATATTTTTTTTCAAATGTCAATAAATATCTATTTAATTTGTCTTTAAAGGAAACCAGGGTCCCCAATTCGCAATGAGAACTTTAACGTGCAGAACTAAGAGTCAGTCTCTTCCCTCAACACAGCTAACATTCTATTTAATTCAGAACTCGTCCTTCTAGAACCTTGACTTTTAAAAATAGACTCTATTGTTTTTAATACAAATGTAATATATTTAAGCATAGAGAGAACGTTATGTAGGAGTATAATGTAGACAGTCTGCGTACTACGCAAAAGAAATATTTGTTTAACTTCCGCATTCCCAGTCTCCATAGGCTCGCTTCTGGTTGGGGGAAACTTTTTTAATATCTTCTTTCAATATATATTCAATAACCCAACGTTTATATTCGTGAAGTTCAGGATTTAACTCAAACTTTGTTGAAAAATGCCAAACGGTATATCTTTTTAAACAAGACTAATTGATCAACTTGTATTTTTAAAATACGTAAATATATATTAGCTATGTTCAATACCGAAACTTACGAAAAATTATCTCTTTGCATTATATCTGTGGAAATTACAATATAAGATTTTTACAAGGGATATTGTTAAAAAGTAAGAGCTTGAAATACCCAAAATTTAGATTAAGGTCATATATATTTTGAATGGTGTATTGTTGTGGAATGTTAAAAAAATCCTTCTAAATTTACAATGTAAATATGTAAGTTTAAAAACATATTTGTCTACCAAAAAAGGTTTAATATTCCTAAAACTTTAAACAAATTATTCCTTTGACCAAGTTGTGTACTTCCTTAAGCTGTTTAAATCATCTCTAAGGATGTTTTCAGTTAATCTGTTGAGTATATAACCATCATAGTTGATTACCAAACAACCAGGAAGTGAGCAAACTCGCTCAGTCCCTAGAGTCTTCAGCTTCTGATGTAACACTGAGCTTTTTCTCTGTGACTACTGCATCTCTGTTATAATTTCAACTGTTGAAACATTTTAAAACAACCTTATTATTTTCTCTGATATATTTGTGTGAAAATTCGGGTTTGATAGCACTGTTTTGCAACGGCAGGACTTAGCGTCATATCTTTAATGTGGGTTCTTTATTTTGTAAACATATTTCGTGGACAATATGGTAGTTTTCAAGTGCATTTTTGTGATAAGAATGTCTTTTTGAGTGATTAAGTCCACGTGGTATTACTTGAAAAAAAAAGGTTCAATAGCAGAATGTTATAATTTAGTATTCTTTAATAATTGCCTAATCATAACCTACACGACTCAGACATAACTAGCCGGTCTGAAACTGAAGTTAACCCGACTAACACACACAACTATCTTCAACGTACCTTGGCATAACGTAGACTGAGACTCTCTCGTCGTTCGTCTCCTCTGTGGGGTTGGACTTTGTACTATTTGTACTTTGACCTTAGTTCCTATTGTATATGACTTATACTGGCTTCTTGATAATTGTAATAATTAAACTAAAATATTCTTCACTTTATAACACAGTAACAAAATGTTCTTTCAAAGAAGCAAATCCATAAAACAAATGAAGCAAGTCAAACAAAACAGTTAAAATAAAGGAGAACTCATTACGTTGTATACGCAATTAAGTAAATTTGGAAAATTAAAGTAATAGTTTGTCGTGTTATGCCCAACTGGTTATTGATTTTAAAAACCTCAATATCTCTTTAAATTAACCTTTGCTGAAGGACTGGTTTTTAACTATTCCTGAAAGACTGTTTAGTCTTATTTAAATTTATAGGCATGTGTTGAATTGTTTCAAAATGTAAATAAAGTTAAGTTTGTTGTTTGGATTTTTTAAAGAACAAAAGCTAATTTTGGTGTTGCATTAAATCTTAAATTGTGTCATTTCTGAATTTCATTTCGTCCGTGATATCACAAGTAAGGGAATCGCGTACAGTGTCGACGGCAAGTTATTATTTAAATTATATATCAAGATTTGCATTTTTTACTTGTTGATCATCTTGGGATAGTAAAACTAATGTTGGTTGTAAGTAGAAGTAGCAGGGGTTGATAGAAATTGAGAATAATGAAATGTTATGACCTGCGAAGGCCGAGGAAAAACGCGAATACTTTTTACGGTAAAAAGTTAATTCACTTCGTGGTTTATCTTCTAAAAGATATTGCTCTTCCCTAAAACTGATAAAACATCTAAGCTCAGTCTATCGTAACCGTTTTTGTCCTGTTTCGTCTTATCATGTTGAAATGAAACTAAATATTATTTTCTTTAGATGTTTTGTTGGAATAATTCGTTCAATCATTTGCTCAGTTCTGAAAATACAAATGAGGTATAAACATAAAACATGACGTATTAAAAAAGATTTATTTATTTTTCTTAAGTACTACAACAAGGTCTTCATCTTTTACCCACAAGGTATGTTAAAACAATTAAAAAAACCTTTCTGTACACAGCAAGGATATAGTGAGCTATCTCACAGCAAGACGACCAAGTATTTGTTTTCCAAGTCACCGAGCCGGCAAATGTCCTCGTGATTGTCCATCTCTAGTGAATGTCCTTAGACACAAACTATTGCTGGAACCACAATTGTTTTGCTTATTGTTAACTAGATGAAACTAGTACAAATTAATAGTTAAAAATGTTTTTGCTAGATGGTTGAAAAAATTCAACATTGAACTGTGATGGTTCAAACCGAATTATAATTGGCACAAAAGAATTCATGATTTGGCCAACTCGCACAACAATTCTTTCTGGCAGTTTAGTCACCGTAACTGCAGACATTTTGGACACCGTAGGCCAGAAGAGAAGTAGATGAAATGTTGATGAACAGGGGATTAAGTCCGTAGAGGCGATGAGAAGGTGAGAAGAATGGAAATCTTGGCAATGAATCGCACTTCACAGTTTTAACTCTATTCACAGTTTTAAAAGATGATAAGTAAACCATAATTGGCCGTGGTTTGATCAATCCAGAGTCTCTGGAAGGATTGTAGAAGGAATAGGAAATTCATTCAGTGCTTTCTCAATGACAGTCCACTCGTACAGACCACACATCCATCATACACAAAAATCGAAATAGAGTAAATTGACTATTTTATAAATATTTTTTAATACATACAATGTTTACTGAGTACCAAAGAAAATAAAACAGTAAAATCAACCTCGCTGCAAGATGATAAAAGTATGATTCCGAGCCACCGTGTGATAGTATTAATAATTAAGTTGTTTAGTTTGATAGGTTTAAACATTAGAAACAAAGCTAAGTTTGAAAGTTCGTTAACTTTTGCAAGATCCCTCAGAGGACCTCTCTTGTTTGAGTTAAAATACTCTTGACTCTAAAAATATTTTAATCAATCATCCCAAAAAGAAAAACACTGAACGAATTTCAATTAGATTATCTTTGAAGGGTTTGAAAAATATAACATTTTCTATCTGATGCAAATCTTTTGATTAATTATTACTTACCCTTTGAATATCCTAAGGTTTGTTATGAGTTTTGTTTTAAGGAACTCTTAATTTGTCCACAAAAAAATATTGCACCTAATAATATTCCTTTTACAATAAGGTTATTCTATTAACGTTGCGTATTAAAATTTATAAACGAATTCAAATACGGATCCTAGTTTAGGTGGCTTTGTTCCTCATTGTAATTTGTATATTCTAAATGTTACGAAAGACTTGGCATAGAAAATAGTTTTGTAAACCAAGGAATACATTTTAAAATTCGAAACGGAATCGAGGAAGCAACAACAGAACTTCTAAAATACTGTTTAGTTCGCAAGCATGAAAGTCAAATGTGTTCGCGAAACTCATTTCCATTAAGGGCGTGGTCTTGGCTACGATTATTGTGAATAAAGATTTTTGACTCTTGTAAATGTAGACTACTTGAAAAGCTATTACAATATCTCCGCTGAAGATCCCATGAAAACAAGGTTTGTGTCAGTAAGCTATGTTCATAGAAAGTGATTGGAAAAATAATAGTAAATGATGGTGGATGCATCCACACCCATCGATGTATAACTACACAATATCGATGTCCGTACGAATGTCCATCCGATCAATGGGTCATTTCAGAGACATTAAACAAGTTTGTTTATTTTTAGTGCTGTCGGAAAATCGTCTTGTTAGCACCAAGTTACCTTTTTTTGGCCTTTATGAAAGATCTCTATGGTGGCCATCTTACAACCAGCTAAAAAAATATCCCAGGGTATGAAAGATAGGTACATCTCTTTTTAAATGCACCTGCAAATGTTTAAGATTCACCTTTTGACTATCTGTTAAGATGGACTTAGCTCAGGATTGGGTATCCAACACAAATGTATGTGTATGTGAATAGCTAAAATAGCTCTCTATTCCCAAATCGAGTTCATTATAGGTAGTAACAAAGTTATTACAAACAACTTCGTCAAATCCATTGTCATCAGGTCGTATTTTCTACAACTTTTAGAAGCACTCGTATATTTTTCTAGTCTATTTTTCAAGTTTTATTTACTTGATACTATTTTCCGAATTTTCCACTTGAGTTTCATGATGGTCTTTAACTTTGTTCGGTGAGTAAAGCTTTTTTTCAATATCTCAAACTCAAACTCAAACATATTTATTTTTGACAGTTGTTCCAAACTGCATAATAGCGTCAACAAAATTTCTCTTAAACAAATTAAATCAATGTTTTCTTATGGATAGAATCTAAAAAAAACTAAAAATATCATAATGTAAATTTTAATTATGTGCCATTAAAAGTTATTGGCACATAGTTTTGTATTTGAGTGTACCATATTGTCTTATAATAATAAATAGTGTTTGTTAAGATGTTACGATAACTTTGTTTGTATGTTTTAGTAAATTGTATTCAGTAAAAATGACTTAGACCCAACTGTTTACCAAACATAAAGCAGTTTCAATTCTAATGGCATTTACTTATTATTATGGATGAGTAATTATGATTCCATGTATTATATACTTGTAGTTTATTGCACTTGATAGTATTTTTAAAAGGTTTTATAGGATCAATTTTGCACTTATTGTCTCTTTATACTCATAAAATAATTAAAGCCTCAGTGGTAGTTGCAGAATATTATATGGCAATCTGTCCATTCGTTACTGGCTGAACTACGCCCTACTTACATGCACCCTCAGTTAAATTTAGTTTTTCAATCAATAAAAAAAGGTTGCCTTTATTCAAATAAATACATTTTCAGAGACTAAAGTTGCTCTGACTCTTGCTACCGCCTGCTCTGTCTCGCTGGGGTACTTCTGGATGACCAGAGAGCGCCCGCCTGCATCTGCAACGACACCACCACCAACACCAGCCCCGACACCAAGTCCACATTTTCAGAGACACCCGTTCCACTAACTCTTACCACCGCCTGCTCTGCCTCGGTGGGGTATTTACTTCCACCATACTTCGGGATGACCAGAGAGCGCCCGCCTGCACCTGCAACGACACCAAGCCCGTCAGTTCCTCATCCAGCGGCATCAGCCTACGAAGCGCGCCGCCGAACAGCCAAATTTTCAACCCTGCAGACGAGGAGATGTACGTATTCATATTGATTGAGATTACGAGCGTCAAAAGTGTAGTTTTATTTTCTTACGAAAGCTTTCACAAAAGATGGAGTTTACGAATGGAAGTATGATGTAAAGAGTATTATAAAAACCAAAAACATTGTTCGATGAAACAGTAGGTATAGAGTGGATATTATTAATGCTATGTATTTATGGGTCTGCCAAAAGATACATAAACATATAAAAAAATATGAACGAATTGTGTTTTTGGAATCTGGGGACTTCAAAATGAAGAGGTAAATTTGTCTTGGGCCTAGATATACACTGCCACCCACTAATAATAGCTACTTCCCTATAGGGAAATACGCTAAAGTAGTTTTTGTAGTTCCCTTTTCTACGAATTAGCATTTACATTGCAATTCGTTGGTCCATCAAATTGGTTTATCAAAATAGTTTGCTATGATAGTAAATTTAACTAACAGATTTGACAACGTTCAAAATGATTCATTACAATTATTTTGAAGCAACACTTTGCATAAAAAAAAATATAAATAAGTTAACCTAAACATATGACTTAAACATTTATCAGCATAAACAATACCTCTGTAATAAAGTCAGTCAAAGCTTTAAATTCGGGCGAGTAACGAATTTCAGTGTCTTATGAAACTCTGTGTAGTTTGTATTTGCTCGTCACTTTTCACATCATCGACTGTATTGTTGTTTTGTTTAACACGAACAGTTTTTTTTTTTACTTTTTACCAGTTTTGGGGATTTATTTTATTGTTTTATTATTCACTTAGTTTAATAAGCTTGCTAAAATTCATAATCTAAAAAAAAATTATGATTTCTGATCTGTGGAATGTCAACAATGACATTCCTTTATGTTATTTTCCAATTTAAGGGAATTTACCATATAGGGAATAAGCTAAAAATCTCAAATTTTAAGAATTAAAAGAAGTTGAAAACTCAAAATTCTTAAATAGTAAGGTAGCTTATAACGAATTTCATATCATATAAAAAGATCCTTTCTAAACAAAAGTCTTACGTAATTAAGTTCTTTCTATCTCTTACCGTTTAGAAATACCAGTAGAAAAACATAATTGTCTAGGATAAAATTATAATTAGTTTGAAATTATGACTAACTAATTAATTTTAAACTAGTTAAAATTATAACTACCTTGTATGACCTATTAAAGTATTTGGGTATCTAATTAGCAATTTTATTTGAAGACATTTTGCCAGATTTGCAATTACACATAATTGGCCATCGTTTTATCCTATATCAAAAGTTAAACCTCTAACACCGAAGTAATAGACGCATCCAATCACTATTGAGCCAGTTAAAGCTCCGATATTGCTTCGCGTTTATAACCTTTGACTTAATTGAAAGCATCACAGAGAATATCTTTGTATGGTATAATTGAATGAACCTAGATTATAGGATAGTAACTAGTGTAAGTTAAATCCACAAAAGAGCGTGACTGGATTGGCTAGTAAATAAAACTAAACAATATATTTTATAATATCTCTGTTAAATTATCTTATAGCGGTTTGTATGAGAGCAAGCAAGTCTAGTGATAGAAGGCCGGATTTTGTCCCCAAGGTTTTGGGTTAAATCCCCGTAATTAACTAATGGATTTTATGTAAGTGAAAACAGCTCTAGTCCCATCCTGAAGTAGTGTGAAAAACAATTGTGGGCTATAGCATAGTAAACAGCATATAGACGCTTGTATGACAGAAAAGCACATTGAAATTAATCGACCGGGAAAACACACTGGATCTGTGCCAAACTGTTTTATGAATTTGTAAATTGTGTTTTTGATTTGGCCTTCTTGTCGATTTACTGTTTAATTCTGGATGACTCAATATAATTCTGGGGAATTTGTTTTCTTCCCTAGCTGTGACTTTTTAATTTCCTTGTGTTTGCGGGTAAAACAGTCAACCCAACGTAGATCTTCAACAAATTATTTATTTCGTAACTTTGTATTAATCCTTCATCATTCATTTTTCGTGTAAGGTTTAAAAAACATTTATATAGTTTTTGGGGTAGGCTATATTATATCCTCCTATAAACCTAATTGATTTTATGATTTAGATTTTGATTATTATTAATTTAACGTAATATCGTATATAATTGTTTATGGTTACAAATATAAAGTTTATTGGCAAACCGTACACCTTTTACTTAGGTTGACTCGGGTATCAAAGAATTCTGAAATATGAGTATGTATTTAAATACTCAATACTAAAATAAAAGTTCTGAAAAATATCTTTATAATATTTAGGAATGAAATGAGATAAGAAACAGAGTGCAATGTTAATATCCCCTTCAAACACGAGATCATTAGAATGTTTTCAAATTGATTTAATTTAATCTACAGATAACAAACACTAGTTAGATCATTTTATTATTAGTTAACCATTTTATTATTAGCTTTGTCAATATAACATAGGATTATCATCAATCCTATTGTAGACTCGGGCAACTAGTTTTTTAAATTGTTTCATTTTCAAGCCTTTGTCGTCTAACATAAAACTATTTAAAAAAATATGAATAAACAGCTTTGTGTTAATTGAAAATACAATTTTCGTTTCAAACTCTTCATGTAAAAAATATATTCAGCTGCATGTAGTTCAGAGAAATTTTTGCCTTTTAAATTTTTCCGTAGAGAATGGGTGTAAGCCGCTTTTGCTAGTATCAAACGTCAATCATTTGTTGGTTACTATTTTATTGATAGGTTACGTTATTATTAACCACCACGTCATATTATCAAAGATAGCGTCTTCGTAAGGAATAAATCCCAATCATTATAAAACTGGTAAAGAAACGGACGGTTACTAATCGGATGCCCAGGACATGTAATTATTAATAATCATATTTTAACTTGTTAGTTAGGAACATGTGAACCGGATATTAAACTCATCGAATACAATATTTAGAATTATATTTTATGCGATTATTTTCACAACCTCTTTTCATTAATTTACAAAAAGGATAATAAATGTCTGGACTGAACCGGAAAAGGACATACCTACCTGATAAGGAAAAATATTACCTGAACTGTAAAGATGCTAGTTTGTGGATTTATGATCAGTTAAACCCCAGTCATTTTATGACTAAAATGAACTAAGCCCATAGAACTAAGAGAAACACTTGGAACAAATCATACAAGAGCTCCATATTATACTACTGTATACATTAGTTGCCATATACCAATCATTTGTGAGCCACCTCCATATATATTTTATACCTATATACTAAATGGCGTCTCATAACAGTTATATTACCGTCACAGGGTCAACTCAATATCCTGTCCAGAGATATATGGTGATCCCTTTATAGTATAACAGATGAGACGTTTAACTGTGCTATTTATATCAGCCCAACCATTATACATATGAAGAACCCTCTTAAGGTAAAATGGATAAAAGACAAATTGCTAATGTCTCACAACTAAGATATTTGATTTTAACCGATATAAATGTTTTTATTATCAACCATTTTTTGCTCGGAAGCTTTCCACACAAAATGAAAATTGATTCATTTACAATACTTAACTATTCAATTTATTTTATTTAATAAAATAACACATATTTTACATTTGTAAATGTACTCGTATGTAAGTATTTTTTTAAAGTATCGTATCTTTCATGTGCATATTTTTTAGCGAATTTCCCTATAGGGAAGTAGCTATTACCGTAGGTGGCACGGTAAGACCTAGACCCGGGACCGATTTACTTTTTCATTTTGATGTCCCCAGAGGCCAAAAACACCATTCGTTCAAATTTATATATATATATATATATATATATATATACTTATATATATATAAGTAGATATATTCATGTCACTTCTGGGCCAAAAAAGGAGCCACTCAAAAATTAAATGAATTTTCCTATTTTTTTTATACAATATGCTACATTTTTTACCCTTTTAGGTCAATTTCTAACATATTCATATTTTTTTAGAAAAAGTATATAATTTTGATGAAATTTTCATGAATATGTCTATATTTTCCATAAAATTGACTACAAAACAAAAACTAGTGAACAATGTTTTATAAGAGTAAATAAAATGTGAGTATCTGCTGTTATCATATCTGCTTTTAGATAATGGTACACTGAAAATAATATTTCCGCTGTTCAATTATTGAAAACTTTTAACAAGTACTATTTTCTTATTAATAATCCAATCCTAATTCTGAAAACTTATTTGAATTTAGAAAACAAATCTATTTAATCTAATACTTCACAATATATGGTTTGAGCTTATATTTACTTATATCATGACTTAAAATAAAAATAAAAATTAACTCTAAATATTTAATAATACATAACCCATTTTATTTTGATGCACTAAGGTGGACTAAAGGTGTAATTAAAAAATCTAATATAATAAATATATGTTTATTTATTATTATATTTATAAATGTATATTGTAAGTAATATTTTCTTTTGTTTCTTGATGAATTTCTTTAAATATAATAACTATATTTGTAATTTTCTTTTTGTACTTTGAATTAAGATGATCATTGTTTGATATATATGAATCAATTTTACTTGAATAAGTTATTAGATCATAAGTAGAAATTTTACATTTCAATAATAATGGGTACTTTACAATGATATTATATAACTGTATATATCGTTCAATGGTTTTTCTATTAAGAAAAAACTTTTCTGAAATTTGCACATTTGTTAAAGAAAATTTTTTCTTCAATGTATTATAATAACAACCTCTATAATATGAAGAAAGTAATGATAATGCATGAAAGTTTGTTTCAAAATAGTTTAGATATTGAAGATTTTTTTTAGTTTCATTTATATCTAGTGTTATGTTTCCATTTTTTATTTTATGAGTAAACATTTCAAAGTCTCTAAAATTCAGAATTACATTGTCAAGTTTTTCATATATAATTCCACATTCAGCCATTGCTTCACACCAATTTATTGTTTTATCAATTTCAATCATAATATTAATAAACTTAGAATCTTTTATATATTTTTGTTTTTCTATATCAACTTTTTTTATTTCATTAATATATAGTTTTTTTAAGTTTAATATTATTGGTGCTAAGTCACATAAATTGTTATAACTTAACTTATGTAATGAATCTTGAATAGCTCCAATATTTTTCATAAAAGCAATATCTTTAGCTAAGTTTGCATAGCTAAAGTCTTTTGATATTTCTTCACTAGTATAGTTATTTATATCACTTAACAACACATCACTGTTTAATTCAATATTCTCATCATAATTCACTTCACTATTCATGTTTTAATATTAATATAATAATAGTTTAATAACAACACTACTAGTGAATAACAACCCACTGAACAGTCTAAAATGACACAACAGTTTGTGTTTGATCTTGATAAATGGTACTATGATCGTCGCATTACGCAAGGTCATCCCGCTAGGTTCGCTAGTGTCAAACGCAAGCAAGTTAGCCAACACCATAAAATGAGATTTCTCTACTATTTCTCTGAATTAAAATGTTGCTTAAATTATGGTAAAAATATGGTAACTTATAAGTGTTATATTTCATGTGTTTTTTAACCAATTTTGATTAATTTTGGTATACAGATATATTGAATATTAAATAATTTTTTGACTTATGTTAAGGGTAGTTTCATCCCTTATTTTTTATTTTATTTTTAAAAAATTGAAAAAATTATCAAAAAATTCTGAAACTTAAAAATTATGAATAATTATGTTAAAAATTAATGTTTTTACTAAAATTTTCCAATTTAGGGTGAATTACCCTTAAACTAAAAACCTTAATAACTTTTTTGTTTTTTAAGATATTTATATGAAATTTGGTATGATATATCTATAAGGTAAGTACAAATTTATTAAATAATAAAATTTAATTTATTCATTACTTGTGACCTTGAAAATCAAAAATTTTTATTCATTAATATTTTTTATGAAACAAATTTTAAATTAACAATAGTAGTCTCATTATTCATAAAATATAATAATATTTTGAAAAATATGTCAAAAAGTAGTAAATAAATGGTGGTTTTATAATAATTTTATTTGATTTCAGTAATATCATTTTTAATTACATTATACTCTAATAATCTTTCAGACACAACAACTACATAGCAATTAGTTTTACTAGCAACAGTTATATCATAATCAAAATCCATATTTATTATTATATCATTTTTTGATCCTGAAATATTTACAGTAGTTTTTGTAGTATCAATCACATATAATGGTCTATTTTCAATGAATTCTGTTGGATCATAATACATTTCACTATTGTTATAATAAACCTTTTTATAATCTTGATACATTTGATATAAAATTCTAAATTTTCCATTATTTATATCTAGATTCATTAATTCATCAGGATAATAGTGACCATTTAATTTTACTCTAATATTTTTAATATACATACTATCAAATTTTGAAGTGTCATATAATTGATCATTAGTTCTACCTTTTTGAAAACCAATTATTATAAATTTTGGATTATAGATGTTTCGATAAATATTTGTTATATCAAAACTAACTGTTTTTCCAGTTATTGTCTTTTGTTCAATACATTGCCAATGATTAAAGTGAAATAGTATTTTTTCTTTTTTAGTTATTTCATTAATATATTGAATTTTACTTGTAGTTTTATACTCAATTATTGGAACTCTAATAAAAAAGTCATCAATAATTATTTTTCCAGCACTTGGTAATGTAGTATCATCAAAAGTTCCATCAACTTTTTTAGTTTTCCATCTAAAAATGGAATCATTATCTTCAGATCTAACAAAACATATATTGAATCCTCCTTTGTATATTGGAACATTAACATTTTCAAAGAAACCTAATCCAAAATGTGATAGATTACCCACAGCTTCAAATGTTTTTTTGAAATCTGATTGAAATCCATTACAAATGTTAGATACTGCTTCTGTTTTTGAATAAGTAACAGTACCTTTTATTGTACTTAATTGTCCAGGATATTCGATTTCCTCAATTAATTTATTATGTTTTCTAATTTCAATTTTTGAAAATAAGAATGGTACAAAATTATTAATCAACTTTACATTATCTGTAGCACCATAGTCTCTATCATCAGATTTTTTTAATGATCCTGAAATATAAAATTGAAATTTAGATGTACAAAAACCATCTCCAAAATCAATATTAAATTCAGTTTTTTTGTTTGGTTCATTCAAATGTAGTTTAGATAAAGGATAAAAATTTTTATATTCAGCTCTTTCAATTTCATAAGTATTAGCCATTTATTAAGGAGAAATTTATGAAAAAATATGGTAAGAAAAAGGTTTTTTAAAACAAGTAAAATTTTATTAATTTTGAATTTTAATCAACTGAAATCTATTCAATCAACTGAAAAATGTTTAATCAACAGTATCATAATCATTTTTATCTTTAAAATATTGAATTTCTTTAACATTATCAACAATAAATTTAGCAGATAAGTTTTGGTTTTCAATAAGTAATTCCCAATCCAACATATATTTGTATTCTTCAATAAAGTTTTGAGATAATGTTTGGTATTTACAAATCAAATCAATATGATCTTTTAACTGATAATTTATGTATTCAGTAATAATCTTTTCATTCAAAATTTGATATTTAGCAATTTTTTCCCAATTCAATTTATTTTGAAACAATCTAATCATCTCATCATTCAATTCATATTTTTCTGAAATAATATCCCAATCTTCATTAGTTAATATAAATTGGTTTCTGATAATGAAATAATCAAATGAATTATACAGAGCCATTTATTAGGAGGAAATTTTTGTAAAACTACTTTTCTTTGAATTACATATACAACATTTTGCTTTAATCATATTTTTATTTTTTAATTTTATTACTTGAATGTCTTTAGAATTGGTTTTTTGTTTACATTTAAGACAGTAAATAAATTCCATTTATATAGTAAAAATTATTCATCTTCTTGGTTTTCTGTATTAAGTTTATCTTCTAATGTTAAACTTGCTATTTGTGCTAATCCAGCAGTTACTAATCTTATTTTTTCAGCAAGTTTACCTTCAAGTTGTTTTTCTAAATCTTCAACATACATTTTTAGATTAAATAATGAATTAACCAATTCATTTAAATCCTGTTTAGTTTTTGAATGATCATTACCAATCTTAATAATAGAATTTAAAACTTCATTTAACTCAGATTTTATAACAACATCATAATCATTAATACTTGGTTTTACATTAACAATTCTTCTAGAATTAATACTTAAATAATTTTTGGATAGACTAATAGCATTAACCAAATTATTAGTTTTCTTAATATGGTTTTTTAAATCCTTATTAATATCATTAAAAATAGAATTTAATTTTGAATTAATATAATCATTTTTTACTTCAATTAAATCTTTTTTCTGTCTACCAAATAGATCAAATATATTTAATGAATCCATATTTATTAAGAATTAATTTATTGATTATGTTATCAAATCTTATATTTTTATTCAACTCATTTAATACAAAAACACACAAATGACCACATATAGGTGGATCATTATAATTTTGAATTTGTGAATCATTAAAAAATATATTGTCTTTTCCTAAATATTTAACAATTTCCTTAAAAGGTTTATTAACAATTTTTCCATAAGAATCGAAGTAATATTTAATTTTATCTTTTTTATAATAACATATCCAATGAGTTCCATTACCAGAAAAAGAATCTAAATTGACTATACCACATTCAAGTTTATTAACAGTTTTTGGAAGCATATCTCTCATAAAAACACCTCTAAAATTCTTAATATTTTGACATAATTTTTCTAAATCAGCTAAAGTCAATGGGTTGAAATTTTTTTCTTAACATATTTTAATGTTTTTTCATCTAATCCAGATCCTTTTATATTAGCTAATTCTTGATCTAACCAATTAATAAAGTCTCTAAATTTAGGAATAACATTGTCTTTTACTACTTTAGCTCCTCTTCTAACTTTTGGTGTTAAACTATTTATGCCAGGAATATAATCAGCAACATTTAATATTTCATTTAATAAACCACCATCTTTTATTTGTTTAAGTTGATTGTAAGAAAATTCAAGTCTTAATCCAGTATTTAATTTTTTATGTTTTTCTAATTTATTCAATTGTCTTTTAGTTAATAATAATACATCATTACCATTTTTAAATTGATCTATTTCAAATTGTATAGTCAAATTTTTATTTTTATTAAAAGCAGATTTAATTTTAGATTTTTGATAATCAGTTAAATTTACCTTAATTTTCTCCATTTATATAGGTTAAAATTTTAATCCTATTTCTAATCCCATTCCAAATTTTCTTTTTAACCACATAGCACCTGATGTTGGTAAAGCAACTAATCTTTCACCTATATCATGATTACTAGATGTTGCTATATCCCATGCTTTATCTTGTAATATTTTATCAGCAATATCATTTCTAGATTCTGTATCTTTATGATCTCTATAAAATATATCATGTTCTTTAGCAGCTTTATCTAAATCATTTATTCCAGGATCACCTCTTTTTAATCTTTTTTGTAGCTTAGTTCCAGGTCCTAGATATTGAAAACCAGGTACATGCAATTCAAATGGTAAATTATTTATAAAATCATTTAATAATCCTGAACCTATAATTGGTGATGTTATAGTTGGTAATATTCTTTTTAAATATTTTATACCATCAGGTTTTTCAATTAATTCATCTAATTTGTTTGAAATAAAATCTTTAATAGCCCTTTTTTCATTGATAAAGTTATTATTTCCAGCTTTTTCTTGAGCATATATATAATTGATTATACTTTCTAATTTGTTTAAATCATCAATATATCTGTATTCAATTTTATTTTCTGAATATTTTCTAATACCAGATCCTTCAATATTTCCTTTAGAATCCCAAATAAATTTAATCAAATTCATATATTTATTACCTTTACTTGATTTTGGTTTTCTAGTACTTGGATCATTATTTTTATAAATTGAATCTGTTTCCCATAAAATTTTTGAGTAATTATTTAAATCATCTTGACTATATAAATTATCATCTGGTTTGTCTTTATATGTCAATAATCTCCATAAACCTTGAGTGCCAGTATATGTTTTACCATTAACAAGTAAATCATCATTATCAATTACTGTTATTTTATCACCAATCATAAATGATTTTTTATGTTTATTCCAATACAAACCAAATTTATCATCTTTTGCTCTAGGTAAATATTTTTGTGCAATTGGACCAATGATTTTATTTAATATTTGAGGTGAAACAATATTTGGATCTATAAATGTTGATTCTTCTTCAATAATTTGTTCTCTTATTGGTCTAAATGGAGTACTTGAAGGTAACATAAATTCTTCTTCAGATTGTGGTATTGATATGTTTGCAAATTGATTAACAATAGGTACTAAATCCATTAAATTTTTATTTTCATTTAAAACTTCACCAATTTTATTTTCTACTTTACCAATTGCAGATGTTATTGGTTCATATGCTTTTTGTTTAATTTGTTCATAATTTTCATCAATTTTAATTTGATTTTTAAATTCTTTTATTAATTTTTTTTCAATTTCATCTAACTTCTTAGCCTTGTCGACAGTTATGTTATCCATTTATTAAAAGAAAAAATATGTTAACATAAACATAAATGATGTTAACACAAACATAAACCATGTTAACATAAACATAAACTATGTCGATTAAGCACAATCAACACTACACTAATGATTAATATAAATAAAACAAAAATAATAAGTAAATCTAAAAATAAACACAAACACATCATTTTTTATTTTCTGTAAATTTAATAAGAAAAATAAACACTAAAGATAAGGCAAATATTATTATAACAAATATTTTATCAACAATTAAATCAAGCATACACCACATTTATTTAGAAGAATATTTTATATTAGAAAACTTATTCATATATTTTCCTTCATTTGTTTTTAATATCAAATTCATAGTTAAAAATCCATAATTTTCTTTCCAACAATCATTACAAATATCCTTAAATTCAATAAATGACATATCAGAACCTACAAAATTATCAAAAATTTGTTTTATATAATGATTATTTTGCTTAAAAATACATAACATATTTAAATTATTCCTTATCAATTTAATGTCAACTTTTGAATAACATTGTGAAAGATAAATACATGATATGTTTTTATGCCTACCCATTACAAAATACTCTTTTATTTTATCTTGATTTTCTAAAATACAATCATCAAAAACAATTAATGAATTTGGTTTACAATCATTTAATGAAATTATATCTTCACATGAACCAAAGAAATTTGCAACTTTTTTGTTAATGTTCATTTCAATATTTTTAAATCTATGTTGTAGTTTTATATATGCAGGCTGCTCTAATGATTTACTAAAAACATATAAATTTGTGTATGGTATCAATCTTTTATAGATGAAATTTAATAGTAATGTTGTTTTACCAGAACCACTTGATCCTATTATTAACAATCTAATTGGTTGATTATTCTTGATTTTTTCATCATATGTATCAAATTTTATCTTATTTTTTTCCTTTAAAAATCTTTCCATTTAAATAAGATGAAATTATTTAAAATTATAGGCAATTCTTCAAAGATTGAACTAAGATTAGAACATCCAATTCATTTGGATGGAAATTATAGTATTGGTCTTTGTGGATTTTATTCAGATAATTTTATATTAAATGTACCAAATGATTATAAAAATGTATATGGTTTTAGTATTATTGATGAAAACAAAACAATTGATCAATATTTTAATATAAAGAAAGGATATTACACCTTAGAAGATATAAAAAAAATATTTACAAAAAGTTTAACAGAATTTAAAAATAAATATGATAAATTTAATGAAAATGAATTTTTATTAGAAAATAATGGTCCTTTTATTGTAATAAAATCACCTGTTAAAATTATAGTTACAGCTTTTATAATTGATCTATTAGGGTTAAAAGATGAAATGATTGAACCAAATGTATTAATAAAAGGAATAAAATTACCAAAATTAAGACCTTTTGATGTTATTGAAATCCATTGTAATTTAGTTGAACCTAGCATTGAAAATCATAAAGATCATTCACATTTACATAGAGAATCTGAAATTTTATATTCTTTCTTTCCAAATATTGAATATGGTTCAAAGATTAGTGAAAAACCAAATGAAATTAATTATGTTCCTTTAAAAAATATAAATAAAATTCAAAATATTAAAATTACTATTCAAGATAATGAAGGAAATTTATTGAATAATGAAAATGTAAGATCGATTGTGTATTTAAAATTAAAAAAAGAATCTTCTATACAAAATTAATTATTATAAATAGAAACAACAATTGATATATTATGGAATTTATTAAGATGTAAGTCACTAAAATTGCAACCAGTTTATTTGATTAAAAAACATGTTTGTAAAGGTTTATTTAAGATTTAATTATCAAATAAATTATTAAATTTATGGAATTTATTAAATATTTGACGCGTCGCAAAAATCGCGACGCGTGAATAAATGATAAAAAATGAGTTTATAAAGCTTTAATTATTAAATAAAGTATTAAAAAACATGAAATTTATTAAAATTATTAAAGTTTTTTATATCATAAAAATCTTGAAGTAGATTAATTGATTAAAAAAACAAGTTTGTAAAGGTTTATTTAAGGTTTAATTATCAAATAAATTATTAAATTTATGGAATTTATTAAATATTTGACGCGTCGCAAAAATCGCGACGCGTGAATAAATGATAAAAAATGAGTTTATAAAGCTTTAATTATTAAATAAACTATTAAAAAACATGAAATTTATTAAAATTATTAAAGTTTTTTATATCATAAAAATCTTGAAGTAGATTAATTGATTAAAAAAACAAGTTTGTAAAGGTTTATTTAAGGTTTAATTATCAAATAAATTATTAAATTTATGGAATTTATTAAATATTTGACGCGTCGCAAAAATCGCGACGCGTGAATAAATGATAAAAAATGAGTTTATAAAGCTTTAATTATAAAATAAACTATTAAAAAACATGAAATTTATTAAAATTATTAAAGTTTTTTATATCATAAAAATCTTGAAGTAGATTAATTGATTAAAAAAACAAGTTTGTAAAAGTTTATTTAAGATTTAATTATCAAATAAATTATTAAATTTATGGAATTTATTAAATATTTGACGCGTCGCAAAAATCGCGACGCGTGAATAAATGATAAAAAATGAGTTTATAAAGCTTTAATTATTAAATAAACTATTAAAAAACATGAAATTTATTAAAATTATTAAAGTTTTTTATATCATAAAAATCTTGAAGTAGATTAATTGATTAAAAAAACAAGTTTGTAAAGGTTTATTTAAGGTTTAATTATCAAATAAATTATTAAATTTATGGAATTTATTAAATATTTGACGCGTCGCAAAAATCGCGACGCGTGAATAAATGATAAAAAATGAGTTTATAAAGCTTTAATTATTAAATAAAGTATTAAAAAACATGAAATTTATTAAAATTATTAAAGTTTTTTATATCATAAAAATCTTGAAGTAGATTAATTGATTAAAAAAACAAGTTTGTAAAGGTTTATTTAAGGTTTAATTATCAAATAAATTATTAAATTTATGGAATTTATTAAATATTTGACGCGTCGCAAAAATCGCGACGCGTGAATAAATGATAAAAAATGAGTTTATAAAGCTTTAATTATTAAATAAAGTATTAAAAAACATGAAATTTATTAAAATTATTAAAGTTTTTTATATCATAAAAATCTTGAAGTAGATTAATTGATTAAAAAACAAGTTTGTAAAGGTTTATTTAAGGTTTAATTATCAAATAAATTATTAAATTTATGGAATTTATTAAATATTTGACGCGTCGCAAAAATCGCGACGCGTGAATAAATGATAAAAAATGAGTTTATAAAGCTTTAATTATTAAATAAACTATTAAAAAACATGAAATTTATTAAAATTATTAAAGTTTTTTATATCATAAAAATCTTGAAGTAGATTAATTGATTAAAAAAACAAGTTTGTAAAGGTTTATTTAAGGTTTAATTATCAAATAAATTATTAAATTTATGGAATTTATTAAATATTTGACGCGTCGCAAAAATCGCGACGCGTGAATAAATGATAAAAAATGAGTTTATAAAGCTTTAATTATTAAATAAACTATTAAAAAACATGAAATTTATTAAAATTATTAAAGTTTTTTATATCATAAAAATCTTGAAGTAGATTAATTGATTAAAAAAACAAGTTTGTAAAAGTTTATTTAAGATTTAATTATCAAATAAATTATTAAATTTATGGAATTTATTAAATATTTGACGCGTCGCAAAAATCGCGACGCGTGAATAAATGATAAAAAATGAGTTTATAAAGCTTTAATTATTAAATAAACTATTAAAAAACATGAAATTTATTAAAATTATTAAAGTTTTTTATATCATAAAAATCTTGAAGTAGATTAATTGATTAAAAAAACAAGTTTGTAAAGGTTTATTTAAGGTTTAATTATCAAATAAATTATTAAATTTATGGAATTTATTAAATATTTGACGCGTCGCAAAAATCGCGACGCGTGAATAAATGATAAAAAATGAGTTTATAAAGCTTTAATTATTAAATAAACTATTAAAAAACATGAAATTTATTAAAATTATTAAAGTTTTTTATATCATAAAAATCTTGAAGTAGATTAATTGATTAAAAAAACAAGTTTGTAAAGGTTTATTTAAGGTTTAATTATCAAATAAATTATTAAATTTATGGAATTTATTAAATATTTGACGCGTCGCAAAAATCGCGACGCGTGAATAAATGATAAAAAATGAGTTTATAAAGCTTTAATTATTAAATAAACTATTAAAAAACATGAAATTTATTAAAATTATTAAAGTTTTTTATATCATAAAAATCTTGAAGTAGATTAATTGATTAAAAAAACAAGTTTGTAAAGGTTTATTTAAGGTTTAATTATCAAATAAATTATTAAATTTATGGAATTTATTAAATATTTGACGCGTCGCAAAAATCGCGACGCGTGAATAAATGATAAAAAATGAGTTTATAAAGCTTTAATTATTAAATAAACTATTAAAAAACATGAAATTTATTAAAATTATTAAAGTTTTTTATATCATAAAAATCTTGAAGTAGATTAATTGATTAAAAAAACAAGTTTGTAAAGGTTTATTTAAGGTTTAATTATCAAATAAATTATTAAATTTATGGAATTTATTAAATATTTGACGCGTCGCAAAAATCGCGACGCGTGAATAAATGATAAAAAATGAGTTTATAAAGCTTTAATTATTAAATAAACTATTAAAAAACATGAAATTTATTAAAATTATTAAAGTTTTTTATATCATAAAAATCTTGAAGTAGATTAATTGATTAAAAAAACAAGTTTGTAAAGGTTTATTTAAGGTTTAATTATCAAATAAATTATTAAATTTATGGAATTTATTAAATATTTGACGCGTCGCAAAAATCGCGACGCGTGAATAAATGATAAAAAATGAGTTTATAAAGCTTTAATTATTAAATAAACTATTAAAAAACATGAAATTTATTAAAATTATTAAAGTTTTTTATATCATAAAAATCTTGAAGTAGATTAATTGATTAAAAAAACAAGTTTGTAAAGGTTTATTTAAGGTTTAATTATCAAATAAATTATTAAATTTATGGAATTTATTAAATATTTGACGCGTCGCAAAAATCGCGACGCGTGAATAAATGATAAAAAATGAGTTTATAAAGCTTTAATTATTAAATAAACTATTAAAAAACATGAAATTTATTAAAATTATTAAAGTTTTTTATATCATAAAAATCTTGAAGTAGATTAATTGATTAAAAAAACAAGTTTGTAAAGGTTTATTTAAGGTTTAATTATCAAATAAATTATTAAACTTATGGAATTTATTAAATATTTGACGCGTCGCAAAAATCGCGACGCGTGAATAAATGATAAAAAATGAGTTTATAAAGCTTTAATTATTAAATAAACTATTAAAAAACATGAAATTTATTAAAATTATTAAAGTTTTTTATATCATAAAAATCTTGAAGTAGATTAATTGATTAAAAAAACAAGTTTGTAAAGGTTTATTTAAGGTTTAATTATCAAATAAATTATTAAATTTATGGAATTTATTAAATATTTGACGCGTCGCAAAAATCGCGACGCGTGAATAAATGATAAAAAATGAGTTTATAAAGCTTTAATTATTAAATAAACTATTAAAAAACATGAAATTTATTAAAATTATTAAAGTTTTTTATATCATAAAAATCTTGAAGTAGATTAATTGATTAAAAAAACAAGTTTGTAAAGGTTTATTTAAGGTTTAATTATCAAATAAATTATTAAATTTATGGAATTTATTAAATATTTGACGCGTCGCAAAAATCGCGACGCGTGAATAAATGATAAAAAATGAGTTTATAAAGCTTTAATTATTAAATAAACTATTAAAAAACATGAAATTTATTAAAATTATTAAAGTTTTTTATATCATAAAAATCTTGAAGTAGATTAATTGATTAAAAAAACAAGTTTGTAAAGGTTTATTTAAGGTTTAATTATCAAATAAATTATTAAATTTATGGAATTTATTAAATATTTGACGCGTCGCAAAAATCGCGACGCGTGAATAAATGATAAAAAATGAGTTTATAAAGCTTTAATTATTAAATAAACTATTAAAAAACATGAAATTTATTAAAATTATTAAAGTTTTTTATATCATAAAAATCTTGAAGTAGATTAATTGATTAAAAAAACAAGTTTGTAAAGGTTTATTTAAGGTTTAATTATCAAATAAATTATTAAATTTATGGAATTTATTAAATATTTGACGCGTCGCAAAAATCGCGACGCGTGAATAAATGATAAAAAATGAGTTTATAAAGCTTTAATTATTAAATAAACTATTAAAAAACATGAAATTTATTAAAATTATTAAAGTTTTTTATATCATAAAAATCTTGAAGTAGATTAATTGATTAAAAAAACAAGTTTGTAAAGGTTTATTTAAGGTTTAATTATCAAATAAATTATTAAATTTATGGAATTTATTAAATATTTGACGCGTCGCAAAAATCGCGACGCGTGAATAAATGATAAAAAATGAGTTTATAAAGCTTTAATTATTAAATAAACTATTAAAAAACATGAAATTTATTAAAATTATTAAAGTTTTTTATATCATAAAAATCTTGAAGTAGATTAATTGATTAAAAAAACAAGTTTGTAAAGGTTTATTTAAGGTTTAATTATCAAATAAATTATTAAATTTATGGAATTTATTAAATATTTGACGCGTCGCAAAAATCGCGACGCGTGAATAAATGATAAAAAATGAGTTTATAAAGCTTTAATTATTAAATAAACTATTAAAAAACATGAAATTTATTAAAATTATTAAAGTTTTTTATATCATAAAAATCTTGAAGTAGATTAATTGATTAAAAAAACAAGTTTGTAAAGGTTTATTTAAGGTTTAATTATCAAATAAATTATTAAATTTATGGAATTTATTAAATATTTGACGCGTCGCAAAAATCGCGACGCGTGAATAAATGATAAAAAATGAGTTTATAAAGCTTTAATTATTAAATAAACTATTAAAAAACATGAAATTTATTAAAATTATTAAAGTTTTTTATATCATAAAAATCTTGAAGTAGATTAATTGATTAAAAAAACAAGTTTGTAAAGGTTTATTTAAGGTTTAATTATCAAATAAACTATTGAATTTATGGAATTTATTAAGAAGTAATCAAGTCACTAATATTGTGACTCGTTTAAATTATTAAAAATATAAGTTTATAAAAGTTTTAAAACTAAATAATATAGAGTTTGAAGAAATAAATTATAAAAATGATAAATGTAAATTATGTAGTTCTATTAAAAATGATACAAAACAACCTAATAAAAGAGAAAGAATTTAATAAATTGTAAAAAGTAATATACCTATAAATTGTAATAATTCAACTATAAATATTACATATTAATTATATTTTGATCATTTTCTTTAAAACTATCTTTAACATATTTTAAAACTATATGTAAAAATGGCATGATACAAAAATTAAATGTTAAGTGATAAACATAATATTGGTTGTACTTAAAAAGATAAACTAAATGTTTATTTGATATTTTTGTTTTATATAAATATAATTTTTGATCATTTTTACTATTTATTAATTCTTTTGGTATAATTATTATTTCCATTTATTAAAAATATTTTTTAAAAAATTCTTTAATTTTAGTTCTATATGGTTTTAAATTTATATCTTCTTTATTCTGATATATATTATAATTTTTATATCTAAATAAAAATATTTTACCATAAGTCATATTTGGATATAAATATATTATTTGGTTATCATTTATATTTAAAACTTCATTTGGTATAATTAATGCATGTGGTTGATCGCTCATTTAGTAATATTTTTATGTCCCCAAGGTAATGTATCTACTCTATTTTCACATACAAATCTTTTATTATCTTTATTACTTAAAGCTAATTTGTTAATTCTCACTGTGTATAATTCATGTTTAAAACTTCTAATACATGTCATCTCTCTATATTGTTCCACATCATCAAACAAACATTTCTTAAAATCATTCATATTAATTGACTTATTTACAACACTTTTCTTGATTCCTTTACATTTAACTGGATTTTTCTTATCAAACTCATAACTGTATAGCTTTGATCTTAATCCACAATATTCTTCTAAAATTTCACCATTTAATTCATCTTTAAATTTTCCAATTACTTTTTTATTCTTTTCATTAAAACATTCATGATCTTTCTTATAATCACTTGTATCGAAATCATTTATATTTTCTTTAATAATTTTATAAGGATCTTTCTTTAATTCCACAAAGTAACTATCAGTGTCCATATATAATAGTTTTATATTTGGATCAAATTTCTTCAACTTTTCATAATAAAATTCATACATCAATAGCTTTGATAATTCTAAAACTGAAAATCCTATATAAATTGGTTTATCAAATTTTACTTTTTCTTTAATCATGTGAGAAGCAATACAATCGGTATCAAATATCTTAAATGTTTTAAAGTTTGGTTTTTTAGCTAGTTTTAATGAATATTCTTCATTACCTAATTTTATATCACATCTATTTCTAACATTTTCCATTGTTTTGCCAAATACGGAATTATTCATTAATTTGAAGAAGTCTTTTTCAAAATCTGATTTTGATTGAGCTCTTAATTTTGTATTTAATTGAATATATTTTTTCATATAATTGTCTTGATCAAATGCAATCACTCTATTGACTCTTTTTAATTTTAATCCTTTTTTTAAGTAATATTTTAAATTTCTTGAATGAACCACATAGTCTTTTTTATTAAATAATGTAGTACAAAGCTTATTATTATAATGTTCAGGAGCTAATGGTAAATCCTTGTGATTATCATGTAATTCCTTTGGATATTCTAAATCAACATCTAAAATATAACCATAATCAGCATTTTCATCTAATTCTAATATAGTTTCTTTCCATTTATCTCTTGTATATACATGGGGATTCATCCATTTAATATCTTTATATGGTAGTTTTTGACTTAAGGCCCATCCATATAAATTGTTCGCATCTAAATATAACATATAATTTTCAGGTTTATTAGGATCATAATTTTTGGTATATTTGTTATTTGCTTTACAATACCTTGTAACACATTGAGAAATGCCACCTCTTATACCTTTTTCAATCATCAAATACATATCATAATCGCTTATCAATTCTAATTCTAGTTTTGTTAATTTTAACATAGAGTCCCATGCTAATGATGGTGATGTTAAATAATGTGCAGGATCTAATTTATAGTTCTTTAAACAAACTGACCTAAAATTTTCAAATATATCAGCTAATAGCATCACATCTTGAATATTGTATAAATCAGAATAATTTCCTAATGTTTTAACTTTTAATTTGTTCCAAACTTTTAGATAATGTTTATAGTCTTCATCACTTATATTTTCATCAGTTAAAGAACTATAAAACTGTGCTTTATCTAATATTTTATCATAATTTAATTTTTCAATATCATCTATAAACTCATAAGGAAATATACCTTTAGAAGATAATATTTCAAATGTTTCATCATCTTTTTCAATTATATCAATGTTCTTTATAAATTTAGTCAAGTGTTTAAATTCTTTCAGATTTTTAGCTAACTTGTCAATTGATGAGGCCATAAATCTAAACGTATCTACAAATGAGAATTTTACAAATTTTCTAGGTTTATCATCTTCAAATTCATAACCATATCCTGAATTAACTGAATAATTTATATATTTTTCATCAGTATTTGCTATTAAATCAATTTTACCATATTTTTTAGCTAATTCTTTGATAAACAAATGTGTATCATAGTTTGAACTATTATGACAAAACACAGGTATATTTTGTGGAAATTTTAGATTTAAATTACAACTTGAATGTGCTGCACCTCTAAATTTTCCTGTTAAATGACAGTGATCTCTTACTTTTCGTCTTGTGTCATTATCAAAACCACTAGTTTCACAAATATGACAAACACTTACTTTATGATATTCAATTTCTTCATTTTTAGTTAAACTCATAGGCTTTTTGTTTTTTGAATTATATTTTTTAGCTATATACTTTGAAATCTCATCTAAGTATTCAAATAATTTATTTGGTACATTTTTCAACTCTTCATCTGTTTTTGCTCTATAACAAATTGGTTTATATATTTTATTAGTCACTCTAGAAACTAAATAAATTGTGAATCCATAAGGTATATGTTTCTGAATTTTATTTGTATATGAGTTATTTGGATTATTTTCACAAGTATTAATCTTTTTCAGAATGCTTTCAAAATCCATATAAACTACATAAGGATGTTCAAGTTTTTTATAATAATTTTCAAATTTAACAGTTTCACCAGGAAATGGCATAATTGGTCGACAAGGTTCAAGAGATTTACAAATTATTAAATGTTCACTTAAATCTTTGTTTTTGTAAAAATGTGTTAAACATCTTCTACAAATGAATTTCTTATGTCTATTACTTTTTGTTAATTGAGTAGAAACAAATTTACTTAAATCTGTTATCAAAACATAATGTGAATTATTATCATTTTTTATATACAATAGATCAATATCTAATCTCGCATTGTAATTTTCAGATATTTGTAATGGAACAATCTTTTTATCGTCATCAAATCTGTATACATTAATTGACATGGATAGATAATTATATTTAGAATCAAATGATCTTTTTTCAAATAATTTTATATCTTTTAAACTCATTGGATAATCAAATTCTTTAAAAATTTCATCATTCATGTAATTTTTATATTGTTTTACTCTATGTGGATGATCAAACTTTTTATCTTCATATTTATCAATAGCACATCTAATTGCATAAATAAAACAATATTCATCTTTATTTTTGAAATTTATACAACACTTTTTATTTTTTATTTCAATTGGTAATTCAACATATGAACCACCATTTAATGAATTATGTTTACTTAGTTTTAAATTTAAATCTAAACATCTTTTTAATGACCAACCAGATCCTTTTGATGGTTGATTTAAATTTTCTCTTAATATTAATTTTTTGAATTGATCATCAATAAATTCATCAGTGTTTAATATATCTGAACTTCTTAAAGGATAATACATTTGGGTTTTTTGACTATCACCATTCACTAATTGTCTTTCATATTCACAAGATAATGATAACTGACCTCTTTTATTTTTAAATTCTTGTTTTTCAATCAATTTTTTAATTTCATTTCTTTGTGATTCTAAATATTCAGATATATCTAAATCATCATTTGAATTTGTTAAATAATACTCTTGAAAATAACCTTTTAATGATGACACTTCCTGAATATTTATTACATTTTCCTTTAGAATTGGTTTATTTTTTAAATGATCAGTTAATAATCCAATCAATTCTTTTCTAGTTTTATCTTTTATTTTAATACCATTTTTAATTGATAGATTTTGAATAAATTGTAATGATCTATATTTTAGATTATTAGGATTTTGTTTGATATTATTTAATCTTTTAATTAGTTCATCTCTATTTAAATTGTCGACATTTCTAACAGATAATTTGTTAGCAATTTCTTTTAATTTTTCACTGTTAAATAGTGAATAATTTGTTGGATCATATGACTTCTTTAATTCTTTTAATTGATCTAAATTTTCGTTTTGATAATCAACTATTTTATTTTGTTTACACCAAAGTTTTAAGTTATTAACTTCAGTTTCATATTTAGTTTTATTTTCAAAATGTTTCTTTGAATTATAATGTCTATTATAATTTTTAGATAATATATTCTTATTACAATAAGGGCATAATATATTTTTATTTGTACGCTCCATTTATTAGGAGAAAAATTTGCACGATTTATTAAAAATAATTTTATTTGAAAATAATTATTGTTGTAAAATATAGATATTAAGATAAATATTTATGTGTTAGTTCAAAAATTATAAAGTATTTTAAATAAAAGTTAAACTTTTTTAAACCAGTAATTTTTTTAAAATAATACTTTCAAAACTTAATATCATTTTTATGAATTTTCTAATTTATTTATGTTTTTATTATGAATTTTAGTTTGTAAATGTTTTTGAAGATAACTAAGCCATTTTAAATCTCTACCACATTCACAATGGGTTGTGACTCTCATCATTTTTCTAACACATTCAATACAAATTGCAAATTTTTTATCTTTACTATAATAATGTTTATGAAAATTTTCCATATCTTTTGTTTCCTTACAATTCAAACATACTTTTTCACTTTTTTCTTCCACTGTAATATTATCATATAACTTTTTTCTATAAATTAAATCACATTCTTTACAATATGAAAGTAATCCATCTTTATATTTTTTATTTTTATAAAAATTATTAATATTTTTTAATTGTTTACACTTTGAACATTCCTTCTCCATTTATATAGTATAAAATTTTACAAATTAGTTTTCTTCAATTCGTAATCATAAAAACTACCAAGTATATCTTCATCATTCAAGTCTTTAATACTATATGTAACAGGATTTGTATTATTAATTCTGGAAACAACAAATATTTCTCTTGACCAATTGTTTTTATATTTATTTGAAAAAGTTGATTGTTTGTTTCCTATTCTAACTCTATCATTTATTTTAAATTTAGATTTTGTAATTATTTTTGGTGGAATATATTTAAAAACTGTATTTAATAAATCATTTTCATTTTCTTTATTTACCTCAATTGGTTTCATTTTAATTGTTGAATGATATGAATTATTATATTCTTTAACTATTTCTTTA
Organism: Macrosteles quadrilineatus; assembly: GCF_028750875.1. Taxonomy (NCBI): domain Eukaryota; kingdom Metazoa; phylum Arthropoda; class Insecta; order Hemiptera; family Cicadellidae; genus Macrosteles; species Macrosteles quadrilineatus. The sequence goes on along the minus strand of NW_026542602.1, from coordinate 74,631,157 downwards.
AGAATATCAATCCATCTAAAATTTTTATTAATTTCAAATAAAACTTTCATTTTTTCATTTTGAGTCCTATTATATCTTTCAATAATACTTGATTTTTCTTCATTTTCTGTATGATACATTTTAATATTATATTTCTTTAAAATTCCATTAAATTCTTTATTTACAAATTCTAATCCTTTGTCTGTATGTAATAAGTTTGGTGGTTTATGGCCAATTTTTATTGAATCTTTAATTATTTGTTCAAATGCTATAGATACATGTTTTCCATCTTTTTTCTTCAATGGTTTTGACCAAACATATTTAGAAAATGTATCAATAACATTCAACATGTATTTATAACCATCATTTTCTTTTTCATAATTTTTCATAATGATTAAATCAGCTGCCCATAAATCATCAATACCTAATGTAACTATTTTTCTTTTTCGAAATTTTTTTCTTATTAGAGCATGAATTTCTTTAGCTTCAATTATTTGATCTTTTTTATTTAATTCTTTTTTTATTATTGGTTTAATTTCCTTTTTAATTATTTTACTTTTATTTGTTTTACAAATTGAACATTTAGTAGCAATTCTAAACAAACCATTCTTCATTTCAACAATTTCTGGATTAATATTTTTAGTTTTCTTCTTACATTTATGACACTGAATAAGTTCTTCCATTTAGATATAAACATTTTATATATAAATGGATATATGTTATAGATGTTGTAATTTTAATAACTTTACAATTATTAAAAATTATATAGGATGTAATATATGTAAAAACATTATTTTTGAAAAAAAGATTAATAAACGAAAAAATAAAAACAAACATCTTATAAATATTTTAAGAGAATTTAATCATTTTCAACCGTATCGCACACAACAATTAATCAATGAAATCTATACATTATGTATTTTAGACAATAGTTTTGAAATAACACCTAAAAATATAAAATTATTCTTAAAACAAAGAAATTATACAAACTGGATATTTTACTATCAATTCTTAAACAAAATATTCAATATTGATTTTGAATTAAATTTTGAAGATAAAAGAAATATTACAGTAATTTTTAATGCATATTTCAGTTTTACAAAAAGAAATATATCATTTAAAAAACTATTACCAATGATTTTTAAACTTTTAGAATTGAATTTTTATATAAAACCAGAATTTGATGATATGTTTTTAAAATTCTTAAAACATCTATCAACTTTAAATGATCCATGCATGATAAATTAACATAATGGTTTTTCTGATAACATAAGTGATACATCAGATATTATTTAAAAAAAAATAGAATTTTAAATATCACACAACAGTTCTAACAAACTGCTGTGTGATATTTAAAATTCTTTTCATATATTTCAATTATTAACTGTTTAAAATTTCTATAATTATTTTTTGTAATAAATGGATCTATTAGAAGAGATTAATAATATTGGAGAATGTAAATTCAAAGAATATAAACCAATAAAAAGTTTAGAATTGAATACAAAATATAAAATAGAAAAATTTGAAAAAGTTAAAGATAAATATGGACCAACAGTTATTGTTGAATTAGAAAAATGTAAAGTTCATTTGCCTCATAGATTTATTAATATATTTGATGAAAAAACAATTAAAGAATTAAATAAAAAAGATTTAAACTTAATTATTACTGAAATTAAAACATTCAAAGATAAAGAAACTGTTTTAGTTAAATTTGTATAAAAACTACTCATTAAATTTTAAAAATTTACTTGTTTTTAAAAACATTTCAGTTTGTAGTCAATTTTATGGAAAATATAGACATATTCATGAAAATTTCATCAAAATTATATACTTTTTCTAGAAAAATATGAATATGTTAGAAATTGACCTAAAAGGGTAAAAAATGTAGCATATTGTATAAAAAAAATAGGAAAATTCATTTAATTTTTGAGTGGCTCCTTTTTTGGCCCAGAAGTGACATGAATATATCTACTTATATATCTATATATATACACGTCCGTGAACGCGATAACTTGAGTAATTTTTGTCCGATTTTGATGAAATTTGGTTTAAAGGTGTAAAGCGGGATAAACTTGAATGAGTTTGCGAACCAGCACGATCGGACCATGGGAACGGGGCTTTACGGGGGGTTTTATGGGGTAAAAATTTGTTTTTCTCACTTTTGACCCTCAAAACACAAAATTTCCCGATTTCTCTTTAGACCTTTTTAAAGAGCTTAAAAAAACAAATAATTAATAATAAGTATTTTTGTTCAATTATTAGTAACGGAGAAAATTTTAAAAATTTTAAATTTAAAATTCCCATGTTATTCTTATGGAGAATATTGTCAAATGTTGTAGTTTGCTTGTTTATGGATATATTTTGATCAAACTTGGCAAATTTATTTATTTTGTACTAAGCTATCAATATTTTACTCAAAAACACACTTTATTAGTTTCCTTGTAGCAGCAAACCTAGGTACTCGTTAAACCTAATGTTATTAAAATATATTTAACTGAAAATCAATTCAGACAAATGGAAATTCGCTTATTCGGCAGGTTTGCTGCGGCGGGAGTATTTTGTATTAGAACAATAGTTATATCATCATCCAAATAGAATAAATCAAAGTAAAACGAAAATGAAGAATAAAACTGTTCCAAAGTACACAATAAGTTTCTAAAATAAAATTATTTACATTATCATATTTTAAACCTATAACATTGCATAACACATATACAGGGGTGTTATTTATACGTGCAAATGCGGTGAAATAAAATTGTGATTCAGTCATGATATAATTGTGTTTTTATGTGAGGAAAATATTTTTGTTATAAATGAAAAGGCAAGAAAGGTGTTGTTACATAAAAGCTTGTAACTTAAATTCTTTCGCTGATGAAGCTGTACGGTTTCGTTGATTATTTGAAGATTGTAATATGTGGATGTTCAATATAGATTTTTATTGCCAACTTTATTTCTTGGTCATAATGTCCATAACTGTAAGAAAAGCTATACTTTCCCTCTATTTTCACTGCCAAGGATTGCGATTTCAGTCTTGTAACAAATTGCACTCCAGAGGTTTTAACCATCAGCATGATTCAAGCCAATCTAACTTTATCCATTACTTTCAATGTCTTATTATTACATTTTGTTTTGTTTTCTAGCTTCAGAATTGACATATACTCTCAATATACGAGTTTAAACATGAAAAACTGTTCAGTACGTCTTACTTGGATTAAAACCCTTTTGTGTGAGAAAGCTGTACTAAACTATAAACATGTTAGAATTATTATGTATATAAGTGTTATTAAAATGCTTATTGATTTGGTATCAGAATCATTTATACCTTATAAGTGTATCATTTTAAGAAATATATACAGGGTGTCCCGTTACTCTCTGGACAAATGTGTAAAGCGTTATTGCTTAGGTCAAGACAAACACATTTCACCATAGGAACATGGGTCTGTATTCACGTGTTTTTTTACAAAAAATGTTTAACTCCTAAACGGTTTCGATGCAGTAATGAGATTTTTCAAAAATGTTTATATCAGACCTATAATTGTTTGAAATTATGCTAAAAAAACGTTAAATATTTCAAAATGGCAGCCATTTAAAATATTTGATGCCAAATTTCACGAAAACAGTTTGCTTTTTTAAGGCCATAAGAGCAATTTCTGTCTTTTATAAACTCAAGTAAAACAAGAAGTATTTTATACTAACTTAACTTATACTAACTTTTAACTTAATACTTTTAATGTTACGAACACACTTTCAAATTTAATTAATTAAATATCAAGAATAACATGAACTAAAATCATTGAAACTAAAAAAGGTTGATTAGCTGTTCTATGTAAGTATTTAATCTCGTGGTATCAATTGTCATTTTGATGACCCATAGTAACCAAAACAACGTAGTCAATAAAATGTTGAGGAGGAAGATTCTTTCCACCCGTGAGTGGAGAATGTTACATACAACAGTAAAAAGTAACTTGGTCCCATGAGTCGGTGTTTCTCGGTTACTCTCCACCTTTCTTGTTCCTTCCCAAATATTCTTTCTCGGGTAATGGTAAGTACGAAAATCTAAAATTTTTAAATATTAAGTCTGTATTACGTGTAATACCAACACTTAAATTAAATAAATAGTATATTTTGTCTTGCATCTGACTTATATTTTCATATTTTAAAAACAACTTCTTGGTCAGCATTGTACGTGTTATTAAATTTACGGAATAAAAGATAGGTCTAATAACACTTAAAACATATATTTACGCTTATAAATCAAATTAGTCGGTAACATATTTATTAGAGATAGATTAAATAAGTTAGGTTTTAACAGAGATAATTTATTTTGTTGTTTTATTATATTAGACTATAGTAAAAATTTTGTTTGTTTATATCAATTTTGCTTTGGTTATACAAGGTTAAACAAAAGTCATTACAAATTTAATGATTTATTTAAATCCCTGTTCCACTAGTAAAATTATGCTTAAGCTATTTTAGTAAAGTCTACTATGACCAAATTACGTAACGCAAGGGTAGGGGGGGGGGGTTCAAAAGGACCAAAAAGTGCGTCATGAAATATGTGGAAAATAAAGTCAGTTTTGGTCAATCATTTGTGTGTATTTCCAGGAGAATGCAGACATTGCTTAGCCACAGAAACTTTCAGAAACAGTTAAACTTGTTGTGAAAGTGTAACAACCCACCAGAGTAGAGTTGAGTGTAAACCACAACCTGACTTTACAGCTCTAAATTGTTATATCGTATTGGAGTTTAAATCAGTTGTCGTGTGGGTTGTAGGGTCAAAACGTATGTTTAGTTATTTCTCCGCACGAAAATAACTGTGAATTTTGAAATATATTATTATTTTAAATTATAAATATTTTGTAAAATACGAGTACTTTGTATATTTGTCCCAATTGTTCCTTTATAGCTGTAGAAAAATACAGAATTGCTGTTTTTTGTCAACAAACAGACATATTGCATTCTAGATTGGCCTTGAAGAAATAGTAACATTCTTTGCTGTTTTTTAGGGCTTGATATCCCCCCTTATAGGGCCCTATATATTTAAGGGGTTTTATATGTTTCTATAAATCAATTTTACAGCAACTTTGACAGATTTAACTCACAAAAAATAAAAAAAAAAACACCAGTAAATTTGTATACATTGTCACTTTGAAACTACACTAATGACATTTTACCTGTTTTCAATGTTATTGCAATGACAAGTACAAAATATTAAAATTATCTGTTATGTTTATAAAACGCTCTGATTTATTTTCCCGTTTTATTTTTTTACAAGAGCAAGTGTGACCCAATAAATGCAGAGTAACTTATGGCATGTGTTCTCATGGGACAAATACGTTCATAGCGATGTTTCGACTGTGACACTTCACTGGATTTGATTTACTACAAAATATGGCAAAAGTCCGGACAAAATATGGCAAAATGTGATTTGTATTGTAGTTTTTCTTGTGTCTGTAATTCCATCATAGACGAATTTTGAATGTTCATATTTGAGTTTCTTGAATTTCGCGATGTGCAATCTTATTCGATAGGATAAAAACAACATGTCTTTGTTGGATATAAAAAATTAGAACATTATTTAGTAAATTGTTGGGTGTGATGTACAAATATTTAAACCTATGTCTAAAACTGTCGAAATTTACCTATAAAAAGAATTACAGTATTGTTTAATATAAGTTATGTCTGACAGATTGTATCGTATTGTATGTCATTGTGTATTTTATTGATGACATTTTTTTTTTATATTTGACGATTCAAATGTGTAATTGCAACAAATTGTACTTATTCGGAAATTTAAACTACTATAGCTATGTCAAATCATGAATGTATTTAGTATATTTTAAGCTACCTTCTTATAATTCTAGTAATTAGAATTTAATAAACTAATAATAGTCACTTGCTTTTTAAATGAGACTGGTCTATACAGTTTTATGAACTATTAAGGTTTCAGAAAGAATTTAAAATGATGTAATATTCAATGGTTAAGGCAATGCTTAGTACTCAACTGAGTAAAATTTCTTTTTGGCATTCAATAAAGTTTTAGATGAGATTGGATGCAAAAACGCTGACAATGTTTATATTAGACTTTCCTTCAAATTGAAAGTCTGTTGCGGTCGAGGGAAAAATAATAAAAACCGATTGAAATTGTTTCTTTTTAAGTCTCCTACTCTTGTTACTAAACTTTTCAATCAGTGATGATTAAAGGTCTTTATTAAAACCCGAGTGTTTTAGATAATAAACACTTTATACAGTAATTATATATGAATTAGTCTACCTGTGTTCTGCATGAGTGGGTTTCAACGCACTACTAAAACAAACGTTATCAGCAATATGACACATGATTTCCCCCATTAGCTTGTCAACAACCGTTATCATGGGAAAGCTGTGCAATTAACTATTTCATGGGGAAAATAATTTAAGCTGCAACAACTTTTGAACCGTAAACTTACGTTTTTTTGTGGAGTTTTAAGAAAATATCACATTTGAAAATATATCTAAAAAAACCTTTTGACAGAGACTATGGATTAGTACCCAAATACCAAATTACATCAACATCAGACCATAGGTGTAGTTAGTAGCTACAGAGTCGGGCATGGTTTAAACGTCTTGTCCGTTTCTCTAGTATTTCAAAATGATGAAACTTAATGTACATATTATGTTCAAATGGGGAGCGAACTGTGCTATAAGTTAGAGCGCGGGACTTTGTACTCTGAGGTCCCGGGTTCGAAGGCCACCAAATCAACAGTGGGTTTTATCTTAGTGATATTGCAGCAACCCAGAAAGTCTAGCCTGATGCAATGTGATAACCAATCCCGGGTGCCTTGCGTCCTAGGACAAAAAATTGTTCAAATAGAAATTTGTAAAAAAATCTATTCAACGCACCTAAATCGTTTCATCAGTTACTGACCACATACGTTGTAGCATTTTATTATTGTATTAATCCCCCTCATTTCCCCCGTAATAACACGTTCACTATTCGTACATCGAACGTGGACACCACAGTGCGTATCATAAAAATATTGATTTAAGGATTGTTATAATATAGCTTCTATTGAATGGCCAATTTCCATCTAGTAAATTGCTGTAACATTTAACCCGTCGTTGTCAGTTTTTTTATGGTGTACTATATCATAGATAAAACATGGAGTATGTTTTACCTAAGACTATAGCCACATGACTTCTGATGAGATGTTGTGTTTCCTATCAAGCACTTAACCCACCAAAAATCACATCTAACACTTTGAAAGAAAATTGATCCAAATCGAGCTAACCGTTAACAAAATGTATGTATGAGGGAGTATATGAGTCTCTATATTAGGTCTAGTAAAACACGCATTGGCCAATCTTTATCTGATATTGGTTTGCACAACGAGACACGTATTATTGGCTTCCTTATAATAATAATAATAATAACTGATGTCAGTGATTCTTTCATTAATCAAATTTTGCACTAATTTTGAGGAAATATCATAAAAAATAAGTCTTCAAACACTATTTGACATATTTAAAAATCAAACTCTAAGTAAATATGTACAGCCCGGTAATTGAATGAAAGATGTTACAATGCTTTGGACCAGTACACCAGTCATAATCAGGCCTAATTGGAGACTAGTCAAGAAATGATTTACTCTTTTTGAAAACGGGAAGAATAAACTTAAATAGTTAGTTTAAACATTATGGATATGGCAAGTGCTTTATTTAAGCTATGCAATGTTATAGATACGTGTAAAATGCTATAATAGAATACAGTAGTGACAGAGGAAGAGCGCAGTATTACATCAGATGCTGAAGACTCCACGGACTGAGCGAGTTTGCTCACTTCCTGGTTGTTTGGGAACTCTGATGATTATATACTCAACAGATTAACTGCAAACATCCTTAGAGGTGATTAAAATAGCCTGAGGTTTGACTATAATTAATTATTTAGTAAGATTACAACCCATCAACAAACTAAATACAGGAAATAGAGTCTTAATATTAACTTTAAAAAGTATTATTAGATTTATGTGTCTATGAAAACTGTAAGTAACTCCGCATTAACCATAATTGTCTAAATATTAAATAATGCTCACACATAAAATAAACAAGTATTATTCTAAAACCACATAAGTACACAGTTAAAATAACTAAAAAGTCAAAGGTTATAGAATATACTTGATAAATGTCATTAATGAAAAATTCTGATGATTATATATAAAACTGTAAAGCTGCTATATCAATAATTGGGTTTTGCAACAATTAGTAAAAAAATCCAAATATTATCTTATCAAAAATGTTTGTAAAAGCAACGATATTTTATGCTTTAAAAGTACGAAAGGGACCAGGAAGACAGATGCATGATACTAAGCCCATTCTCCATCAATGTCACCCTTTTGTAGCCCCTTAAGAGAGCTAAATCTTTTGACAAGGTACTCTACGAAATAATATTTCCTACGGTTTATTACATTAAACAAAAGTTTTCGTGTAGCATGTGTTATACAGATACATGTGTTATGAATACATGGATAAATGAGTTTATTTACATTAGGTACAATCTTATTACATACATTGACAGTATTTAGAAATTGACTAGTGCGGCCAGTTAGAAAAAATAAATAAAATAAATTATAACAGATTTTGAGTCTAGCATCATGTATTAAAAACTCTCATGCCGCCATTTGGGTATCTGCTAATTACATATATTAAAATAATAAATAAATAAGAATATAAGTGTTGCAACGCTGAATTAGGCCCAATTAAAAAAGGCTGCTGGGTTTGGAATCGTTCTTGCACAGTTATCTCCAGTGAATTGTCCATCAGTAAAAACAACAGAACTGATACCTGATAGCTTAAGCAAATACATTTACATCTATCCAACGCAGCCACGCCTCCTTGTGAAATAACCTTGTACTGGTATTTCATAATCCATAACTTAATATGATATACAAGAATTTTCTGTGTGAAGCTTTCAATAAATAAATCAGGTATTATAAATGCAAAACAACATCGGGGTTTTAATTGTCTATTGATTAAATACACAATTAACTCCGGGGTAAAGGGCTTAACTTTCGTTTTCGGATCTTAAACCATAATAGTGTATTTGTAAATATTTAAGAGTATCTTAGAATAACGTTATTATTGATTACATACCATGATCTTTATTAATAGTTTTATCTTTAGCCAAATAATTAATAAATACTCGTCCAGAAATAAATATTATTCGGTGAAATAATGTGTTAATGATCTAACTACGATTTAAAATTAAATCAATTTAACATCTATACAAGCTTGACCTTTGTTCTGTATTTGCATTTCAAATTGGAACATCCTCGTAACAAACATGAATATGTAAAAACTGTACAGATGTTTCCATGTTCATGTGTTAACATTCCCTGCGTATTGTAGAGAAAATATTCTCGAAACTTAACCAGATATTTGCAATAAAAGAGTATAGAAATTTATTTCGTTAGGTTCTAGCTCAAACTATTGAATATTTATTAATACTCATAAAATATTGTTACCATATCATTTTGTTTAATTCTGAGCAGATACAAACAAAATCAGGAATTTTGTTATGCTTAAATGTATAAAATAGAAGTTGTATTAGTAAAGAGTATACCGTTATAGTAATTATTATAGGACAGCGTTTTCCTTTAGCAGGTTTTAGTCGAAGATCCACAAAACGCTGCGTAGTAAACTTTTTCAATATCTTTGGTTTGTTATTGGCAAAACTTTGTTTTGAATCCAAACTGCAAGCTTTGGTTTGCTGCGAATTCAGTAGCCAAACTTTTAATAAGTACCTTGCGATGGTTTGCATTGAAAACTGTTCAAAATTCCGACAAAACTAACTCGTCATTGAATAATAATACAGATAATAATGCAGCTAATCTGTAGATCTGAAAATTGTCCATTCACCTGATTGGATTATTAGAGAAATATTTCTCTAAAAGTATCAAGTTTATCCTATTTTTTAATGTAATTAGGTTTGTTGAGTACTTAGTTCTGTTGCCTTGGAAAAAGTTAAATATGTTTTAAATATATATACCTTATTATAATTATAAACAAGCAAAAATTTAGCTAATAATGCTTTACGCAATCACCTTGGACTATTTCACCCTAAGAGTGTTTGCAGTTAATCTGTAGAGTATATAACCATCATAGTTGATAACAAAAAAAACAGGAAATGAGCAAACTCGCTCAGTCCCTGGTGACATCAGCATCTGATGTAACACTGAGCTCTTCCTCTGTACCTAGTGCAACTTTGCCATAACTTTAGTTTTAATGCAATGAAACGGCGAAAAGGAATCCGGGTTAAAAAATATCCCTAAGGTAAGCTGTTCTAAAATGTTTTTAGCAGGCCTCTGAGGAATATGAAACTGTCTTTACAACTTTGCATGCCTTTACCTCGATAGCTTATAGCTGATAATGGTAAAAATGGTTTCGCTACAGGTATATTAGTTAGTCAGCATTTTTTGGGTGAAAATAAAGCCTAAGAATATTATTGTAAAATACGATCTAAACAATTAATGCATATTAGATCTAAATTAATCAAATAAAACAAATGCTATGTATTTGAATAACAGGAACGTCTTTAAAATTACCTACCACTGACATTTTTGGATGATTTTTTGTCACAAAGAAATTCTTAACCAAAAGATAATTTAATTAAATATCTCAAAACAAGGTAGATGCGGCAAGCTAGATGCCTGAGGCATTTACAGAATCATGGTTGTAAAGCAATTCTTCAGGAATCTTAAGCCACATTTACACTGAAGTTTGGAACACAAATTTTGGAACTTTTTGTTGCTAACACTTGTTTTAATTCGTTTTTAACAACAGAAACGTGGGAAAAGTTAACCAATTATTTAAAAAAAAAATCTAAAAAAAGGGCACTATCTGAATATCTGAAAGTGTGAATCTTATTCTCTGAATTTTCATTGATTTTGTTTTAAACAATTGGTTCACCTTTCCCGCGTTCCTAATAACATGAGGTCAGTACTTTTGAGATGACTACAGAAAGTGTTGGCGCGGTGCAACCCGGTACCCTTGTAGCGGGAAATTATTGTAAACAGTGCAGAAGTACTGAAACACGTGCTCAAAACACATGTTTGGGACACCATTTGACCTGTACCTACTTCTGGCGAGAAACGAAATTTCAGACTTTAACACGTAAAAACTGTTCCGAACATCAAAATGTTTCTTTAAAACGGTAGTGTTTCTCGGTTTCTTAGGAAGATTTTTTGTAAACAGGTGTAAACCGGAACACAACAACTCCGGTGTAAACACAGATTTACACAGGATAGCTTTTCTACGATAACCTCAATGTCTTGAGCAAACAAGACGGTAGTTTTAACTGGTTATGTTTATGGATATACCATTAAGTTCCATCTTCATTCAAGAAATCTAAATTAGTAACACATTTATTGTTAGAGTGTTAAGTTAGTTTGTTTATTACCTTGAAAGTAAAAACTTAATTTTATTTTGACTAAGTTCATACCAAAGCAATCAGTTGGAGTAAATTAAGCGACGTTTGAAATTGTACATAATAACACAAACCCTAAGTACGAAATATGAGACTTGAGAGGAAACAATTTCGGTCGGTTCTCATTACTTTCCCCTCGACCGCGGCAGACTTTCAATTTGTAGGAGAATCTGCCGTAAACATTGTCAGCGTTTTTGCATTCAATTCTATCAAAATTCTTATAAAATTGAAGTATTAATTCCGTTACAATAAAATTATCTTTTTTCAGGTTTTCCTCAAATAACGGGTTTCTTGTTGAAATCAATTATATGTAATTCAACACTTAAAGCTGAAATCTAAGTGTACAGATTACGAATTTAAACTTATACAAAGTGTATTGATTCTACTACTAAACAAATGGTATCAGCAATCTGACACATACATTATCCGGCTTTTTCAATAAATCCAATTTTCTCTTATTTTATAGGTTTTTAAAATTGAAAATGTCATAAGTTTCAACAACTTTTGAACCGTATTTTTACAGGAATAGGAGATCCATTATTTTGCTCAGAACCTTGAGGGCTACAACATTCAAAATTATTATTAAAATAGCTCAGGCCTTATTTGAAAAAATTATATTTTCCATTATTTTATAGGTTTTTATGGACAAATCACCATTAAATATCCAAATTTCTATAAAATTTAAGAAGTTAAGAGATACTATGGATTAGTACCTAATTTTCTATTTACTATTGTATGCTGATGTTGTATCAATAGTAAAAGGTAATTTTTTCATATCTATTTAATGTATTAAAATAATGCACCATGCCCATTTTTTTTAACCACAACATAATTAAAAATCGTTTGAACAAAATGCCATCATGAGGTTGACTGTAGTTATATGTATCAGAAAAAATAATATCATTCTCTTAACAAGGGATAATAAGCACCTTAAAATGTATTACACCTCGCAAATCATTGCTTTTTATCACAGTGTATTGGTAAATCACATTTAGTGAAGAGTTGCTGTAGAATGTTGACCTGATGTATTTGTCCCTGGGGAACACTTGTTATAAGTTACTCTACATTTTCTGAAACACTTGTTTTGTGGTGAATGGAAACGTTTCTGACAGCTCAGAGCTATACTTAACTTCCGAACATATGAAATACCACTTCATATGCCACAATGTCAATTAAAAGTTATGTCGTAGTTCTCCGATTTCAAACTTTTGAAGGTATACAATGTTACAGTTTTTATCTATATTATACTTACATAAATCATTATAACTGAGTTTTATGCTTAGACCTACATATTGAACATTTACGGATTCTAACGTACAAAAACAATATGACTCCTTCTTGTTAAAATTAATACGATATGCAACTATAATAAATAGGTTTATTTTCTATAAGCTGAGCACAAGTTAAACGTGGAATATTCTTTTTATTACGACGTTAGATAAAGTTTCTGATGGACGGTGAGTTAGCGGAATAAACAGAGTTACTCCTAAATGTAAGCAAAAAAATAGACAGAAAGAGACTCCTAAATGTAAGCAGAGAAATAAACAGAAAGAGACTCCTAAATGTAAGCAAAGAAATAAACAGAAAGAGACTCCTAGATGTAAGCAGAAAAAAAGTACAGCCCAGGACCAGACGGAAAAGAGTAGGCCTATTGACATTTCGTGGGGATTTCAGGTTTAATCAATTGTAGTCTCATTACTATCTCAAGCCATCCAAACATTTGACATAGACGAAGATTTTGATGGAAAACATCGTGAAGAGACCCAAAGAAGATCGCTTCGTGGAGAAGACACGATCCCTGAAGTAAAAAGATAGAAGTAAAAAGGAGAATAAAGGCCTTTATCCAGTTAGCACTGGAAGAAATAGAGAAGACCAAAAATGAACAGAAAGACACAGAATGTATAGACAGGTCACCCAGACAGTCTTGCCATGGATAACATTGGAAGTTCAGATGACCAGACTTAATATATGAGGATGTTGCTGACAAGAAACTTGATGGAATCACATTTAGTTACCTATTTCTAGTTCATTTAGTACACGTGTTGTAATATTTAGTGGAGGACGTAGGAAGAGACACCGATATGTTAGCAGAGGGGGAGGACAACCCATGGATAAGGATGTATGGACGAATGGAGATACGTACACGTAGGGAGTTTGGGTTTGTGGAACTGTATCCAGGGAACAAAGTGGTTGTCGCTTGATATGAAAACTTAATATTACCTTTATCACATTTATCAGCCATTCCAAACAATATTAGCTTAACAAGACTTGAGGACAATTTGGGGGTTCTTCGTGTGGTTCCTTGAACAGTACCCTGACATAAAACTAGTACAAGAGCGTCAATGTACAAATATATAAACTTAAAAACCACAAAAAATTTAGATATGTTTAAAAATAATGAAATCCTTTTTTTGTCCCAACACATGTATTATTTAAGTGGTAGACAACATTATTCGTTGACTAGTGGAATTGATTAGAAAAAAAAAATTTAAATGTGTTATAAAATTACCAACTAAATGGTTTCAATAATTCAAATAAATATATTCAAATAATCTAGAACAAAATTGCTACTTAAAAAATAGTACTTATTAAAAATTATTAGCTTATTAATAGTTTCGAATTATTTGCTAGAGTTTGATGAAAATGTCGTATATTGTATAAAAAACGTTGTGTGAATAAAGTAAAACCTCACCAACCAAGTTAAAGAGGGCGAACAGTGTTGTACCAAGCGTGAGACCATTAACCAAGATTGAATCATTTTTACCAGAATTATTGCGATTACAAAAATCATTTTCTATTCCTTTGACTCATTAAAGATCACATTTTCGCTACTTTAGAAACATAGATTAACATTAACGCATTTAGAAAATTTAACTGATTTAACTAATCCAACTAATATTATATGGGAATATCACAAAATCTCACAAGGATAACATTAAGAATATTCCTCTTACAATTAGTTATGAGAGGAAAACCTTTAAATGTAAAATGTAAAAATATAAATAAAAATATAAATCTCATGGTAAAGTTGTTGCGATGTGAGACAAAGACTACTGTTTCTAACCACTATGGTGCAGAATCACTCATTTCACATCTCGCATTTAAACTATCGCAGTTACTAAAAACTATACGAGAACTAAAGTTTTAGACGGTGGCACGCTCTGTGATTGCTTAAAAAAACTATGTACTTTTTGTAGCGAAATTGGCTACAGATGTTTCTTGTATAAAGGCTGTCCAAAACATAAAGTATAGCACGCTATTGTGTGATACCACTAGGCTTGCGCTGATCACGTCTTTTGAATCACAGACATATTCACTTCTTCATTGAGAATCCAGCTGTCACAGCGGAAGTGGATTTGCACTGCTCGTTGTTGTATTTAAATTGAAAAACGCAGCTACAATTATCGAAAATTCATATATTGTGTAGGTGTGTAATACAGGGTATTTGACCGAAAACTCAAACACTACTGTATAACACGTCCAACGTAATAAATTAACAATCGTTTTTTATTAGTATTCATGTTTTAAATACATACAAATAATAGTCACGTGTAAATAAACGAAAATGCGGTTGAACGAAGTTTACAGTACAGAAAAACAGTCAAGAGAGGTGAGGACTGACTTGCCATGACTTTGAACCACAAACCAATGCTGAGAGTGAGATATAACACGGGTTACATGACATACATTTACATTTGAAAATTCCGAGACTAGAACTAGTGGCCCACGGTTTTTGGCACGCCCTGTATGAAAAAAGATTAAACATATTTTTATGTTATTCCTTGGGGTCAATTTAGCGGGAATTAATTTTATTTAACCCTTGTACGTTAATCAGTTTTTCCGTAATCAATTTGAGACACCTTACGTGGAACATTCTGTATAGTGTGTACTAAACATTATACATTTGAGTTGATTTCACGTATATACTTTACAATGTTATATTTACATAAGTACGCTGGAGTATCGATTTACGTAGAATGGACATAAAGAGAACATTCAATCCATTTGCTTAATGAACAGTTCGACTCAGTTGGCTGTTGATAGATTTGAGTGTTCACATCGACAATTTTACAGTCCCATTCGTATTTTTGCCAGAATATAACTCGTGCAATTGTAAACAACGAATAATTGATCAATTACAAGTAGTCCTATCTAATCTAGCTACGGTCTTTGTCACAATTTATAAACCCAATGATAAATTTAAGATATGTTTTTCATATCTAAAGTATAGAAAAGTTTACAGTAAAAGTTTTCTTAGAAAAATCCTACATTTGCATGAAGAATATTGTTTGTGTAAGTGGTATGGATATGAAATAAACTGATCACAGGGAATTAAACACTGAAGCATAATCTATATATTAATTTGAAACTGTTTTTCTTTGTCACAGCTATTTTGAGAGAACGGCTGGGCATAGAAACTCGGTAGAGGTGTCTAAAGAAATGTCTTGGTCTGTAGATGAGCCATCAAAAGAGAAACGTGGTGAATTCCCTTGGGGCTCTGCCCCCATGGCCTTTAAATTCCCATCCCATGTTATTCTTATGGAGGAAAACGGGGTTTTTGTCACAGCTAATTTGAGAGAACGGCTGGGCGTAGAAACTTGGTAGGGGTCTCTAAAGAAAGGTCTTGGTCTGTAGATGAGCCATCAAAAGAGGAAAGAGGTAAATTCCCTTGGGGTTCTGCCCCAGAAGCCTTTAAAGTTGCCTCTTCAGATTTGTTTACATTACGACCATACGCATAATTAATTCTACACTACTTTTTAATGCAACAGCTGTTAATATTTAAATTGTGATTGACTGAATTTGTCAAAATGAAGTACAAGTATTTGCAATGGATTTTTCTGATTTTAAAATTGATTTTCTTCTGCATCGTGTCATGTTTTGCAATATAATGTTCTATTACCAAATCAGTGGAAAATCCTAATATCACAGTAACTTTTAAAATTATTTCTTATGTAGTTAACTTATATCTATTGTATGGCTTGGTTTCTGCCTTTTTTACCACTTCTTGGAGATTGTACGTGGGTGATATTCTTTGGCATATTGCATCTGTAGACGAAACTTGGGTTGGTGTAATAGTTACAATGGAAAAGAGCGAGAAATCCTGGACAATTTGATATAGGCTCAAAATAAAAAATTGCTCGAATTCGAGCAACAGGTACACTAGTATAATTTCAATTGAAACTGGTTAGTGGATAATTTTTACTTCTAAATCGTGGGCAGAATGTTTCATGACTAATTAAATATTTTTTCGCTTCACAAATCAGTAACACTATCCCCAAAATGTGTGACGTTCTGAAAAATAATAAACATTTTAAACACAGTACAAAACACAGTATCATTGTACTTCCATATAAATCATCTAGTATAATGATAAATGCATTGATACAATACACTATTTGTCTTGGAGGATGCTCTTTTTAGTCAATGAAGACCATATCAGTGGTTGACTGTAGATAAATAAGAGTCAATCTATATAGACAACCAGCAGCTTGAAATGGAAAATATCGGGTAGAAAAAAACTGTCACTGCTGCTGGGTTAAGAAGACGACTACGAAGAGGCATAAAATCAGCTTGGACGAATAGAGTGAAAGGTAGTGTACAAAGTTATAGATCAAATTGTGGGAAATCAGTTTGAAAGAGGAACTAAATAAAGGACTATCGACCTTACGACGAGCAGAAACTAGAAAACCCGGAACGAAAGCTGAATGATACTACTAAAACCATGGTCCACAAATTGTGAGCAAAAAGCCTCCAAAAACAAATCGAATAGAATTCTACATTAACAAAATCATTTTAGAAATTCCAGTTAAACTTGAGCAATGCTAAGAATTTATTATAATTTTTTTCGTATTTTAAAATTACATAACATAACACAAATTAATAAATAATAAAGACATATAAACGTTAAACCTATTACGCGGTTTGCTCGAGTAAGCTCTAATAATTTTATTCAAACACAATTAAGCACATTTGCATTGACACATAATTGGCCGTGGTTTACGATCCAATATCAAAAGTTAAGCACTTAACTCCAGAGTAATCGGTGCATTCAATCATTATTGAGCCTGTGATAGCTTCAATATTGCTTCTCGTTCATAATCTTTGACTAAAGTGTCTCAGAGAAAACCCGTTAATTGTATATTAGATGAGCTTCCCTAATTTATTTATTTTAAACAGTTATTTTGTCAAATACTTCATAACCGGGTTTCTTAAGATACTTGATTTTAAAATGTGTTATCCCCTTTGTTACCAATTAAGCAGTATAAGTCCCAACAATTACACAATATATTTTAAGTACCATAAAAGATAATAATAATATGGAAAATGTCTTATGGAGGTAACGTTTATGGCGTAAGCAACAAAAAATAATTTTATTTATGAGGAAAAAAAGAAACATTGTAAAAACACATTTTGTTTTAGGTATATCCTGATTACATCGATGAATCAATAAGGCAAGAAAAGTCCAAATTACTAAAAATTACATCTATCCCAAAAATAACTTAAAAAATGAAAATCGATATGTACGCTCAAATAGCTTAATATAATGATGCTGTTTGTAATTCAGACGATTAAGACATTGTTTGTTTTATCAACATCTGTGGTTCGTGATTGGTTTATTTAGCATTTTTAATCTCTTGTGTCTCTATAAAAAAATACAATTTTGCAAAATAAATGTTCTAAGCTAATATTACAAAATTGTACTATTTAGTATACTTGTAAATATTTGTTTTATTCGTATTATAAACTATCATGAAAGCATACGGTTTATTAGTGTAGATTGAGCTTATTGTGAATTATAAATTTTATTATTAACGTTATGTATGCGTTTACTTATTATAAATCCCTTAACTGTCACTTGCTTGAAATGTGTTATTCTTATTATAAACTAATAGCATAAAAGAATTAGAGCAATAAATGCTTGTTAAATTTTTATAATGCGTGAACTCATAAAAAATTGTATCATGCTAATAATCCGTCATCTTATAATAATATTTGTTCACCATTTCACTCGCTTCAAAGATTTTCATGTACATAAATCCAGACTTTAACTCCTAATACAAATTGAAAATTGAAGTCCAATCACAACCCTAAACAAAATGATTTTTTCTAAAAAAAAAACTACCGTTCTCTAGTATAAAAAACAACAATTACTTGATTTGATGAACGTTCCCAGTTACAATACAAGTGACTACAATTAACTAGCCGGCTTCACACGTAACTCGTCAAAGGTAAATATTTTTTTAGTAATGACATATCGTTGGTTCTACATAAAAAGTGTTATACACGTATTAATTATTTTCATTGTTTCGTTAGTGTAAAAACTAAAAATAAACTATTTAAAAATTATTTTTTTAATTAGTAAAAAAAGGAAAGCCTGTATTGATGAGTTTATAAAGTTTAGAACGTGTAGACATGGTAGACATTCGTGGTGCTTTTCGGTCACTGTTAATTGTACATTACTTAGTATTTTTGCTAAAATTTACACCAGGACCTATGTATCAAGGGATCAACTAATATTAAAAACCACACGAAGAAGTATACATGAAAAGCAAAAGGTATTTTAAAAAAACTCTTTGTTTAAACACAACAGTAAAATGCCTGGGTTTCCGTCTGCATTTGCTTCTTAAAATAATGTACTCATAGCTAAACTTAATTTTTATTTATACCTTGATATATTGTTATAATTAAACCAGACCATGAATCTCGATCCCAACTATTCTATAAAAATTACCGGCAACAAGTTAAAAGAACTATTTCAAATTATAGATTTTGTTTCGCCCATAAAAAAATTAGTTTCACTTAAGGAAGCCATTTACAAGGATAAGGAAGGTCTTGGGTTCTTCAAGGCTAGGTGAGCTCAGCACTTTAGGTAAGTGACTTGATAGACACGGCTTTGTGATAAAGCTGCTTATCATACTGTTTTTTTTTTTTTTTAACAATAAAGCGTTTTAAAAATAGAATACCTGTAAAGATCTTAAAATATGCTGTGAATATTTTAGTTTTTCTTTTACAAGCATGCAATAACAAAGATTTCTTTCAAAAGTAGGAAGTATTTGTGATGGCAGATGGAAGCGAAAAAATCCTAATATGCGCAAAGGTCGATTATCCTAGTTAACTGTAGATTTTAAATAGCAGTAAATTGTAATATAAGTTATAACTCTTTAAAAATATATTTACACTTATGCCATATTCAAACAAAATATGGTAAACTGATATTAAAGATACTAGTTTAACAAAAATAAATTACTGATATCTATTTCACACCTTATTTAAGATTAGTTCTAATTAGCAAATATTAACATGGTGCCTCAACCAAAGTACACCAAAGTACAATTAAATTTTAGGAAATAATATTTTAAGGTACCTGTCTTAAAGGTTTTACTCTTTTCAACGCATTCGAGTGTTTCTTTGTTTTATTTATATTTAACTAACAAAAAGTCTGTACTCAATTTTATCCCGAGAATCTATTTTCAAAAAGAAACATGAAGTGACGTTCAGTCTTTCCGAGTTATTGTCATTCCACCCATGGATATTGTTTTAATTGATGTTAAAATTTATCTTTTTTTCTGTTTGTCAGCTTTTTATACATATTATAGAACATCTCTTATAAGACATCTCATTATACATCTCTTCTATCCATGTTTTGCAACGGGGGGGGGGACGTGATTAAAAATCCATAATCAATTTTAGAAACAGAATTCAACTGCACCACTTTAATTTCAATGCTTATAAATGTTTTGTATATTATAATATACAGGGTGTTTTTTTTTTAACTTGCATCTTTATTTATGTAAAAACCGCAATAGATAGAAACATGCAGTTTGCAGGAATCATCTATTGGCGTAGGGGGCCCAATCTTTTTTAATTCAACGTTACATTCACATTCCCCCCCTTTCCCCCCTGTCACCAACTTATTTTTTTAAATGGCAAGGTACCCCTTGTGACATATCAAATGAAAGAGCGTAAAAAAATAAAATGTTTGATGAAAAAAAATTGAAATCGGTTCATAAATTTGTAAGATATTCCCCCCTCCCTCCCCGGAACTTATTTTTTTAATAGCAAGGTGCCCCTTGTGACATATCAAATGAAAAATAAATTTCACCAAACATTTTATTTTTCATGCTCATTCATTTGATATGTCACAAGGGGTACCTTGCTATTAAAAAAATTAAGTTCCGGATTGATGGGGGGGATATGTCACAAATTTATGAACCGATTTTCAATTTTTTTCATCAAACATTTTCTTTTTTTCATGCTCTTTCATTTGATATGTCACAAAGGGTACCTTGCTATTTAAAAAAAAAATCATTTGGTGGCAGGAGGAAAGGGGGGGGAATGTGAATGTAACGTTGAATTCAAAAAGATTGGGCCCCCTACGCCAATAGATGATTCCTGCAAACTGCTTATTTCTATCTATTGCGGTTTTTACATAAATAAAGATGCAAGTTTTAAAAAAAAACACCCTGTATACAAATTTGAAAGACAACTTTTACAGTACGGTATATAAAAAGTCGGAAAAACGTAATTCTATAAAATGAATTTCTGGTTTCTTTTTAAGTCATGTTTTGACAGTAAATGAAATACGTGTGATTGTGAAAGCATTTTAATAAACTTCTTAAATGTTTCCATACCTGTTAGACTCAGCCAAAACGTCTGTCGTTAAAATCGCATAGATGTCCAAAAATAAATCTCTTGGTAGCTTTCTTGAACAGTTCTTTGAAAATGTCCTGGAATCTTTTTGAATCGTAGATTGCTTTTACTACTCCATCAAGAATATAGTCATGACTATCACCAAGCTTACTATTCACAAATATAAATGGCTTCTTAAATATACTGGACCCCTCACTTTCATCCCAGAAAAGATTACATTCGAGCTTTTTCGACTTTCTTACCATCTGTAACTTAAACGCCCTCATTTCAATTTCGCTTGTACACCTTTCAATAGAGGATTGGGCAAACACATCATAGCAGCAAGATCCTCCACGTTGCCCACCGTTTCCTTTCTCCGCTACGTAGAATTGATCCAGGAGCAAGTACACAGTGCCGAATCTAATGTTATTCATGAATATCCCATCGTCTTGTTTTACAAATTTCACCTCTGGACATCGCGCAATTGTCACCTTCCACTTTGAAACGCAGCCGCAAACATTAGTTGGTTTGCCGTCTGTGTTTGGTACCGGGTATTCGAATGTAACATCAGATCCTTTCTTAATAGGTAGGTTGAAACAAATATTACTATAAATCCCTTGAAGAACAGCTAACTCACCTGTCGCGATCATCATTTGTAGAAACATAGTTAATGCTAATATTGTCAAAACTAACATGTCCATGACTAATTCGTTGGACTAAGATATCATACGTAAACTCTATATTTCAGTGAACTATCTAGCAGAAGACACCAATTTTAACTGAATGTTCACTGCCTAATTGTACCATATGTTTGCTGCACACCTGTGTTAACATCACTTAGTTGACGTTGATTTAACTACCCAGAGAACAAATTTTAGGAATGAAAAAGTTTTAAAATTACATCCACATAAAAAAAACACCATACACCATATACCATAACATAATTGAATAAGCCACTTCAAAATTATCTTCTTTCCAATAGATTTTGATACTTTAATTGTAACAGCTGCTTAGAGAAAGATTTGTTATACAAACTGTCACTAAAATGTTGATCGTTGTTATTACAGTCTTAGGAATTACATATTTTTTCAATCATTAAGTCCATGTCAATTAAAGTTTGACCATGAAATTGAAAATTTTGGTTATTCCCCCCGAAAATCATTAAAACCTATGTTAGAATTATTGAGGAAATGTGCTGGGGTAAGATTTTGAATTTGAGGAATCCGATATCCGAATAAACCAAGAACTTGACACCAGACTTTGAATAAGAAAACCGTTCTTAGCTTACGAGCTTAACCTTCTGTGATATTTTTTAATGTCTTAAGAAAATGTTGTAACCAAACCATTTTGAGTTTTATACAGTAGATGAAAACTAACGAAATAAACTTCTTGTCTTAAAAGACAATTTGATATATTTAGTGTAGACAGATATTTAATTATGTAAAGAAAAACTACTCGATACTACTTGTCAATAAGCTAGATTTACATCTTTTTAGAAAACCCTAAAACTAATTTATCTTAGGTGGGATGCACCTTCCATGGATCAGTTATAACAATCTTTGAAAACATTTGTGTAATATGATATTTTCATTTAAACTTTAAATTAATACGAGTGACCCGAGCGAACTAAATGGCAAATAAATGAGTATGTGTGCAGTGTATTTCATTCATAAATAGTTTTGAATAGTTTTGAAACAAAAGGCGTTTATACGATTGGTTTTACGGGTGAGGTTTAACCTGGGCTTAACGAAGGCAACAAAATACTAAATAATGGTCATTTGAAACGTTACAAAACATTCAACCCCCAATCATTCACAGCAAAACGCAAATTATCGTTTATAAACATGTTATTGTATGTCTCAGTTTTGTATGAGTATTGTGCATTGTTTTGTGTCAGAGCTGCGTTTAATTATCTTTCGTGACCTTAACTGAGTTCGGTTAATTACTTTAACTAAACGTTCAAACTTACTAACGTGTTAACATATTTTTGTAAGCTGAAAAGAATAAATATTGACCCAAAAACCGTACAGGATGCACGTTAATTATATTTTCCTACACTTACCTGACAAAGTGCCCTTCCTTGGACTGATTATAGGAAAGAAAGGTGCTAATTGCTGCATCTACTTACATTTGCCGCACAATTTTTCTTTTGCCAAACAGTTTCATTGTCGCACACCAGTATTCCAACCAAACAACACAAAACAGCGTGCTTTTATTAAGCGTAGGTACTCTTGAAAATAAGTTGGCGACACTTAAAGATATTACGACTACGAACAGCTGGTGCAGAGTTTCCCCATTTCGTTCAATGTTTGGATTTAACCTATCCTAAAAACGTGTAGTATAATGTTTGAGAGACTAATTATTTATATGCTTTACAGTAACTGTAGGAAAAATATAATGTGTAGCACGAGGGCAAAGGTACACAAATAACTATTTAAGTAACCTTTAATTACAGGATTTTAATTTTAATTATTATATATTTAGATTTTTGCAGCTTACGATTGGAAAGTCAATCAATGATAATCATTTATGTTTATTTCAAAGAATAGTGTATACCATACAGTTTAAATTTGCATTATGTTTAATGTGGGTTTTTTTCCTTGTGTATGAGAGATCTTATTGCACAAGCAACAGATCATGTGGTAATTGTTTCGTATTTATACATTTTATTGCTGGTTTCACTATTGTAACAATACAGATTGATTTGATTTGCTTTTAACGCAAATAACATTTTAATGTTGAGTTTCAGGTGGTAAAGATTTACTGGTCAGTTCGACATAACCTACCAAATGAAATATATTTTTTAATTAAGTTATAATAACTGTCGTGTTATTCATAATAATGTGGACACGAAAGTAAATATCACGCCTAATATGTTTAGTACAAATTACAATTATACTAACTTAATTAATAGCCGTGTAAAATTCAAACGTACAAATTTGTATTTATATGAATAATATATCACAAGCTATTTATGTTATTGGTTTGTTACATAAACATAACGTAAACCACGGTGTATTTTTTATAGCGAACAAAAAAAAAAGAAAAAAAGAAAATTATCCATTAAAATTTCATGTAAATAAGACATCAGTCGAAACGAATAAATACTTCATGAGTACAATAAGTACAATCTGCTTCACAAAAGATCCAATGATTTATTGACGCTGTTGAGAGCTTGAAAGTGTCTGTCTATTCTACAAAGTAACTGATGGAGAGGTATAGCGATACAATCGATTCACTATTTGTATAAAGAAAGTGTTCTATCAATATCGCATGTCCTTATAAAATGAACCCATTTTACTAGTATGCGACCTGAAATTTTAATAAAAGATTTACTGCAACCATAAGGTTGTATTTATATATTTTAAAATTGCATAAACAAAATGTCATTCGATTTTATCAAGTGAATTACTGGCACGTTCGTTAATTTTATGCATTATAATATTATTATTTAGTAATATTATTCATGTTGTTATCGTAACAATAATTGTAGTATTAATTAGTTATTTTTGTCATTACAGAATGCTTCATACAATTTGTAAACCGTCAGCGGTTTAAACAGTTTGACGTTTCATACTTAAGATCCTGTGTTGATTGTGCAGGAAACCACTTTTTTGGATTCAGGGGGATCCAAAACGAATATTTCCATTCAATTATTCATTGTTAAGTTTTTCTACATTGATGGATATGAAACGTGATTAAATTAATAATGCTGAATTGCTTTGAATATAAAGTTTTTGAAGACCTCTCAGCATGAATTCTAAGTAATAATTATTCACTTACATAACAGTTAGTTAATTTAATCATATTTCAAAGAATCCTTTACATGTTTCCTGAATGCCATTGTGGTGAAGCTGCTCTCAATTGGTATGTCCCGAATTATTTCGTAGTTATTCAAACAGAGATACAAAAAAGCTAAATAATTTTTCAAAAGGCTTTTTCTAATTAGATCTTAAATGTTTAAAAATAAATTTACCAGCTGTTTAGAGAACTAGCAGCATCCATTAAAGGTCATATTTTGTCAAATGAGAATGGAAGTAAATGTCTATAATTACACCGATTAAAACTTTGTTTCCCTATTTTATCGAAGCAATGGTAACTAAAACCAATTAAACTACAATGCCATTCAGTAAACAAGAAAAAGTGAGCTTGAGGAAATGCATTAAGCAACTTTTGAACCCTCAACTGAGTACGGTAATTATAAACTGAAATCTTGTCTTACTTTGAAAGACATTTTCATAAATTTTGTATTTCCAACTAAAATTGTTTCAGTGATTTTTTTCTTTGACCCAACTGTAAGGGCGGTGAAGGCGAGAGAGCTAATAATGTAGACTGATAAGAATACTAAAAAATATATTTAAACATTGAGAAAAAAATAATCCCTGATCATTGTAGTTAACCAACAATCTCAAAAGCTAGTATGACACTGCAAGTGATCCATTTTATAAGAATATAAGTGGTATCATTCGAGCACTATCTTTATACAAATAGAGAATCAATTGTATCACTATACTTCTCCATCAGTTACTTTCTCCAATAGACATACACTTTCAAGCTCTCTACAACGTCAATAAATCATTGGATCCTTTGTGAAGCAGATTGTACTTATTGTATTCCTAAAGAGTTTTCGTTCAATTTCAGTGTAATCTTATCTACTAGCATTTGTAAAGGAGATTGGTTTATTACGTGGATCATACATTAAGACGGCAAAGAGGATAAATGTTTGACTAAATATTTTGTAATAATTGACACGCCAGTAGAAACATTAGTAGAACATTTTGAAATACTCATAATTTAAGAATTCAGGAAATTAACTTGATCCACAAATTATTCAACATCACTTTTTTCAACTAAGTACTCAACCATCGACACACATTTTTAAACGCAATCCAATATAATAGTAAGAGTTTAGAATTGAATTATTTACCCTCCTTGCAATGTGAATATATTATACGTCAATAATACGTAGCCTACTAGGGATACTATTCACACATTTGAACTAACTAAGTAGTCTTCTGAATGCATTTAATTTAACAACGGCCAGTTTCGACAGTTGATTCAGTCATGGTACTCACATGCTGTAGTAATGTTAGTTTATTTTAAACATACAAGTCTCTTTTGTAAAACCTGGCAAACCATGTGAACACATGAAGCTATGAATATTTGATGAATGTTGACCGCTGCCAATATCGATCAGCATTTCAGAATTCTTGACCGTTCTGAGATATTGTCAGCAGGTTTTGGTTATCTCGAATAACACACAAGAATGAGCAACCTTCGTAGAATAAAGTGTCTGGCTATTTGTATAATGTTATACATTTTAAACCTAACGGTTTTTAATATTGAATAAGAGGAAATTACATAAGTCAATAAGGCCTTCCAGTAAACTAAATTTGATTATACTATTTATATGGTTTAACTTCCTGTAACAGAAAGATATATTGTTACTACCCAGCTTCTTGCATTAGCATTATCCTTAAATAGTTATCAAGTGATCTTGTTAATTTTTTATTGTTTTGTAAGAGTGTCAGACAGAGTAAGTCATTGCGAAAGCCATTACAGGTTTAAGCAGGTCTTTTGTAAAACATGGCTAAGCCGCATGAAACTAGTCTGATCTAAATGTAACGATAATGTGAGTTAGAGCCGTGTTAAGCCTACTTTACACAGTTTCACTAACATCGTCGTTTGTATGTAATCACTGAAAGTGTTAGCCTGGCTGTTCAACATACTTCATTTACATTAGAGATGAGTAGAACCTCAAAAGTTTCACAGTTCTTTCTATAAGATAATGCCGAGGACTCTTCAAGTCGGTGTTTAGAAACTTTTCTTTAATGTACTTCCAGTAAGTTTTGTTTACATTAACCACATGTTGGTATGTCGTAACAGTTGGTCTGCACACCAACAAAGTAGAATCGTTTCTTCGTATATTTGTGATAAGAACAAACTTATTGTTTCGGGTAAAATTTCAAAATATTTTTAATTTGTCACGTGTAGTGAGATTTTGCATATAATATAAACTAGTTAAATTAGTTTAAAAACCCAATAATAAACTACATGTTAAGCTTCAAATCAGCTTAAGATATGTTGAAAAACCATTTATTTTGTTTAAAATTGCTATAAAAGCGAAATTCCTTATACTATATAAAATTTAATGAATCTGAATTAAAAAAGAATTGGCCGATCTTATGGAAAAAGCTCAAATTCGAACAGTATCACAACTCTTGAATGTTTTCCTTAGAGACGATTCGTAGCAACAGAAGTGAGACGAACTCTCAGTCTCGCCATTAGTAAATGTTTCCGACCCAGTTGGCCGTCAGATTTGCAGTTTCCGGCGGGAAAACACTTTGAGAAATGGAGGGAGAATTGAATTGAAGGTGGAAATTCAGCATTTTGTTGTACCATATTGATCTGGCGATTTAAGCAAAATCAAAAACAAAATTATGTAGTTTTCCGTAGTTACTTCAAAAAATGTATTGTATATTTAACTGACCCTTATATGGATTGACACAATGGAAAATTAAGAAGGTTTTGGTAGTGATAGATATTTTAATTTCTTTGGACATGGTATTTTTTAGTAAAGGATGACCTACAAAACTACATCAGTTCAAATTTGTCCTTTATCCTTTGTATATCAATATTGTTTTACTCTGTTAGTTCTCCACGTACATTGATATATTCAAAAGTTCAGTAATTGAATTTATTGCTGTCTAAGAGTATAAACTTTCACATGAAAATTAAAAATCATAGTAGAAGAAACAGTATCTGACAATGTTAACTCACACCATTGTGTGACGACTTACTATGAGGGATGCCACAAAATGGGGTCAAAAATATTTACAGGCTTTAGGTTGTTACCGAAGAATTTTAAACTGAAATACACTTAATAATTGAAATACATGGTTTATTTAAAAGTAAAATAATGCTACGTTCGTAACAGAATTCATTGCTTTTGTACGTCTTTTTGCTGTACATGTAATTAAAAAAACTGTAACGGAAATGTTTTTGGATACAGTGTCAAAGTAACTCAATAACGTTGACATTGTCGAGTTAAAGTGAATTTCCCGACACTAATTAGGGATACAAAGATCAACGGAACCAAAGTTAAAACTCCTTTGTTCTACGTGAATCCATTAAAACATTTAAGGTGTTCTTTACAACAATGATACGTAATTCATTTAAATAAAAGTTCAACATAAAATAATCCTAACTGAAACGCTTAAACCACACCATATTTATAATTTTCTCTTTGTTAGTATTGGTTTTTTATATTTCATCGCATTGAGATATTGATAATTACCAATGCGAACGTGATAGACTATGATTTACAGTTAGGGGTGAGATGATAAAAGGATGTGATGTTTTAAATGAAACAACATAATATTGAGGTTAGTTTGCTATGAGATATTTCTCGGTATTAATCAGAGATTCAAGGATCATCGTAAAACAAGTTGAAACTCTTCCTGTTAACTTGAATAAGAAAATAAATGTGTTATTTTCTAGGAATGCTACACAAGGATTTAAATCAGTTGAAGTTAGGAAAATTTAATAAACTGTCTGAAATAATTTCTTATTCTTATTCTTATACTACGCTTCAACAAAGTTTGTAACGGTTCTTCATAATGGCTTAAGATCTCATTGCATAAAGGTATTAAAACAATTAGAATTCTATCTCGGGAGCCCCCAGCAGTTTCAGTATGATCACACACAATACTTCGTATGAATTACTCGGGCAAATTATTTCATTGAAAAAATCTTAAATTGGTTGTGAGATATATGGTATGTATAATCACAAGTTTCATAACCTTGTAAATGCAAAATGATAATGATACCACATAAATATATGAATGTTACAAATTTATTCATCATTAATCAGAAGGAAAACCCTTTGTACTGTTCAAATGCAGTTATATTGTATTACAGTAATGATTTACGGATTTTAGTACAGCAAAATAGCTCTTGATTACTAAGTACTGTGGCAGATTGTATAATTAAGCGTGCCGGGTAACTGCTAGTAGCTAGATAAAATTCATTATCATTTCCTGTATGATTTTTTATAGCTCATTCAAAGAACAAAATTTGATGGTCAAAATAAATTCCAGAACTATTTAAGAAACGGAGATAAAGGTTTAAAAACCAACGAGGTGTTAGCCCGTCCTACGCACGGGAATTCAGTAGTCAGTTAAAACCGTGTACAATTCAGATCAGCTAGTTTACACATATAAAGACAACGTTTCTTGCAGTATTAATGTGAAAAATCATCTTGTAAACAAATGTTGTGTGACCAAATATGTTTTTATTCCATCATAGGCCTATACGATATGCATTTTAAATCCGATAATTTTACAATAAAACAGCAATTCTGCAATTTTTACGATGTGAAAAACGTTGAAGTGAGATTTGTAGCCGATTCGCACAGACGCACACTGATTATAAGTAGCACAGTAGAGAGAGTAATAGTCATAATTGAAAAGTGTATAGACCTAGTCAACGATACCACCTTCCATAGTAAACACGCCATTAAAGCTAATGACGTAATTGTCAAAGTGTATTATCCATACCGTTATCAGTTCTATCCTTGATAATTACCCACCCTCATTGAATAAATGTACATCGTAACACGTTTTGGGGCGCTGATATAGGCAACCCTAAACGTTACCACAACTGAACACGATTTCATAAAAGGATGGTTTGTGTAATTGCAGTATCCTAGGTCAATGTTGACGTTGTGTTCAATCTATGTCATCCATCTGTTTATCTTTGTATAAAACCCTGCTGGGAGGTGGTAATTTAAAATAGTGATTCCTGATTATTCTTGATATTCTTTTTATGACATCAATATTTCCGGGCCTAATCAAAATAAAGTTAAAGCAAACAAACATTAATTGTAAACAAAAAGCTACCAAGAAGAATTAAAACATGTAAACATTGTTATTTTTTTATTCTTTCCTTGAAAAGTGGAGCAGTAAAATAATTTGCATTTATCCTTTTTTCGTGTACAGAGCCTCGATTTGTACTGTGGGTTAATTAATTTTGGTCTAAACTATTTTAAACTGTGGTCTAATTATCTCTACTAATCGTACTTATTTCCTATAATCAATGACAAAATAAGAGTAAATAAAATAACCTCATAGTTCCATAGTTTATATTTAACCATCTGTTAGTTAAAACAAATAATATTGCTCTAAAACAAATCGAAGATTACAAAGATTGCTTTAAAAAATAATTTGAACATCCTAGTGTTTTACTATGTATATTTAATTAATCTGTCATCCTCTTACAGAAGAATTGAACGTATCAATGATTAGCATTACACATAGTATAAATAAGTCAACCCTAAGTATGTCTTTACATTTTTATCCAAATGCTGAATTTGTGACACAAAAGCTGAATGTTTACAGCTGTTATGTTAAGCAATTTATTTTATGCCAAAAGCTAGTTTAGAATCTTAGCGTCGGCTGCTAGACTTTTTAAAAATTAAAACCTAATTTCTAAAAAACTGGGACCCTAAACTAAAATTATGGCTTCGACATTCCCTAGTTCTCAAAATTATCTTTCTTTCAGCACAAAAATCATGAAAATCCGTCGAGTGGTTGATTCAGAATCGTGAAATAAAAAAACACAGTTTCGTTTTAATATTATAGATTGTAGATGATTTAAAAAATTGGTCGGTACAAAGAATGAAGATCAAAGCAATGACCGTGTTTACAAACTATGTAAAATTAATATCAACAACCGAACAACGATATGTGGACATACAGTTTCATTGCCCTTTGAAATATTGGTTTTATTGGATTTCAGTTTAATTATCAAAGCTTATTTCAGGAAAATACTGTAGTTATTAAGAGGAAAAGGTTCACATGTTTGTAAATAAAATATATTTGCAGTTTTCCTGGATAAGTGGGAACAAAAGCATACATTAATAGTTTTATGTTATGGTATTATGTAATGGTGTTATGTGGTAGTATATATTAGTTTTATAATATCCACGCCACAGCAAACCTGCGGACTACGAACATTTTAATTTGCTTGATTGGATTTTAACTAAAATATTTTCATAAGCTATTCATATTTATTCCTCATTACATTTAACGAGTACTTAGGTTTGCGGCTTTGGGGATGGAAAACAGTGGTACATACTTGTATACAAGTTTGTACGAATAATGTTTTTGTCCTCCCAAAAAGAAAAAAAGTGTATCGATCCCGGCTCCAGGTCTTAACACCTACGGTAATAGCATATTTTCATAAATTAAACAAAAAATAATTTAATGAAGCTGTTATGTTTGAACTATATTTTCATACATAAACAAAGTGTGGAAAATTATACGATGCATATTAGTTACAACGAATTGGACATTTAAAATCACTTAAGTGAAAAGTAAAAAGTTGAATACGAATGTTCTGAACTGATTTTGTCAGTGACCAAAATAAATTTAAAATTATATGATCGGTAAAGCAAAATTATTTGGATTAACTGAGATTTGCTGATTAAAGTACCTTTGTGGATCCTATAAACAGAAAAAACCAATGTATTTTACATTTTTTGCAGAAACATTTTTTATATAACCAGTAAAAAAGCTACTTGGTCCCCCTGAGTCAGTATTTCCCAGCTTTCATTTTACCTTGTTTGTTTCCGTATGTTCTTTCTGCCACACTAGTAAATACTCCCTTAAAAATTGTGCGTGATTTAAAAAGTATTTATAACCAAATGATCTTTGCGTGAAAACTATGTAAATCATAAACCAATTTTAAGCTGGGCTTTATATAGAATTCAAAGACCACTAACCTTTGGTCAATCACCCGCATGTATTTCCAGGAGAATGCTGCCATTGCTTAACCACAGAAACTTTCAGAAACATTTAAACTTGTTGTGAAAGTGTAACAACCCACCAGAGTAGAGTTGAGTTTAAACCACAAACTGACTTTACAACTCTAAATTATTATATCAAATTCAAGTTTATATCCAATATACGTGCTGTAGGTAGGGTTCATACTAATGTTGGGTTATTTTAATATTGAAATGTTGCTGTGCTTTGACAGTTTTTATTGAACGTTTTAAGCTTCCAATATACATGTACTTTGTATATTTGTTTTTGAATTTTTCATATATTATCTTTTTTTGTTTTCTGGCGGAAAAGGTTCTGGATTTTTATCTCACCTTTTATACCAGAAATATTGTGAAGGCTAGTTTTACTGCCAAAGTAGAATTAAATATAAGTTATATTAAATATATAGTTTTATAAGAATTTACATAAATTTGACAGAAAATGGTTTATGTTGTTGTTGGCAAATATAAAAATCTTAAACTGCCACCAATACTAAGCTACCTACTCTTAAATCCTACATGTCTGGTCTAAAATATATGTAGGTGCTGTAGTTTACTCATAATCTTACGATAGCCAATTTCTAATATCCAAGGATTTAAAACTGTGAAAGGAAAAAAAGAACAAATAACTGTTTTAGGCTAGTAAACATTTCAGAAATTTGATCACCAAATACCATGGTGGCGATGGTCTATAATAGTAAACTAAAATATCGGCCAAAACGAAAAGAGTTAAAAAGAATCATTTTATACAAAACCCAAATCTTTAATGTTATTTGATGAAACAATAACACTAAAACTAATACCTAATATAATTTGTCTGGTCATCCATATGTTATCTAACAATTTCAAATACAGTGTGTCTCTGAACTCTCTAACGTCCTTTTAAAGTAGACCAAAAGATTCCTAGACCAAAAACAAATTAAAATATTAAGTAAAATTTCGAAAACTGAAAAAATACTCACACATCCTGCAAAATAAATAAAACTAAACTAAACTGCTGTCGCAATGTTTCATTTAAACCATTTTCCTACAACTCTAACATGATAAAAAATGTAAGAAAAGTGGTTTCTAAATAAGGGAGACAAATTATTTTAAGATACATTGCGCTCATTGGGTAACTAACAATTAAAACAGCTGATTGTTTTAGCTGACTTAAAGTGATTGTTCAGAGTAAAGAGTTCAGTGATACTTATACAATATTGTATATGTAATACAGTATTTTTACAAAACCAAGTGTTACACAATATATGTACAGTAACCAATGACAAGTGTTCTCTTGGGAGAAATAAGTTCAAACAAACGTTTCAGCTGCGACATTTTACTCGTTGTGATTTGCTTCAAACTCGAAAAACATATGGAAAATGTGATTCATGTATAGTTTGTATTGTGTTCGTGATTATATCGTGACATATAATATGAATGGTCAAATTT
Source organism: Macrosteles quadrilineatus (assembly GCF_028750875.1). Lineage (NCBI taxonomy): Eukaryota > Metazoa > Arthropoda > Insecta > Hemiptera > Cicadellidae > Macrosteles > Macrosteles quadrilineatus. The sequence goes on along the minus strand of NW_026542602.1, from coordinate 74,597,834 downwards.
TATCATTTTATAATACGAATATATAATTGTAAAATGTTCTATTTGTATATATAAACTTTTTGAGATAAACAAACAAAAACGTTCATTCTTGTACGTTCATGCATGACTTAAAATCTTAGTATATTCATTTCCCAATATTTAATAAAAATTTTTAAGATAAGAACTAACGTATGCAGTATATTCCCAAGATAGCTTGCGTTGAATGAAAAACGCTGACAATGTTTACGGTAGACTTTCCATAAAATTGAAAGTCTGTTGGAGAGACAAATAATGAAAACCGATTGAAATGGTTTTTCCTCAAATCTGATATTGTTTATGTAGCTTCGGTTTTTTTAGTTTTTAATTTTGTATTGTACTATAATTAGCAATGTTCGTTTAACGCTTTATTTGAAAATCAGGAAATTTTTTTTTATAAGATTACAAATTATATGTTCATTTAATTCACGAGCTTTGTACATATTTAATAATTCGTTCTAAAAATGTTTATTTCTTCTTCAAATGCTAACAACAATTGTTAAAAGACTTAAGTGGAACTAGTGTCAGTTTACCCGCCATCCAACTTTCAAGGAACATTAGGTTTTCAGGTTTAGCGTCTATAGAAAACATTTCAATATGAAAATATATGAGCATTGAAAAATGACTTAGCAATTATGATAATACACGTTTATTAATACAGTACATAGATTGCACTAAGAGTAACCTGTATCACCTGTTTTTATTAACTGCAGCTACAAAAAGGTATTGACGATAACATGGTCGCTTTCAAGGGCTGTAGGGTGGAAACTGGATTTTTCACAGCCTTGTGACCAACTGCAATATATTTCTCGTGACCAAATATCCCACGATAAACAAACAAATTTATAATCCTCTGACGAAAATAAGAGTTTGTCCGTATACTCGCTTGTTTTAGATTATATGATTTACTCTACTTCCATACAATTGGGAAGCCCAAGTTGAAAATTATTAATAAAATATTATTTTGCTTTTATGCTTTTTGGGTTTTAATCAAATAGCCTACTAATTTTTGTGTAAAAGTATATATTGTACTGACTAACTATGTTGGATATGTATGTTTCTTCTAGCTAATTAGTTAAGTCACATATAAAAATAAAAGTCACATAATATATGTATTATCCTCCAATTGAAACCTTTATGTATATCTATTATGATTCTGTTGATAGTCTATAATCATTTTTGTTGCTTTTGTTGGTACCTATCGCATCCCACAATATATTTTTTATGAATAAGCATCTCTGAGTTTCTTATAGTCTCAATCCGTTGTTTCTTACTAAGACTTTTTAAGATTTTCTAGACATTTACACACACAACCAATTAATTTGAAAACATTATTTTAGCCAGATATTCATTACTACAGTATTCAATTCTATTTTTTGTAGAGAGCAGCCGATAAAGGTTTTTACCATAACTACGCTTATAATGAGTAAAAATTAATTTAGGAGCAGCAAAAGCCTTCAGTGCATTAAGAATATATATTTGATAGTCAAACACTGTTAAAAATAAATAAAATAAAAATAAGTTTTAAAGACAAAATAACAAACATGTGTTACAACGGGCAACAAAGAATATGTTTCTGAGCGAAAGTGAAACAAATGGACAAGAGAGATTTACTCTGACGAAAATTAATTGTCAAGGCTTTGACACTCACGTCTTCTACCTCAACTGTCATCTTACCTTACCTGATACATAGTGGTCTGGTTGTGTCTCGGTGAATTATATAAACTAGTAAAATTAATTAAAACATCTCAAACAAATATTTAATTTAACTGGATTTATGTTTTAGCAAATCCTGTAATTTGATGAATTACTCATTGCATACTTGTAAATCCAGTAGATTACCAAGGAAAGACAATAAATAACATCATGATATACTGTAGAATCACATGATGTTTTACTCTGTGTTATTTTAATCAGGGCGTATACTAGAGTTGAACACATATTATTATTTTCTCAATCAACTAAATAAATATTGTTAAAGTGGAGTTAATAGAAAGGGGGACTTTTGGGACTCTTTGGCGTCCCAGAGTCCCAAAAGTAGCTGCGGGTACCTGTGCTGCTGCGGGTGCCTGTTCAACCAGTGGCCCATATTCCTCCACTTGGTTTAGAGCGAGGCCACGAACCCGTCCTCACCCTTTTCCTCCCCTTCCTCTGCGGCCTCTCCCTCTCCCTCTTCCTTGACCACCATTTTCTGACGGAACAAATAAACTACATATCAGAAGTTGCACAACATACTTAATTACCTGAGAAAATACTGTGGATAGCATTCGAAACCAGATTACTGACATACTAAGTCACAGAAAATAATATGTACTATTAAAATGTATAGTATGCATTTGCTTTCATTATAGTTTTGCTATACTACATCGTACGGCAAGAGTACCTAATGATGTAAAAAAATTAGTTAAGCCAAATCTTAGTTGTAATTATTTGCATATTAAATCTCAATATGACCATAAATAAATAATATCAATACCATAAATATCAATATCTTCTGTGTATTTATATATACTATTATAAAATTGAGGTGGTGTCTATGTACAAAGCATGATAGGTTTAAAAATGGTAAATTATTCATTTAATATCATATAAATTAGCATCCTTGTTCATGATTCAACAAGTGTATGGCTTAGTACCAGATTGTCCTAAAGATCACTTCGCAATCCGATTAGGTTGTACCTGATTATGTAATTTGTAGGTATAAACTCTTATACTAAAACTATATCAAAATTTTGTAGCAAAAAAACAGAAAGAAAATGCAATAATAATGCATTGAAAGTAATGGATAAAGTTTGATTGGCTTGAATCATGCTGGGGGTTAAAACCTCTGGAGTGCGATTTGTTACAAGACTGAAATCGCAATCTGTAGAAGTGAGACGAGAGAAAAAAATATAACAATTGTTTGGTTAGAATATCCTTTTAAGCTTTTCCAACGTAAATATTTTGACCAAAAGATTTATTTCAGTAAATATATATTTTGTACAAATATTAGAGTTTTTGTATAATCGTTTATTTATGTACCAACCCTCGGATGAAAACCGAGTTAAATTTATTTTATTTGTATTTAATGAGTTACAGTGTTAATTAAATTCCACGTTTGGAGGATTTGTTTATTTACTTATAATGTGTGATATTATATAGTACATTATTTTATCAAGACGTTTGTTTTGCGCAATACGAGGAAAAAGTTACTTAATAAGTAACATGAACCTACAGCTATCTATTAACAAAAAACATATTCATGTTCAGTTTTCAGATAATAAATATGTTATGACAAATTAATATGTTATACAGGTCAATATAACGTCTTAAACTAAAAATTTGTTTTTTCGAGATATTTATTGCTTTACATGTCTATCAAATTCATCCAGGATTCATTCGCAATACAAAATTAACCTTTAGAAGTTCAAACGCTAAACCCTATTAAAGGATTTGGGTATGCAATAATTAATGTTATTCAAAGACATTCAACCAGATTTGCATTGACACATAATTGGCCGTGGTTTACGAACCAATATCATAAGTTAACCTCTTAAGCCCAGAGTAATTGACGCATTCAATCATTACTGATCCAGCTAAAGCTCCGATATTGCTTCGCGTTCATAATCTTTGACTTAATTGAAAGCGTTACAGAGAACACTATTGTATGAATAGGATATTGAATGAACCTAAATTATAATATAGTTACGTGTAAATACAGTCTAATCCACAGTGATAAGAGGCCGGATTGGCTAGATGTAAAATGACTATATATATAAGGTAGCTTATTTTATTTGGATAGGGATTAAGGACATAAGCACGTGAATCTGTAAGAACGCAATACAAACATAAAATCTTGTTTATGTTCTTGTTATAAATTGTATCTTATGTAACAGATATATTGGGAGATTCTTAATTTCATAAAGGTTCAATTATTCTATTTCATTTTGTCTTTAAACAGATAATTACTGAAATATGTTTGTATTACAATTTGGTAATAAATAAAGTTTTTAGTGTTGTTAAATGTTCACCAAGGAACATTAGTATAATTTACAGAAATAATTTTTGAACACTAGCTGTTCTGAATTGTGCACAGTATTAACTAACTACTCAATTCCAGTACGTAGGACGGTCTACCACCTTGTATTTCTAAAATTAAGTTAGTAAAAACTTATGATGCAAACATTTATCCCCATAAACAATACATCTGTAATAAAGTCAGTCAAAGCTTTAAATTTGGACGAGTAACGAATTTCAGTGTCTAATGGAAATGCTCTCATCTCTCTCTAGTTAATGAGGTGAAGCTTTGTGGTTTTGTGGAGTAAGAGTGGAAATGGAATGTGTTTAACCTGGGATAAATGTTGGACCTGGACAAAACAAAGAATTAAAAGGTAGCCTATTTCTTTTAATTCTTTCATTCGTTCAGTTCTAACAATATATATTATAATTATACAGGATAAACAACTTAACTGTACCACCATTGGTATCTGAGAAACTATTAGATTAAGAGAGAACATTAAATAGGGAACTTTAACTAGTTTTTAATTATATTAAAACATATGAACTCCAATTTTTCAAAAATTACCGCCATTTTCCAAAATTGTGGCCAACATTAAAATTTCTTTTTGAGCACCCTGTATTTTATGATTGTTCTAGATTCTAGATATGAATTTAAGACTTTTTACTCTTGACATTTCTCTCTAAACCTACTCGTTTAGGAGTTGAAGTGTGTTAAACTTAAAAAAATTAGCTTGCAGTGTGGTTATAATCATGTCATTAGTTTTTTATTTTTCAAAGTTTAACACGCTGTAGCTAACAAGCTGTAGCTAAAAATATGATTTACTATACATTAATTAGGCGGGGTTTAAAAGGGTATAGTACGTTCATTTGTTTAGTTGTGTCCAGTGATCCTGTTTAAGTTCTACAGTATAGATAATATCGTTGAAGCCTTAAGTCGCTTATCACACTCAATCTTAAGTTACTTATGACCCAGAGATAACCGAGAAATTATGCCTTGGAGGAATTAAAATATCTATATATACAAGATACACACGTTATCAAAACATTAAGTGGTAAATGTAGTAAATTTCTTCCTTCAATGAATGTTTTTAAAACCCAACTTATCTATACCCCGGTGGCTTAAAATACGCTTAGATCTTGTATGTAGTGTTGAAAAGCATTGTTAATTAAGTATAGATTTTTGTAGCTCATAATTATTAAAATTATGCCTTCCATTATTTATTTAATACTCAAAACTAAATAATTTACGATTAATTTAATTTATTTATTTATTTTCATACGTTTTTACTTACACTCGTAAATATATCAGTTATAACTATATCGTAGTTAATTAAATAAGCTATACAAAGATATTCTCTGTAACGCTTTCAATTAAGTCAAAGATTATGGACGCGAAGCAATATCGGAGCTCTAGCTGGATCAATAATGATTGAATGCGTCAATTACTCCGGGCTTAAGAGGTTAACTTATGATATTGGATCGTAAACCACGGCCAATTATGTGTCAATGCAAATCTGGTTGAATGTCTTTGAATAACATTAGTTATCGCATACCCAAATTCTGTAATAGGGTTTAGCGTTTGAACTTTGAATAAGGGGTCACTCAATAGGGGTTGCTATTTTAAAAAAATAAGTCACCCCCTACCCCTTACCCTGGTAGGGGGGTAAACAAATATTTTTGATGTAGAAAATTGCGGAACCTTTGTTAATAATTATTGCCACAAACAGAATATTTCTATCTATTTCGGTTTTAAAATACAGATTTGTTTCAATACTTCATTTACACACTGTATAATATCACACATTATAAGTAAATGGAAAAGTCCTCCATGTGCATTTTTATTACCACCAGAAAAATCATGATATCATTGAAATAGAATGAATTTGTATATTATGTACATAAATAGTATTTCAATAAAAAAAAACTTGTTCCTTGTATCTTTGTAATAAACTACTATATAACACGAATAAAACCAAACATCCTCTCTACCTATTTTACAATCAATGTTAAATAAATCGTAAAAAACCTTATAAGAAAGCACACATTGTTGTATGTATTTAATATGAAATTGTGCAACATATTTTGGATAACATTACATAGGATAGACTTAAGCACAAGTTTGCTATGTGTACTCCCTTTTAAACGCTTGAAATAAAATTGTGATTTTATTTTCCTTTTATGTTTGAAATTTATTTTCAGTAAGTGGCAAAAACTGAGAAAGTGATTTTATTCAAGGAAAACCCCTTAGCAATAGTACTTGATACATCTAAACTTATACTGTAAACATTGTAACTCATTAAATACAAATAAAAGAAATTTAACTCTGTTTTATCTGAGGATTGGTACATTATTCAACGATTATACGAAAACTCTAATATTTGGAAAAAATATATAAACTGAAATATAAATCTTTAGGTCAAAATATGTACGAGTAAGAAAAGCTTAAAAGGATATTCTTACCAAACAATGGTTATATTTTTTTCTCTCGTCGCAAAACAATATTTTAAAACAAAACAATATATCACCTCAAAACAATAATTTTCGCAAAACAATATTTTACCTCAAAACAATTATATAACGCAAAACAATATATCACCTCAAAACAATAATTTACCTCAAAACAATAATTTACCTCAAAACAATAATTTACCTAAAACCAATATTTCACCTCAAAACAATAATTTATCTCAAAATAATAGATTAACGCAAAACAACATTTCACCTAAAAACAATATTTTACCTCAAAACAATTATATACCGCAAAATATATTTTAACGCAAAACAATATTTCACCTCAAAACAATTATTAACCTCAAAACAATAAATTAACGCAAAACAATATTTCGCCTCAAAACAATATTTCACCTCAAAACAATAATTTTCTTTAGAACAATAATTTACCTCAAAACAATAATATACCTTAAAACAATAATTTAACACAAACCAATATTTCACCTCAAAACAATAATTTACCTAAAAACAATAAATTAACGCAAGATAATATTTAAACGCAAAACAAATTTTACCTCAAAACAATATTTAACCTCAAAACAATTACATAACGCAAAACAATATTTTAACGCAAAACAATATTTCACCTCAAAACAGTTATTTATCTCAAACAATAATTTAACGCAAAACAATATTTCACCTCAAAACAACATTTCACCCCAAAACAATATTTCACCCCCAAAACAATATTTTACCTCAAAACAATAATTTCTCTTAAAACAAAAATAAAACGCAAAACAATATTTTACCTAAAAATATTTCACCTCAAAACAATAATTCTATGCAAAAACAATAATTTAACGCGAAACAGTATTTCACCTCAAAACAATAATTTACCTCAAAACAATAATTTCCTTTAAAACAATAATTTCCCTCAAAACAATAATTTACGCAAAACAATAACTTACCTCATTACAATAATTTACGCAAAACAATAATTTACCTCAAAACAATAATTTACCTCAAAACAATATTTCACCTCAAAACAATATTTCACCTCAAAACAATAATCTACCTCAAAAATAATAATTTAACTCAAAACAATAATTTAATGCAAAACAATAATTTACTTCAAAACAATAATTTACTTCAAAACAATAATTTACCTCAAAACAATATTTCACCTCAAAACAATAATATACCTCAAAACAATAATATACCTCAAAACAATATTTCACCTCAAAACAATAATTTACCTAAAAACAATAAATTAACGCAAGATAATATTTAAACGCAAAACAAATTTTACCTCAAAACAATATTTAACCTCAAAACAATTACATAACGCAAAACAATATTTTAACGCAAAACAATATTTCACCTCAAAACAATATATCACCTCAAAACAATAATTTTCGCAAAACAATATTTTACCTCAAAACAATTATATAACGCAAAACAATATTTCACCTCAAAACAATAATTCACCCAAAACAATATTTCACCTCAAAAAAATTATATAACGCAAAACAATATTTTAACGCAAAACAATATTTTACCTCAAAACAATAATTTCTCTTAAAACAAAAATAAAACGCAAAACAATATTTTACCTAAAAATATTTCACCTCAAAACAATAATTCTATGCAAAAACAATAATTTAACGCAAGATAATATTTAAACGCAAAACAAATTTACCTCAAAACAATAATATACCTTAAAACAATAATTTAACACAAACCAATATTTCACCTCAAAACAATAATTTACCTAAAAACAATAAATTAACGCAAGATAATATTTAAACGCAAAACAAATTTTACCTCAAAACAATAATTTCCCTCAAAACAATAAATTAACGCAAAACAATATTTTACCTCAAAACAATAATTTACCTGAAAACAATAATATACCTCAAAACAATAATTTAACGCAAAACAATATTTAACCTCAAAACAATAATTTAACACAAAACAATATTTCACATCAAAACAATATTTTAACACAAAACATTAATTTACCTCAAAACAATAAATTAACGTAAAACATATTTAACCTCAAAACAATAATTTAACTCAAAACAATAATTTAACGCAACCTCAAATTAATTATATAACGCAAAACAATATTTCATCTCAAAACAATAATCTGCCTCAAAAACAATAATTTAACGCAAAACAATAATTTAATGCAAAACAATAATTTAATTAACCTAAATTATTAATTTAACTAACCTAACAAACAATAAATTAAGGCAAAACAATCTTTTAACGCAAACATATTTAACCTCAAAACAATAATTTACCTCAAAACAATATTTCACCTCAAAACAATTATATAACGCAAAAAAATATTTCGCCTCAAAACAATATTTCACCTCAAAACAGTAATTTATTTAAAAAATAAACTAACGCAAAACAATATTTCACCTCAAAACAATATTCCACCTCAAAACAATAATTTACCTCAAAAGAATAATTTACCTCAAAACAATATTTAACCTCAAACAATAACCCATCTCGAAACAATAATTTAACGCAAAACAACATTTCACCTTTAAACAATAATTTACCTCAAAACACAAAATTAACGCAAAACATATTTTACCTCAAAACAATATTTAATCTCAAAACAATAAATAAAGGCAAAACAATATTTTAACGCAAACAATATTTAACCTCAAAACAATAATTTACCTCAAGACAATAAATTAACGCAAAACTATATTTTACCTCAAAACAATAATTTACCTCAAAACAATAATATACCTCAAAACAATAATTTAACTCAAACCAATATTTCACCTCAAAACAATAATTTAACTCAAACCAATATTTCACCTCAAAACAATTATATAACGCAAACCAATATTTCACCTCAAAACAATTATAAAACGCAAAACAATATTTCACCTCAAAACAATTATATAACGCAAAACAATATTTCGCCTCAAAACAATAATTTAACGCAAAACAATAAATTAACGCAAAACAATATTTTACCTAAAAACAATAATTTACCTCAAAACAATAATATACCTCAAAACAATAATTTAACTCAAACCAATATTTCACCTTAAAACAATTATATAACGCAAAACAATATTTCACCTCAAAACAATTATAAAACGCAAATCAATATTTCACCACAAAAAAATTATATAACGCAAAACAATATATCACATCAAAACAATATTTCACCTCAAAACAATAATTTCCCTCGAAACAATAAATTAACGCAAAACAATATTTTACCTCAAAACAATAATTTACCTCAAAACAATAATATACCTCAAAACAATAATTTAACTCAAACCAATATTTCACCTTAAAACAATTATATAACAATTATATAAATTATATAACTATAAATTTAAAAAATCTAGTCAACGCACCTAAATCGTTGCATCAGTTACTGACCGCATACTATGTAACATTTTATTATTGTACTAATTCCCTTCATTTCACCCGCAATAACTCGTTCACTTTTCTTACATCTGTGGATGTAAGAATTTTTCATTTGTAAGACATTTTCTTACAAATGTGGACACCATAGTGCGTATTATAAAAATAATGATTTGAGGATTGTTATAATATAGCTTCTATTGAATGACCACTTTCCATCTAGTAAATTACTGTAACATTTAGCCCGTGACTAGATTTTCGTTATAGTGTATTATATCCACCTGACTTCTCATGAGATGTTGTGTTTCCTATCAAGCACTTAACCCATCAGAAATCGTCATTTCCAACCATTTAAAAGCAAATTGATCCAAATCGAGCTAACCGTAGACAAAATGTATGTATGAGGGAGTATATCAGTCTCTATAGTTTTAGGTATCTATAAAAACACGCGATGGTCAATCTTTATCTGATATCGGTTTGCACAACGAGACATATATTACTGGCTTTTTCTTATAATAATAATTAACTGCTGTTAGTGGTTCTTACATGAATTAGATTCTGCACTCAATTTGAGGTAATATTATAAAAAATAAGTCTTCAAACACTGTTTGACATATTTAAAAATCAAACTGTAAGTAAATATGTACAGCACGGTAAGTAAATGAAAGATGTTACAATGGAAATCTCTTTGGACCAGTACAACCATCCATAATCAGGCCTAATTGGAGACTAGTCAAGAAATGATTTGCTCTTTTTGAAAACGGGAAGAATAAACTTAAATAGTTAGTTTGAACATTATGGATATGGTAAATAGTGCTTTATTTAAGCTATGCTATGTTATAGATACGTGTAAAATGCTATAATAAAGTACAGTAGTGACAGAGAAAGAGCTCAGTGTTACATCAGATGCTGAAGTCTCTAGGGACTGAGCGAGTTTGCTCACTTCCTGGTTGTTTGGTAACTCTGATGATTACTCAACAGATTAACTGCAAACATCCTTAGAGGTGATTAAAATAGCCTGAGGTTTGACTATAATTAATTATTTAGTAAGATTACAACCCATCAACAAACTAAATACAGGAAATAGAGTCTTAGTATTAACTTTAAAAAGTAATATTAGATTTATGTGTCAATGAAAACTGTAAGTAACTCCGCATTTACCAAAATTGTCCAAATATTAAGTAATACCATATATAAAACATACTCCCTTAGTTGATTTCTCATCCTTATGGAACAGCTGAAGACAATTTTATTGTTAGTTCTGTACGGTTTATGTAGAGGTCGTGTTTTGTTTACAATTTGTTTCCCGTTATTACAGCTATTTAAAACCTCGTTTAACCAAATGATACGATCTAATCATAAACAATAACTTGTCCCCTAGTTATACAACCAAACAGTAAAGCACAAATCAAGAAATTAACCCTAAAATAATAGAAACAAAGTTTCGTCGACACTAGCGCCCGTGTGTTACGTACATGAACTAGACACGAAAAACGTGCTTCAAAATTTACAATGGGATGAGAAGTCCACTTGTGTTGGTTAGTCTATGGTAATACTCACACATAAAATAAAAAAATATTATTCTAAAACCACATTAGTACAAAGTTAAAATAACTAAAAGGTTATAGAATTTACTTTGATAAATTTCATCAATGAGATATTCTGATGATTATTTATAAAACTGTAACGCTGCTCAATCAATAATTGGGTTTTGCAACAATTAGTAAAAAAATCCAAATATTATCTTATGAAAAACTTTTGTAAATCAACAATATTTTATGCTTTAAAAGTACGAAAGGGACCAGGAAGACAGATGCATGATACTAAGCCCATTCTCCATCAATGTCGCCCTTTTGTAGCCCCTTAAGAGAGCTAAATCTTTTGACAAGGTACTCTGCGAAATAATATTTCCTACGGTTTATTACATTAAACAAAAGTTTCCGTATAGCATGTGTTATATAGATATATGTGAATACATGGATAAATTAGTTTATTTACATTAGGTACAATCTTATTACATACATTGACAGTATTTACAAATTGACTAGTGCGGCCAGTTAGAACAAATAAATAAAATAAATTATAACAGATTTTGAGTCTAGCATCATGTATTAAAAACTCTCATGCCACCATTTGGGTATCTGCTAAATACATATACAGGGCGTTTATAAAAGAATCATCAGGTTTTAAAACATTTTATTGACGCTAATGTTAAACAAATAAGGTTATAAAACATATCAACATTAAGGAGAACTCTTAAATTTTTCATAGATACCCCTACAACTTGTCAATGTGCCGTCCATTAGCCGTGGAGTAAGTTTCCAATCTATGCTGTAAATTGTCCTATACCCTGGCTAGCATCGCTAGGTTGATTGATTCTACACGGCATTGCGAATTCGTCCACGGAGCTCTTGAAGTGTTTGAGGCATTGGCGGTATATAAACTTTGTCTTTTACATAGCCCCATGGAAAAAAATCACACGCCGAAAGATCAGGGGATCTAGGGGGGCATTTGAGAAGGGTAAAGTCATTATCGTTACATTTGCCAATTTACCTCAGTTTTTAAGAGAACTCTTGCGCGGCCACTAATTTTACTTTTTAATACACTTCCAGAGTTCTTAAACTGGCGATACCAACTTAAAATGCTTTGTTGTGTAGGAGGAGTCTGTCTAAAGTGCCCCCGAAACTCACGCTGGGCAGTTATTAAAGATAAACTTGAGTCATAATGAAAAACACAAAATGTTTTTTCTGGAATTTTAATCATTTTGAAAATGATGCAAACACGTCCAAGAAAAAACCACGACACTATTAAACAGCTGATTATAAAACTTGGAATCATGCTTATTAAGCACATGTTTCAAATATTAATGTGGGACATGAATTGGGTGAGGTACACGCCATTAAAACCTGATGATTCTTTTATAAACGCCCTGTATTAAAATAATAAATAAATAACAATATAAGTGTTGCAACGCTGGATTAAGCCCAATTAAAAAAGGCAGCTGGGTTTGGAATCGTTGTTGGCAGTTATCTGCAGTGAATTATCCATCAGTAAAAACAACAGAACTAATACCTGATAACTTAAGCAAATAAATTTACAGCTAGCCAACCCAGCCACACATCTTTGAGAAATAACCTTGGACTGTAAGTATTTCATAATCCATTCTTTAATATGATATACAAGAATTTTATGTGTGAAGCTTTCAATAATTAAGTCAGGTATTATAAATGCAAAACAACATCGGGGCTTTAATTGTCTATTGATTTAATACACAATTAACTCCGGGGTAAGGGGTTTAACTTTCGTTTTCGGATCTTAAACCATAATGGTGTAATTGTAAATATTTACAGAGTATCTTAGAATAACGTTATTATTGATTACATACCATGATCTTTATTAAATAGTTTTATCTTTAGCCAAATAATTAATAAATACTCGTCCAGAAGTAAATATTATTCGGTGAAATAATGTGTTAATGATCTAATTACGATTTAAAATTAAATCAATTTAACATCTATACAAGCTTGACCTTTGCTTTGTATTTGCATTTCAAATTGGTACATCCTCGTAACAAACATGAATATGTAAAAACTGTACAGATGTTTCCATGTTCATGTTTTAACTTTCCCTGCCTATTGTGGAGAAAATATTCTCATAATTTAACCAGATATTTGCAATAAAATAGGAAAGAAATTTCTTTTATTACGTTCTAACTCAAACTATTGCCTGTTTATTAATACTCATAAAATATTGTTACTAGGCATTTTGTTGAATTGTGAGCAGATACAAACAAAATCAGGAATTTTGTTATGCTTAAATATATATTATAGAAGTAGTATTAGTAAAGAGTATACCGTTATAGTAATTAATATAGGACAGTGTTTTCCTTTAGCAGGTTTTAGTCGAAGATCCACAAAAAGCTGCGAAGTAAACTTTTTCAATATCTTTAGTTTGTTATTGGCAAAACTTTGTTTTGAATCCAAACTGCAAGCTTTGGTTTGCTGCGAATTCAGTAGCCACACTTTTAATAAGTACCTTGCGATGGTTTGCATTAAAAACTGTTCTAAAACCCAACAAAACTAACTCATCATTGAATAATGATGCATATAATGATGCATCCAATCTGTAGACTAAGTGAAAATTGTCCATTTGCCTGATTGGACTATTAGAGAAATATTTCCCCAAAAGTATCAAGTTTATCCTACTTTTTATGTAATTAGATTTGGTGAGTACTTAGTTCTGTTGCCTTGGGAAAAGTTAAATATGTTTAAAATATATAATACCTTATTAAAATTATAAACAAGCAAAACTTTTTGCAAATAATGCATTCCGCAATCACCTTGGACTATTTGAATCACCCTAAGGATGTTTGCAGTTAATCTATTGAGTATTTAATCGTCACAGTTACCAAACAACCAGAAAGTGAGCAGACTCGCTCAGTCCCTGGTGACATCAGCATCTGTTGTAAAACTGAGCTCTTCCTCTGTCACTACTGCAACTGTGCCATAGCTTTAGTTTTAATGCAATGAAACGGCAAGAAGGAATCTGGGTAAAAACTACCCCCAAGGTAAACTGTTCTAAAATCATGTTTATTGCGGGCCTCTGAGGAATATGAAACTGTCTTTACAACTTTGCATACCTTTACCTCGATAGCTTATAGCTGATAATGATAAAAATGATTTCACTACAGTTATATTAGTTAGTCAGCATTTTTTGGGGTGAAAATAAAGCCTAAGAATATATTATTGTAAAATACGATCTAAACAATTAATGCATATTAGATCTAAATTAATCTAATAAAACAAATGGGATTTGAATAACAGGAACATCTTTAAAATTACCTACCACTGAAATTTTTAGGATGATTTTTCGTCCCAAAGAAATTCTTAACCGAAAGATAATTTAATTAAATATCTCAAAACAAGGTAGATGCGGCAAGCTACATGCCTGAAGCATTTACAGAATCATAGTTGTAAAGTAATTCTTCAGGAATCTTAAGCCACATTTACACTGAAGTTTGGAACACAAATTTTAAAACTTAAATGGAAATTTTGGTTTTAATTAGTTTTTAACAACAGAAACGCAGGAAAAGTTAACCAATTATTTAAAACAAATCTAAGAAAATGTCACTATCCGAATATCTGAAAGTCTCTGAAGGATGGTTCAATTTTATTTGATTTTGTTTTAAATTATTGGTTCACCGTTCCCGCGTTCCTGATAACACGAAGTCAGTACTTTTGGAAGACTACAGAAAGTGTTGGCATGGTGAAACCCGATACGCTTGTAGCTGGAAATTATTGTAAACAGTACATAAGTACTGAAACACGTGCTCAAAACAAATGTTTGGAGCACCATTTGATCTTTGCCGACTTCTGGCGGGAAACAAAATTTCAGACTTTAACATGTAAAAACTGTTCCGAACATCAAAATGTTTCTTTAAAACTGTAGTGTTTCTCAATTTGTTAGGAACATTTGTTGTAAACACGTGTTCCAAACTCCGGTGTAAACACGGCTTTACACAGGATAGATTTTCTACAATAACCTCAGTGTCCTGAGCAAACCAGACGGTAGTTTTAACTGGATATGTTTATGGACATCGGATTAAGTTTAAGTGCCACCGTCAGTAAAGATAAATAAATAACACATTTATTATTAGAGTGTTAAGTTAGTTGGTTTATTACCTTGAAAGTAAAAACTTAATTTTATTTTGACTAAGCTCATACGAATGCAATCAGTTGGAGTGAATTAGGCGACGTTTGAAATTGTACAAAATAACACAAACCCTAAGTACGAAATATGAGACTTGAGAGGAAACAATTTCGGTCGGTTCTCATTACTTTTCCCTCAACCGCGGCAAACTTTCAATTTGTAGGAGAATCTGCCGTAAACATTGTCAGCGTTTTTGCATTCAATTCCATCAAAATTCTTATAAAATAGAAGTATTAATTCCGTTACAATCAAATTATCTTGTAACAGGGTTTCCTTAAAATAACAGTTTTCTTGTTGAAAGCAATTTAATGTTATGCAAAATTTAGAGCTGAAATCTAAGTTTACAGTTTACGATTTTAAACTTATACAAAGTGTATTGTTTCTACTACTAAACAAATGGTATTAGCAATCTGACAAATTATATATTATCTGTTTTTTCCAAAAATCAAATTTTCTCTTATTTTATGGGGTCTTTTAATTAGAAAATGTCATAAGTTTCAACAACTTTTGAACCGCAGGAATGGGAGATCCATTTTTTTGCTCAGAATTTTAAGGGCTACAACATTCAAAAATGTCATCAAAATAGTTCGGGCCATGTTTAAAAAAAATATATTTTCCATAACTTTATAGGTTTTTATGAACAAATCACCAATAAAAATCCAAATGTATATAAACTTCAAGAAATTAAGTGAGATCATGGATTAGTACCTAATTTTTCATTTACTATTGGATGCTGATGTTGTATCAATAGTAAAAGGTAATTGTTTCATATTCATTTAATGACTAAAACAATGCACCATGCCCATTATTTTTTGCAACCACAATATAATAAAAAATCGCTTGAACAAAATGCCATATTGAGGTTGACTGTGGTTATAGGTATCAGAAAAATAATGCCATTCTCTTGTCAGGGGATAAAGCCCCTTAAAATGTATAACACTTCACAAATAATAGTTTTTTTCATCCCAGTGTATTGGTAAATCACATTTAGTGAAGAGTTGTTGTAGAATGTTGACCTGATGTATTTGTCCCTGGGGAACACTTGTCATAAGTTACTCTACATTTTCTGAAACACTTGTTTTGTGGTGAATGGAAACGTTTCTGACAGCTCAGAGCTATACTTAACTTCTGAACATATGAAATACCACTTCATATGCCACAATGTCAGTTAAAAGTTATGTCGTAGTTCTACGATTTCAAACTTTTGAAGGTTTAAAATGTTACAGTTTTTATCTATATTATACTTACATAAATCATTATAACTGAGTTTTATGCTTAGGCCTACATATTGAACATTTACGGATTCTAACGTACAAAAACAATATGATTCCTTCTTCGTTAAAATTGATACGATATGCAACTGTAATAAATGGGTTTGTTTTTCTATAAGCTGAGCACAAGTTAAACGTGGAATATTCTTCTTATTGCGAAGTTAGATAAAGTTGCTGATGGACGGTGAGTTAGCGAAATAAACAGAGTTACTCCTAAATGTAAGCAAAAAAATAAACAGAGAGAGAGACCCCTTAAGGAAAGCAGAGAAATAAACAGGAAGATACTCCTAAATGTAAGGAGAAAACTTAACAGAAAGATATTCCTAAATGTAAGGAGAAAAATTAACAGAAAGATATTCCTAAATGTAAACAGAGAAATAAACAGAGAGGGACAGCTTAAGGTAAGCAAAGAAAGAAACAGAAAGAGACCCCTAGATGTAAGAAAAGAAATAAACAGAGAGAGACCCCTTAAGGTAAGCAGAAATAAACAGAAAGAGAATCATGAATGTAAGCAGAAAAAAGTACAGCCCAGGACCAGACAGAAAAGAGTATTGACATCTCGTAAACAATTGTTGTCTTATTACCCTCTCAAGCCATCCAAACATTTGACATAGGCGAAGAGTTTGATAGAAAATATCGTGAAGAGACCCCAATGACCGTTTCGTGAAGAAGACACGATCACTAAAGTAAAAAGATAAAAGTAAAAAGGAGGATCAGATTACACACTGCAATGGAAGAAATAGAGAAGACCAAAAATGAAGAGAAAGACACAGAATGTATAGACAGGTCACCTAGACAGTCTTGCCATGGATACAATTTATGAAAGTTCAAATGACCAGGCCTAATACAGGAGGATGGTGCTGACAAGAGTTTGATGTAATCGTAGTTAGTCACCTACTTATGGTTCATGTAGTACACACATACTAAGCGGAAGACGTAGGAAGAGACATCAAGATGTAAGCAGGAGGAGGAAAACCCATTTCCAGACGGATCATGGATATATGGATGTATGAAGATAGGTACATGCAGAGAGTTGGGGTTCATAGAACTGCAGTCAGGCAATAAAGTAAAGTGGTAGTCACTTGATAAAATAAGCTTAAAAACAATTTTTTTTATTTGAATATTTACATGTCTATATTGTAATCATCTTTGGAAACCAATAGAACATTTATCAGCCATTTCAACCAATATTAGCTTACCAGGACTTTAGGACAATTTAAGAGTACTTGGTGCGATTCCTTGGACAGGACCCTGTCATATAACTAGTACAAGAGCTACAATGCACATTTATATAAACTTAAAAACCACAAAATATTCAGATATGAAGACAAATCCTTTTTGTTCCAACAAATTATTATTTTGTGGACAATATTATTCGTTGACTTGTAGTGTTGATAAGCAACAAGTAAAAAATATTAAAATGTGTTAAAAAATTACCTACCAAAAGCTTTCTTTGCAGAAATAAATTCAAACAATCCAAAAAACTTGCTACTTTAAAAAATGGCATGGACAATTATTAGCTTATTAAAAGTTTCAAATTAAAGCTTGAGTTTGATGAAAATATCGTATATCAGTGCAACAAAAATGTTTGTTAAAGAGAATGAATAGTGTTGCACCAAGCTTCAAACATTATCGCGAGAGTGCCTTAACGAAGATTGGATCATTTTTACCAGAATTATTGCTCTTTATTATCTCCTATTCCTACAATTCAATAAAAATCACATTTTTGCTACTTTAGAAACTTAGATTAACATTTTAATCCATTTCAAAACTAAAACCTGAAAATAAGGCTAATCTCATTTTACCAACTGAATTTGAAAATTTCTTTTGAACAATCAATAATAGTTTGTTTAGAGTGTTTTCATCTTGTGAAGAAATACTGTATTTACGATTTATAATTTTTGACGTTATGGATACAAAAGTAGACAATAAATTCTCATGTTGTTGCCAGTGTATGGATAAAAAAAACACTTTTGACTAATATGACTACCAACACGTACTGACTACCTCTACCATTCCCACATTAGACTACAATTTTTGTACAAGCCTATGAATGTAAGAATTTAAGTAGACTTTATTAAAGTCTCGTGGAAATTTATTGCATTAAAGTGGTTGCTATGCGAGTTTAATTATAGAGATCATTATAGAAGAGTTTCTTTGTCCTCTACTAGAAAGACTACTATTTCAAACCTAAAGGGAAACTTTGTAAAATTGTGTAGCATTACTTATCTGATATTACAACTATCACAGTTACTAAAAACTATACGAGAACTAAAGTTTTAGACGTTGGCACGCTCTGTGAGTGCTTAAAAAACTATGTACTTTTTGTAGCGAAATTGTCTACAGGTGATGTTTCTTGTATAAAGGCTGTCCAAAACATAAAGTATGGGACGCTATTGTGTGATACCGCTAGGCTTGCGCTGATCACGTCTTTTGAAGTACAGTATAGACATATTCACTTCTTCATTGATAGTCCAGCTGTCACAGCGGAGGTGGATTTGCACTGCTCGTTATCACAATTTTGAAAAATTAAGCTACAATTATCGAAAATTCATATATTGTGTAGGTGTGTAATATATATAGGGTATTTGAAAACTCAAACACTACTGTGTAACACGTCCAACGTAATAAATTAACAATCGTTTTTCATTAGTATTCATGTTTTAAATACATACAAATAATAGTCACTAGTAAATAAACGAAAATGCGGTTGAACGAAGTTGACAGTATTGAAAAGCAGTCAAGAGAGGTGAGAAGTGACTTGCCATGACTTTGAACCACAAACCAATGCTGAGAGTGAGATATAATACGGGTTACATGACATACGTTTACATTTGAAAATTCCGAGACTAGAACTAGTGGCCCTCGGATTTTGGCACGCCTTGTATGGAAAAAAGATTAAAAATATTTTTACGTTATTCCTTGGGGTCAATTTAGTGGGAATTAATTTTATTTAACCCTTGTACGTTAATCAGTTTTTCCGTAATCAAGTTGAGACACCTTACGTGGGACTCCTGTATAGTGTGTACTAAACATTATACATTTGTGTTGATTTCACGTATGTACTTTACAATGTTATATTTATTTAAGTACGTTGGATTATCAATTAACGTAGAACGGACATAAAGAGAACATTCAATCCATTTGCTTAATGAACATTTCGACTCACTTGGCTCTTGATAGATTTGAGTGTTCACATTGACAATTTTACAGTCCCTTTCGTATTTTTGCCAGAATATAACTCGTGCAATTGTAAACAACGAATAATTGGTCAATTACAAGTAGTCCTATCTAATCTAGCTACGGTCTTTGTCACAATTTATAAACCCAATGATAAAGTTGAGATTGTTTTTCATATCTAAAGTATAGAACAGTTTACAGTAAAAGTATTCTTAGAAAAATCCTACATTTGCATGAAGAACATTCTTTGTATAGGTGGTATGGATATGAAATTAAAGTCAGGAAAATACTTTGCATACAGACGTAGCAAGGTCAGAAATAAAGATAAATGACACTACTAAAACCACGGTCCACAAATTGGAGCTAAAAGCCTAATCCCACTTAAACTTGAGCAATCCTAAGAATTTATTGTCATATTTTCGTATTTTGAAATGGCATAACATAACATAAACAAATTCATATTTAATAAAGACAAATAAACGATAAACCTATTACAAGGTTTGCACGTGTAAGCTCTAATAATGTTATTCAAACATATTTAAGCACATTTGCATTGACACATAATTAGCCGTGGTTTACGATCCAATATCAAAAGTTAAGCACTTAACTCCAGAGTAATCGGTGCATTCAATCATTATTGAGCCTGTGAAAGCTTCAATATTGCTTCTCGTTCATAATCTTTGACTTAATTTAGAGTGTCTCAGAGAAAATCCGTAAATTGTATATTAGATAATATTCGGTAATTTATTTATTTTAAACAGCTATTGTGTCAAATACTTCATAACCGGGTTTCTTAAGATACTTGATTTTAAAATGTGTTATAACGTTTGTTACCAATTAAGCAGTATAAGTCCCAACAATTACACATTATATTTGAAGTACCATGAAAGATAATAATAATAATATGGAAAATGTCTTATGGAAGTAATGTTTGTATGGCATAATTTTACAACAAAAACATAATTTTATTTATGAGAAAAAAAGAAACTTATAGTAAAAACACGTTTTGTTTTAGGTATATCCTGATTACAACGATGAATCAGTAAGACAAGAAAAGTCCAAATTATTAAAAATTACATCCATCCCAAAAAAATAACATAAAAAAAATGAAATTCTATATGCACGCTCAAATGGCTTAAAATGATGCTGTTTGTAATTCAGACGATTAAGTCACTGTTTGTTTTGTAAACATCTGCGGTTCGTTATTGGTTTATTTAGCATTTTAAATCTTGTGTGTCTCTAGAAGAAAAAAACATTTTGGAAAAACAAATGTTCTAAACAAATATTACAAAAGTTAGCTATTTAGTATACTTTTAATAGTTTGCTTTATTATCAGTTAAATCTAGACTTAAACTCCTTTTACAAATTTAAAATTGAAGTCTGATCACAACCCTAAACAAAATGATTTCTTTATACTAAAAAAACTAGTAATTATGTCATTAAAATATATTCAATTATTCTCTAGTATAAGAAACAACAATTAATTAATTTTATAAACGTTCCCAGTTACAATCAAAGTGACTTAAATTAACTAGCGGTCTTCACACGTAACTCGTCAAAGGTAAATATTTTTTTAGTAATGACATATCGTTGGTTCTACATAAGAAATGTTATACACGTATTAATTATTTTCATTGTTTCGTTAGTGTAAAAACTGAAAATAAACTATTTAAAAATTATTTTTTTAATTAGTAAAAAAACAAAAAAACTGTATTCAATTGATGAGGTTTTGACGTTTAGAACGTGTAGACATGCAGACATTCGTGGTGCTTTTCAGTAACTGGTAATTGTACATTAATGAGTATTTTTGCTAAAATTTACACAAAGACCTGTGTTTCAAGGGATCAACTAATATTAAACACCACACAAAGAAGTACATGAAAAGTATAAACACGATAATAAAATTCATATGTTTCGGTTTGTTGCTCTGTATTTGCTTTTTACAAATGTACTCATAGCTAAACTTAATTTTTATTTACACCTTGATATATTGTTATAATTAAACCAGACCATGAATCTCGATCCCAACTATTCTATAAAAATTACCGGCAAAAAGTTAAAAGAACTATTTAAATTATAGATTTTGTTTCGCCCATAACAAAAATTAGTTTCACTTAAGGAAGCCATTTACAAGGATAAGGAAGGTCTTGGGTTCTTCAAGGTTAGGTGAGCTCAGCACTTTAGGTAAGTGACTTGATAGACACGGCTTTGTGTTATATCTGCTTATCATACTGTTTTTTGCTTTTTTTTTACAATGAAGCGTTTTAAAAATAGAATACCTGTAAAGATCTTAAAATATGTTGTGAATATTTTAGTTTTTTTTACAAGCATGCAATAACAAAGATGTCTTTCAAAAGAAGGAAGTATTTGTGATGACAGATGGAAGCGAAAAAATCCTAATATGCGCAAAGGTCAATTATCCTAGTTAACTGTAGATTTTAAATAGCAGTAAATTGTAATATAAGGTAAAACTCTTTAAAAATATAGTTACACTTATGCCATATTCAAATAAAATATGATAAACTCATATTAAATATAGGCCTACTAATTTAACGAAAATAAATTACTGATATCTATTTCACACCTTTTTGAAGATTAGTTCTAATTAGCAAATATTAACATGGTGTTTCAACCAAAGTACCATTAGCTTTTAGGAAATAATGTTTTAAGGTACCCATCTTAAAGGTTTTACTCTTTTCTACACATTCGAGTGTTTCTTTGTTTTATTTATATTTAACTAACAAAAAGTCTGTACTCAATTTTATCCCGCGAGAATCTATTTTCAAAAAGAAACATGAAGTGACGTTCAGTCTTTCCGAGTTATTCATTCCACCCATGGATATTGTTTTAATTGATGTTAAAATTTATCTTTTTATTCTGTTTGTCAGCTTTTTATACATATTATAAAACATCTCTTATAAAACATCTCATTATACATCTCTTCTATCCATGTTTTGCAACGGGGGGGGGGCGTGATTAAAAATCCATAATCAATTTTAGAAACAGAATTCAACTGCACCACTTTAATTTCAATGATTATACATGTTTTGTATATTATTATATATAAAAATTTGAAAGACAACTTTTACAGTAGCTTATGGTATATAAAAAAGTCCAAAAAGTCGAAAAAAACTTAATTTTATAAAATGTCTCTTCTGGTTTCTTTTTAAGGCATATAGTGTTTTGAGAGTAAATTAAACACGTGTGAATGTGAAAGCATTTTAATAAACTTCATAAATGTTTCCATACCTGTTAGACTCAGCCAAAACGTCTGTCGTTAAAATCGCATACATGTCCAAAAATAAATCTCTTGGTAGCTTTCTTGAACAGTTCTTTGAAAATGTCCTGGAATCTTTTTGAGTCGTAGATTGCTTTTACTACTCCGTCAAGAATATACTCATGACTATCATCAAGCTTACTATTCACAAATATATATGGCTTCTTAAATATACTGGAGCCCTCACTTTCATCCCAGAAAAGATTGCATTCGAGCTTTTTCGACTTTCTTACCAACTGTAACTTAAACGCCCTCATTTCAATTTCGCTTGTACACCTTTCAATAGAGGATTGGGCAAACACATCATAGCAGCAAGATCCTCCACGTTGCCAACCGTTTTCCTTCTCCGCTACGTAGAATTGATCCAGGAGCAAGTACACAGTGCCGAATCTAATGTTATTCATGGAAATCCCATCGTCTCGTTTGACAAATTTTACCTCTGGAAATCGCGCAATTGTCACCTTCCACCTTGAAACGCAGCCACAAACATTAGTTGGTGTCCCGTATGTGTTTGGTACCGGGTATTCGAATGTGACATCAGATCCTTTCTTAATAATAGGTAGGTTGAAACAAATATTACTATAAATCCCTTGAAGAACAGCTAACTCACCTGTCGCGATCATCATTTGTAGAAACATAGTCAATGTTAATATTGTCAAAACTAACATGTCCATGACTAGCTCGTTGGATTAAGATATCATACATAAACTCTATATTTCAGTGAACTATCTAGCAAAAACACGAATGTTAACTGAATGTTTTCTGCCTAATTGTACCATATGTTTGATACACACCTGTGTAAACATCACTTAGTTGACGTTGATTTAACTACCCAGAGAACAAATTTGAATTTAAAATTCCCATGTTATTCTTATGGAGAATAAGTAAACTGTTGTAGTTTGCTTGTTTGTGAACATATTTTGATCAAATTTGGAAAATGTTTTTATTTCTCACTACCTATTCACATTTAACAAAAAAAAAAGTTTTACCCTCCCTGATGCCGCAAACCTAAGTACTTGTTAAACTAATTCTATTTAAATCAAGAATAAATGTTATATTTTTAAGTAGACATTTCAGTGTAAATCCAATCAGTCAAATGGAAATTCGCTTAGTCTGCAGGTTTGCTGCGGCGGGGGTATTATTATTTTAGGAGAGCATAGTTAAATAAGCCACTTCAAAATTATCATTTTTTCAATAGATTTTGATACTTTAATTGTAACAGCTGCTTAGAGAAGGATTCGTTATACAAACTGCCACTAAAATGTGTATGTTACAGTTGTTTACAAACATTTTGATAGTTGTTATTGCAGTCTTAGGATCGTCAAGTCATTTAATTAGAGTTTGACCATGAAATTGAAAATGTTGGTTATTTCCCCCGAAAATCGCTAAAAGTTATATGTTAGAATTAATAAGGAAATATGCTGGGGTAAGATGTTGAATTTGACGAAGCCGATATCCGAATAAACCAAGAACTCGACACCAGACTTTGAATATGAAAGTCGTTCGTAGCTTACAAGCTTAACCTTCTGTGATCTTTTTTTTATAAGTTTGCAACCAAACCATTTCAAGGTTTAAAATTTAAAAACTAAGCAAATAAACTACTTTTCTTAAAAGACAATTTGATATGTTTAGTGTAGAAAGATGTTTAATTATTTTGTTATGTAAGGAAAAACTAATCGGTTGTCAATAAGCTAGATTCACAACTTTTTAGAAAACCCTAAAGCTAATTTATCGGTGGGATGCACCTTCCATGGCTCATATTGATTATTTAAATATAATAATGTACTAGATTTATTGTACTATGATAACATGTACTAATAACTACAGTTTGTTGCTTTAATTATTATTGTTCCTTATATCTTAACTCTTATTCCATCCTATATCTAAGTGGGAAAATGGAGGGATAAATATTTCAAAAAGTTCCCTCGCTACCTGCAGAACCCGCGTGGCAGTTCAACTGTTTTTCAACCCTGTGAAACTGACCCTTATAATCCACTCTAATGATCGTGGCGGTTCAAGTATCTCGGAACGGTCATAAAACTCGTGGCGGTTCAATATTCCCCCTTCAATGGACCAGTTATAACAATTTTTGAAAACATTTGTGTTGATATGATATTTTCATTTTATACTAAATTAATACGAATGACCCGAGCGAACTATATGGTAAATAAATGAGTATGTTTACAGTGTATTTCATTCATAAATAGTTTTATATAGTTTTGAAATAAAAGGCGTTTATACGATTGGTTTTACGGGTGAGGTTTAACTAAGGAAACAAAATACTAAATAATAATCATTTGAAACGTTACAATACATTCAACCCCCAATCATTCACAGCAAAACGCAAATTATCGTGTATAAACACGTTATTGTATGTCTCAGTTTTGTATGGGTATTGTGCATTGTTTTTGTGTCAGAGCTGCGTTTAATTGTCTTTCGTAACTGAGTTTGGTTAATTACTTTATACTAAGCGTGTTAATATTTTTTTTTAATCTGATAAAAATTAATATTGACCCAAAAAACATACAGGATGCACGTTAATTATATTTTCCTGCACTTACCTGACAAAGTGGCCTTCCTTGGACTGATTATAGGAAAGAAAGGTGCTAATTGCTGCATCTACTTACATTTGCCGCACAAATTTTCGTTTGTCAAACAGTTTCTTTGTCACACATCAGTATTCCAACCAAACAACACAAAACAGCGTACTTTTATTCAGCGTAGGTACTCTTGAAAATAAGTTGGCAACACTTAAAGATGTATTACGACTACAATCAGCTGGTGCAGAGTTTCCCATTTCGTTCAATGTTTTTATTTAACCTATCCTAAAAACGTGTTGTACAGTGTATGAAAGACTATTTATTTATAGTAACTGTATGAAAAGTATAATGTGTAACACGAATGCAAACTGCCTTTGCTCTACTCGAAAACTTCCCACACTCACCTACGGCTCGTAACCATTTCTCTTGTGCGCAGCAAAGTTCCACTTCGATCACTAGGTACACAAATAACTATTTAATCAACATTTAATTACAGGATTTTATTTTTAATTATTATATATTTAGAAATTTGCAGCTTACGATTGGAAAGTCAATCAATGACAATCATTTATATTTATTTCAAAGAATATTGTATACTATACAGTTTAAATTTGCATTATGTTTAATGTAGGTTTTTTTTTCATTTTCCTTGTGTATGAGAGCTCTTATTGCGCAGGTAACAAATCATGTGATAATTATTTCGTATTTATACATTGTATTGCTGGTTTCACTATTGTAACAATACAGATTTATTTGATTTGCTTTGAACGCAAATTACATTTTAATGTTGAGTTTCAGGTGGTAAAAATTTACTGGTCAGTTTAACATTACCTTCCAATGAAATACATTTTTCAATGAGTTATAATAATTGTTGTTTTATGATAATATGGAGACGAAAGTAAATAACACGCTAAAGTTGTTTAGTAAAAAATTGTAATTGTAAAAAAGTGTATAAATTTAATTAATAACCGTGTAAAATCGAATATACTAACTTTTAAGAATACGAGTAAAATATTACAAACTATTTCTATTATTGGTTTGTTAAACATCAACCACGGTGTCTTTTAAAGCGAAAAAAATCAACCATTAAAATTGCATGTAAATAAATAAGACATCAGTCGAAACGAATAAATTCTTTCTTCAGGAATATAATAAGTACAATCTGCTTCACAAAGGAACGAATGATTTATTGACGTTGTTGAGAGCTTGAAAGTGTCTGTCTATTGTACAAAGTAACTGATGGAGAAGTATAGCGATAAAATCGATTCACTATTTGTATAAGAAAGTGTTCCATCAATATCGCATGTCCGTATAAAATTAACCCATTTTACTATGTGAACTGCAATTTGAATAAATGATTTACTGCAACCATAAAGTTGTATTTATATATTTTAAAATTGCATGAATAAAATGTCATTCGATTTTATCAAGTGAATTACTGGCACTTATAATATTATTATAGTAATGTTATTCATGTTCTTATCGCAAAAACAATTGTAGTATTAATTAGGTATTTTTGTCATTACAAAATGCTTCATGCACAATTTGTAAACCGTTCCAGGTTTAAACAGTATGACGTTTAATAATTTCCTGTGTTGATTCTGTGTTGATTCTGCAGGTAACAACTTTTTTGGATTCAGGGGGATCCAAAACGAATATTTCCATTCAATTATTCATTGTTAAGTTTTTCTACATTGATGGATATGAAACGTGATTAAATGAATAACGCTGAATTGCTTTGAATATAAAGTTTTTGAGGACCCCTCAGCATGAATTCTAAGTAATAATTATTCACTTACATAACAGTTATTTAATTTATTCGTATTTCAAAGAATTCCTTTGCATGTTTCCTGAATGTTGTTGTGGTGTAGCTGCTCACAATTAATTGATATGTCACGAATTATTTCATAGTTATCCAAACAGAGAAACAAAAAAGTCTAAATAATTTTTCAAAAGGCTTGGTTCTAATTAGATTTTAACTGTTTAAAAATACATTTACCAGCTGTTAAGAGAACTAGCAGCATCAATTAAAAGCTATAGTTTTTCAAATAAAAATTGGAAGTAAATGTCTATAAATACACCGATTAAAAACTTGGTTTCCCTATTTTATCGAAGCAATGGTAACCAAAACCAATTGAACTACAATGCCATTCAGTAAACAAGAAAAAGCGAGCTTGCTAAGGAAATGCATTAACTAACTTTTGAGCCCTCAACTGAGTACAGTAATTATAAACTGAAATCTTGTCTTACTTTGAAAGACATTTTCATAATTTTTTTTTTTTATTTCCAACTAAAATTGTTTCAGTGATTTTTTCTATGACCCAACTGTAAGAGCGGTGAGGGCGAGAGAGCTAACAATGTACACTGATAAGAAAACTAAAAAATATTTTAAAACATTAAAAAAGTAATCCCTGATCATTGTAGTTAACCAACAATCTCAATGGCTAGTATGACACTGCAAGTGACCCATTTTAAAAGAATATATGTGATATCGTTCGAGCAATATCTTTAACCAAATAGTGAATCGATTGTATCGCTATACTTCTCTATCAGTTACTTTGTAGAATAGACAGACACTTTCAAGCTCTCAACAACGTCAATAAATCATTGGATCCTTTGTGAAACAGATTGTACTTGTTGTATTCCTAAAGAGTTTTCGTTCAATTTCAGTGTAATCTTATCTACTCGCATTGGTAAAGGAGATTGGTTTATTAAGTGTATCATACATCGAAACGCCATACAGGATGACTAAATATTTTGTAATAATTAATACACTAGTAATATATTAGTAGAACATTTTGAAATACTCATAATTTAAGAATTTAGGAAGTTAATCTTGATCCACAAATTATTTAATATGAAGGCCTATCACTTGTATGACCTAAGAAAAACTCAACCATCGACACACAGTTTAAACGCAATACAATATATTAGTAGGAGTATAAAATCGTATTATCTATCCTTCTTGCAATATGAATATATTATACGTCAATAATACGAACTAGAGATACTATTTACACATTTGAACTAACTAAGTAGTCTTCTGAATGCATTTAATTTATCAACGACCAGTTTCGACAGTTGATATAGTCAAGGTACTCACATGCTGCAGTAATGTTAGTTTATTTTAAACATAATAGTCTCTTTTATAAAACCTGGCAAACCATGTGAAGACATGAAGCTATGAATATTTGATGAAGGTTGACCGCTCCCAATATCGATCAGCATTTCAGAATTCCTGACCGTTCTGAGATATTGTCAGCAGGTTTTGGTTATCTTGAATAACACACAAGAATGAGCAACCTTCGTAGAATAAAGGGTCTGGCTATTTGTATAATGTTATACATTTTAAACCTAACGGTTTTGAATATTGAATAATCAACATATAAGTCAATAAGGCCTTCCAGTAAACTAAATTAAATTATACTATTTCTATGGTATAACTTTCTGTAACAGAAATAAATATTGTTGCTGCACGGCTTCTTGTATTACCGTTGACCTTAAATAGTTATTAAGTGATCTTGTTCATTTTGTATTGTTTTGTAAGAGTGTCAGACAGAGTATGTCATTGTGGAAGCTATTACAGATTTAAGCAGGTCTTTTGTAAAACATGGCTAAGCCGCATGAAACTAGTCTGATCTAAATGTAATGATAATGTGAGTTAGAGCCGTGTTAAGCCTACTTTACACAGTTACACTGACATCGTCATTTGTATGTAATCACTGAAAGTGTTAGCCTGGCTGTTCAACATACTTCATTTACATTAGAGATGAGTAGAAGGTAGAACCTTAAATGGTTTACGGTGCTTTCAATAAGATAATGCCGAGGACTCTTCAAGTGGGTGTTTAAAAACTTTTCTTTTACTGTACCTCAAGTAAGTTTTGTTTACATTAACCACATGTTGGTATTTACATCGTAATAGTTGGTCTACACACCAACAAACTAAAATCGTTTATTCGTATATTTGTAATAAGAACAAACTAAGTGTTTCGGGTAAAATTAAAAATATTTGTCATTTGTCACTACTTGTACACTCTAGTACATTTGTTATGTACTAAGATTTTGCAATTTAATAAAAACTAGTTGACTTAGTTTTAAAAACCAATTATAAACTAATCACTACATGTTAAGCTGCGTAACAGCTTAAGATATGTTGAAAAACAATTTATTTTGTTTAAAATTAATATAAACGTCGAATTCCCCTTACAATATATAATTTAATAAATCTTAATTAAAGAACAATTGGCCGATGTCATGGAAAAAGCTCAAATTCAAACAGTATCACAACTCTTGAATGTTTTCCTTAGAGACGATTCGTAGCAACAGAAGTGAGACGAACTCTCAGTCTCGCCATTAGTAAATGTTTCCGACCCAGTTGGCCGTCAGATTTGCAGTTTCCGGCGGGAAAACACTTTGAGAAATGGAGGGAGAATTGAATTGAAGGTGGAAATTTTGTTGTACCATATTGTTGTCCCATATTGTGCATATTTTGTTGTACCATATTGATCTGGCGATTTAAGCAAAAGCAAAAACAAGTTTATGTAGTTTTTCGTAGTTACTCCAAAAAATGTTTTGTATACCTTTGTATATCAATATTGTTTTACTATGTTAGTTCTCCACGTACACTGATATATTCAAAAGTTGAGTAATTGCATTTATTACTGTCTAAGAGTATACACTTTCACATGAGAAATTAACATCATAGTTAAATTAGAAACTTTTAGATTTTTTAGAACTTTAGAACTTTTAGAACTTAGAACTTTTTTGAAACTTTTATAACTAAATTAGAAAACTTAGAAACAGTATCTGACAAATTTAACTTACGACATTGTGTGATGACTTACTATGAGACACGCTACAAAATGGGGTCGACAATAGTTACAGAGTTAGGTTTTAACCAAAGAATTTTAAACTAAAAAAACACTTAATAATTTAAATAGAGGACTTATTTAAAAGTAAAATAATGCTACTTTAGTAACAGAATTCATTGCTTTTGTACGTCTTTTGCTGTACATATAATTAACAAAAACTGTAACAAAAACGTTTTTGGATTCAGTGTCAAAGTAACTCAATAACGTTGACGTTGTCGAGTTAAAATGAATTTCCCGACAGTAATTAGGGATGCAAAGATCAACGGAACCAAAGTTAAAACTCCTTTGTTCAACGTGAATCCATTAAAACATTCAAGGTGTTCTTTACCTTACAACAAGGATACGTAATCATTTAAATAAAAGTTCTACATAAAATAAACCCAACTGAAACACTTATATCATACCATATTTACAATTTTCTCCTTGTTAGTATTGGTTTTTCATATTTCATCGCATTGAGATATTGATAATTACCAATGAGAACGTGATAGACTATGATTTACAGTTAGGGTTGAGATGATAAAAGAACGTGATATTTTAAATGAAACATAATAACAATGACGTTGGTTTGCTATGAGATATTTCTCGGTACTAATCAGATTCAAGGATCATCGTAACACAATTTGAAACTCTTCCTGTTAACTTAAATAGGAAAATAAATGTGTAATTTTCTAGGAATGCTATACAAGGATTTAAATCAGTCAAATACAATAAAATTGAATAAACTTCCTGAAATACTACGCTTCAACAAAGTTTGTAACGGTTCTTCATAATGGCTTAAGATTTCATAGCATAAAGGTATTAGAACAATTCAAATTTCTTGCTTGGAGGCCCCCAGCAGTTTCAGTATGATCCATAATAATTAGGGTTATCATGTTATAGACAATACTTTTTATGATTGAAACATTCCATCATCTGAGCAAGGCAGGTATGACGAATGTTACATACACAAAACCCTGTAGACTTCAGCTAATGCAATTTGCTTGTAGCCTTGTGCTTTTAAGCCTAACTTTAGGCCACACAATACTTCGTATGAATTACTCGGACAAATTATTTAATCGAAAATATCCTAAATTTGTTGTGAGATATATGGTATGTATAATCACAAGTTTCAAAACTTGCAATTGCAAAATGATACCTCATAAATATATGAATGTTGCAAATTTATTCATCATTAATCAGAAGGAAACCCCTTTGTACTTTTCAAATGCAGTTATTGTAATACAGTAATTGTTTACTGATTTTAGTACAGCAAAATAGCTCTTGATTACTAAGTACTGTAGCAGATTGTATAGTTACGCTTGCCGGGTAACTGCTAGTAGCTGGATAAAATTCATCATCATTTCCTGTATGATTTTTCATAGCTCATTCAAAGAACAACATTTGATAGTCAAAATAAATTCCAGATCTATTTAAAAAACGGAGATAAAGGTTTAAAAACCAATAGTTGTAGATGATTTTAAAAATTGGTCAGTACAAAGAACTAAGATCAAAGCAATAACCATTTTTACAAACAATGTAAAATTAATATTAACAACCGAGCGAAGGATATGTGGACATACAGTTTCATTGCCCTTTGAAATATTGGTTTTATTGGATTCCAGTTTGATTATCAAAGCTTATATTTGAGTAAAATACTGTAGTTATTAAGAGGAAAAGGTTCGCATGTTTGTAAATAAATATATATTTTCAGTTTTCCTGGATAAGTGGGAACAAAAGCATACTTTAATAGTTCAATGTTATGGTATTGTGTAATGGCGTTATGTAGTATATATATCAGTTTTATAATATCCACGCCACAGCAAACCTGCAGACTACGAACATTTTAATTTGCCTGATTAGATGTTAACTAAAATATTTTCATAAGATATTCATATTTATTCCTCATTACGACATTACATTTGACGAGTACTTAGGTTTGCGGCTTTGGGGATGGAAAACAGTGGTACATACTTGTATACAAATTTGTACGAATAATTTTTTTGGCCTCCGGGGTCAGCAAAAAGAAAAAAGTATATCATTCCCGGCTCCAGGTCTTACCGTGCCACCTACAGTAATAGCATATTTTCAAAAATTAAACAAAATGTCATTTAATAAAGCTGTTATGTTTGAACTGTATTTTCTACATCAACAAAGTGTGGATATTATACGATGCATATTAGTTACAACGAATGGAACATTTAAAATCACTTTAGTTTTAAGAAAAGTAAAAAGTTGAATACGAATGTTCTGAATTGATTTTGTCAGTGACCAAAATAAATAAAAAATTATATGATCGGTAAAGCAAAATTTTTTGAATTAACTGAGATTTGCTGATTAAAATACCTTTATGGATCCAATAAACAGAAAAAACAATGTATTTAACATTTTACGCAGAAACATTTTTTATATAACCAGTAAAAAAGCTACATGGTCCCATGAGTCAGTATTTCCCTCATTTTACCTTGTTTGTTTCCGTATGTTCTTTCTGCCACACTAGTAAACACTTTACAAATTGTGCGTGATTTAAAAAGTATTTATAGAATTCAATAAATGATTCAAGCTAGTTAAGTTTCATTGGTATATTGGTAAGATTATTTCAGTTTGCATCCGTAAAAGGAATCTGCAATGTATTTTTAAATAACTAATATTCATAGTTTAAACAATCAATTTAATCATGCTATGCACAATAAAACCATAAAAACAGTAAAAAAAATGATAAATGGTTATAAATACAAACCAAATTAAACTTATTTGATTTGTTAAGAAAAGTTGCCCAGCTGCTATTTATATGACCTGTTTTAGTTCGAATTAATGACTCTAAACTAATTTTCTTCATAACATACGTTTAATAGCAAGTTAATTTAAACATTATATAACCAAATGCTCTTTGTGTGAAAACTATGTGAATCATAAAACATTTTTAATGTATACTTCATATAGAATTCAAAGACCACTAACCTTTGGTCAATCACTTGTGTGTATTTCCAGGAGAATGCAGACATTGCTTAGCCACAGAAACTTTCAGAAACAGTTAAACTTGTTGTGAAAGTGTAACAACCCACCAGAGTAGAGTTGAGTTTAAACCACAAACTGACTTTACAACTCTAAATTGTTATATCATATTCCAGTTTATATCCAGTGTACGTGGTGGAGGTAGGGTTCACACTAATGTTGGGTTATTTTAATATTGAAATATTGCTGTGCTTTGAAAGTTATTTTATTGAAAGTTTTAAGCTTCCAATATATATGTAATTTGTACATTTGTTTTTGCATTTTTCATACATTATCTTATTTTGTTTTCAGCCGGAAAAGGTTTTCTATTTTTATAATATCTTGTATATCAAAAATGTTGTGAGAAGGCTAGTTTTACTGCCAAAGTAAGATTTAAAATGTACGTTTTTTAAGGATTTACATATATTTGACAGAAAATGGTTTATGTTGTTGATGGCAAATATAAAAATCCTAAACTGCCCCCAACCCTAATCTACTATTAAAATCCTACATGTCTGACCTAAAATGTAAGTACTGTAGATTACTGATAACTTTACGATAGCCAATTTCTAATGTTCAAGGATTTAAAACAGTGAAAGAAAAAAAGAACAAAAACAACTGTTTTAGGCTAATAAATATTTCAGCAATTCTTTATTCGATCACCGAATACCATGGTGTCGATGGTCTATGATAGTAAACGAAAATATCGGCCAAAACAAAAAGAGTTTAAAAGAATCATTTTATACAAAACACAATTCTTTGATGTTATTTTAAGAAACAATAATACTGAAACTAACACCTAATATAATTTGTCTGGTCATCCACATGTTATCTAACAATTTCAAATACAGTGTGTCTCTGAACTCTCTAACGTCCTTTTAAAGTATCATTCCCAGACCAAAAACAAATTAAAATATTAAGTAAAAATTTCGAAAACTAAAAATACTC
This sequence comes from Macrosteles quadrilineatus, assembly GCF_028750875.1. Classification (NCBI taxonomy): domain Eukaryota; kingdom Metazoa; phylum Arthropoda; class Insecta; order Hemiptera; family Cicadellidae; genus Macrosteles; species Macrosteles quadrilineatus. The sequence continues at coordinate 74,563,195 of NW_026542602.1, read as the reverse complement.
ACACATCCTGCAAAACGATATCTAATTTAGTAACGGCTTTTTTAGTTAATTGAAATTAAATGCATGGATTGTTTTAGCTAATTAAAAATGATTGGTCAGAGTAAAGAGATCAGTGATACTTATACAATATTGTATATAATACTGTACTTTTACAAAAACAAGTGAGACACAATATATATACAGTACCAATATACCAATGACAAGTGTTCTCTTGGGAGAAATAAGTTCAAACAAACGTTTCTGCTGCGACATTTTACTCGTGATTTGCTTCAAACTCGAAAAACATATGGAAACATGTGATTCATGTTATAGTTTGTATTGTGTTTGTGATTACATTGTTACAAACAATATGAATGGTCAAATTTTAACATTTTCTAATACAAATATATGATTGTAAAATTGTTATGTATGTAAAAACTTTTGAGATAAACAAACAAAACCACTTGTTCATGTTTTGTACATTTACATGACGTAAAATCTTAGTATATTCATTTCCCGATATTTAATAAATATTTTTTAATAAAAGAACTAACGTATACAGTATATTCCCAAGATAGCTTGCGTTGAATGAAAAAACGCTGACAATGTTTACGGCAGACTTTCCATAAAATTGAAAGTCTGTTGGAGAGACAAATAATGAAAAATGGTTTCTCCTTTTAAATCTGATATTGTTTATGTAGCTTCAGTTTTTTGGTTTTCAATTTTGTATTGTACTATATTTAGCAATGTTTATTTAACGCTTTATTTAAAAATCAGGAAATTTTATTTTATAAGATTACAAATTATATGTGAATTTCATCCACGAGTTTAGTTCATATTTAATAATCCGTTCTAAAAATTTTTATTTCTGCTTCAAACGTTAAAAGACTTAAGTGGAACCAGTATCAGTTTCCCCGCTATCCAATTTTCAATGAACATTAGGTTTAGCGTTTATAGAAAATATTTCATCCCTAAGAGCATAGAAAAGTGACTTAGCAATTATAATAACAGCTCAGTCACCTAGTTTCTCGCATTTCTATGCTATCCTAAAATTAAAGGATGGATACGACATGCATTTTTGTGCTGGATCTGAGGTTGGTTGCTGAATTTTATAAATATTCAACATGTTATAAAGTATCTTTTAATTAAATATGAAGTAAGATTTGACAACATTTTTGTCTAGTCAGTTATAGTTTTCATCTTCAGCTTGAATTAAGAGTAATTTATGCGCAGTTTACTAATAAATGTACTCCGTTTCCATACAATTGGGAAGCTCCATGTTAAAAAAAATTCATTTATAAAACATTATTGTGCTTTTATGCTTTTTGGTTTTAATCAAATAGCCTACTAATTTTTGTGTAGAAGTATATATTGTACTGACTAACTAACTATGTTTGATAGGTTTGTTTCTTCTAGCTATTTAGTAAAGTCTTTATCATAGCAATTTTCACATAATATTTGTATTATCCTTCAAATAAAACCTTTATGTATATCTATTATGGTTCTGTTGATGGTCTATAATTATTTTTGTTTTTGTTGGTACCCATTGCATCACACAATATATGTTTTAATGACTAAGAAACTCTGAGTTTCTTATAGTCTCAATCCGTTGTTTCTTACCAAGACTTTTTAAGCTTTTCCAGAAATTCATACATACAACCAATTAATTTGAAAACATTATTTTAGCCAGATATTCATTACTAAGGCATTCAATTAAAATTTTTTTTGTAGGGCGCAGCCGATAAAGGTTTTTACCATAACTACGCTTATTATGAGTAAAAATTAATTTATCTGCAGCAAAAGCCTTAAGTGCATTAAGAATACATATTTGTTAGTCAAAATATATTTTCAAAAAAATCAACCCAAATAAAAAATATAACAACGGGCAACAAAGAAAATCTTTCTGAGTGAAAGTGAAACTAATGGACAAGAGAGGTACTCTGACGAAAATTAATTGTCAAGGCTTTGACAATCACGTCTTCCACATCAACTGTCGTCTTACCTTACCTGAGACATAGTGGTCTGGTTGTGTCTCGGTGAATTTTATCAAACACATATTTAAAACAACTGGATTTCTGTTTTAGCAATTCCGGTAATTTTGATGTTTTACTCATACTTGTAAATCTAGTATATTACCAAGGAAAGACAATAAATAACATCATGATATACTGTATCATCCCATGATGTTTTATTCTGTGTTATTTTAATCTTGGCGTATACTATTAGAGTTGAATATATCTTATTATTTTCTCAATTAACTAACTAAAGAGTACTACCTCTTTAGGATTTGTTGGCTATCCTTTCCACAACCTTTCCTTTATTTCTAGTCCACTCGCAAATTATAGAACAGTTTCTACCATTCCTATGAAAAACAGAAAACGCAGTTCCATTTGACGATTTGCAGTTTAGACAATAAGAGCTAAATGGATATTTTATCATCAGGAACGTTTCACCAGATGTAGGGAAGAACAATATCTGTTAAAAGATAAACCACGAAGTAAATTAACTTTCCACTGTAGAAACTACTAACATTTCACCACAACCTTCACAGTTCATAAAATTGTGCCATCTTCAATTTCTATCAAGTTTTCTTGGGAACATTATTTGTTATTGCCTTGTTAAAAGTTAGAACGTTGAATATCTTGCTCGTAATTTTGAAGTTTAGAACTTAATTACTCAAATTTAGGTCCTGATTGGCAATATTAAGACCCTTAAAATCAAGACGTGATATGATAATAAAGACTCAATCGGTGATAGCTTTTATAGGGTTATTGGGTAGGATATTTGTTTTGGAGATTCAGGTTTAACTATTTTCAGTAGGCTTACGTAAGGAGTGTTTGTTGTGTCATAACTCCGTTACACCACCTTAATGTTTAGTATTTTTAATCAAAGGAGACCTGACAGGTATTTTAGGTGAGGAAAATTATTGTTTGTGAACTCCTATAAAAGGTCCAACGATCATAGTAAAAACGTACGTCTGAACTGCAAACCTAATCTGTTTTGATGACAACTAAAACACTACTTTTAACTACCCTATATCTAAAGACAAATGTTTTTGTTGAAAAAGTATTTTAATAACTATTTTTGGTGATACAAAAATAAAAATAAATATATATATTCTCGTTTAGTATAAAACATGGTATCTTAATATTTGCATACTGAACCTACCCGATATATAGCTCAGTAGTATTCTAAAGTGTTTATACAAATAAAAAGAAAATATATCTAGGAATTCAATAATATATAAACCACTTCTCAATTAATTAACACTGTCTAGAGAGAGATAGCCACCCTGTTCCTGTTCCACTCTGCCTCAGACAACAGGCAAGACCCAACACTATAGTTTTAAATTTTGTAATAAAACTTTTTACCGGGTATTTATATGCTGGTAATTTATACTTACCGATATTTATGTTATTTTATATCCTAGGGGCCTATGTGATAATGTTTATTTTTTAGCATGACTTGTGTAAAAACCAGTTATTATAGTGATTATTATGTTTTGTTAAATATGAAATTGATTAGTTGCTGTGTAATATAATTAGTAATGAATATGTTTTATGTATAGCTAAAATTTAAAATAAAGTATATTGTATTTAATATCGTTATTTTTAGTTTAATGGAAAAACAAACTATATGTTGAAGATAATTTATTAAAGTTGTTCATATAACAAACATATCTGGGACCGAATTGTATTCGGCAAACACTATTTTTGAGTTATTCCATTATATTTATTTGAATTGTGGATATTTATAGGCATGCACTGTTGATGCGATACACCCCGGTGTGGAATAACGTCCGCACGGGTGAGTAGTACGACTATCCGCAGTACTATCCTGATAATTAGACCAATTTTTATATCCTAAAGGCAAAAATGTGGTTCGGATTCCACTATAAACTGTAGGTCCCTTAGTTGCCATTAGCTGTATGGGCTGTTAATTAACAGCTGTGTCTAAGGAATATGTCGGCCTTAGTCACTAACAAGACTACAAGATCGCGCGACTCATCCTACACTCATCTCCATTCATACTTGGCTTAAAACACCTACTTTGTATGGTTGCCATTTCATTGCAAGTATCAAGGTATACACATTGACTTACGATATCGAGTTCCAGATCTAATTCATCTATATCTTGTGAAGGTGCCAGTGCGGCAGCGGGTGCCTGTGCGGCAGCGGGTGCCTGTGCGGCAGCGGGTGCCTGTGCGGCAGCGGGTGCCTGTGCGGCAGCGGGTGCCTGTGCGGCAGCGGGTGCCTGTGCGGCAGCGGGTGCCTGTGCGGCAGCGGGTGCCTGTGCGGCAGCGGGTGCCTGTGCGGCAGCGGGTGCCTGTGCGGCAGCGGGTGCCTGTGCGGCAGCGGGTGCCTGTGCGGCAGCGGGTGCCTGTGCGGCAGCGGGTGCCTGTTCAACCAGTGGCCCACATTCCACTTGGTTTGTGGACGAACCCGTCCTCACCCTTTTCCTCCCCTTCCTCTGCGGCCTCTCCCTCCCCCTCTTCCTTGACCACCATTTTCTGACCGAACAAATAAACTACATATCAGAAGTTGCACATCATACTTAATTACCTGATCAAATGCTCTTATTTAACCAATACTGTAGATGGCATTCGAAACCAAATTAATGACATACTAAGTCACAGAAAATAATATGTACTATCAAAATTTATAGTATGCTTTTGCTTTCATTATTGTAGTTATGCTATACTACATCGTACGGCAAGAGTACCTAATCATGTAAAAAATTAGTTAAACTAAACCTTAGTTGTAATTATTTGCATATTAAATCTCATTATGACTATATCTTCTGTATATTTATCTATACTATTATAAAATTGAGGTGGTGTCTATATACAAAGCATGATAGGTTTTAAAATGGTAAGTTAATCATTTAATATCATATAAATTAGCGTCCTTGTTCGTAATTCAACACGTGTATGGGTTAGTACCAGATTGTCCTAAAGATCACTTCGCATCCCGATTAGGATTACCTGATTATGTACTTTGTGGGTATAAACTCTTATACTAAAACTATATCAAAATTTTGTACCAAAAAAACAGAAAGAAAATGCAATAATAATGCATTGAAAGTAATGGATAAAGTTAGATTGGCTTGAATCATGCTGAGGTTTAAAACCTCTGGAGTACGATTTGTTGCAAGACTGAAATCGCTATCTGTAGAAGTAAGACGAGATAAAAAATATAACAATTGTTTGGTTAGAATATCCTTTTAAGCTTTTCTAACGTAAATATTTTGACCAAAAGATTTATATTTCAGTGAATATAATATTTTGGACAAATATTAGAGTTTTCGTATAATCGTTGAAATATGTAGCAACCCTCGGATGAAAACCGAGTTAAATTTATTTTATTTGTGATCAATGAGTTACAATGATTACAGTATAAGTGTAGATGTAAAGTTCTGTTGATAGGGGATTTTCCTTTATAAATGCATTTCTATAATTTTTTCAATACGTAAAATATACTTATCAAGAAGCTGTTCATGATATGAATAAAACAACTTTCTCAGTTTTTGTCACTTACTGAAAATACAGTTCAAACATAAAATCATAACTGAATTAAAATTTTATTTCAATTCATTTAAAAGGGAGTATACTTAACAAACGTATGTTAAGTGTGTTAAGTTCTATGTAATGTAATCCAAAATATGTTGCACAGCTTTATATTAAATACTTACAAAAAAGTGTACTATTATAAGGTTTTTTACGATTTATTTAACATTGATTATAAAATAAGTATTCATATTATAGTTTCTGACAAAGATACGCGGAAAAATATTTTTTATATTTAAATACTATTTATGTACATATATACAAATTCATTTAATTTCAATGATATAGTTATGCATTTCCTGATACTAATTAAATTCCAAGTTTGAAGGATTTGTTTATTTACTTATAATGTGTGATATTATATAGTACATTATTTTATCAAGACGTTTGATTTGCGCAATACGAGGAAAAAGTTACTTAATAAGTAACATGAACCTACATCTATCTATTAACAAAAAACATATTCATGTTCAGTTTTCAGATCATAAATACAAATTAATATGTTATACAGGTCAATATAACGTCTTAAACTAAAAATTTGTTTTTTTCGAGATATTTATTGCTTTACATTTCTATCAAATTCATCCGGTATTCAATCGTAATACAAAATTAACCTTTAGAAGTTCATACACTAAAACCTATTAAAGGATTTTTGTATGCAATCAGTAATGTTATTCAAAGACATTCAACCAGATTTGCATTGACACATAATTGGCCGTGGTTTACGATCCAATATCATAAGTTAACCTCTTAAGCCCAGAGTAATTGACGCATTCAATCATTACTGATCCAGCAAAAGCTCCGATATTGCTTCGCGTTCATAATCCTTGACTTAATTGAAAGCGTTACAGACAATATTATTGTATGAATAGGATATTGAATGAACCTAAGTTATGATATAGTTATGAGTGTAAATGCAGTCTAATCCACAGTGATAAGAGGCCGGGTTGGCTGGATGTAAAATGACTTCATATATAAGATAGCTTATATTATTTGGATAGGGATTAAGGACATGACTAAGCACGTAAATCTGTAAGAACACGATACAAACATAAAATCTTGTTGATGTTCTTGTTATGTACCTTGTGTAACAGATATATTATTGGGAGATTCTTAATTTCATAAAGGTTCAATTAATTAGTATATATCATTTTGTCTTTCAACAGATGATAACTGAAATATTTTTGTATTAAAATTTGATAATTTGATAATAAATAAAGTTTTTAGTGTTGTTAAATGTTCACCAAGGAACAGTAGTATAATTTACAGATATAATTTTTGAACACTAGCTGTTCTGAATTGTGCACAGTTTTAACTGACTACTCAACTCCCGTAAGTAGGACGGGCTACCACCTTGTATTTCTAAAATTAAGTTAGTAAAAACATATGATGCAAACATTCATCCCCATGGACCCTAGCTGTAAACAGTGAAGACAAAATTGGGGAGCCTACCTGCCAGAAAGTGGCGAAGAAACTGAGTTTTAAACATAAAGACAATTGACAAAATAAGCACCTTAATAAGGGACTTAAAACCACGGCTGTTACAAACAATGCATTTTGAAAGATTTGTATGGCAAAGACGACAACTGCATGACAAGAACAAGAAAGACACAAGAAGGAAAAATCCAAACCTGCTCATGGAGGTAAAACGTGTACAAGTAGTTGAAAAGCAAGGAAAGTCTGTGAATTGTAGGTTCTGGACCACAACACCAGCTAACATGAAGGGTCTCGAAACATTTTCAAAATAAATTATTTAAGCCAAACATATGATGCTAATATTAATCCCCACAAACAATACATCTGTAATAAAGTCAGTCAAAGCTTTAAATTAGGCCGAGTAACAATTTCAGTGTCTAATGGAAATGCTCTCATCTCTCTCTAGTTAATGGGGTGAAGCTTTGTGGTTTAGTGGAGTGAGTGGAAATGGAATGAGTTAAACCTGGGATAAATGTTTGACCTGGACAAAACAAAGAATTAAAAGGTAGCCTATCTCTTTTAATTCTTTCATATGTTCAGGTCTAACAATATATATTATAATGATACAGGGTGAACAACTTATTGTACCACCATTGGTATCTCAGAAACTATTAGATTTAGAGAGAACGTTAAATGGGGAACTTTAACTAGTGTTTAATGATATTAAAAAATATGAATTCAAATGTTTCAAAAATGGCCTCCATTTTGAAATATGGAGGCTAACTTTAAAACTTCTTATAGAATGCCCTGTATTTTATGATTGTTTTAGATTCTAGATACAAATTTAAGACTTTTTTACTCATGGCATTTCTCTCTAAACCTACTCGTTTAAGAGCTACATGTGTTAAACTTTGAAAAATTAGCTTGCAGTGAGGTTATAATCATTTCATTAGCTTTTTCAAAGTTTAACACGCTGTAGCTCCAAAAATAAATTATTATAAATTAAGTAGGCGGGGTTTAAAAGAGGACAGTACGTGTATTTGCTTAATTGTGTCCAGTGATCCTGCTTAAGTGCTACAGTATAGCCAATATCGTTGAAGCTTTAAGTCGCTAATCACACTCAATCTTAAACTATTTATGACCCAGAGATAATCTAGCATATCGAAAAAATTATGCCTCCGGGGAACTTACATATCGATATAAACAAGATACACACGTTATCAAAACACTAAGTTGTAAATGTAGTAAATTTCCTCCTTCAATGCATGTTTTTAAAACCCAACTTATCTATACCCCAGTGACTTAAAATATGCTTAGATCTTGTATGTAGTGTTGAAAAGCATTGTTAACTAAAGTATAGATTTCGGTAGATCATAATTATTAAAATAATATACCTTCCAGTTTCTTATTTAATACTAAAAACTAAATAATTTACGATTAATTTAATTTATTTATTTATTTTCATACGTTTTTACTTACACTCGTAAATATATCAGTTATAACTATATCATAGTTAATTCAATAAGCTATACAAAGATATTCTCTTTAACGCTTTCAATTAAGTGAAAGATTATGATCGCGAAGCAATATCGGAGCTTTAGCTGGATCAGTAATGATTGAATGCGTCAATTACTCTGGGCTTAAGAGGTTAACTTATAATATTGGATCGTAAACCACGGCCAATTATGTGTCAATGCAAATCTGGTTGAATGTATTTCAATAACATTAGTTATTGCATACCCAAATCCTTTAATAGGGTTTAACGTATGAACTTCTAAAGGTTAATTTTGTATTGCAAATGAATGTCGGATGAATTTGATAGACATGTAAAGCAATAATTATCTCGAAAAAACTAATGTTTTGTTTAAGACGTTATCTTGACCTGTGTATTTATTTGTATTTATGATCTGAAAACTGAACGTGAATATTTTTTTTTTAATAGATAGCTGTAGGTTCATATTGATTATTAGGTAACTTTTTCCTCGTATTGCGAAAGACTCGGTTTTCATCTGAGGATTAGGACATAATTCAACGATTATACGAAAACTCTAATATTTGGCCAAAATATATAAACTGTTATATAAATCTTTAGGTCAAAATATGTACGAGTAAGAAAAGCTTAAAAGGATATTCTAACCAAGCAATTGTTATACTTTTCCTCTCCTCTCACTTCTACAGATTGCGATTTCAGTCTTGTAACAAATCGCACTCCAGAGGTTTTAACCCTCAGCATGATTCAAGCCAATCTAACTTTATCCATTACTTTCAATGTCTTATTATTGCATTTTCTTTCTGTTTTTTGCTACAAAATTTAGATATAGTTTAATTATAAGAGTTTATACCCACAAAATACATAATCAGATACGTACTAATCGGATTGCGAAGTAATCTTTAGGAAAATCTGGTACTTTAGAAAAAATTATATAATCTCAATAACGAACTGTTTTCACTTCAGTCAGTTTCACTTTAAGGAAGCCATTTACAAGGATAAGGAAGGTCTTGGGTTCTTCAAGGCTAGGTGAGCTCAGCACTTTAGGTAAGTGACTTGATAGAGACGGGTTTGTGTTAGAGCTATGTTTTACTGTGTAATTATTGTTGTAATGTCAGGCGTTTTATCAACAGATTCTGTATATTGAATCCCAACTTTCTTTGATCCTGCCAAGCACGTGTTAAGATATCGTATCTTTTATACAACATATGTATTTTGTTTACGTTAAATAAAATGTTTTGATAAATATATTTGTTATTTCTCTTATTCAACTGTTGTAAAAAATATTCACATGAATAAGTAAAATGTAAAATTAAAATAGTTTAGTTTTTATATCAGAACGATACTCTTATAAAAGTCTTCCCACATAAAGACATCATGTTTGAATAACGGTTTTCATTTTAAGCTTAAAAATATACACAATCTAATGAAACACATATTTTAAGATGCACAAGACCAACTTTGTGATATAAGTAGGTTAAGTTTAAATGTGATAAACTACTGTCTCTACCTTGATCCTATAATACTTCATCACTTACTTACTGAAACCAACACAAGAAAAGGAAGGACTTAAACCTGTATGTGCTTATTGTTGTTTAGTATATAATAATGAAAAACTCTTTGTTTATAAATATTTGCAACTGCTTATAGCCACTCATATAAAGACCACGAGGGCACAAGAAGACCAATGTGTGTGACCACAACAAGGAGTGAGCCGATACTGTACAAAATATGTTATACTGATTTGTATAACGTGTTTAAAAAAATGGTTATACTTATTCGACAAATTTTCTCATTTACCCCCTTCGTTAGCATTTATCTATATACAAAATGTGAATTAAATTAGGCGAATTCGAATGTCAATATTGACAATTGATTATCTCAAAAGTTTGTACCTCGGAAGACAGCACCTAAGGCTAAGAGTTATCGTCTTGCTTTTAGTAATAAGCTTTTCGAAAGATCTTAAGATATTTCAAATAAACCACAAAACGTCCCCACTCTTTGTCGACTCTTTTGACTTGTCTAATAAAAATAATTTAATTGTATCCACACATTAACCTCGAACTAGGGAAGTAGTCAATTAAAAATATTAAATAAACAGAAAAGGTCTAAATAATATTAATGATGTTTCATTATAGCAAGATTAGTTTTTCTAGAGTCGGAATTCTGAAACAAAATATTAATTTTTTTGACTATGCTATACCATACTATTTAAAGTTTTTTAAGGGATAAATGTAACGGTGAATCACAGTTTCATAGCTTTTCCAAGCGTTGAGCGTGTCAGTAGTAATAAAATATATAGCCAACAAACTTTCAATAAACTTATCAATGGTATGTTTTACTCCTATAAACGAATTTTACTGAAAAAGATAACATCACTTTTAATGATAACAAAATAATAAATGTTGGAGCTGGAAAAAAACAAAGAATTAAAAAGTCTTGGTTTAAGTTAGTTCCCGTTTCACTTACTCCACTAAACCACAAAGTTTCACCCCATTAACTACAGAGAGATGAGAACGTTTCCATAAAACACTAAAACACGTCACTCGGCCAAAGTTAAAGCTTTGACTGACTTTATTTTAGATATATTGTTTATGGGGATGAATGTTTCCATCAACAGATTTTAATCACCAGTATGTAATGAAAACTTTGATTGTTATAGACGATCACTCTTAATAGTTAATGTTACATGAATAAATGGTTGCGTTTAATATCACATGCCGTCTCAAACCTTTACGAAGTTTTTTTTCTGGAAATATTTTTTAAGCAGGACGTCGAGTTTTCTAAACTGATATTGAGGCAAACCAACCGCCTGTCACTTGTGAAGTGGGCGAATATACAACTTCTTTGTTACAGATGATAATTATCTTATAGGTGAAATAAATTATTAATACCGCTTCAAATAAGCTCTTAGTCAAAAATAAAGCGACCATAGCAATGAATTCAACATTTATCTTTTTTTTTTCATTTTCGCTTCAAATTCCGGTCCCGTGACGGCTTCACAAAATCGAAACTGAAATATTTCGCACAGGAAATAGATCCAGTGTTTAGCTTGCTTAAGTTAACCGGATTTTACTTATTACCAAGCCAATATAATTACTGTAATTTAACATAAGTATACCAAGTGTTAAAATTAAAATTATAAACCTTTAATTTTAAACTATATGTGTAATGTACTTACAATATTTTAAATACTATTATACTAGTTGGTTACCTTATAGCGTTACAACATGTGTTGTTACTATGTTACGTCATATTCAAGAAAACAACTACTTACTTTTATAATTTTTAGTTCGAAAGCATGAAAGTCAAATGTTTTCACGAAACGCATTTCTATGAAAGGCGAGGTCTTGTCTGTGATTGTTCTGAATAAAGATTATTGGCTCTTCTAAGTGTATTTTGGAACCTATTAAAATTATCTCTTGAATATATTAAATTAATACACTTACTGTAATTCAAATGTAAAAAGTAATAAATCAAATATATAGTAAATAAATGATAAATTCCTTATATTTCAATGTAACAGTTTATGTAGAGTACAGCTACTCGTAGATATGGCTTTGAAGACGATACTGAATAAAAACTTGATGAATAATTATTTAAAACTGATTTCAAATTAAAAGTTAAGTATGACGTGCATTTTTATAAATACTTAAGTGTCTAAATCAAAATAATTTTCCTAATGTGTTTTTCTTTTTCTTTATTTTCTCAAGAATATTTTCTGCCTTCGATCCGTAAAACAAAGTTAGACAAAATTCAGTGCATTTAATTTAACATTTTAGGTTATAACAATAGCGATATACTTTTAACATACTTTTTTACACACTTATAATACAGTGATGCAAAAATGGTGGTCAGAAACATTAAATTAAAGCTAAAAATTATTTATCACAGAGGACAGTTATTTTTCGAAGAAGATTTGCAAATGTCCACTCACATATTTTGACTTAAACGTGGCTCACAGAAACAAATTGGACAGTGTCAAGCAGTCTATTGGAAAATCTTACGTAGTTAATTTTAAAGGAGTTTTCTGATTTTGCCAATCGGTAATGAGGAAGACCGATCTTGTTTTTCTCTCGTGTTTTGGCGATGGAATGTTTTTGTTTCTAAAATTTAAATCGTGTAATGTAAGTAAGTACAGTATGTGGTAAAAATATAGAGTAATAAAAGTCAATACTTTTACCAGTTGGACAAAAAAAGTTCGTAATGTTTGGTGACACTTGTACTCAAAATAGTTTTGGTGATTCTTTCTGTAACGCAAAAATGTTATGCACAACACTTGAGTGGCCCCAATGCCATAGGAAACACGAGATTTACGAAAAGCAAAGTAAGCTCTTGAAGATTCAAAACCTTTAAAAATTCCTTCCACGTGAGTAATAAAGTTTTTGAATTTGTTTCTAATTTATCCTTAATTTGGCACTTACAATTCCAATTAATGTCAATTTAGAAACGAAGTGATTTATTGGATGGATAATTCTCACCATCAGACGGACTAAGCAGCATTCTTTGAGATTCATCCCAAGTTTTAAGTTAAAGCCAAGTATGGTACTCTAAATCTCCTTTTAACACTCTATTTCTATACTGAGTACTCTTCTGAAACTCATAAATACTAAAGACGGACAAGATACGTTAATATTTACTTATACATTTTATGAACGCATTAATGATTTTACATTATTTACTTAAATAAATAATCCATAAATAAATAAATACTTTTTTTTTGTTCAATTAAACCCGCTCATTTCACAGGATCTTTTATAATACATATTGAAAAGTTGCAAACAATCAATAAAAACTCATCTTCTAAAAGAAGCATTTTATCATAAAAATATTTTAAGCTTTCAACATTCACCAATATTTTATATTCATAATGAGGGAAGAGAAAAACAATCTAAATAAAGGAAAGAGCGTTTCTTGGTATTAAATAATTGTATTTCATTCAAAGGACCGTCTTACTTTTGAAGTTTTTGCAAAAACACAATTATTATAATTGGTACAGCATTACATAATTTATAGCATTTCCTTGAATTACAAATAATATCTCTTTAATGCTTGACAACTGTTTATAGCCCACTTTTTTGAAGGAATCAATATCAGAAAGCTTAACAATATAACCCTCGACCAAAACATAATGGGATTTTTAACAACTTTTTAACTAAAACAAAAACTACAACACAGCATGCAAAAAGCAATGAAACCTTCTATCCCATAGTGACTTGCAATTGAACATAAATTGAACAAAATACAAATGAAAAACTTCACTTGGTTAACAAAAAACGTTCCTTTAAAGTTAATACAAAAAACATTAACATGTTCAAAGGAAAGTGATCATTAATTGATGAGTGTTATATCTTAGAAAATATTCTCTCAATTTTCAAACCTTTTAAAGAGGAGTGAATTATATTCTTTCAGTGTTTGCGCATTGATTGATTGAAATATTATTTAGAGAGAGTTCATAACTCAAACGATAAAAGTACTCGCGTGGACGTAACAGAAGCAATCAAATGTTGATTGAACTTTGAAATGATAAAAACCTATTAAATTAAACATCTAATTCAATTACTAATTAATATCGCTTGGTCCCTTAGAAGGAAATACTTGGTCCCCTTGCAATATATTTGCTTGGTATCTCTTTACTGTTAACACTGTTGAGAATACTTGTAGTTCCTGCAATAGTTTGTGTGAAAAGACATTCACTAGAGATGGACAACTGCAATCACGAGGACATTTGCCGGCTCGGTGACTTGGAAAACAAATACTTGGTCGTCTTGCTGTGAGATAGCTCACTATATCCTTGCTCTATACAGCAATGCTAGTTCATTTTTTACTTACTTCAAAAGGTCGTAAGAATAAAGATACAATGCGTAGAAAATACAGACTTATAGCTTTACTCTGTGTTTGAGGAAATAGTACGTAAAGAAACATCGAAAATAATATTAATTTTTACTTAATTTTTCAACCCAGAACTGAGTATTTATTGAATAAATTATTCCAATAAAAAAGATACAAAAATATTAATACAGTAATCCACTATCAGGATAAGACAAAAACTACATAAACTGTTTTATGTTTCATCAATTTCAGGGAAGAACAATATCTCTTAGAAGATAAGAGGCGTATTAATTTTTTACCATAGAAAGTTCTATTATTGCATTATTGTCAATTAGTATAAAACTCTGCTCGACTTTAATGTAATTTTTCTTTATTATTTTTTTCATATTTTTATAACGCCCAATAGGTTTTGCGTATCCAGTCTTATCCTACGTGTTGTACTTCACTCTCGAGTTTCAAACTAACATTTCATAAAGTAAATCATAAAATTAGTTTGTGTTGTTTTAATTTTGTTAGGCAAAAAAACATTTCCACAATGTTGACTTCCAACAGTCGTTCGCCTATTGGGTCTGATAATGATTGGAGTGTCCAATCAAAATTGATCACCACTTATCTTTTATATGCATTTACCGTCTTGTGAGTCAACAAAGTGTAAATATATTATTACAAGTACTGTATTATTAGGCATATTTTTGTACTTACAGGCAAACAGTGTTGCACTAGTCACAGAAGAAGAGCTCAGTGTTACATCAGATGCTGAAGTCAATAGGGACTGAGCGAGTTTGCTCACTTCCTGGTTGTTTGGTAATCAACTATGATGGTTATATACTCAACAGATTAACTGCAAACATTCTTGGTAATTGAAATGGCCTCGGAAGTATGCAGCTTGGTGAATGGTAGTTAGTTTTAGCTTGTGTTTATGACTTGCGAAGGTTGGGTACCAAAGTTCGTAATTTCCACGGTAAAAAGTTAATCCACACCGTGGTTTATCTTAAACAGATATTTTCCTTGAAACTGATAAACGTTCGTGCTTCCTCTTGTTTTGGAACAGGTATTGTTTTTGTCTCATCTTGTTAAAATGAAACTAGATAATTTATGTTTTCTGTCTAGTAAGTAATAGCACTGACTATTGGCATTGACAAAACATACCGGTACTTCCTTAGTGGATTTCTCATCCTTATGGATCAAATACAAAACAATTTTATTGTTATTTACGTTAGGTGCACTGTAGAGGTCGTGTTTACAATTTGTTTCTGGTTATTTCAGTCATTAAAATCTCGTTTAACCAAAAGAAAGCGATCCAATCAAAAACAATAACTCGTCCCCTGGTTATATAACCAAACGGTAATCACGAAATTAAACCAAATCGTGTTCTAAAATTAACTTGACGAATTGAGTTTGAGGTGGAAATTTAAAAGCTGTGGGAATTTGGACTATTCAAAAGAACCTAAAATGAAACCCGTATTTACTTTGTATATACACGGGTTTAAGAGATTAAGGAACTGAGCTTGGATTCCCTTGTAAATGAGTTAGTGTTTGTTGTTTTAGCGAGTATAAGGGAAATGGAGAATGAATAGTAGTTGCGCTTAAACACACAGTTCCATATTTGTAATCGTTGTGCTTTCAACATTCATTGTTATTAAATGAAATTTTAACAAAATAAGTGTTTAAACCTAGTTTTAATATTCAATGTATTATTTAATGCTGAACACCTTACGAACATTTTGTTCTGAGTTACTACATTTGTATGTCTTGTGTATGTGTATGTGTATTTGTTGATTGTGTATGTCTTGTATTTCAGAGAAAATTGTTGATGAATCCTATATTATACTCGTATTTTAAAGATTTTAAATAACAAGAAGTAAGATAATTTCTTTTCTTACATTACCTAGTATGGTAATTCTGAGCAATTACTTGGTCAACCCCAATTTTTTTCATATTTTACTACGGTCATCAGGAGGATCTCAGAAAGCAAGAAACATATAATTCAAGCCCCGCAAGGTTAAGTTAGGTTAGGTTAGGTTAGGTTAAGTTAGGTTAAGTTAGGTTATTAATTAACCTAACCTAACCTAACCTAACGTAACGGTACTGTTACAATTGGCCTTAGAGATGTATTTGAGACTAAAAAAAACATAATAAGTTAGGTTAGGTTAGGTTAAGTTAGGTTATTAATTACCTTAGTAATCGCCGGGAGGATTGTCGGAGGAACCACTAGCCATAGCCATAACGGTACTGTCACAACTGGCCTTCCGCGCGTCTCCCGCAAGACACTGTTATCGCTTGGACTTTGAACCTCTTATCGCTCGGCAACCTGTACGATGGCCTTGCGGGCCTTGAATTATATGTTTCTTGCTTTCTGAGAACCTCCTGATGACCGTAGTAAAATATGAAAAAAATTGGGGTTGACCAAGTAATTGCTCAGAATTACCCATAGTATAATTGAATATTGGATACTATTGAAGATTGAATATCAATAGTCAAAGATGGCAGGCCTATTAATTGCGCTAGTATGCAGTTTTTTCAACAAAACCAAAGTTACTACGAGATATATTCGTTTCAGAAGTACCATTGTGCTTAACTTATCATCTTCATGCCTAAAGGAATATTTCTCCTGACCTAAAAGACATGTCTTATCTTATTTTCTAGACGGTTTAACTAAACAAGGGATTAAGGCGACAGGGCACGAAATTATAACACTAAAAGATTCTTAGTTATTGGCAAGTTTTTAACTGAATCCCAAAGACAAAGGTCCCACGCTCTGGTCAGCCGGTTACGGTTACTATTTGAATCATATTGAATCATATTTTTACCATTCGTCTTGATTTTACAATTCTTCTTATAATCAATCAAGGTCCTAATTTGGATCATTAGGTATAAAATATCCTAAACTGCCTATTCTATCAAGTTACTTTTTATATAGTAAACTAGAATAATATTAACCAATTTTATAAAACTTTATAGTGATTGAATTGAATAGACAATGTGATCTACAAACGTTGAGGAACAACGTGTACTTTTCACGGCGATAAGTTAATTCACATCGTGGTTTATCTTCTAACAGATATTGATCTTCCCTACAACTGATGAAACTCTCAATTGTCCTGTGATAAAATATTGTTATCATTTTGGCTCCAGCTGTCTAAACATTGAAACGGTGAATAACACTGTGTTTTCTGTGTTTCCTAGTATCACTACACTATTAAAATGTAAATTTATTTTCTATTGGTAGAACGAGTAACTAACTATGTTTACTCTGAAGTTAATATATAACAATAAAAAAAACGCAATATTTCCGTAGAAAAACATTTCAGAGCGCTCTGTTATGGTTTTTCAGTGTTTACAAAATAGTTTGGTTTCAAAGTCCGAAATATATTATTATATTATAGACCCATATGAGCAATGTTGCTTGTATGCATGCTTGTTTGTATGCTCGCAAAAATATCTCGAAAACGACTTCGACGATTTCCTTCAAATGTTGTAAATATATGACCTAAAAACGTGTTTACCGCAGTTAAAACTGCCAACCAAAACCTAATTACGTAAAAAATGAAATTGACACCCATCATTTTTTACATTGGCCTTAAGGGTTGCTAAGTAACCATGTTGACTGAACAAAATAACAAGTAAATATCCCCGACACAGCAAACCTGCAGACTAAGCGAATTTCCATTTACCTGATTGGATTTACACTGAAAAATCTCCTTAAAATATCTATTACCTATTTAAATAGCAATAGTTCAATTTTTACCATGAGTACTACGGTATGGGTAATTCGCTAAAAGTAAACAAAAGTCTTGTAACATGAGTTTATAAGAAGCCATCTACAGTATACTAGCAAATTACAAAATCAGTACAAAGTGAAAAACATCAGATGTTACAATCGTGAGCTAAGATTATACTGAAGATTACTCGATATAGGGGGGACAATGGAAATAGGCCTAAACTATACCGATCCAGGGCGTGGTAACAATTGCTTTTAACCATTTTACCAGTTTATAACAGTTTACCGTTATATACTCCATTATGTGTCTGTCTCAAACGTAAGATGACGGTTGAGGTAAAAGACGTGAATGTCAAAGCCTTGACAATTAATTTTCGTTAAAGTATCTCTCTTGTCCATTAGTTTCACTTTCACTCAAAACGATTTTCTTTGTCCCCCGTTAAGTTTCATTTAGCGATTTTGTCTTTAAACTGCCTTTCTGTAAGAGACTATGTTTTGATTTGCAATTTTTTTTAACAACCCCTATGTTTTTTCCGAATCTAAAATATTTCTTACTTGGTTGAGCGTTACAAAGATCACTAAATATAACAAATAAAACCCTGTTAATTGGATGTTCTCGCAGACAATCAAATTTAATGGCGATGTAAAGGGGGCCAAAATATTTAAGATGGCAGAGTGTAAATATTCTGAGCATTTCTGGATAAGAATAAAAATAAATTAGTTTTTAGCGAGAAAAGACAGTCAGTCTATAAAAAACCTAGTGTCATAAACGATTATTTTGGGGAATTAGTGTGTTTTATAGCACTTATGCCGAAATTATGAATATACACAATTAACAGAATCATAGTAGATATTCAACAATGTTTTATTTGGAATAATAATAATATGACGGGAACACTATTATGAAAAATACAACTTAGAAAAAACTTGAGTAAACAACCTTAACCCATCATAACTATTCGGTATTTACCTGTATCTAGACTTTTGGATAAAAAATTAGTTTTTGGTAGTAAAACCAAAAAGCATGAAAGTAAAACTGTATTTCAATAAATAATTATTTTCAACTTGGGTCTTACAAAATGTAAGGGACTAGCGTACATTTATGCACTGTGCACTGTGCATGAGGAATCATGTTACTGTTGGTTAGAATTTTCCGAAAAGGTCAACTCAGCTTTACGTAGAAGTTATTTTTCACGATAATGAAATGTGACCAACTAAACTGATTTTGTTAAGACTCACTTCAATTTTAATAAAAAAATACTGTAAATGTTGTTGAACATTTTAATATTAGTAACCAGCCTTACTCCTAACACAAAAATGAATATCGGATCCACCCCTAAACGTTATTCACCACGAGGAAAATGTAATTAAATAACTGAGTAAAGAAGGAACGCGAAATGCTAGGTGCCTTGGGCAGTTATCATAATTGCAAAGTCAGTCTTCAGAACTCTTACAGAGGAAAGCTTTTCCAGTAACAATAAAGCCAATGTCCCGTGAAGGTAAGACAGTCGGTAAACTGGAAATAGTTCCACTTTGCAAACCTTGTTCTAGTCAGTAGTTGTCAGCGTTTGATTCAGAAATATTTCTACAACGAATAATAAACACTGGAATATGTACTTTTGTTATACGTCTCGTATATTTATATGGCCATAATGATCAGGAATTAAATCCAAATGACACTGATGAAAACACTACTACAAACTCGGTCTTCGTGGTTCGATAGCGTCACAGACATAGACAATAGACAATTTATTCATCGTTCAGTAATTACAAAATTACAATAGATTTCGTCAAACAGAATATATAAATAAAGGTTACTTTTAAAAATCTAGATCCTTGTTTTTGAATTTAACATAAAAAAATCATCTATTTTGTACATTGGATTGATTTTGCACCACTTTAACAGTTTGTCAGATAATACATTTAAAGGCAAAGAGCTGAAATCAACAGGAAACTTATTAAATACTAGGAGAAACCAACGGAGAAACCCGTCGAAATCGACGGTTAGGGGCCTCTTCGTTTATATATGGGTGTGCGGCTTCATTGGCAACAAATAATGCAAATAAATTACATAGCAAAGAAAGTGGCATTTCCAAAAAGAAAGAATACTGTAAATTGGCTGTTACGTAAATATTAATGTTAAAATGCATTGTTAATCAACGTATCGTATAAAGGATGATGTGGTCTAGTTTAAAAGGAATATGACCTTTCTGTCATTACAGTAGCTGATCAAATAGTATTTACTCATTGGGCCAATTTTTACAGCCAAAATGTCGTGTTATTTTCAAAAATGCTACCAACCCAGTGGGCCATGGTCCGTAATATAGGCCACTGCAAATAATTTGTCAAAGATAGGTACCGGTACCATTCTAGGCAAGGTTTCTTTCTGTGTTCGGATGTTATTAGACACGATAAGAGCTCATCAATTTTTAAATCAGTAAATAAAATTGCAAATAGGTACTTCTTTTAGACAATTCAATAGCTCCCAATAAACGTGTGTTGTTTAAAATACAATTTAAGAATTAACAGCTGTTTAATTCAAAAGTATTATCCACATGATGAAAATGTAAACAAATCTGTGGAGGGATCTTTAAAGGCTTCTGGGGCAGAGCCCTAACGGGATTCACCTCGTGTTTCTTTTTGTAACTCATCTAGAGACCAAGACCTTTCTTTGGACACCTCTACCAAGTTTCTACGCCCAGTCGTTCTCTCAAATTAGTGGAGACAAAGTTTCCAATTAAATATTTAGATTTCCCCATGTTAATCTTATGGGAGAAAATCCAACTTTGATGGAAGATCCTGCCCAAACTAATAAAAATTTCAAAAAATTAAAAAGACTTTGCAAAACTACAGATCAGGGCCATTCTTTTGACACTTTAATTATCAAAATCGGTCCAAAAATGAGGGAGGAGTTCTGTTTACAAAAATCGGCTTAGCGTATTATATATATAGATATAGATTTTAAGACCCAAGTAGGTATGGTAATTCTGAGTTCTTGACAGCCTTACTCTATCTAGACTTGTAACTAACAGAAAGCCATCATTGGAGCACATGTCAGGCACTACAGCTGATTAGTGCAATTGACTACATTACTATGATAGTGCAATTTCGTTATAACGAAATTGCAATAATTGACCACGAATAGCTCACTGGAATGAGAGTCCAGCATTTGTCGACTTTAACAAACGCTTACATACAGCTTTATTATGTTTTATTTTTTGTCAGATGTTGTCGGTAATAACATCAAGATTCTGTAATGACACATTCACCATTGACCATTTTAATTATTCCACCTTGGGCTAACATTTAGCTACAAATTATAATATTAGACCAGCTAAATCGTAGCTTAATCGTACGTCAGAGATGTTTACCCGAAGTCTAAGACTCGAAGCGAATTGTTTTTACCGAAATAACCAAATTAGTTACTATTCCGAGTTCAGACTCTGGTCTAACGTCTAGCGTTCAATTATTATATACTGCTATATAAAGGGTTTTACCAAGGCCGCACTGTGTACACCCTGAGTCTCAACATTCGGTACGAACGTCTTCATATTAATCACGTGAATATGCTTAAACCTTTTTTTAAACTATATAAATCGTATGGCGGTTTTAGTTAGCCTGGGAAAAGTACAAACCGTTGGAATTTAATAAGGCTCTTAATGCTCGCGTTATTCAAATATGTAAAAATCTACCTTTTTTCTGGTTCCATTTGGAAAGTAATTGAAATCTAGCCCTTAATCTATAATCACTTGAAGATTTTTCAGGAAATGGAAGCAAATGGATATCATTGGCTTTGTAGGCTAGTTGGTAACTAGATCTTTGTCATTAAAATTATTTCAAATGCTATATTATTGTGTGTTACATTTTTTTTTGCTCCAGAATTGTTACGGAAATTCTAAGATAAATTTGCATGACAAAAGTAAACAATGATGTGTCTCAGTGCGTTTGTAGTAAATCGCAGCCAGTGAAAACGTTCCGAAAACGTTCGGATTTTCCCCCAGGGGGCACTTGTCATACGTAGCTCTCTGCATTTACTGTGCACAATACTTTTTGTAAACTGTCAGAGAATTTCTCTTTTTTAAAACCAATGTTCGTAGTTACTTAAATCTTTTAAATTACTTGTCAATCGATGGACAAATTGCAGCTTTAGTGTGTTCACGTTGTCGTCGTTTAATGTATGACGGAAAAAGACATTGATATTGTATAATCTTTGGAAATATTTTTTGCTCATCATATTGTATTCATTTTCAGTACTGTTTAAATTGGAAAACATATATATTTTTTCAGCTATATATTGGAATACATTTACGACGACTAAATCCACTTGTCAAAATATACCTGTTTGGCACAAAACGACTTATATATTACACTGTTCAACATGTTGATAAACTGTGTAATGAAAACTGAAATTTATTAACCAGTACACAACTATTACTTTCCTATGTATTTTCATATAGTAGAAGTTCATTATGACATTTCCCAATACCTACGTCAAAGTCTAGTTAAACTAAAAAAAAAAAAAACGTTGGTAACCATGGCATTTATCTACTTAACCAAATTGTAAACCATCAGTATGTATCTTTACGGTCAATGAATACTCAATTTTTTATTTTCATAGTTAGTAGAGTCCCGCAAACTCGGCGTAATGTGGACTGGAAGGGTGCCGAGTTTGTGAAATGCCGGGTTATCAGGAATTAGGGTTAAAAATAAGAACAATAAAATCTTTAAGCTTTTTAACCGCCTTTTTTATTTTTATATTACAAGTTAGTATTAAGTCATCAGATATAGTACAACAAATCCTTGGTGTGAGTTACTAATGATTTGACTTGAGCTGGCTTGAGTCCATGTTTAACTCGGACTCAAAAAATCACTAATTTTCTGAGCCAGGTGATGGCCGAGTTATCCAGACTGCCGGGTTATCGAGTGCCGAGTTTGCGGGACTCTACTTCCAAATGTTCAACTTACAATAGACTAAGTAAATGTACAGTCATATATAAATCATATATGTATTTCAGAAATTCAGTTCTTAAAGTATGTGCATGCAGTAAATAACTGTACCGACACATAACATACTATGCATGTTAGCCTTCTTTTATTGGTTTGTAACTAATGTGATGCCGGATACCTTATATTTTTCACATCAGTATTACAGATACAATTGTCATAATCTTTTGGGTGACACTAACGTCCAATATATTCGTGGATATAAATTTA
The DNA here is from genome assembly GCF_028750875.1 of Macrosteles quadrilineatus. NCBI lineage: Eukaryota > Metazoa > Arthropoda > Insecta > Hemiptera > Cicadellidae > Macrosteles > Macrosteles quadrilineatus. The sequence goes on along the minus strand of NW_026542602.1, from coordinate 74,539,978 downwards.
AAAAAAAAAACTAAGCGTAAACACTTTCATTTGAACAAAATATATTGCATAGATAGCGCCAATTATTATTGGTATGATAAAATGTTTTATTTAATTAAATTTTCGGCAGATCTCCTTATGCTATTTTTCGTAAGAAAAACATAAGACTGTTGGAAATCACACATCTGTGTTATAGTTTTTAACGTCCCAAATAAATTAGACAATCCCAAGCAATGCTTGGTGACCTGGTACTTACGATGTGATAATGTAGCATTGTTGTCATGCTAGACTATTTACAAGCTTTTGGCTTCCTTGGTCACAAACGATTACTAGCAAAATTTTGGGTGACTAGCAATGGATTTATAAGCAATCGGTAAGTAATAAACTGGTACCTGTATGCAAGGCCACACTAATGTCATACAACGCATATGTACTGAAGTCAAATGGAATAAATTACAAAAGTGGGGACTGAGACGTCTAGGATGTTGTCAAATGAGTATAATGTGCCTCAAAGAACTTGCATGTGGTGCCTTGGACCGATTGAGTTCGGTCTTTACAAATCTGACTGTGCTCAGCCAAGGCCACCCTATACCACGCTTTTCACATTTAATATGTATCACGTAATGCTAATGATTATGATTGTTAACTGCAGCTGTCATAAAAACCAAAGACAGCATGGACCTAGTATGCCAGAGCTGCAATTCAAGCTATGACTTTAGAAACTTGTACTTTGATGTTATATTATGTTTGCTCAATTCACGCGTTCTGATTATGGTTCTGGTTGTTGACGATACGGTGTACCGATTTTGTTGTAAAAAGGCAACAAATCAATACAGGGTAACGCGAAGAACAGTCAGCTGGTTTAAACAATAGATCAGTATAGACCAGAATGCACCACGCACTAAAGTAGGAGGGGGAATAAGGTCTAGCCGGATGGTCACTTGCTTCCAGCAGTACCTGTTCCTATCCAAATCTCATCGTAGCTAGTTCGGTAAAATTGTTTTTCGTTCGTGGAAATTAAATTCATTTCGCGGCGTTTGGTCGGGCAATCTTATTTTTCCTTAAAATCGTACAGCCTATATCCCTAAGGGATATAATTGCCCCGCGATTGGAAATTAGTATCAGTGTCATTGTCAGAAAGTGAAAAAGTTCGTTACCGGCCAACGCAGTTCCGCCATTTGAAAATTACACGTTCGTTTCACGAGTTCAATTGATCGCGTCTTGTAGAATACCGGCTAGTTACATTTCCCAATCCCTTCCCCTTTATTTGTGTCATATTTGTGGACGTCCAAACTGTAAGTAATTTGTGTTATTTATTTGTTAATTTAAGATTTCAGTGAGTCGCACCTTTGAAAATTTTTCCTGTCTTGTTTTGTCATTTCATGCAGAGTAAGCACATGTTCATAGGTTCAAATTCAAATCACTGATTTTCACATCCATTCATATTGTAGCAATCCGCTTTATTAATTAGATTGTAACAACCCTATAGTATTAAGAATAAATAGGTAAAAATGTTTTTATAGGGCAATTCAGAGTTATTTAATAAGATTTTTATAGTGTTGGAATTTTACACAGAGTCATTGTTAATTTTCATTGTTGAGCAAATGGTACAATTCTTTTAAAGAGTGTCACAGTCAGTATCTTTTGGGGGAAACAAATTATTATCAGAGAAGGGAGCAGGTAGCTGGTTCGATTGATACGGAAGTGTTGTTGGAGGTTGTGCCAGTTTGAACATAGATGAACCACCAAAGTGCCAAATTAGCTATAAAATAATAAAGCAACATTCTGATAAACATTACTACGATTGAATACAATATTGTTCAATCAGTTGGACTGCGAGACGACCTTCGTTTTTAATCGTTGGCCAACGAAAGGATTTGCTTGGTACAGGTCATCTCAACCATTAGATTAAATACCACTCTTCCATTGATACTTTCGAGATCGGTGTGAAACCGCACCATACCTCCCCTTTGATAAATCCATTCAACAGTTTCAATAAATTTCCAACTGATTGTGTATCTCTAGTCATTTTTACTTGAAAGAACATAACAACGACTGTAAACTGAAATAAGTGTATTATTAAATTCTGTGCAATAAACTCCAATTGTTACTCACTTTTAGTTCTCAATAACCTTGGTATTCTAGTATATGCAATCTTCTATCTATATATTAACAGGCAAGCATGTTTCTTTAAAACCTTTTTTCTCAGCTCGTGTGCATCGTAGGGAAAATCTACGCATACCGTTGGAAAGCTATTTTCCTGTAGGTGTGCAGAATCCCTTTATAAATTTAAATAGGCTCAAAGATAAGCACAAAAAATAAGTTTAAAAGTTGTAAAAAAATAACATGGATCTTATGCGTTGCTATGCTGGTTACGAAATAACAACGAAATATAAACAGAAAATCAAAACAAATGGAGGAAACTCCAATCACATGTTTTATTTACAGTGTGGGGTGAAAATAGTTAAGTGAGTACATTACATATTTTTGGTCGAGTTTCGACCACTGGACGACCTCTCGTAGTATTTAATTGATAAACAAAAGGTAATTCAGTAAATCATAAGCCACTACAAAAGATTCACCTTTTAAGTGCAACACTAGTCACTAGTGTAGTAGTGAGCAATTAAATTCAGTGTGGAATTAAGACTGGTAAATTGATCTCATTAAAGGTATTACTTTATTGGAAGAACTACAAACAGTGCCAGGGGCGTCCCCTAAGGACCTTTGGGGAATATTTATATTTTGCAGGGTCCACTCATATTTTTCAATAACATCAAGCTTCCACTGCCAAAAAGCTCTGTCTGATATTTTTATTTTCTAGAGTTCTTCCAACCTAGGGGCAACCAACATTTGTAAAGAATTCATTAAAGAGCATTGCAAGGAGTAAATATATTTAAATATAATATTTAAATATATGAGAGTCAAAGTCTGAGTTTTTTTTCTTTACAAATAAATGATATCATCGCGTGATCTCTTGGTACTGTTTGTGTCTGTGCGATTCACTGAAATTGTTTAGATTATAAGAAATTCTATTGTTATTGTCATCGTCATTGTGTATTGTGCTGTAATTAATTGTCAATTGGTTTTTGTCATCGTGGAATATTCGTTTTGTTAAAGTCAGATATATCACCGTAAATCGAATTATTTCCCTAGCGAAAAAATGCACCAACAATTTGGGCCTGGGTATAATACAACTGCGAATGACCGACGTGACCGTATGTTAAGGAGAAATTTAGGGGAATTAATCGATTTAAATGCAACGATCAACCATAACAATGAAATAGTTCCACCAAATGACAATGGAGCTAATTTAGGTAGACAAAATTCCGATTGTCGTTTACCGATCGTGAACGATGACGAACCGTCGCCAAGTAGACAAAATTCCGATTGTCGTTTACCGATCGTAAACGATGACCAACCATCGCCATTAGACAAAATTCTAATAGTTGTTTAATGGACCTAAACAACCACGAATTGACTGAAATACTATCAAGTACGTCGAATATAAATCAAAACAACAGTCATGCCAATAGCTCATCGTATGTGGATATTCAACCTTCGAACGAGTGTGTGAGAGAGAGAGAGATAGCGAATGCACAACAACGCGCGTCATTTCCTGTAGCGACTGGTTCTCTGTCTACTGTTGCCCCGGCCAGTGCCACTGTACAGTCGCAACACACTCTCACTGACCATACCCAACACCCACACCCACACACTCGACCTCTCACATACACTCACCATGACACACACGTACACGCTCACGCATACAATGTCAGTCAATCACTTTCCAAAACTGATCAAATCGTGGTAATTGAATTAATTAATAAATTGAACATAGTCGACGGCACAGATGAACTTGAATTAATTTCATTTCTCAAAAACATCAAACCAATATTTGATATTTCTCCGAATTGTCATACAGAGATCATTAAACTTATTATCCCTAAGGTCAAAGGTCAAATGTTCCAATTGTTCTTAGAAGCAGTATCAAGTAACGCACGCTGGAATGTCTTACACGACGAGATATTACACAGATTTATTCCGTCAATTAGGCGACGAGAGATTGCATCGTTTGAGTTAGATCGACCACAACAACCGAATGAAACTTTTTCAGAATACGTCGATCACATCATATCTATCGCATTCGCTTTAAAATCGTCAATGTCAGAAGGCGAGGTGATTGAGATTGCTTTGACAAAATGTAATCCAACTGTTCGAAGTCATTTTTCGTTCGGTCAAATGCCGCAAAGCTTATTCGAGCTAAAATCTTTCGCAAATAGAATCACTAGTTCAATGCGTGCCGAAGAGAGATATTTTGGTAATGCAAATCGACGCCCTTTGATTAATTCGTCGTCTAGGGTTGTAAACCAAACTCGTCATAATCCAACTACGTCGTCAAACGATCTACGTAATAGACCCAGGGAAAGGATCGTAAAATGTTATCGTTGTCAAGGTGAAGGTCATATCGCTAGGAACTGTAGGGTTTCTTTAAACTAGATTCCGACGTTGTCAAGGGCACACAACGTCGAACTGTAAAGTTATCGCCCAACAAAAGCATGCAAGCAACAGATGTATCCGCGAAACTGCCGCTGATTAAGGTATTGTTTGGAAACAATATAGATTGCCTATCGCTGATAGACACTGGCAGTAGTAGGTCATTGATTAGTAAAACACTTTTTAATAAGTTGAAAAGTGCGAATTTGATCAAACAGTCAAGTAAAATTAATCAATCAGTAGAAGTCGCGAACCGTCAGAAGATAACTGTACGGACGGAAGTCAAAGTTCATTTTAAGATAGATAATCTGTCATGGGACTACAATTTCTGGGTAGTTAATCAACTTCCGTTACAGTTAATCTTGGGGTACGATTTTATGAAGTTTGCGCGAATGTCCGTGAATTTAGGTGATTCAACAGCGGAGTTTAAGTTTAGGGAGAGTATTAAATCATATTGTTTGATAGGAGAAGGAGAGATCCCAACTTGTGATAAACCCGATCTGGGTGACTCACCGCTCACGGAAGTCGAACGAAACAGCTTCGAAAACCTGCTTCGACAGTTTAGCGACGTTGTCACAGACAGAATCGGCTTAGCAAAGACTGAGCCTTACAAAATTCGTTTTAGTAAGGATATTGTGCCATTCCGACAAAGACCTTACCACGTCCAGCCAGATAAGATGGTAATAATGAGAAATACTGTGCAACAATTACTAGATGAAGGGGTAATAGAAAAAAGTGTTTCAGAGTTCAGTTCTAGCGCCTTCCTAAGACCAAAAAAGGAACCCGGGAAATTTAGATTGGTAGTCAATTATAAAGAATTAAATAAGTTTATTGAAATGGACAGTTTCCCACAACCAGAAGTAGATAAAGTTTTTCCTTATTTTAAAGATGCTCGTTATTTCACTACACTTGATTTGAACAATAGCTATTACCAATGCCTCTTACACCCTGATAGTAGGAAATACGCCGCTTTCAATGTAGGATATGCCTTATATCAGCCTCGTACTTGTCCCCAAGGAATAAAAATCGGCAGCCAGGTGTTAGGACGCATAGTCGACGAAATGCTAGGAGACTTAAAATTTAAATGTGTAATAAACTTTGTCGACGATCTCTGCATTTATAGCGCAAACCCACAGGACCATTACAATGACTTGAAAATGGTTTTGGAACGTCTAAGAGCCGCCGGACTTACGATCAAAACTAGCAAGGTCACCTTGGCAAAGAGGGGCATGCGTTTCCTGTCACACATAGTAAAGGATGGTAAACTGTATGTGGACGATACTAAAGCTGAGGTTATTAGTAATTTTCCTCGACCACGCAATTTAAAGGGTGTACAACGATTTATCGGCATGGCTGCTTTTTATGCCAAGTTCATACCTAATTTCTCCGAAATCAGTAGACCATTGAACTACTTGAAAAAGAAAGGCGTAAGATTCAGGTGGGGTCCCGATCAACAATCTAGTTTCGACAAAATAAAGCAAACATTGTCCTCGCCCGTCGTACTTCATTTGCCAGACTGGTCGAAAAAATTTATTGTGTCGTGTGACGCAAGTGAAAGCGCCGTAGGAATTGTCTTGGAACAGGAAATTAACGGCAATAATGTTCCAATTGCTTTTGCCAGCAAAACGTTCTCAGGCGCTCAATTGAAATACAGCATGTATTTGAAGGAATTTGCCGCTGTATTGTACGGCCTGGAAAAGTTCAAAGATTACCTTACTGATAACCCATTCATCCTCAAAACAGATTGTATGGCTGTAACATATGTTATGGGTTCGGACAAGACTACTGGTATGTTAGCGCGTTGGAAGCTACGATTTTCACAATTTCCATGCGAAAAAATCGAGCATTGTAGGGGCACACAAAACATAGTAAGCGACGCTCTAAGCCGGATGTTTGAAGTCAATGAACCACAACAGACTAAAACCCCAGCGCCACAAAGCGACGTTGGCCCCGACCGAGTCAAAGTCAACAAACAACAGCAGACTAAAACTCTCGCACCACAAAATGATGTTGTCCCCGAACAAGTTTTCTTTCTACAACACTTCCCTGAAACTTTTGAGTCACTGAGTTCGAAACAACGCGAAGACCCACAGCTCCTCAATATTATAAATAACATCGAAGATGGAATCGACGTACCAAATTATTTTATAAAAAAGGGTATACTACGTTATCAAAAAACCCCAGAAATCCGTCTAAAATCGTCGTTCCGACTCAAATGAGGAAAATGCTAATGAAATATTTTCACGACATTTCAATATCCGCTCACTTGGGAATAAAAAAGACTATCGGGCGAATCACACGCGAATTCACTTGGGAGAAAATCTTCGACGAGGTTAAGCAATTTGTCGGGTCATGTAGCCTTTGTCAGCTGTCTAAACCAGCTCAAGCGCTAAATATTGGCCTGATGAATTCTAAACATCCCGAAAGATGCTTTGAGAGGCTGCACATCGATACCTTTGGACCATTAATACGAACCGCAAATGGAAATATGTATGCATTAGTGTGTGTTGATACATTTTCGAAGTTCAGTTGGATTATTCCATTAAAAAAGGCGAATTCCAAAACAATCATTGCTGCGCTAAAAGAAAAAATTTTCACCCAACATGGCTTCCCAGAAATAATTGTATCTGACAACGCATCCATTTTTAAGTCTGAAATGTTTAAAAGTTTTCTATTCAGCTTAGGAATAAAACACATCAATACTTCTGTAGCTAGGCCAAACTCAAATCAGTCAGAAAGAGTAAATCGAAACCTGAAAATAGCGTTAAAAATATTCCATTCGCAAACACAAAAACGCTGGGATGAAAATATCGCATATTTAAACATGGGTTTAAATTCAGCCGTCCATGAAACAACCAAAGCGACGCCTGCGCGAATTTTCTTAGGACGAGAAATTAATCATCCATTGCAATTACAGTGGGACATCGATCAGGAAAACGATACCGACGTTACAGAGGATTGTATCGCAAAAATCATGGATAATATTAAATCAGCCCATCGCAAAAGTAGCGCCAGATATAATAAAAATAGGAATCCATCGCCGTTCAAAGAAAACGATTTGGTATTATATAAAAGGTATATACCAAGTAATAAAGCCAACGAAGTATCGCACAAATTGACTCAAACATGGAAAGGTCCATACGTCGTAACCAAAGTGTTAAGTCCAGTAAATGTCAGAATTGAATTAGTCGAGGATCCCAGTATAAATCGAGTAGTTCATGTATGCCAATTGAAAAAATATTACCAGCGGTAGGCGAATCGTATCGTATTGTTTTGTATGTGTTTAAATGTTTAAATGTGGTAACGTAAAAAAAATTGTAATTGTAAAAAAAAAAAAAAAAAAAATATTGTTGTGAAATGGTAATAGTGAGTGATTTCCCTGACAGTGAAAAATCAATGATGTGCATCGGTGTAAGTGTGCTGGGTGACTCGCAGGCCAGACGGATGTGCGAAACATGGACTATGGACGACCCCAGTGTCAACATCGACACCAGTGGGACTCGAGGCGGATGGACAACTACAAACCTATTATCATCCCTAAAATCCATAATGCCACATCTCCGTAAAACATGCTTTCTAATCATTTCTATCAACGACATATTTAAACGAGTCCCCCCAAATCATATCAAATCAAATATCAAAACCATCACAAAACTCATTAAAGCCAGCAGCAGAAATATCATCATTTCAACGTAGATATCCTAATGGAAAAAGGGACATTGTTCACCTGTCACGAGAAGGTTATCGCCTGCTTATCGCATCACTGACAACACTGCTATCGGACCATTGTTGAGCGCTGGCCCACCCCTCCCCGCTGCACCGCTGACTCACCACAACAATGGACTACTACGCTGCCGACCAACAACAATGTACGAGCCCAGCTGTTCACCATTTCTGACAACACACTCTGCGGGTGGTCACCTTGGTGATACACCAAAATGTTATTCTGTGCGCGGGATGCCTTTGTGTGTTCAATGAGGGAAATGATCAGTTGGTGTCTTGTTACAAAATAGATCATTGTTGTAGTTTAGTATTCTTGTTACCATAATTTGAATTGTTGTCGTTATTGTTGATTGTAAATAGTAATTGTGTTCATGTGTATCGTCGTGGTCCACCGGCTAGACCAAAAATGCTCCGAGGTAGTACGATAGGTTGGACTGTCCTAGGCCGATCACGGATCATTTTTTTCTGCTAGGGGGCATTTTGTACCGATTTTGTTGTAAAAAGGCAACAAATCAATACAGGGTAACGCGAAGAACAGTCAGCTGGTTTAAACAATAGATCAGTATAGACCAGAATGCACCACGCACTAAAGTAGGAGGGGGAATAAGGTCTAGCCGGATGGTCACTTGCTTCCAGCAGTACCTGTTCCTATCCAAATCTCATCGTAGCTAGTTCGGTAAAATTGTTTTTCGTTCGTGGAAATTAAATTCATTTCGCGGCGTTTGGTCGGGCAATCTTATTTTTCCTTAAAATCGTACAGCCTATATCCCTAAGGGATATAATTGCCCCGCGATTGGAAATTAGTATCAGTGTCATTGTCAGAAAGTGAAAAAGTTCGTTACCGGCCAACGCAGTTCCGCCATTTGAAAATTACACGTTCGTTTCACGAGTTCAATTGATCGCGTCTTGTAGAATACCGGCTAGTTACATTTCCCAATCCCTTCCCCTTTATTTGTGTCATATTTGTGGACGTCCAAACTGTAAGTAATTTGTGTTATTTATTTGTTAATTTAAGATTTCAGTGAGTCGCACCTTTGAAAATTTTTCCTGTCTTGTTTTGTCATTTCATGCAGAGTAAGCACATGTTCATAGGTTCAAATTCAAATCACTGATTTTCACATCCATTCATATTGTAGCAATCCGCTTTATTAATTAGATTGTAACAACCCTATAGTATTAAGAATAAATAGGTAAAAATGTTTTTATAGGGCAATTCAGAGTTATTTAATAAGATTTTTATAGTGTTGGAATTTTACACAGAGTCATTGTTAATTTTCATTGTTGAGCAAATGGTACAATTCTTTTAAAGAGTGTCACAGTCAGTATCTTTTGGGGGAAACAAATTATTATCAGAGAAGGGAGCAGGTAGCTGGTTCGATTGATACGGAAGTGTTGTTGGAGGTTGTGCCAGTTTGAACATAGATGAACCACCAAAGTGCCAAATTAGCTATAAAATAATAAAGCAACATTCTGATAAACATTACTACGATTGAATACAATATTGTTCAAACAGTTGGACTGCGAGACGACCTTCGTTTTTAATCGTTGGCCAACGAAAGGATTTGCTTGGTACAGGTCATCTCAACCATTAGATTAAATACCACTCTTCCATTGATACTTTCGAGATCGGTGTGAAACCGCACCATACCTCCCCTTTGATAAATCCATTCAACAGTTTCAATAAATTTCCAACTGATTGTGTATCTCTAGTCATTTTTACTTGAAAGAACATAACAACGACTGTAAACTGAAATAAGTGTATTATTAAATTCTGTGCAATAAACTCCAATTGTTACTCACTTTTAGTTCTCAATAACCTTGGTATTCTAGTATATGCAATAGTATTTAATTGATAAACAAAAGGTAATTCAGTAAATCATAAGCCACTACAAAAGATTCACCTTTTAAGTGCAACACTAGTCACTAGTGTAGTAGTGAGCAAGTAAATTCAGTGTGGAATTAAGACTGGTAAATTGATCTCATTAAAGGTATTACTTTATTGGAAGAACTACAAACAGTGCCAGGGGCGTCCCCTAAGGACCTTTGGGGAATATTTATATTTTGCAGGGTCCACTCATATTTTTCAATAACATCAAGCTTCCACTGCCAAAAAGCTCTGTCTGATATTTTTATTTTCTAGAGTTCTTCCAACCTAGGGGCAACCAACATTTGTAAAGAATTCATTAAAGAGCATTGCAAGGAGTAAATATATTTAAATATAATATTTAAATATATGAGAGTCAAAGTCTGAGTTTTTTTTCTTTACAACGGTGATCGGAGACCGAGCAGTCTGTGGCATTGTCTCCCTAGCCTCTATACAGTAATATAAACTACACAATATTCAGCCGCCCGCAGTTTGGTCTGTGGTCTTTGATTGTTTGTAGGAATATGAAAAAGAGATATTTTTCGAGCAGTATGCGTTCTGTAGTATTTTTTTATTAAAATACATTTTGAGATTGATTGCAGATTCAAGAAGAGTGTTTATAACGGTGTATTCCTTTACCACTTCGAAAAAAGGCTTACTAGTGAATGTCGCTGGATAAGGTGTTAATCTAGTAAAAGCTTTTCCACTAGGGTAAACGAGTTAAAGTTTCTTACGGGGGTGAAGATCCAGCACTTAAGATAAGCGAAACTCTTCGTCTCAATAAAGTCAGATCCATCATTAAAAACAATATCATATTAAACTTTATTATTTTACAAAGTAAAAAATGCTGTAACAAGACGGCTTTATTTGTTTTTATTTCTTCATAACTACTGATATTTGTACGTATATGTACTACTTTTGTTTAATTTAAATTATATTGACAGCAATACATTCATTTTTAAATTGGTATAAATCAATAAGGAAATCGGGTAGCAATAAGCCGTTCATTAATACGGCCATTTACTACAGTTCATCATGAACTAATTAATTGATTAAAAATTTGTAAAACTGCTATATGATGGATAAATGTATGATATGAAATTTCAAATTAATATAGTTTACTGGTGTATAGTAAATGAGTCCAAATGTTTAAGGAAATTCACAATAATACCCCATTGCAGCAAACCTGCGATTATTTGTTTACATCTTTTTTTGCGCAGCTCTATTGGTGGACCTGAGGCCGGTAGTGAGTGCCTTAAAATCGTAAGGTCTAAGATTAATATTCCATGAGAGTTTGTTTCTAGGACTAGAGAATGGTATTTTCCATTGGGATATTTATTATTAAAATTATGCTATCCAACAAAGATCGGTATTAGTAGGAACCTACACTAAGAGACCAGAGATTGGACTGTTCACTTAAAGTAGCCAATGGCGTAGACAAATATAAATAACAAGAGATAGAAATAATAATATTTCTAGATGTCAACGAAGAGTCTTATTTTATTATATGGTGAGGTTTACATGTGTGTCCACGATTAAAAGACGTCAACTTTCGCAATTGATTTGAAACAATGTAAAACCATCATGGGTGTTGCCATCTATGTGCCTCCCCAACGTCAATTACTATTGTTTTACAAGGTAGTGGGTAGTCGTTTACGATACGGTACAATTACCCTCCTGCCATCACACTGCAACGCACACGTTGTATACGATACAACACCCTACAAAGGTGCCATCCCAACAACCTACCACCAAACATGGCCACCTTTAAGGTGACCGTGCATCACATCAAAGGGATGGTGTGGGTTGAAGCATGGATAAAACTAAAACATACTCCCTTAGTACATTTCCCATCCTAATGGAACAGCTGAAGCCAATTTTATCGTTAGTTCTGTCCGGCGCACTGTAGATGTTGTGTTTGTTTACAGTTTGTTCGTTGTCATTCCAGTCATTTAAAACCCCGTTTAACCAAATAAAACGATATAATCATAACCAATAACTCATCCTCTAGTTATATAACCAAGTTGTACCAGCACAAATCATAAAATTGACTCTAAAATAATAGAAACCAAACTCCATCGACACTAGCCACCAGACATGAACTAGACACGAAAAACGAGCTTCAAAATTCCATTGTTGGTTAGTCTATGAAATTAAATGAAATTTATTTTCCTTTAAGCATTGTACAAAATGCAATGGACATCGTCAAAAAATACACTTGTCAATATATACAATCATTATGCAAAACTTAACCTAAGAAAAACCAAGCAAACACAGCACGCATAATAGGCTTATACTCACATTTGCTCGAATGTCAGGTAGCTCAAGAATCTGATTCTTTGAAAAAGAAAATATGGTTGAAGTGCACGCTCCCAACAACGAGCCACCATGAACTTTCCACCACACATATTTATCCGAGGTGGTTGGTTTGCATGCACGCTATAAGTTTACTAGCAAAATTTCAAGTCAATGGCTTTATTATGGATTAAAATTACAGTTGGTGTAGGTTTGCATAGGTTTGGCTCTAATGCATGTCAATGTTATTATTGAATTTGAATAGTATGTTTTATCATAGATAAACCATACTCCCTTAGCATTAACTTGTGTTGCTTAGTTTATGGTTTTATCTGTGATGCAATTAAAGAGCAACCATCGTGAAATATGACGTACTACTCGACAGTTTGTCATTGCCACAAACCTACATCGGTTATACTATATTCAATCTATGGAAGTTTTTATGTATATTAATAGAAAATTGACGCAACCTATCCGGCTCTGCTGGTCTCGGTCAAGGAGGAGGTAATTAAAGGTATACTATACATTCAAAATTACATCATTCGATCTTACGAGATTATAATTATAATCTAACGTCCATTACGTTTGTTTATTTTCTTTCATGTCCCCACCAGATAGTGCACAGCACACAATCAGGAACTGCATTATTTTTATCGAAATGGATGTTAGGAAAGGGTACCGTGCCGTAGTAACATTTACATCTTGAATTATTTGAAATATTATGATAGTTTTGTGAATATCTGTTAATTTTTTAGTTCTTAATAATGTAAAATTACAAAATCCTGTGAAGAGGACATGGCATATTCGGTATGTCAGAATTTAGCGCCAGTTTTTTTCAATCTCCCATGTTTGTCCCCTGAGGCAAAAACAAACAGGTTTTACAACAACAGTTTGTTCGTTCAATCGTTATGTCCGATGAATTCCCCTATTCAAGCTTTCCAAATTAGTTTATTAACTCTTCGGTAAATGCATTTAAGAGTTTATTTGAGTGATATACGTTTTATTATGGTGTGACTTTACCATTTGCAATTTAAGGCTAAGGCCTACCTGTGGCTTTCAACATTGGATATTTTAGGACTGAAAATGCATAAATTCAATAATGTAAGCTCTTTTACTTCTAGGTTAATATAAATGTAGTGTTTCGTCTATAGTTATTAGTTTGATAAGCAACTAAACAAGCTAAACCAATCCACAATATGGCAGTTACCTAGGCTAACTAGTTTTTAAAGCAAACCTTAGAAACAGTTCCAGCTTTTAAGTTATAGCCTAAGTAAATATTTCATGAATGACAATTAATACTAGACAAGTTAAGATAGGCTAGGTTTACAAGTAATTTCTGACTAATTTGTAACTAGGCCTAGTCCCATAGTAAGGCAGACTTGTTATTCTGAAAGTTTTACTTGGCCTAGGCTAAATAAAAAAGTTAGGCCTAATTTATTTAATCACACACAATCATTAAGTAAGAAACCTCGGGTAACTTAGTGGTAATTTGATGCAGAGGTTGATGATTGTTTGGGTTACTTAGGCTACTTAAATTCTTCCATTTCGGTAACATAAGAGATTTTTTATGGGTTCAAAAGGAGCTATGCAAGTTCGAAAAATAAGTTAGGCTATTACCCAGTATCGAGTTGGTCTAACTTAACTTAGTTTGCTCAATTAAGAATAGGCCTATGAACTTTGTTTAGGTTAACTCTAACTTATTCCCTGATGCAGTGTAGTCTAGCCTGAGGCATTGAGCGTAATATGTCCACACTGTAAGTTACCAGTAGCCTACTTATAAAGCAATAACTTGACCCACTGGATTAATTGACATAGCAAGGAATAAGTGAGATAGGTACCGTAGTGTAACTTATCTTGGCTAGGCCTGGGTATAAGTTGATCAAAGCTAACTTACTTAGATTATGTTAGATACACTCCACAGAATTAAGTTAGTTAACTTAGGCTAATTTTAGACAGGTTTAAGTTACCATAAATGAAATAGGTAGGCCCAGTGAGAATCCAAGTAAACAAGTTTATAGCATGTTCACCAGCTTTGAACGATTAGCCCACAAATATTCGGAGAAAGTCAAAAGCTTTTTATAGTAGTTTGGAACTGGGTTCAGCTGTCTCCGATCATTAGACTTAGGCTAATAAATGATCCTCACCAAAGAACCAGCTGAATTTTAGTCAGCAACAAAGTTGTCATCTCATCCATTCAGCATTATACTTAGGTCTCTGCATTGGAATATGCACCCTGGTATGTTGGCGTTGTAAAAAACAAGTCCCTAATATATCTTATCTAACCTTAATTTGTTGTCGGAGCAAAAGAGTGTGGCCCATCCATGGGCTACCGGAATTCTCCATAAATAGGCTTCACCTTTGTCAACTGCTCAACCAGAATTCAAACTTTTGCTACAGGCAATTCGGCATTACAAAATGCCATCAACAAGAAACTTCCAAAATTCAGCCAAAGCAGCAACGTAAAAGTCAAAACATCACTTATTACACTTAAGCATTGTGGGACATGTTCGTTGTTAATCTTTTTGCTTTAGCTGAATCTTTGAAGTGTCTGACGATGGCATTGTAATGCCAAAACGGCCATGATAAAATGTTTCAAATTCTAGGCTACAAGTTATTCTACTTTACTTTAACCACGGTTTACTGCTACGGATAACAGAAATCCTGTTATAAACCTCCAGTACAAGTTAAGTTTATTTAAGTTTAAACGGTTTTGGAAGAAATTAAAACCCTGTAGGCTACAAGTGAATAATACCTAGCCTATTTGTATTAAAACTACTTACAAGAGTACCTAGTAAAAAACTTTTATTTTGTATGTGGCATGTGTTAAATGTTCGCAGAGTGTAATAAATTTACAATTAAAAATAATCTAGGCATTTTAGCGGGTTGAAGTCTAGTTTCTACTGTAGGCTACTTGGTTTATTTGGTGAAAACCTTCAACTAGTCACGATAAGGCTTTAAGTATCATCAGCTTTAACTCTGATACCACAAAAAATTATGTCAAAGATATACAAATAATACAAGATTTTACTACTTGATAATTAATATTTACTGTAGCTTAAAACTTCAACCCACACTAGCGGTAATGTAAGTAATAGTTACTGAAACAAATTTGACTGCATGATGTCATTTAAGGCTGAATCTTGGATCTTAAGAGTCAAAAGTGTTTTAAAAGGTCTTAACTTAATAGTTTTTATCCACGGTACTCGTACTAATTCGTATGTTACAACTCCTCTTGTGTAGCCTTAAGTTAATAAATGTTAAGTGTGTATTGTACAAGATCACTTTGTTGCAATATTTTTAAGAAAATTACTCTTTATACCATAACTTGGGTATTTAATCATCTCCAACATTGTAAATATTGATTCATTTTTTTATCATAGCCTAAGCCACATCTTTGCAACATTGTTTAAACTTATAGAAATTTTGTTTTAATTTGGTTAGGCCTACACTAAAATCAAGTTGAGCCTTGCACTATAACATTAATTAGGCTAGTGTTTTTAGAGTAATTTATCTTTAAACGTATATACCAGTAGGTAGCCTATATTACTCAAGTTTTAATACCTAACTTACCTACTTAAAAAGTGTTCACATAGTTAGCCTAACTTTATTTTATCTGGGTTTTATTTTGACCGATGAGGTGCAATGCAGTCACTATAGCCTGGTTTGCTTGTGTTTCAGTGTGTGAAAGTGCAGTTTGAGATAGGCCATGAAGCCAGTCTTCGGTCAGAAGTTACGCCTCAAGGCTTCACACACGATTGGCTCGTCTTTGTCAGAGGTGCAGACAACACAGATATACATCACTTTGTAGAGAAGGTCGTTTTCCACCTGCATGAATCGTTTCCTAAGCCAAAACGAGGTACGTGTCAGTAGCATTCAGTATCCACAGTAGTAAGCCTGTCTGATATATGAGGAAGTTAAGACTCATAGGCAAAGGGCGGGTTGTATTGGCTCTTAACAAAATCAAAACCAACCTCAAGTAACTTAGTTCAAGTGTTTGATTTTCAACCCAAGGAGAGGTCACTTGTCTGTAGTTGAGTTGGTGGGAGGGACTCGAGTACCCTAAATGAAACATTAAATGGGTCCGCTGTTGGAACTTAGAAAAATAAAATAGGTTTTATTGTTTCAAAAATGTTATGCTTGTTGTGCAGGCTACACACTGTAAGAAACCTTAGCTTCAAATGGTAAAGGGTTTGTTGATGATTGGTCATTGAACCTACCAAGTTATATAGTTCACCACCACCATTGTAATTAACAACTGGCGTTTGGTTTGGTCCAGGTTATGAAAATAGTGTAAAAAAAATATATTCTTAGTACCGAATTTGTGGATAAATTCGTATTGTCAACTTATCTTCTTTGAATGACTTTCAGTGATCCAGAATCTTGATAAAATATGCCGATTTGTCTCTAGTTGTGCCAAAAATATAACCCAGCTACATAGATACATAGGTACCTAGAGTACGGTAGTCATGAGTTGACATTCCATGTTAATAATAAACTATTTATTGATTATGAAATGCAATATTCTATTTTGTACAGGTCGGCTTTCATAAATGGGCTCGGTAGGCCTGGGCACAGAGGTGGAAGAGTTTAGGTTTGTTGGGTGCATATCACAAACCAAAGGCCTGATTCTGGACAAAGTCTGTTAATCTTGTTTGCTAGCAGTTAAATTAGGGAGGAAGTCAACTTGATATAACCGTGTCACATTGTATATATATGTGAACATAGTGACTTTGTTTTATTTATTTATACTTTGTTCCAGTTGTAAAGGAGCCTCCTTATGAAGTGAAGGAGTCTGGATATGCTAGTTTCACTTTCCCTATCGAAGTTTACCTCAAGACCAAGGATGAACCTAGGAAGCTGGACTTCATCTATGATCTGTCTCTCAATACCAGCGGGCCTATCCGCATTTCTCAGCGGGAGAAAAGGATATTCAATAACCCTTCGGAGGAGTTCAGGCGGAAACTTATACGTGGAGGCGGGGTAAATATCTTACTTAATTCCAGGGAAATTATGTTTAATAGTGTGAAGTGTTGAATTGTATCAGTCACTAACTCTTTTTTTTCTGTGTTGAATGCTTTTGTATGGGTTTTTTTTTTTTAAACTGAAAGAATTAAGTTTGGGCAGTGAGTAAAGTGGTTAGGTGTTATGAATAGGCCTACCTACTAAGAAATCCTCTGCACTACCCTCTATGAAGTTAGGCCCTTAACAAAACTCTAATATAAATGGCCTGACCAGTGTTTCCATTCTCGGGATTATTATCCCGAAAACGGGATTTTTAGACCACGAGCGGGATTAAAACGGGATGCGGGATAAAACGGGATTTTCAGCCATGGCGTATATTTTTATTTTTTTCCTATTTAACTTGAGAGGAAAACGAACTACAATTGATTAAAACTAGTGTAGCAAAAGATAAAAGCAATGTTTACACAACTATTTAAACATGGTACGTCAAATATAACACTCGGGATTGAATATAAAAACATGCGGGATAAAACGGGATTTTCCATCATTCAAAAGCAGGATTAAGTTAAACGGGATTTTTCGACCCGGCAAGAGGGATTATTTTTTTAGTCGTGTGGATACACTGGGCCTGACCTTTGCTTAGCACAAAAATTATTCCTGATTGAAACAATCATTTGAGCTAACGGTTGGCTCAACCCAAACATTTGTGAGATCCTCATATCTTTACTGTTTTGCCACTGGCTGGTTGTCTCTCGGCCTGCTTTCTACTGTCTGCCAACCTTTGATTCATTCTGTTATACCCTCGTTTCAGTATAATGTTCACCTCTACACATAATCTTTTATGAATGCTATTGTTAAAATTCAAATTTTTTGGGTTAGCCTTTTACCATAGCATGACAATGTTAGCAGTTGATCAAGCAAAGGATGTTTTTATTAAGGTACACCAACCCCCCAAATCTTTGACTCTTTCAAACAAAAACCAAAAATTGCTGAGTTATTATGTTTTAAGTACTGTATTCTTACCTAACACCCTTTATTTAACCCTTTTTGCCTTAAATACTTAGGCTAAACATTTTGAATAGCATAACTGGTCCTTTGGTGTTAGCATTAAAAATGATATGAGTTACACTGTACTAGGCCTATATGCAAAGAATTAGATTTTCATCCATTCTTTATTAATCGGATTATTCAAGCCCTAAGAAGTAAGTTAGACCAGTTTTACCTCTACCACCAATTAAAATTTAGTCTTATGAGGCATTGCAGACAAAGTGGCTCGAGTTTTTCAACAGAAAACTATTGAAGAAAAAATTTTACTCTATTTGAGGATGATATGGAAGTTAGGCTGGAAATAGTTTTCAAACACCCAAATTAGATTCCTAAACTGTAAAAGTAAGGTTTGGTGATAAACTAGAATTTCTTTACAAACCAAACCATCCTTCATCACCATTTTTACAGCAGCAAATTTGATAACAGTTGCCATTTGTGTAACTTTAAAGTCAAATTCTACCGTTTTAGTAAACAAAACAGCTTCCTGTGCAAGATAATGTAGAGCCTTAAAAAATATGGTCTTGCTTACTTGGTTGGTTTTTTGGCTCCGATGTTGACCCCCATTTCTACTGCCGAGATTCTACTCAATTGCACTATTAGCTAGTCCAATATAGGCCTACTTCTATTTGAATTAACCTAGCTAGTTTCCTTAGGCTTGAGTTGAACCACATTCCAAATCTGAGAACATATATACTTCTGCCCCCCCCCATACAACTGAGCCATTGATCGTTGCCAAGGACAAATGAAGTATCAACAAAGAAAAAGTACTAGGCTCCTGAGATAAGAGCATTTACACTAAACTGTAAATAAAACTCAATGTACACCCGCTCAATCTAAAATCTGTTAATACGAGAAAACTTCACCATTTTACTAGCCATCACTCCACTGCTTGTTTTTGGAGCTGGGCCAGAATGGCAGACTCGGACACGTCCCCTCCCCTTCTGGGTATAATTTTGCAAAAAAAGTAGGCCTAATACTTTTTTAGTAATTCTTAGGCTATTACAGTATTACTACTCAAATTTCTATTTCATCAGTGCATGCGTTCTGTTGTGGCTGAATGAGATGTACAACAAGCATTATTACAGGTTGGTGTGGGTCCTGACATGTTGCCGCTTACGGACAGCAACTCGCAAAACACGGATGAAAAAAGTTCCTCCAAGAAATCCAGCGGCGACTCAACGAAAAAACATAAATCTAAGGTAGGCCATTAACAATCAGGTGTATCCAATCTTCTGTGTTATGTGGCCCTCTCTGTGAACCAGTCCTGTTTCTGTATGGTGTTTGCTGCTCCTGTTTTTCTCTTCCTTTTCGTGTCCTACTTACCACACAATTAGCCAAGCTGGTTAGCATAGGCCTACTTGGCAGAAAGCTTTACACACACTCACACACACTGACGGTCAGTCAGTCGGTCTTTAGCCGTTACCAGTATTTATTACTTAAAATAATTTGAAAAATAAACTTCATCCAAGTAAAATTGGACCGTTTATTTGATTAGACAATATAGGCTAGTTTAAATTTTTTCTGTTGAAAGTTAAAGCCATTTGCTTCATGCTGTTAATGGTTTTATTTCAGTTTAGGCTAGGCAATAAATCGCTGACGAGTGTGGTCTTTCCCGTGCGAGACGTAGTCCAGTGCGGGATTACCATGCGAGTCCGGTAGACACTTTTGGCGGGTGACGTACGATATTTTACACCATACTACTTCTGAGCAAACTAGAACAATAAAAAATCTGTACAAATTCTTATATAACCACCGACTAAATTACTAACAATCACCACTGTTAACCTCTAAGAGAGGTTATGTTTTCGTTTAACCACTCATTGTCAAACATAATCAGCTGGTTGGTGTCCCGTGAAAACTCATTACAGTACAGTAGTACGTAATGAAACCCCATATGATTAAGCTGGTGGCAAACAGCTGTTTTCTGGACTAAATCCTTGCGTGGGAAGTTTCTTAAAACAATAGGCCTATAGTGTGGCATAAAACAATATAATAAAATATTTCCAAACAATTTATTTAACTAAGTTACCAAGTTAATTACCAAGACAAGAGAATAGTGATTTTGTCTGATTGTCAGGCTGCTCTCAAAGCTCTTGACTCAAATAAAAACACCTCAAAACTGGTCTGGGAGTGTTTCCTCTCTGCAAACTTTCCACACGAAACTCTGTAACTCTTGGCTGGGTCCCAGGCCATGTAGGCATAGGCGGCAACGAGAGTGCAGATAAGCTGGCAAAAAAAGGTGCGAGCATGCCATTCTGTGGACCAGAGCTCTTTTGTGGCATCAACAAAGCTAAACGTCATGCAATCAATAAATGGTCCAGGGGACAACACCTAGAGCGTTGGTGTAATTATCCTGAACAACCACTTAGCAATAAACTGCTCTCAGAACCTAGCAACCTCTTCACTTGCTGGCTGCTAAAGCTGGGGAGAGGGCAGGTCAAGCAGGTACTTGCTCTTATCACTGGACACGGCCACTTCAGGAAACATCCGCACTCTAGGAGTTGTCGATGACATCAGGAGTGTTGACTTTGCAACCAGTCTGATGAGACTGTAAAACACATTATTCTGGATTGGGACGGACTTGGGGCTAGGAGAAGGGCTCTGTTTGGTCTAAAGCAGCCAGGTGATGAACCAGACGCTAACATTGGGCAAAAGCTTCTGTACCTAGTCAAGGACACAGGCATAGGCTTACCCAGTTAGTGGCAAGTGGGATGCACAATAAGCTTTGGTTGAGGTGATTGGACCACGAGTCCTCCCCTCTCACAATCAATCAAATAAGTTAAAATCCATCTGAAAAAGAAAGAAATATGTATCATAGGCTTTGCAATTTAACAATATGTAAGTGAAAGAGTACCTGAAACTCACCATGCAAAAGGTAAAACCAAAACAGCTTACTCAGCAAACCATAATTACAAAAACATAAAGTACAAACATGACACAAGTTCTCGGCTAACACATCAGTAGGCTTCTTACGTATTCTTTATAAGTTTAAAAAACTCATCCACACTGTCAAAAGGGTTGACCAGGAGAAGACATTCCACACCATTTTTAAATTGTTTGTTTGGAAGATTCCGGGCTGTAGGCGTACAAGAAAACATAATAAATTGCTTAGGGCTTAACTGTAATTTCTTAAGCCTAACAAAAGAAACATTTCCATAAAATTTTCTTCTCGCATTGTATGAGTGGATGTTGCTTCTGATTTTGAGTGTCCGCCTCCTCCTTTGTTTGGATGACGGACTGAAGATAAAAAGATTGTCAACAGTCAAAGAGATTCAGCCTTAAAAATTTGGTTTAGAGTTATCCAGGCGCTTGGCCCTTTCTGAGATTTTTAGTTCTGATTAAAACTAAGTAAGATCAAGCTGAAGCACAGATCAAGGTGAAGATAAATACTGTTACTTACAATGTGTTAATATGATTGTTTGGTCATATCAGAACTACCTGTTGACAATCAGTCAAACTTAATTCCCTTTGTTTACAACTAAACATATGGACGTAGCTTGAAATAGTTATTTTACCAAAGACTGCAGGACTTATTACTTCGAGCAAAGCCGGAATTTTTATTTTATTTTAACATCTGTTAACTAAGTCTGGTTCATAATAAAGAGTTTCCTAGCAAGACTAGACAACAAATTGTTTGTAATACTTTAATTTATTTACCTTACATCGTATTTTACTGAATTATCTTGTAGTTTTGGTTACAGTTCGGTGTTACGAAGTGAATGTTTAAAAGTGATTATTCACAGTAGAGTTACCATATTTTATCATGTGATTTACAATGTTTAACAAAATTCCTTTGTGGTGTTTTCTGTTGTTTGGTTAACTTTTGTATTTTGTTTAAATTAAATGCCGCCAGTAAGACGAAGAACTGCGAGTGGAACGTGAACGTGACCGCTTACATCATCCTCCGAATGGAACATTTGTCGGATATATACTATTTATCCTAATTTTATATAGATTTTACAATTGGTGTTGACAATCTTTCCTTAGTATTTGCTCTACAGTTATCTGATAAGTGACATCTATAAAAGTTTCAAGACTAGTAGTGTTTGTTGCTTTAGAACACCATTGTGTTTTCTCCATGCATAAAAAGGATTTGTTAGATGAAACTTATTTCATAGAAACAGGACCTTTGTTTTAAAATATACTTAAAAATTAATATGACAAATTAATAATTTTTTAAGAACACATTTAATTTACTTAAAACAAAGACATGCATTAAGTACTGTTTTTTCTTGTGTTAAAACTTTATGAAGTATCTTGCCAATAATTACTGATAATTTTGCTTGCAGTACTCGATGAATACATTAGAAATTTAAAGTGGCCATGTTTTGTGTATTTGCAACTTGATTATTTTACGGATCCTGCTAGAAATCAACAGCAATCCTGGACTCTGAGGAGAATCTTTTTTCAAGAAGAACACCATTCGATTGAAGTTTCCTTTCATCAGTTTCCTTGGAAGATCCACAAGTGTTCTTTCGTATCACGGATGAAACAACCAGATTCGATCACAGAAGATTTCCCCAGAACACTATGTTGATATTCTTCATCGACTCCTAAGGCCAACTGTAAAGTCTTTTTCCGTGATGGAGCAAACATCCAGGATTCGATCAGAGGAATGTGTCACAACCTCTAATCACATAATGTTAACATACTGGATTCCATACTAAGAAATCAATGTGAAGAAGCCACGCTGAAGAAGATGAAGTCAGAGGTCTACAAACTTCTCAAGTAAGTTATCAGAAGAGGAGTCACAAGACAAGATGCAATCTGGTCAGGAGAGTCAAACATTGCACAGCCATGCCTTGTATCCTAAAATCACAAAGGGCTTTAAGATTAATAAATAAATCAAACGTCAATAGCACTGTAAACTTATTTTCATAACTTTTAAGTTTCGTACTGTTAAAAATCTAATATTATGACTTCAACAAAAATAAATCTGCTTTAGAATCCCACGGTTTCAATGAAAACTCAAACATTCATAGCATCTTATCTGTAAAATGTTCATTTAGTGTTTTAAACGTTTATTATATCAGACCATTGAATGAGTTTAAACTAAGCTTTACTTTTGGGTTTTTGGTGTATCCCTTTTCTAAAGTGGACGATCTTTCATTTTATACTATAAATCTGTATTTAGATATCGCCAATGACACTGTACGTTTGTTTTCCTACGTTTGAAAAAAATTTTCATTAGTTTTGTTATAAATCTGAAATTGTCTTACCTTAGCGACCCGTAGTTTCAAATGTCGTCGTTTCGTTTAGGGATGTCATCGTTGGGAGGTTAAAACAAGGAGTCATATTAGAGGTGTCTTAATTGGTCGTCATAATCGGGAGGTCTTCATAGGTAGTCATAATAGGGAGGTAGTCATAGGTAGTCATAATAGGAGTTGAAAACAAGGCATGGCTGTGCAATGTTTGACTCTCCTGACCAGATTGCATCTTGCCTTGTGACTCCTCTTCTGATAACTTACTTGAGAAGTTTGTAGACCTCTGACTTCATCTTCTTCAGCGTGGCTTCTTCACATTGATTTCTTAGTATGGAATCCAGTATGTAAACATTATGTGATTAGAGGTTGTGACACATTCCTCTGATCGAATCCTGGATGTTTGCTCTATCACGGAAAACGACTTTACAGTTGGCCTTAGGAGTCGATGAAGAATATCAACATAGTGTTTTGGGGAAATCTTCTGTGATCGAATCTGGTTGTTTCATCCGTGATACGAAAGAACACTTGTGGATCTTCCAAGGAAACTGATGAAAGGAAACTTCAATCGAATGGTGTTCTTCTTGGAAAAAGATTCTCCTCAGAGTCCAGGATTGCTGATGGTTTCCAGCAGGATCTGTCAAATAATCAAGTTGTTTGTATACATGCATGTCTTGGTAGTGTTCTAATCTTTACCCATCAACAAAACCAGTCCCCAACCATCATTTCCCTTTTTCTTGCCTCCGGACTTTGGGGTAACTGGCACCATCATTGTCCTGGTAGGCCACAGTTCCAACCAGAGAAAAAATGCGGTTCCAAGTCATGGTTGTTGATGATTCAGATAAACTAATTAACACCTTCAGAAATTTCGCTTTAGCTTTCAACAAAAATTCAGATCCAAATAAAATTAATTGGTAACTAAGGCAACTAAAGTTGTTAAATATAGGCCTAATGGTTAGACTACATTACATTACATTACATTATTTGTCATGAGAGCCGAAGCCCCCTGACTACGTACCCGGTACCTGTCGTGAGACTTACCCGGGCCCCATGATGTAGGCCGAAGCTAACGCATCAACCTTTAGCACATCATGGGCAGATGACTTAAGGTCATCAGGCTCACCGGCTGCCGAAGCAGACCCTTCGGAAAGAGGGTTGCCCCTCAATCCTAACCAGGGATTCCGGCTGCTTGTTTAAGCGTCACTCCATCTGGGTTCCACTAGGTCGGGACCTAGAGGACCATAATGGAGCGCCCCGACGCATTTAGTGCAAGCAACACTCGGGACCTATCTAATCCCTGACAGGCAAACCCGCCATCAATAGCCAGAAGGAAGGGGACCAACCTCCCATTTACACCACTACCCGATCGAGGCCTTACCCAGTTGCTGGGAAACCAGAGATAACCAGAGCGATAGATCCCCAGATACCCCTGGCGGGCTCGGACCCAGCACCCGATCTACTTCGTTTGCCCGTCAGACCCAACATCACTGCCAGGCCATCAGGGTTTCCCAAAAGGAGGCAGGTATAGAAGTGGGACCCACCCGGATGAACCTATCCACCAGAGGTGGCGACACCCTTGACTCAATTGAGGTTCCGGGAAGAACCCCCCACACTCAAGATAACCATACCGTCCGTGCTCAGAGACAGGGATTGGTTTGCATAAGTGCCTACAAACCGTTGCCCTCACACTGCGGAAAGTTACGTTGCCCTTGAGTGTCCCCGTGAGCTACGGGTACTTGCCCGTTTTCACCTCCAGGAAAGGTTATTTCCAAAGTCGAGGATTTGCCACACTGAATGCTGGTCGCACACAACAAGCAGGCCGAAGCCCAAAGAACCACAGACACAGGTAGGTTAGAGAATATGATGCACTTCCATCTCTCCTAGAGCTAAACACCCCTCCATCCTGGATAAAGGAATGTCACTGGGACCCAATGCCCAGTCGTCCATGTCTGTGGCCTACTTGAAAATGCCGATACCAACACCGAGCATTTACCTCCCCTTTGGGGGCTAGGCATTTCACCTCCCAGGACGAGGCTACTTCCAAAGTCGAGGATATGCCTCACAAAATGTCAGTCGAACACAACAGGTAGGACGAGCCCGAAGAACTCAGTCACAACCACAAGCTACAGGCAGGTGAAAGATCTATGAACTTAATCAACACTAGCAGAGCTGAACACCCCACCACCCTGAATGGAGGGAATGTCACTGGGTACTCTCACTTTGGGTACAACCCAAAGAGGCTGGCTTGTCCAGTCGTCCATAGCTTGTGGCCTACCTGAAGTGCCGGTTCCAACACCGGGCAATTACCTCCCCTCTGGGAGAGCTAGGGTCCGCGTGGTCGCCCAGGCCACTCACCCACGCAAGCGTGGGCCCCCTGCGGTTAAACTGCGGTTAATGGTTAGACTGACGATAAGCATCTAGACTGCCAGTGCAACTCCTAGGATCGTAGGATCGTGGATCAGATCTAAAAACTCCCCACCACCGCTCAGTGCCGATGGCGTGACGTCAACCATTACTGCAACGATACGGAACTGAGTCATGAGCTTTTGTGGTGTAGTGGATAGTGTGTCGGGCTGATAATCTGAAGGTGCCGGGTTCGAATCCCTCTGGGAGCACTAACTTTTTGTCAACAATTTTGTTCATATCAGCAAGTTTGGTTGGTTTGGTTAGGTTATGACAGTTTAATTTTAAAATTAAAAGATTGTAAAATTGAATTTGAGACATTTATAATTTTATTTTTAGAACAGAGCTATTTTTCGATTAGTAAATCTTCAAATTCATGTTTTTGGCCCCTGGACTATATTGTTAAGACAATAATAGGTTTTTTACATACCTCAGTCAAATAGTCCAAAAATGGTATTGCTCAACAGCTTACATGTTTCGTTGCGAAGACAACATTATCAAAGCTTGCAACTCGTCAAAAACACATTTAAAACACGAACACGAACACAGAAGACATTAATACGGTACGAATACACAATTGACATTTAGATAGCGCTATCATAATACTGATTTGGTCCGGCGCGGCGCGGGGCTGGTAGCAGACTGGCTACCAGTCTGGTACTATTATTGTCTTAGTAAATCTTCATTCGAGTTTATCATTATCAGCAAGTTTGGTTAGGTTATGATAGTTTAATTATATTTAATTCTAATTTAATCTACAAATTATACGTTTTGACAGCGACAGTGATACAGATAACAATTTTCCGCGAACAGTTAGATAAGCTATGCTGATGCGCCGGTATGATTCGGAAGCGTACGTACGACATGGTGCGGTGGTGGGGGGTGGTCTACTGATCTGATCCACGATCCTCCGATCCTCGGACTTGCACTGGCAGTCTAGACGCTAGTAAACTGACGGCTTGAAAAGGAGAATACCCATATTTAATGAGGGATTCACTTTTTATTTAGAATTGATTAACTGACCAAGAAAGCGCTTGCATAATAATTTTATTTAAAATAAAAGATAAATTTTCATACAATTACTATACTTTATATCATAATTGCTTATTTCTTCTTTTAGTTTTTGAACATTTCGTCGACTTAATGTTTTGTTTCATGTAAATAGTTTTATTACTAAAATTGATATAAATAAGATTAAATATCAATTTATAGTATTAATACGTTACTATAGTAGACATGATAATGATAATAGGCATACTGTACTGTATAGCGAGAGTGGTCGTGCGGAACCAGGTGGATTCTCTATCATGAGAGTGTTATGAAATCCAACTCCTCAGCACATTCCTAACTTCAAAAATTGTAGTTTCGTTGCAAACAACACATGGAAAGGTCGTTTATCATTATATTGAAAAGCAGGGGCCCGAGTACTGAGCCCGGCGGGACACTATGTTTTAGGTTTTTGACACTTGAAATTTTGCCCTTTAGGGCAACTCTGTCCATGCCCAGAAAGATAGGACCCCAGCAAATCCAGGCTTTTTGCTATTATTGTATTTAAAAGTACCAAAATAAATATCAACCCAATCATGGAATTTAAAGTAGTCCAATTTTAACAATTATTAATAAACAATGCAAAAAGTAACAGTAATAAACAGACTCTAACAATTTTAAAAAAAGCTTAAACAATTTTAGCTTTAAAAAAAGATTACTGCTACCTGCCATGCACGTCTGGGCATAATATGCGCCTAATGACTTCAATTCTTTATCGCATTAAGCGACCAATTAGGCTACCCGCTTTTTGTCCTGTTCCACTGTTTTTTTATACCCTAAGGCCCTTTCTAAAAAAAAGGTTTATAAAGTTATATCATTCCCCAGGATTTACAAAGTTAAAAACTGTTTGCAATATTTATTGGCATAAAAATGTGTATTTTTAAACTAGGAATAGAAGACAACAATTAATTGGATTAATCAATTTTACAAAAAGCTGTTTGTGAAATTGCTTAGTTGTTTGGAACTAAGTTTAAAGTGCTATTTTAAAACAAAAACAGTGAACTAGCTATGTTTAATCAGCAGTCTAGCTGTTTGAACATAGTTTTTAAATTTCAGTGATGGGTCTAGAGAGTAGTCATTATTTATTGCTGAATAATCTGATCAATATTTAGAAATAAATGATTGTGTTACCAAGATGATTGTGTTTAGAACTGTGCAAGAGCTAGTTAACTAAAAGTGTGTATAATTGACATTCCCATGTAAGCCCTTTTACAAACTATTAATATTCTTGTTTGCGCATAAGTATAAATAATCATTTTGAGAATTAAATTGTTGTAGCAGTTTGTAGTAGGTTTATGGTAGTGTTATCACCAACAAGATATTCTAATTTCATCAAAGATATGAAAATCAATTGTTAAATAAGCACTGCTCCTCCGTGGGTCCATTAAGATTGTATAGCAAATTAGTAGTGAATTATGCATGGGTAAAGTAATTAAATGTTCGATAGGGTTGTAGAATCATTTTTACATGTTTCTAGAACCATTTCCACTCAGTTCCCTATCAACCTTATTTAATCATTTCACAAATATTTTGATTTAAAAGATAATTGGCAAATAATTGTTTTAAAAATGTACTTAGTTGGCTTATTGTTTTGATGCATAAATCGAGGTACATGTGACATTTGATATCTCTGATAGTGTCAATACAGGAGATAACTAGTGCTGTAATGGTGTGGAGGTGGAGGTGCAAGCTGTACTGGATGTGAATGTAGTTTACGTTGGTGTTGTGTATTTTGTTTATGTTGGTATTACATTCTTGGGTTTTCTTATCAGTATAATCACAGATCAGACCATGTCAGATAGCACGAGCTGCATGGATTTGTTAGACTTCATATTTGTAAGTTCACTTCTCACTATTGTTGTAAAATGTGTGCTGGATATTGTTTCCATGTGAGTCTCTCCAATATGTTTAATTTTACAAGGTTTGGTTGGTCTTGAGAAAGATTTTATGTGTGTTGATCTGTTGAATTGTGTGTTGGTCTAATAGTTGCCCTGATGATTATATTGGATGTATGTTGTTTAGGGTAATTTTGTAAATTTATTTTAAGTGATACTTCACTTATATTGCAAAACATGATTTAACTTTATTTATATGGCAGGATATTTTATTCAAACTAAAGTGTTAGAAATACTAATAATTTTTAAAAAATCTGTTATTTTTAATATTTATAATCATTTAGTTAAGCTGCATAGTTCAAAGGTGAATAAACAATTATTTATGTATGATAACTTTGTAGCATCACCTTCCATAAACATTCAAATTCAAAATTCTCTAGAATTTATTATTCAATTCCAATATTTTGATCATAACGTAAAATATTGCTACTAAAGTAAAACTAAATGTTTAAAGCCCATGTAGAACCATCCAAAGTAAATACACTTGTGAATCACCCTGTACATGCAGTACATAAGTTTAAACAATTATATTGATTTTGTACATTAAATAGTAAGTAATAAAGCTTATGGTGCTGTTTCTTACTAACGTTTATCTGAGTTTTCATTAGTTTCAATGACTTTCAATGTGTTTTTGTAAAAAACTAGTTCTGTAAGTTTCACAACTTATAACATGCATAGACACTCTTATCTATTTATTTAGAAATACCAAGTTTGATAGTTATCATTTGTATTTGTTTTATTTAACATTAATTAGAACTTTATTATCAATACCAACTCGCTCAATTCTGCCCAGTACTGTTTGTTGAAATTATGTTGTATCTTTAAACCACTAATAGAACTTTACATTGTATCCCAATGTTAAAGTTGTCACCAGTTTTAGTTAAATGGACGTAGTAGAATAGTCACAGTTCAAACTGATATTCAACACTGATATAAACTACGGATTTCTGTGAATTTCGCCAACATTTTAACAAAGTCAAGTTGGGGACTTGTTATACGCTACAGCTTATTTTATGTCAAAGATACTGTCTCAGTAACAAAAACCTGTTTTTTTTTATGCAGTAACACACTCTGTGATTGGTTCATTCAAGTTGAGATCATTGCACATATTTGGGCAAAAGTAAGAAAACCCTTTTCTACCTACTTCTAGGCTTACTTTTGGAATGTGGACCAAGCCATTTCGCCGGGTCACTTGCTGAGTCACCTCCCCACGTGCCACAAGCCTTTCCACCAAGTTCTTAGGCTCTTGCTGAACCCAGACCCGGTGGATGAGGCTGCAAGCATTGACGTATAGTCAATGCTACAAGTCTGCGTCCTGTATACGGCCTCCATTGACAGCAACCCGCAGCATTCCGGAAAGGGCATACGTGTTCACGCTTGGATACCATAAACTAAACGAATTGCGGAGTTCTGCACTTTTTGCAATCGGGACATCACTTCCCTTGGGAGGCTGTTGCCGTATTCAGGGAAACAGTAATGGAGCACTGACAACAACAGTGAGTGACTGTACCAGCTGCAGCTTGGCTGTCTCTGACAGGATGTTTTTGTACCGGTACAGACCACGCAGTTACCACTATAGCTGATACTGAGTGGTTATAGTGTTCATCATAGGGTTGATTTTTAGAAAAGTCAGTAGTGTTTGATCGTTGAAAACTGGACCCAGTTGGCCATGTTTGTGGGCTTTTAATAAATAGTTCAAATAAAAAAATAGCTACAATAGCATCTCATTTCACTCTAAACTTGGCCATAAATGGCTAATATCACACAGTTCATTACTACAGTAGGTGACGAGCAAAACTTATACACACGTGCCCTTATTAAGCTTTTAATAAATTTTTTACCGTATAGTATTTTACACAAAAGTCGCGTGCAGATAGTCTTTAAGACACAAGTAGAAACTATAAGCCTTGGCGAGTGCCTTTAAAACTTTTACGAGTGTCTTAAAGGCTTATTACGCAAGTTGCGTCACACACTACTTTACCCACAACCGTATTTAATTACTAAAAACCACTACTCATAATGTCTAAGAGAGGTTATATTTTCGTTTATAACCTCTCATTGCCACTGATTGTGATAACCACTCACTCATTTTATAATCAACTAGCTGAACCCGGCAGACGTTGTCTTGCCTTTGACTATTTATAACCCCGTTTAACTTCTTAATTTTCAAGATGATCTCGTTCGCATGGCTCAATCACGTCCCGGTTGAAGTTCGTTTGCTACGCTCACTCACCTTTAGGTTGGAGCTTGTTCGCTACGCTCACTCACCTTTAGGTTGGAGCTCGTTCGCTGCGCTCACTTGCCTTCAGGTTAGCTCGTTCGCTACGCTAACTCGCCTCCAGGTTGAAGTTTGTTCGCTACGCTCACTCACCTTATGGTTGCAAATTAGCTGTTGTCATAAATGTAAAAGAAATAATAGTGCTGCACCCTGTTGGTAATCCTTGTAACTTTAATGCTATTGCACATCATAGAACAGAACCAACTTGTTTAATTGAAACAGCTGTTAAGATTCATTAATTCCATTTCTCATAAGGTTAACATGGGAAACTCCAGAGCCACTGGGGTGGAGCCGATTGGACGGATCACGAAATTGATGGTGTATAAACCTATTCCATGACATTCTACACGTATGTACCAAGTTTCGTGGCAATCGGTTCAGCGGTGTCTGAGTTTATCACTGCCAAACAAACAAACAAATATATATATACAAATATCCTCTTTTATACTTATACTAGCTGAACCCGGCAGACGTTGTCTTGCCTTTGACTATTTATAATCCCGCGGGCTTTGCACCGTTTAACTTCTTAATTTTCAAGATGATCTCGTTTGCATGGCTCAATCACGTCCTGGTTGAAGTTTGTTCGCTACGCTCACTCACCTTTAGGTTGGAGCTCGTTCGCTACGCTCACTCACCTTTAGGTTGGAGCTCGTTCGCTGCGCTCACTTGCCTTCAGGTTAGCTCGTTCGCTACGCTAACTCGCCTCCAGGTTGAAGTTCGTTCACTACGCTCACTCACCTTTTGGTTGCAAATTAGCTGTTGTCATAAATGTAAAATAAATAATAGTGCTGCACCCTGTTGGTAATCCTTGTAACTTTAATGCTTTTGAACATCATAGAACAGAACCAACTTTTTTAATTGAAACAGCTGTTAAGATTCATTAATTCCATTTCTCACAAGGTTAACATGGGAAACCCCAGAGCCACTGGGGCGGAGCCGATTGGACGGATCACGAAATTGATGGTGTATAAACCTATTCCATGACATTCTACACGTATGTACCAAGTTTCGTGGCAATCGGTTCAGCGGTGTCTGAGTTTATCACTGCCAAACAAACAAACAAATATATATACAAACATCCTCTTTTATACTTATAGATAAGAAGATTAGGCCTAAATTGGCCCTAACAGCTGATTAGTTAATGTTCGAAGCATTACAATTTTACTTCCTTTCTCTCAATCCTTGAACCTTTTTGGTCCAAACTTGTACTGTTAAGTAGCAAAACAATGCTTAAGTTAGTAAACATTACTGTAAAATGAGTCTTTTCAATTCTAAGAACTGAATTGAAAAAGCTATTTTGAAAACGGTTGTAGGTAAACACATTAAAGCTTTTTCCATTTCAAGACAAGCTGGGTATCTCATTTGATTCTTTTGCAGGATTCAGTGAAGCCTGAAGATTTAAGGTCGAGCAACCAGTTTGCTGATTTGTTCGGCACACCCATCAAGACTGCTAAGCTCTCGCCTACCACTGCTTCCAAAAAAACTGAATCCAAACATTCATCAGATTCTAAAGTAAGATTTTGATTTATATTTGGTATGACTTTAATGTAAATTAAGTCAAGCTAAATGTAAGAATAGAACTGAACAACAGATAAATCGGCCAAGTAAATCCCATCAGTTGGTGGCATTAGTGGGTGAAACCACAACTTTCGCTACCGACTCACATCATTGGAAATCATCTTTATTCTTTCTATATACAAATTATACTCAAATAGTGCCTTAACTTTACTAAACTTAATTGATCGTAAGGTATTAATGAAAAACAATTAATTTTGTGTCAGTCCCAAGTTAGTAGGCTGACTTTGGGTGTTAAGGCTATGCCATTACACCCCTCCAATTCTAACATTTTGTTTTCAAGGGGTTCAATATTTTTAATTTTACACCTCTGTATTTCACTCAATTTGTTTGAGTTCTACCAAACTGTGTTTGGCTTTCAACATAAAAGCCATATGAGGTTCTACATTATTATTAAAGAACACTTTACTGATACTGTAGAACCTCTCTAAACGGAAATAAAGGAGCGAGCTCGTTTCGGATGACCATATAAATTTCTGTCAAAAAGGAAGGCTTTTTCAGCATTTAAAGTGATAAGAAGAATTAATAAGGTAACTAGAGCATGTTAACGTTACCTCTACAAAATTTGTGATTAAAACTAGGGATGGACGGGATTGAATTTTTAGTTCGGGACGGGACGGGATTTTTATTTCCTTCCCGATTTTCGGGACGGGACGAGACGGGATTTTTTTTTGTGCATAAAAAGAAAGTACTGTATTGCAGTTACCAAAAAAGACATATGAAATCAATTTTTACCATTTGTGGCACTGATCTATAAAGTCAAAGTCAAAATAAACTTTATTCGTATGAATACATTGCAGCATCAGAATAGAGTCACATATAACTAAAAATCCCATACTTTCATGTTATATAGCTAAAATACAATATATTTAAAACTATATATAAAACCCAGGCAACCAGTAGTGGAGCCCTCACTTAAGGAAACTCCGAAAAAGAATAGAGAGCTTTATTAACAAGATATTCATTCAGCAATTTTTTAAATTTATTGTAATTTTGCTCATTTCTAATTAAATTTGGCAACTGAGTAAAAAATTTGGTGCCCATATATTTAGTTTTGTTTTTATAAAAATGCAGATTATGTTTATCAAAAATCATTTTATTTCGGGTATTATAATGATGCTTGGATTCAAAAAATATATCACTTTCATGTTCTTTGACATACTTTATTGTTTCTAAGACATAAAGACTGTAAACTGTCAAAATTTTAAGATCTTTAAATAAGTTTTCGACACTCTCTGTGCTATTTAAACCTAACATTATTCGTATTGCTTTTTTTTGTTTTATCAGAATTTTTTCCAAATTATATATTGAGGTAGCTCCATATATACAAATTCCGTATGCCAGATGAGAGTGTATTAAAGAATAATATATTGTTTTTAGCACTGTAAGGTCAGATATTTTTGACATTTGCCACAGTGCATATATTCCTGATGACATCTTTTTCACTACATTATCAACATGATCATTCCAAGATAGATGTCGATCAATGAAAAGTCCTAAAAATTTTGTCTGATTTGCTTTATTTATTATGTTATTGCCAACTTTGATTTTTGGATCCAGAGCTATTTTATTTTGTTTTGTGGAGAAACTTACTATCATTGATTTGCTTGTATTTAATAGAAGGTTATTTTGATTTAAAAAATTTTGAATACTCATTAAGTCCAAATTGGCTGAGAGCTCAATATCAGAACTGGAATTTCCTTTAACAATTAAATTAGCATCATCTGCATATAGTGACATCGAACTAAAGCTGGTACTCTTAGGCAGACCATCCAGGTAACACAAAAAAAGTAATGGACCCAGGATGGATCCCTGAGGTACTCCATACTTAATCACCTGAGCTTCACAGACATAGCTTCTTAAATAATTACAATAATTACCATAATCTAGATATTTCATTTCAACAAACTGATGCCTATTACATAAATAAGAGGAAAACCAAGCACACTATTTTCCTTGAATACCCAGTGATTTTAATCTTTCAATTAAAACAGGGTGTGCCACACTGTCAAAAGCACGGGAGAGGTCAAGGAAAATACCCACCACCCTTTCACCCTAAAAACAAAAAAATGGGCAACAATTTACAGGTACCTATAGAAACTTGTGACTCGCGGGTCACGGGGTGATCGTCTGTATGACTCACGAACACGGCGCGATCGTCGTCATGACTCGCGGTCCTGGCGCGATCGTCGGTATGACTCGCGGTCACGGCGCAATCGTCGGTATGACTCCGCGGTCACGGGGATATCGTCGGTATGACTCCACGGTCACGGCGCGATCGTCGGTATGACTCGCGGTCACGGCGCGATCGTCAGCATGACTCGCGGTTACGGCGCGATCGTCGTCATGACTCCACGGTCACGGCGCGATCGTCGTCATGACTCGCGGTCACGGGGTTATCGTCGGTATGACTCCACGGTCACGGCACGATCGTCGTCATGACTCGCGGTCACGGCGCAATCGTCGGTATTACTCGCGGTCACGGCGCGATCGTCGGTATGACTTGCGGTCACGGCGCGATCGTCGGTATGACTCCGCGGTCACGTCGTGATCGTCGGTATGATTCACCATCACGGCATGATCGTCAGTATGACTCCGCGGTAACGGCGCGATCGTCGGTAGGACTCCGCGGTCACGGCGCGATTGTCGGTATGACTCGCGGTCACGGCGTGATCGTCGGTATGACTCGTGGTCACAGCGCGATCGTCGGTAGGACTTCGGGGTCACGGCGCGATCGTCGTTATGACTCCGCGGTCACGGCGTAATCGTCGAAATGACTTCGTCTCCTGCGTTCGCGGACCTATCGCTCGCAATAACGGCGTTATCGGCACTCGCGAAGCGGAAAAATCGCCGACGATCGGACCAAATCCCGTCCCGAAAAATTCCCGAGTCAAATGTAATCCCGTCCCGATAATCGGGAATATTTTTTACCCGAAAAATTCCCGAAATTTCGGGACCCGTCCATCCCTAATTAAAACTAAGGCCTAATAACCTTAGATAAAAATATATTTGTAGATGTAGATTAATTATTCCTTTTTTATTTTAGTGGGCTATGTTTTCTAGAAATATTATCTTGCCTTAAATTCATTAGAAACACGTGAGCTGATGTCTGTTTACGTCTAGCAGTCACATTTTCAAAATCACAGTCAGATATTGTAAATCAAAGAGTAGGGAGTTGTATTTGTAGTTTGCATTGTGTAGCAGTCAATGACTTTAATCCCGAACCATTGCCACCCTTCATCAGTCGGTCACTTCTCTTGCTCTTCCTTTGTCTGAGTCGTTATTTCAGTCTTTTTTTTATTTTCTTGGCTGTTTTGGTTAGTGTTACATTAAGGTTAATAGTGTTTTGGTTTGTGGAGGCTCAGTAAATGTAATTTATCACGTTCGCTACCGATTGCCACATATTTGCGATGCTGCTGTCATTGCCACGGCCTGAGGTATACATTTTAATATTTCTCATAGACTGGGTGTCACTTGGTTAACAGTAAACGCAGACCACAGGGCAGTGATGCATCAAAGTAAAAACAGTTTTGACAACTATCATATGATGTCACTAATCATCATATCCACAGATCAAGTGACACACATATGCGACAGACATTCCTGTAGACAACTGCAGATAATTCAGGGCCTTCAAATAGACTGTTACGAAGATGTATGCTTTTTAATAACATTAGAACACCGACGCAAATATGCAATGGCAGTCTATGGTCGGAAACCGGCCATCGCGTATGTGCATCGCTGGTTCATATGAATGAAAAATTTAGTACTATTGCGGTAGCAAACGTGTAAAACTGATTTATTCACTCTCTAATAATTTTGTTTTATATTTTAGTTGTCATCTAAATCTTCAAAACACAGTCCTCACAAAGAGAAAGAAAAAGAAAGCAGCAAGAAAGAAACTATGATCCCAAGCTCAAACAAAGAAAAAGACAGAGAAAGAAGACCAGACAAAGAGAAAAAACCTGAAAAGTCATTGAAGCGGCCACCTTCTCCTTCTGTGGCTCCTCCTCCTGCCAAAACGCTCAAGGAGGAGCTGAAGAAGTCCAGCTTTGATGAGGCTAAAGAGAAGGAGAAAATGAAGTCATCGTCCAGTGATATCAGCAAGAGTGAGAAGAAAGAAAAGAAAAAGGATAAGAAGAGCCGAGACGAAAAAGATAAAAAAGACAGGCATAAAGAATCTGAAAGCAAAATCCCAACACCAGCACCGCCAGTTCCTCAACCTCCTGTTGAAAGAGAGAAAGAGAAAGTTGTTGAAAAGTTTGAGAAAATTAAACCTGACTTTAAAGAACTTAAGGAAAATATTAAGAAGTCACCCAAACACAGCAAGGAGGAAAAGGTCAAAGAAAAAATTGATAAAGAGAAGACTGAAACTGTTGAAAAACAGCGGCACAAGCATAAGAAAAAAGAGAAAAACAAAAAGGAAGACAAAGAGTTGAAAGAGAAAGAAAAATCTGCTAAGAAAGTAGAAAAGTTTCAACCTGCCGTTCCAGTTCCTAAGGATCCCTCGCCACCTCCTCAACCCCCTCCGGCCAAAGTAAGGCCGAGATCCCCTAGTCCTAAGATGAGCAAAAACTCAAATCCTCTGGGCACTCTCATGTCAGAACTCAACTCATCTGACAAAGGCTCAGACTCTGAATCTTCTGCTGACGAAGACACTGCAAGTGTTGACAAGATGAAAATGACACCTCCCTCCCCTCCTCCCCCTGCACCTACCCCTCCCATCTCCAGGACACCTGAGCGAGTCAAGGAAGACAAACCTCATAAAGACAAAATGAAGAAAAAGGATAAGAAGAGTTCGTCTAAAGACGAGGATGGGATCAAAAAGAAGAAGCGGAAGAGTAAGGAAAAAGAAGAAGTGGTTCCAGAGAAGATAGC
The DNA here is from genome assembly GCF_028750875.1 of Macrosteles quadrilineatus. NCBI lineage: Eukaryota > Metazoa > Arthropoda > Insecta > Hemiptera > Cicadellidae > Macrosteles > Macrosteles quadrilineatus. The sequence goes on along the minus strand of NW_026542602.1, from coordinate 74,502,337 downwards.
CAAATTGAAACCAGAAGAGGAACACAAACCGGTGAGAGAGGAGACTGTAGAAGAGGATGTAGAGGACAGACTCTCGGAGTCACCTCCGCGAGAGGAGCAGGAAGTGTCCAGGTCTAGATCTCCTACTCCACCCACTAAGTTTACAGAAGAATATGTGATGGAACTGAAGGATCTCCAGCAGAAGATAATGACATTAGAGGACAATGCTGAACTGCAAAGGGTGGTCCAAGTGATTGCTGAAACGGGACAGTATGAAATTACCAAAAAGACTTTTGACTTTGATCTCTGTGCCCTGGACAAAAGTACAGTGAAAAGGTTACAGGACCTATTCTTTCCTGCCTCATGACCGTGAAAAAACCTACTACTGTTGTATCATAATTTGTTTTGTTTTTGTTTTGTCTTTATGTTATTTTTGTTGTAAATTTTTTTTATTCGTTAGACAATATTTCGATTGTTTTTATTATTTCTAGCGCAGGCATTTACATTTACGCGAACGTGTTTTATACATTATTGTGACGAGCCATATAAATTTTAAAGTACCCTATACATAATTTATAATAGGACTGTATGAAATGACTTTTGTATATGTTGATGCAATATTCTTCACAAATTTATTGTTTATGTAAATTTGTTAAATACATAATATATTGTGTGTGAGTGTTTATTTTATCAAAGATTTTAAAATAGGATTTAATTTTGTTAACATGATTTGTAACATATATTAATAAGTTTTATTATTTAAGAATAAATTGGCCTAAAGTATTTAAGTGTAAAGGCATATAAATTATTTGATATTGATTTAAAGGGTTGAATGAAAGCTTTAAATTGTGTTCAACACTTTTGACATATTTATTATATGATCTTCATCTTCGAGACCATATTGTTTATGTTTTTTAATACAAAATAATTTATTTCTGGATTGTTATAATTTTGTCAAAATCAGTATTTATTCGAGTTGTCTTGCAATGTTGTCTGTAAATTGTATCCTAAAATGTTTAGTGTTCATATTTTTTGTAAAGATTTTCATGGAAAATGTTTAAACTAATGATTTTATATCATGTTTTGTAAACGTGGTTAGTGTTTGAGGTGATATTTTGTTCGTTTTTCTCAACAAAATTGTCTTATTAAACATGTCTTTTCACAAAAAACTGGTTTTATTTTTTCTGTTAAATCTTCTATCTATATTAGATACTAATCACACTAACCACTATGTGTATACATGTTTCACTTTTTTATATTAGTGCCCTTTACAAATTAAAGTTTGTCCCAGATAATTTAGCGTTGTTTGTTTTTAGGAAATATGTTTGTTTATAAGTTCACATTTACTTGGGTATTATTTCAAAATCATAAATAATTAATACTGTTGAGTTGGCCAATATTACTAGGCCTATATCATCAAGTATTATTTGTTCACATCAATATTTTAATGGGTTTATTCCACCTAATTTTAAACAAGCAATAACAATGTTATTTTATTTTTGCAAATACTCTGTTTCACCAACTAAGTATTTCCAAAAAAACCTTAACTTTTTGGGGGGTTTGGTTGCTACATAGTAAATAAAAAATATCTATAACTTGATGATGGTTGATAAAAGATCAAAGGGCAGTTAAGTTTGCGCATCTAACTTATCTTTTAGAATCAATACTTATACTGTACTAGGTGTACAATGCAGTCGCCTGCTTGCAAAATTGAATGGAGCTAGCATATTCATACAATACTTTTCCAAAGTGAATGCTACAGTTGTTTAACGTAAATGAGATGCCTCCTTAAAGTATCCAAAGTCAATGCTTCATGAGTTTCTCGTAAATGAGATCTCTACTTGCAGTTTACAAAGTCAATGGTACATCTGCTTCACATAAATGATAAATCTACTTGCAGCATCCATAGTTAATGGTATATTTGGTTCACATACTTATACAGAGAGCGGCAAAATGATCTGACTATTTTCTGTCGAGCGAGTAAGTGGTGGAGGGTGTTGAGAATGAGAATAGGGGCATTACAAAGCCTACTTGCGGACATTTTTAGTAGCCATGGAGCTGTGGACACCCATCAAGCAACATTCTTTTGTAGTGGAAGTGATTTTTTTTTATAAGTGGGCTATTCCTGTGTTCAGTGGCATTTCTGTAGACGTTTCAATGTGGGTCCAAGCGCCAAGCAGAAAAGTCTGAACTCTAAACACCATTTTTCTGTGGGTGGGTAACTTCAGAGCTACTAGTTCAGCATTGAAAAAAGTCAACAGGCCGTCCAAGGTCAGCCCGTATGCCAGAGAAGGTTGATAAGCTCGAGAGTGAGAGAAGCTGTGTGTGGAAGCTAGTCCTCAGCGGCCTGCTTGTAAATAAGCTGCAGCTCTGCACATGTCTGGCCTTTCGGTATAAGAGTATTACGATAACTGTGCAACAGTTGAAACCCAGTTGTGCGGATCTCACTTTCAGTGATAAGCTTACAGTGACAAAATTGTCATTATGAGCGAGTAATTGCACTTTCAACCACACCACACAGTCTTCCTCTCTCTCTTGACGTTCTCTAGCATCTGGGCTTACCTTGGATGTCCTGTTGATTTTAGTTTCAATGCTGAACAAAAGATACCCACCCACAGCAAAATGGTGTTTTGAGTTTGGACTTTTCTTCTTTTACCCACATTGTAACATCTACTGAATAGCTACATGTCAATTGCTACTTTTAAAACATTTCCACTTTATACATGGTGCTCAACAGACCACCAGCTACATGGCTACTAAAAATGTCTGCTTAATTCCCACCACCCTCTACCACTCACTCCGTCGACAGGGCGGCAAAGAAAACCGTCAGATCATTTTGCCGCTCCCTGTATTTGGTTGTCTACTTGAATGTTTCATCTGGTTCTCATAAATTAGTTTTCTACTTGCAGTATCCAAATATTTGCTAGCTCCGCTCAATTAGTGTTCCCATAAAGTTAAACGTGAATTACCCATATAGTATTTGCCTTTGAAAACTAGTTTTAATGTCAAGAGTCCTTGTAGGCTAGCAGCCATCCTGGCCAATTTCTAACAGCTGCTGAAGGGTTATTATTTATTTATCGCCCAAAAATATTTTTTCAAACATCAATGATTATAATTTAAATATCTATTCAGGATACTAGAGATTGGAAATGTTCTTTGTACTGTTGTAGTTTTGAATTGTTCTCCAAGGGAGTCCGTGGAAGCTATCATAAGAGCAATGTTAATTTCAAATAGCCGCTGAAGAGTATTTCCCATCTCAAAATATTTTCAAGCACCAGAGTGATTTTAATATAAATATCTAGTACTGCGGGATTAGTAATTGTCTTTGCAGTTCTTTAATTGTTTTACGAGTTAAGACGTCTAGGGTCCAAGGACTCTTAAATTCACACAGGGTGAACAACTGTGCACCATTGGTATATCAAAGACTAAAATTTTTAGAGAAAACATCAAAAGTAGAACTTGGGCCATTTGTTATGAAATCTTTCAGAACTCCACTTCTTCATAATTTTTTTATTGAACACCTTGTATTTTATGATTGTTTTAGAATTAAAATGCAATTCAAACCATTTATACGTTATCCTTTTTAACTTCCCATACTCATTTAGGAGTTACACACCTTGAAAAATATGGCTTGTTGTCTATCCTCTAACAACTAAACGTTTGTAGAGGGGATGCAGATCTTAAAATTGCATCCACTTTACAAAACTAAAACAATCTTCTTTACCGACCTAGTACAATTTACTGCCACCAGAGTTGAGCACCATTGGGATCTGAGTACTGTAGTTCTCCGCTAGATAGTGCGGCGTGTGTTCCATAACCGTTGTTCCCCTCCCTCCAGTTCCAGTCATCTCCCCCATCTTCGCTCCAGCTCCCATCTCCCTCCCATGCCCATCGTCTGTCAGTTTCAGTTCAGTTGCAGTTGCACGATTCTCACCTCACCTCATCAGCTGGTTCTGGTTCGTCCTCTCAGTTCATTTCTAGGTTAAGTGTGTGACTATAGTTCACGTGGGTAAATAAATGCCCTCAGACATTCTATCGCTCCAGTACTTCACTTGAAAACATCAGCCCTTTCAACCTGTCTTTGGAATCTCAAGGTAAGCGAGTAAATAATTAACAGTTCAGCGTTCTCCAGAGGTGATTGACATGTTCAGGCGCATTATCCTTTAATTGGAGCAATTAAATAATAGAGTTTTATCAGTTTAGACTTGTTTGGCTAAGTGATATTTGTGTAGTCGCATTATCGTTGCAGTAATAACTTGTCGTTAGTAAACTATTACTAAACTACAACCAATGTGACAAAAACTGGCAAATTTATGCTTGCAATAAGTTATCTTGAATGTTATAAATTGTTCATGCCCATTTCACTTGTAATGAAAGGCTTTATAATTAATTTAGTTGACTTCAGTTTATGTCGTGTTAAGATAATGTTTCTGTAGAGCTTACAATTAACTTTTGCGTAATTAAATTAAAAAATGTATGATGATAGTAATACAATAATAAAAAATTTAAATAGCAAATCCATTAAACTCCTTCCCAAGGGGTTTGTCACCATTACTCTATCAATTAAATTGTTTATTTTGCGCGTTTCACGAATCGATTAGGATGTATTAGTATTCAGCATACAAATATGTCAAAAATACAAACTTCCATATAAAGTATACATCATATCCTACTCTAAGTATTTTACAATCATAACATTTACTATGTATGAATAAGCACACGAAAAATCACAAAAACATCATTAAAACAATTCTAAGAATCGACCCAAACAAGGAAAGTATTGAAGGCCCGTCGTCCCTCGATCTGAATCATCCCAACATCGATAATTTCAAACAAGGTTATCTGTGCCGTAGATCTTGTTGATTTTTGTCTAAGTTTCAATTGATATGTTCAGACGATTGATTTCGAAAATAATAACAATTTACGGTGTTTTGAGGTTTGTAGACTTTAATTGCTAGTACTGTATATAGTTGTGCTCGACAACTAATACTTTATACTTATACTTTATATTTATGATTATACTTTGATTGGATCGGATCCGTCGTTCGTCCCTACTGTATTTATATAAACGGCGTTAGCAAACTGACACATATATACTTTCTCCCATTCGCTTGACATTACATTTAACATCCTACTACTCACGAGATAAAAATCAAACAATTGTACTGGGTAATAGGAGGGGATAGCTTAAGATTTAAAGTGTGTAAATCATGAAAACTGCAGTAATTTTTTAACCGTAACTGTTACAGTGTTTGGGGTTGTTTCGTATTTCAGTCAAAATTGCTGGTAAAAACTATTTTTTTTATCTTATTTTCTTTTATTTTTTTGCTTTATGACAAATCTACTTAAAAACAATTACACACGCCTGGAGATACCATGAGATACTAGTACCCGCGCGTAACAAATTTCATCGAAATCCGACTACAGATGTAGTCTAGTCTGTAGATACAGGCCTACACTTACAATACACAGACACCATTTTAAAAACCACTTGAGGGTTAGGAGAGCCTATAACGGATATGTCCATCCAAACCTCTTAAGTGTTTTTTGTTTAAGCGAATTTCCCTATTTTTGCATTTATTGGAGGATGTCATTTTACCGTCCGAAATTTTTTCGAAAAGAATATTTTCTTCATAGGAAGAGAAAGTAAAATTAAACATATCATGTATCGGTATGCCTCATTCCTTCATTCATTCCCAAAGTAAATTCTACTCTGCACTCGCGAATGATGCAAACTCATCATATAAATGGATTATTCATCGCAAACACAGATTTGTTAATTCGGCCCAAATACTGCATTTGCCGAAGTTACTTCGAGTCAAAATTGCTTCATATTACAGTATTAAGAATTTTAAATAATGTTCTTATTCAGGAGAAACTTATGTTTTCGTGTTAGTGCTACTAACGTTTAAACAATAATAGACCTACTAGAATAAAAATAACGATTACATTGTGAATTAGCATAGTGACACTATTTTGGATCAATGCTTAGTATAATTTATTAATTGAGGGGTCCGTATTTTACGTTTAAGGAATCGTAATTTGTATCCTCTAATTCAAACCATATGTCATTGACGTCATAGTCTCATTCCATATCCGGGTTTCTTCAATTGTAGGAAGGAAGCAGACTTCAGACAGCTGTTTTTGTTCCACCATCTCCAGACGTGCGTGTATACGTTAATCGGCGTGGTGGTGAATTTAATTCAGAATCACTTGATAATCAATATAAATTAGGGATTCTGGTTCCAAAGGTTTATTAATACATATATTTATACAGTAAAACATAATTGTATTCATACACTACACACAATCATGATTTTTTTGGCCTTGTCTACGTTTCGGTTTCATATCCAAACAGAGCAAATAAGCAGCGAGTTTCAATCTGTCTGCTGTTGAGGCCAAAGATGGCAATTTACGAAAAACAATAACTTTGATCAGGATTAAACAACTTTTTTTCCCTCTATTTAATAAATGTCTGAGAAGACCCTTGTCTTTTAAAATCTAGCCTTAACTCATTCGCGAATTAATTTTTTTAATGAAAATGCAATTTTTTTAGAGACATTTGTTGCATTTAAGTTTTACTTCTAACGTAACTAATCTTTCAAAAGCTATTTAGCTGTTAAAAGAAGGATTCTTTCTGCAAACTGTAGACTAAATGTTAACGTCATGACACCACAAAACCACTACCGTATGTTTACATATTTGTTTATGTTTCGCGTTTCTTATTATATTTTGTCAAACAACTGATTAATATAAATCTACGAGAGTTTTATAAAAAAGTGACAGCACTCGTTAGACATAATGAACATAACCAAAAACATATTTAATATATGGTTTGAGAAGTTTCTTCAATCGATTGTGGGGGTATACCTATAACTATTTCACTAGATTTGTACAACCATGTGTCCTCTCCCGTTGCAAATAGCGCGTAAGTTTCTTATTATGTCAAACAACTGATTGAAATAAATCTATGAGAGTTTTATAAATAAGTGATAGCACTAGTTAGACATAATGAACATAACCAAAGGTTTGAGTTGCTTCTATACAATCGATTTTGGGTGTGTAACTGTCTCACTAGATTTGTACAACCATTGTCCCGTTGCAAATGAGAAATAGTTTTACAACATTCTGTGTTCTCAAACAGTTTTCAAGTCCTTGTCGTGTGTTCGTGCACATTCCACACTTGTCCGTAGTTACCTCGGCAATTTTGCATCCGTGGGCTTGGCCTGTCACAGGCTAGGTATCTGCGTCCATCGCCGGGCAACAGCCGCGGGCACTACAGGAGACCGGTAGCTGGTCAGCGAGTGGGCAGACGGGCATTCCTGACCTGTACCGGGCATCTACACGCTGGCAACTTGTTGACACGATGAATAATTTGTGGTGATTACTCGGGGAATCTATGTAAATAGGTGGATTCTGGAGTGCGTGTTTGTTCCTAAAACGCAAACTACTGAAATGTCCGAGCTGAAACTTTTTACAAATCTCCTAGATCATTGACTCAGCCAACACATGGATTTCTTAATTTTCCTAAAATCCTCTCGGCTTAAGTGTGGACGGCCAAATATTTAGATAGGTCTAGTATGACTTGTGTAATTAGCAGCAGAAGAAAAGCTACGGTACAGTGTTTCCGTTTAAAGCCCTCTTCACATTTATTTTTCCACATTTCGATAGTTTAATACTATTTTCCACACATATTTAATTTTAATTACATTTGTTTTATCTACGCCTGTGGCATTCAAGTTTATTTTACACGGGAAAGGTCCAAACCCTAGTCCTCTACTAGTTACCGGACGTCAACACATTCTGTTAGGTAGAATCATTAATTATTGATACCTCAATGACTACAATCGCTTTATTTGTAATCGCGTCTGGGTTCAGTTACGATCTTGCTTGATTGAATTATAACCAGCGACATCTAGATTTGAAGGCTAGCACTACCACTTTGCTGCTCAGAAATACCCATTTAAGTGTCCAGACAAAATTAAGGTCCCGGATTGTATTTCTGCATTTTCACGTACAGTAACATCATTTTCATTAGGCCAGGGATTGTTAGTGGAAGAAAACTAGAACAGATGTGGAACTGAACAATCAGCGTGTATCGGGAACTGCTAGTCACTAACCTTGTACGTCCTACATACCCATACCGACACCAACTCATAGGGGCCCACAGTACAAGAGCACTGTATGTACTCCACCTGCGACCAAAATAATTTGAGTTTATCTGTGATCTACAGCAAAATGTGTCAGCAGGTTTAATTTTATGCGAAGAAGAAAAACGCTTAATTACGATCACCTAAACATACCGTTGACTACAGAAGAGCAAAGTCCTTGAACAGTCCCAATAGGTTCATCAACCACAGTAACGTAACGATCACACAAATCAACGTAAATAATTTTATGTCTGGGATACTGGCCTTAAAGGTTTGAAGAGAATTTTGAGCAAGTAAACAAACCCTAATCGAAGGGGTGAAGTAAGACCGGTTTCAAAGGTTTGCTGCATAATTTAATTCTTTATATCCAGTATTTTAGTCAGTCATTGGCCTAAGAGCTGCAATCGTCATACTAAAATTCAATTTCAAAGTGCAGAGCGTTAGAGGGTTCAGCTTTTTCATCATCTAATGCCCCGGAAAATGTTTGGATCACATAGTATCTCGTATAAGCCCACCTTACCACTGATTAAGTTGTATAAGGAATAAATAAACATACAGAACCAGTACTAGTAATACTGTATCTGCATGAGGACATATTAGTTTGAGAGAGAACGTTTTTTTTATATTTAGATCCCAACTCAACGTCATCTCGGTTATATTCTTGTTCAACAAATGGACCAATTAGAACCAGCATTTATGCTGACTTGCTCACGGAAATTACCAAAAAATAATGTCAAACTATGATAAATTTAGCAATGACAAAATAAACCCCTGACTTATATTAAATGATAAGTAGAATATTTTCCATTTGTTTAAGAAATCTGGTGTACGGTTTCATCACCACAAAAAAATATGAACTCGCATTTGATCAATACAATTTACAAATCTCATTTCTAATTTCCCAAAAATAAATCTTATTTTTCGCAGATATTTAAAGACTTGGGAAATCCAGGAAAGGGAATGTAAGAGTGGATTAAGATTAAATCGAGGATTTTCTGTTCTCAAATTTTATTTCGAAAGCAAGAAACCCACCTGTGTCCCACACTACTCACAGTTCTTGGCTAGGCTGCGCGATTATACAGGGAGGAACTTTTAACGGTCGTCTTTTCTTCACCTGGCGCTAGCACGAGCTGGAGCAGCTGTTTAGGGGGGTGAGGAACAGCTGGTCGACATACACCACTGAAATATTGTTGAGAAGCCAATACTTTTATATGATATGCGACATAAAAATTTAACACAATGTTGGAAAATATTGAACACCAATTTGTGCTTTTTGCTACAAAATAATTGCACATTTAGTTTTAGTTTCATGGTTTGTTATGTTATTATCTCTCGTTAGTTCCACTCTGTACCCTTTTACAACATAATATTTACACAATTTACTTAATATATTTGATTTGGGTTGTCACGTAAAAGCTTTTAATTCGTGAACACCATGCCCATTTGATTTTCCGATACCCCCATGTCCCATTTCTTCAATTCTTTTTCGAGATGGTTTATGATATTCAGCAATTAATCTACAGTATTCAGCAATAAGTTCATTGCGGTTTCTTTGCTTTGTTTAAAGGATGATTAAGTTAATGATAGTGAAAGTAACGTTTAAGGGGTTATTGCCTACGTTTTCTATGTACAAATTATAAAACTTGTGTTTTATTACAGTGAAGTTTTCTATTTCTGTACTTTTGCCAATCTCTCATCAGTTATGGAAAATGGCTCAATAATCCTTGAAACTCAACATCTCAAAATTCGTGATTAGTTTCAGTCTGTTCGGTGAATCAAGAGTTTGGGGTTGGAATCAATCGAGCTATTCCATTTTCAAATTATCGCAATTCAATTAATCGCACAATACTCGCAGTCATCCAGTAGTCGCATCATTTGGTGATAAACCAATCGATTGACCTTCAATCGAGGCAGCCTCATTGTTTATTTTATTCATACATTAATCTGCTCCCGTTTGCATATTTGCTTGGTTTTAATTTTGAGTTTTGCCAAAATGATTCTAAAAATGTTAAAATCAATCTTCAACAAAATAACTTTGTTGTAATCTTTGATTGGTAACCTAACATGACTAACCAAACTTGCTGTAACATTAAAAAATTCCGTGTTTAACTTGCCTTTTCTGTTATCAAACCCAAACGGAATATTTAAATGGTACAGCAAGTTTGGTTGGTTATGTTAGGTTAGCTTAGAACAGTTTCATTTTTTAATCCATAAAATAGACTATTTTAGCCTAAACAAGATCAGTTGGTTGTTGTCAATTTGTTATGGATCGAAAAAAAAACATATCGATATATCGAAAAAATCATCGATAATAATGAATGTTCCCTTTAACAGGAAAGTAACAAAAATGTTTGGTAAAAAAGTACCATATAAGATTACTGGAAAACTTGACAGTTTAAAATCTTGACAAGTTAAGGACAGGATTTTCGGTTATGGATCGTCTTGACATAAATATATAATTCCTCTTTAGCCTATTTCCACAGAAAAATAGTCTCTTCTCTGTTCTATTACTACAATCTAGATCTAATTGCATTTACGTTCGTAATTCAAGCAAATCTTATTGTGCATACAGCATGCGCCTCTACGTAAATCAAAGAAGAGAAGAGGGAAATGCCACTATACGAGTATATTTTCCAACTCGTTTACCTTCTACAGTAATTCAAAGCCAAGTAGGGATTGACCCGATATGGTTGTCAATGTAACCCAGTAAAACAGCCTATTAACTCCATTGTCTCAATTGACCGCAACTATAGCAGCTGCTCATACACTACTGATGAAACATTCTAACTTGTAGTCTCGCATAATATTATCAAATATACAGTAGAGTAATACAGTACCACGTTACCTGTTAGATAAATGACAACGTGCCAAATTAAGTTGCAAACATTTGTCCGTGCATTCTCAGACGAAGTTTCAGATATCAGAAAATGCATTGTCTTACTGTCTCAAAAGGTTTCTTGTTTAGGATACAGACATTTCTTGTTAGAAGACCACTTTGGTGCTGGAGTTGAGGTTATTTAAGAGTTTCTCGCGGAAATTTTCCACAACGATCAGTAAACAACAACGTTTCACGACGTTTCGGGATCTGAAACTAATTCCATACTCATTTGGAGGTGAGAAAGTGTCTGCACCATGAAAATATTTGTACACTAATTTAGCAAAATATATTCCAGCTCACAAAACGTGAAAACTTTGTTCAGTATGCATAAATTAATTCATTGTTATAGTACGCCTCATCTTAAATGCTCTGTCGTATCACTTCCAAGGGTTGTAATTGTTGTAGAAATAAATATACCTACGAAGGTTAACTCAATGAAATGGTTTTCTTTCATATTGTCAAGCTATGCTTAAATAGCCATCATCAACGATTTTCATCTGGTGTGTGGACCTTTGTAAATTATTCACAAATTGAACAAGAGTTGGGCTTTAAATAGCTCAAATCGATGTTTGTTGCATGCTAGAAGGCGTAACCATGGGTCTTCAAGAGGAAATGTTTGACATGCAAATCCATAAGTACTCTTGTACGATTTTCTGAACTTTATGGGATTTGATAGGAAATAAAATATATTTCTGACTATGCATTATGTAACCTCTTCTTGAATTTTTGGTTTGCAAACTTTTGTAGCAGTAATAGTTAAGCGATGTAGGCACTTCTCAGACAAATCGAAAATTGTTGTTTTGAATATTAGAGAGTTTTGCTCTGCTGTGGTAATTATGATACAGTATTTATAAATGGATGAGCCGAGTTAGCGTGCTACTGTAGAAGGGCGTTGTAGTGGTTTAGTATCGAGCGCTTGTCACTGTCAGAGCCGTGCTATACTAATGCAGTCAGGGAATCTATTGACTCAGGGATATCCCATTACTTCATATTACTCATCCTTTCGTCCAAACGTAAGGTACTCTTGATGGACCAATTGATAGAATCTCAAAGTATCGAATTTTTTAAAAGATTTAGCACTCAAGCTTGTTTGATATTACATTTAATTAGCAAATTGAAAATATCGTCACCTAATTTGAAACAGATTTTTATTGATTGAATTCACTTCTTTACTTATTGAAAGATTCCTCGAAAATACTATTGAAAGACACCAAGTAAATGTGAAATATTTTGGTGAATGTCTACTACAACTAATACTGAAGTTAATATCACTGCCAAGAGATTAATAAATACGGACAAAACTTCGCCCTACCTTTGTAACGCTGTCATTATTAAAATTGTCAGGTGTCATATTAAATTCAGTGACACTTAACACTGTATTTCAGATATTACTTTTTTAATTTCGAAATATCGTTTGTTTTTGAACATGTGGATTAGGGGTGTTCCAGAGTGGAACTTTTTAACATAAATGTCATTTTGAAAGTCTAAGTTTGATAATAGAGTATTATTATGTTGCACGGAATTAATCAAAAGAATTACTTTCAGCATACTAAAACATTTACGGATCTTCAATTTGAAATTTATGCTACGACATATTAATGTCACAAACTTCTTCCCTTGTTTGTAAGTGGGTGGCCTTAATTTTACCCAGAGTAATTGGGTTTCCGGTACACTCTAAAATCATAGAGACGCAAACTACCTTTGTGTCAAATAAAACTCTTCTTTTGGAGGATATAGTCACATTATTAGTCTAGTTTATGATTTTTACGCATTACACTTGTTTCAAAATAGTAGGTCTATTGTTATCATAACTTTTTGAGATGGGGATGAAACCTTTATTTTGAAGCAATTTGAATCTCGTTTTTCGTGTATAGTTCGATGTCCGGTGACACTGATCCCTAGTGTCGAGGATTTTTTTATATTATTTTAGAGTTAATTCCATGATTTATGCTTTACTATTTTGTTGTATAACTAGGGGACGAGTGATTTTTATTTTCTCCCCCTATACCTACCATTATATATGGAGAAAGTATTGTTTTCGTCAAAATTTTCGAGTTTGAGTTTTGAGTGGATATATTCGTTTTGGGTCCCCCTGGACCCAAAAAAGTGGTTTTCGAAGTGATGTTCGTGTGCGTGTGTGAGTGTGTGTGTGTCTGGATGTGTACAGAGCTAGGGACTACACCTGTGGTCCGATTTCGATTAAATTTGGCATGTAGGTTCTAATCCATGGTATCTCCAGGCATTTCTTTCATATTTTTGAAATTTTGATTTTTAATGGGGATTTTCCCATAAAACCCATAACAAATCGGAAAAATCTGATTTAATCAAAAATGGTCCGAACGATTTTCATAAAAATTTAGTATGTTGTAGCCCTTTAAATTCTGAACAAAATGGTACAAATCCCATTTCCAATTATGATTCAAAAGTTATTGTAAATTTTGTAATTTTCCCATAAAAACCCCATAAATTAACGGAAAAATCGGATTTCCCCAAAAATGGCTCGAACGATGTTGATATCAATTTAGTATGTTCTAGTCCTCTAAATTCTGAACAAAATTGTACAAATCCCATTTACTCTCACCGCTTACACATGATGGTTGTTGACAAACTTATGGGAGAAAGTATGCTTGTCAGAATGCTGATACCGTTTACTTACGATTAGATCGTTTATTTGGTTAAACGAGGTTTTACATGACCGAAATAACAAGAAACAATTTGTAAACACAACATGCCCTCTACAGTGTACCGGACAGAACTAACAATGAAATTGTCTTCACCTGATCCATAGATGATAAATCAAATCTATTAGGTAAGGAATTATGTTTTATCTATGATAGTAATTAAACATATGTTTTGGAGGATGCATTTTATGTTTATGCGCTGATTTATTTTCCCGACGAAAGTTTGTAGTAGGGGATGAAAGGAGTTTCTCCAAGCATTCCCTCACGTGAGCGAGACGTTGGCTGAATTCCAAAACTGAAGGGAACGATGGGAACGGGAATTTCGGTGCATTGCCCTTAACGCAAGTAAATATAAATTCAGAATTTCGTTTGCCGTTAGTCAAATTTTCATACATTAAATTTTTTTTCATCATTCAAAATTTGAAAACAAATAATTAAAGATGAAATATTTAAGCTACGGAAAGGGATGCAAATATGTTGTATTTCGATTAGAATGTAAATATGTGTTTTGTATAACTACCAAAAGATTTTGTATAGGCTGAGTTATCTTTAACTAGGTGGAAAATAACACAACACATATTTTTATACATTTTTGGGATCGCTAAAATCGGATAATTCTGAGATAAAATACTACTAACGCCTTTAGTTGTACTCTTTCTCAAAATTACACATTATAGAAACATATAGTTTTCTTTCCAATAATTAATTGTAATAACATAATATTTTGGAAATTTTACACTTTTTTATTTTAATTTGGCCATAAATGTACTTCGTAATTGATCAATAATTGAAAAATATATCATTTTGAAAAATTATTGGATGTTTTGTCATTCAAACAGTTATTGTTTAAACTTGAGTTATTCAGTGTGAATCAAGCAAATTTAGGGTAATCATAGCTAAACGAGCTCACGCTTAATGACCCATTAAGCACTTTATTACTAAATATTCTCACTGATTTTATATCTACGATGCAATAAAAGCTAACCTCTTTGTTTTACAATGAACTCATGGGTAAAACCCCCTACAGCAATAATGCAATTGCTTTAGTTCAGATTAATTCTGCTAATCGTTTGAAGATGTGATTTATAAATATTTAAAAATGGTATAGGGAATAGTATTTTTGCTCAGTTGTGTATAATGAAATTAGTTATATTTTCCAAATTATACGAAAATTATCGTTTCCTATTCCAATTTGTATTATTGCACGAGTAGAAATATTAAAGAGCATTAATTGTCAATCTGTATAACACGGTGACCTGATTTGATCAAACATAAAAGTATTGAAGACTGCTTGTTTCCTTTGGTATCAAGTTTCTTAAAATATTGTCAATATTCGCTTTAGGAAATGATACTGCGTTTCTGACAAACACACTCTGATGATAAAGTTTGAAATATCAATTCTTGGTTCTGTTAGGTTTGATAAGAGGGGAAGTTTTATGTATTCATTTATTATTATTTTATACTTAATTTTGAGTTTTTGAACTTGACACTAAATGAGTTCCTGATGATTGAAAAATCGATTATAGATGATAAAAAATATTCATTATGTACTAACTTCGAAAACAATTTTTTTTTCAATACTATTACTGTACACAAATGTACACAACTGTAGTAGATCCACGAATTTCTAAAAATATTCTTAGCCTACTACTCTGTATTACCGTATTACTGAGTTTTACTAGCTTCTATCGTTACAAAGGTTTTCTTTAATAACTCCATTAGTGGTAAATGGCTTCCATTACAATCCTGTCAGATTTTAGTTGGAAATTGGACGATTTTTCAAAATTGTTCCATGTATTATGTACTACTTTAGCTAATATTCCTGAAACGTAAGCTCCTATGAATATACTATGCACTACTGATTTCAAGAATTCTCTTAATTTGTTCGTATTTTTCTAATAGCCTACGATTATTGTAACTGTATAAATAACTGTAATTTAAACTTTGATTCCGTCAAATTTAAACTAGAGGATTTTATTAAACCAATATGAGCTATTAAATGATCCATCGTAAATGCCTATGTCACTATAGTCTTTTAACATAACAACAGTTTTAAACAAAAATTAATTTAGATTTAGCTTGCAACTTAAGAGCTGGTTTTCTTCACTCCCGGATTCCCAGTTTTGAAACTTTAACCCCTCTTCTCCTTCAAACCAGTGCAATATCAATTGAGATATTTAAACACAAATATCAGATAATTAGTAAACAACTTTCATCTCGTATCTTTTGGGGGAACTTCACTATGACCAAGTACCTACCCAATTTCCTAAACCAATATCGCATCAAATGCTTCGTAATATCCAAATGTCGATCATTTGGCCCAATCTACTAGTAAAAAGAATGAATTGTCTCCAAAATCACTATTTTAGTTGTTTACGCTATTTCGCTTACCAATTCCAAATAGGTAAAAAAAGACTGGTTGTTTGAAATATACATTTTTTTACGTGATTTAAAATGAGATGCCCAGTATCACAGATATCTTTAAATATTTCTCCAAGTTTGGGTTTGGGAGAGGCAAGTTAAGTATGTATTGGAAAAAGATTAGGGTCGTACGCTGACAGAAACTTTAAAATCAGCAACGATTGCTTGCGTTTCGTGTGTAAAAATGTTAACATTCTGCGTAAACTCAAAGATATAATGGTAACAAGTTACTGAATCAAGATTTTCTCGTTAAGTTAAAGTAGTTGTGAAAATTGATATATTTTCTGAAAACACCATAGGTTTGGTAGTATATTTTGGATAATTAAATTCTGATTGAATTATCTAATCAAAATGCTTGTCTTAATGTCAGTAAGGCTTTACACGTTGTATGTAATTGAACCCAAATCAAAAGTAAAAATCATGATACAGTATCATCATCATTAATTTTAAAAATAATTGAATCAATCCAACTTTTACTTTTATCTATTTACGCTTTGGGACTGACAATAACTCCCTTTTTAAAACGAGATAAAATACAATAATTTACTAAACTGTGTTTCTGACGTTTTAAATGTTTCCTTCAGAATCGTTTGGGGGCTTTTTTCTTCAAGAATAAATGATTTTCAAACATTTTCTAGTGGCTTTCATGATCACGATTTTTATAAATTTGTATTTGGGGTGTTTGTAGCTTTGCTATAGGTATAAGCGTAGTCTCAAATATTTGTTTTAATTTTTAGTTGGTTGGATTCTTTTTTACGGCTTGCGTTTTCATAATGTTTACTTCTTCTGATTTAATTTTTTCATGTTTGAATCGTCAACTCGTACTAACTACCTAATTATTTGATAACGTTTTCCGAGGTTATCAAACAGTTAAATACCACAGTAAACCTCGCTATCAGTGTTGTTGCAAATTGAAAAGGTTGCGCCAAGACTGTCTGTCTGTTCAGTAATGATTTGCCCTGGACATGTGACGTGTCGTCATAGCAACCGGACAACCTGTTGTACACAAACTGTAGTAATGGCACATCAGTTGTAGCGAATACTCTAATGTCTCCAGCTTACAGCCTGAACTTAAGCCCAGTTTATTAATTGTAGGGGTTTTGTTCAACAATTGTATAAATTTAATGATACTTTCCATTAGTGTTAAATTGGGTAATTCCATGATATTTTAAATTGTGGTTGACTTAAAAAATATGGCAGATTTTGTAAAAGTTTATGGTGAAAAAATTAACTTACTTAAGGCGATTGATATTTGTATATCAATGAAAATTGCATTTCAAAAGTGTATTTAATTAACTGCACAAATCATTGTTTTGACCATTCTAACGTCGATATAATATTGGGAAGCTTTGAAAACAACTTATAATAAAGTAAATTAATAATGTAACAAACCTTTTTTATGAAAAATCTACGTCTTTTAATGCACGGGTATGTAATAACAAAATGTAAATAAGCCAGGAGAACTATTATCAATCTGGATGCTATTGTAAAGTAAATTGTTTGCCTATCTTTCTATCTTTACTGTCATTTACAGAGGGTAATAACGCTATGAAGGTTTTTTTAAATGCCTTTGGCTTTTGTTGTTCCTGCAAAGATAAATTATTTCGATTAAGAAGAAAGTAAGGTTACTAAGTTAGGGTCATCGTTGGTCGAGTGGTATGGGAATTTATGATAACATTGTATATAAACGTAGTTGATAGCATAAATAGTTTATTTTATGAAAAGTCTAAACATTGGTTTTCATTTTATTCACCTGAAAAAGTACATTTTTATTTGCAACCAACATTTATACTTTGCCAACAGTAAACATTTTGATGTTAGAAATTAATACTGCATTTTGAGATCAGGTTTGTTGGTTTGTAACACAACCATGCAACAGATTATATCCTTGTATATAAACGCCTGTCTGTGACAGTAGTTGGTTTGATGATATGCAATTTCACTGATGACAATGTTAACACTATACCCTAAACCTGATACAAGCATTATTGGGTCGGGCTGCTGCGTACTAATACTGGCTCAAAATCATTGCATTTACTGCAAGAGTATAACAACTTGATTACTCTTATTCATGGCTATTAAAATTGCAATTCCATCCTGCCATCTCTCAAAAGAGGATTTCTTTCATATTCCCATTGTTTCTGTGTTAGATCAAATTCATTGAATACTATTTATTCAATTCTATCATATTCAGATTATTTGTCTAATATTGACAGTTTATTGATTTTTTATATAACAGTGAAAATACACAACAAACTAATGTAACAGTCTTGCAGAATTGAATCGTGTGTGCTGTATATTCATGAAGTCCTTGATGAGATCCTAAAGAAATTACCCGAGTAATAACGTAACAAATAATGGGTAGTTTACACAATTTTAACACATCAAAAGACAATATAGTCTGCCACCATAATACCAATGTATTGGAAATGATAATACACAAACATAATAATACGATGAACTGCAAGAATTTCTAATGAAGAATTAAGGTTGTAGTCGATTGAAGTTGATTATCCGATCACACTTGAAAATTAATCAAAACCATGGAAAATGAAAATTTGTATAGAAAAAATATGTAAAAGATCGTATACAGCAGTAACCTGTATCTCTTGAAATATTAGTAATCCAGTTGTTTATATTAGTAATCCATGATCACGATTACAAATTACTGATTCATTTTATCCGCCAAAAATAGTCTAACTTCAATTAATCGTTGAAAACATCGAAAAGTTTAAATCCAATCTGCTGCGTATGAAATCCTTTAAGGGTCATCTCTTCGTTGCTTCATTAGCGTTATCGAACGAAAGAGATGGGTAGAGATAAGGAATAAAAATATCCCAAGGTCTGTGGAACGGAGGAACAATACATCGTGATGATACTATATGTGGTAACATTTAAAATTAATAGCCCAATTAGTAGTCCTAAAGTATACTTGCTGTGGCGGTATGTCTCAGGGAGGTTTGTGGCACGGAGGGACAGTTTATCGAACTGATACTAGTCGTGGTACCACTTGACATTAGTAGCCTGATGAGTTAGTAGTCCTAAAGTATTCTTGCTGTGGTGGTATGATATCTCAGGGAGGTTTGTGGCACGAAGGGACAGTTTATCGAACTGATACTAGTCGTGGTACCTCCTGACATTAGTAGCCTGATGAGTTAGTAGTCCTAAAGTATTCTTGCTGTGGTGGTATGATATCTCAGGAAAGCTAGTGGCACGAAGGGACAGTTTATCGAACTGATAATATACTCATGGTACCTCCTGACTTTAGTAGTAGAGTTAGTAATCCTAAATTATACTACTTGCTGTGGTGGTGTGATATCTCAGGGAGGTTTGTGGCACGAAGGGACAGTTTATCGAACTGATAATATACTCATGGTACCTCCTGACTTTAGTAGTAGAGTTAGTAGTCCTAAATTATACTACTTGCTGTGGTGGTATGATATCTCAGGGAGGTTTGTGGCACGGAGGGACAGTTTATCGAACTGATACTAGTCGTGGTACCTCCTGACATTAGTAGCCTGATGAGTTAGTAGTCCTAAAGTATTCTTGCTGTGGTGGTATGATATCTCAGGGAGGTTTGTGGCACGAAGGGACAGTTTATCGAACTGATACTAGTCGTGGTACCTCCTGACATTAGTAGCCTGATGAGTTAGTAGTCCTAAAGTATTCTTGCTGTGGTGGTATGATATCTCAGGGAGGTTTGTGGCACGAAGGGACAGTTTATCGAACTGATACTAGTCGTGGTACCTCCTGACATTAGTAGCCTGATGAGTTAGTAGTCCTAAAGTATTCTTGCTGTGGTGGTATGATATCTCAGGAAAGCTAGTGGCACGAAGGGACAGTTTATCGAACTGATAATATACTCATGGTACCTCCTGACTTTAGTAGTAGAGTTAGTAGTCCTAAATTATACTACTTGCTGTGGTGGTGTGATATCTCAGGGAGGTTTGTGGCACCTCCGTGGACAGTTTATCGAACTGATACTATTCGTGGTACCACTTGACCTACTGAGTTAGTAGTCCATACTTGCTGTGGCGGTATTATATCTCAGGGAGGTTTGTGGCACGGAGGGACAGTTTATCGAACTGATACTATTCGTGGTACCACTTGACCTACTGAGTTAGTAGTCCATACTTACTTGCTGTGGCGGTATGATATCTCAGGGAGGTTTGTGGCACGGAGGGACAGTTTATCGAACTGATACTATTCGTGGTACCACTTGACCTACTGAGTTAGTAGTCCATACTTGCTGTGGCGGTATGATATCTCAGGGAGGTTTGTGGCATGGAGGGACAGTTTATCGAACTGATACTATTCGTGGTACCACTTGACCTACTGAGTTAGTAGTCCATACTTGCTGTGGCGGTATGATATCTCAGGGAGGTTTGTGGCATGGAGGGACAGTTTATCGAACTGATACTATTCGTGGTACCACTTGACCTACTGAGTTAGTAGTCCATACTTGCTGTGGCGGTATGATATCTCAGGGAGGTTTGTGGCATGGAGGGACAGTTTATCGAACTGATACTATTCGTGGTACCACTTGACCTACTGAGTTAGTAGTCCATACTTGCTGTGGCGGTATGATATCTCAGGGAGGTTTGTGGCATGGAGGGACAGTTTATCGAACTGATACTATTCGTGGTACCACTTGACCTACTGAGTTAGTAGTCCATACTTGCTGTGGCGGTATGATATCTCAGGGAGGTTTGTGGCACGGAGGGACAGTTTATCGAACTGATACTATTCGTGGTACCACTTGACCTACTGAGTTAGTAGTCCATACTTGCTGTGGCGGTATGATATCTCAGGGAGGTTTGTGGCACGGAGGGACAGTTTATCGATCCAAAGCGTGCTGAAGTTGATATCTCTGACCAACTCTACCACAACACGTCCTCGCCTGGCCCACGTGTACATAAAAGGGATTATGCTACTTATTTATCGTTTGGCCACCTCAACTTATTTTTTTTTATTCAAGCTTCTTTAGATCAACTCTTTTAATTTGACAATTTGCGTGCATGGTTAAGATTGTCCTTATTTTTTTTAACAGTGTGTCGTGGTCTTGGTTTCTGAATTTTTATTCTTCTACGATAAACCAAAAATGTATTATATTTTTGTATTATATAGAGTTAAATATGTGGCTATTATGAGTACAACCTGACGTTTTATTTGTTATTACAAATTAATGATTTTGGAACATGAATATTTTAGGCTACGAGTGTTAAATTATTAATATATTAAATTGTTAATATAGTACTAAAAAATTTATATTTTAAGTATAACTAATATTTTTATAACTTTTTCTAAAATGTTGAAATTATTGTCCGCAAAAATTATTTAATTATGGAATTGCAGTACGCTATATGCTACCAAGCCCTTAACTGTTTCGATAGTTTAGCTGATGCACCATTACTAATTTTTAAATAGGCCTGGTCGCGTTTTATAAAGTACATAGGCAAGAATATGTATTCATTAGTATACATAACTGTTCGTGAATATCGTTATAACATTTAAAACCAAAGCAAAAACCAAGATGTAACCAATTTTGAATAAACTTAATAGTATAAATACACGCCTTACTTAGTTTCAGGGTGTCCAGTAGTCGGGAAAATCGGGAAAGTCGGGAATTAGTATTGAATTTCAAAATGGTCTTGAAAGTCGGGATTTAGTCTTAAATTTGATTTCAAAGTCGGGAATTTTCATGATTTTGCCGCGATCATCGTCTTGCGTTTACGTAACCGCAAAAGCCAATGATGATGTCTACACGGCCTCGGGAAATGTTCACGATTTTGCCGCGATAGTGGACGACGACGATGACGTTTCCGAAACCACGAGAGACGACGATGACGTTTCTGTGACAGCGGGAGACTACGATGACGTTTCCGTGACCGCGGGAGACGATGATGACGTTTCCGTGACAGCGGGAGACTACGATGACGTTTCCGTGACCGCGGGAGACGACGATGACGTTTCCGTGACCGCGGGAGACGACGATGATATCTGCTCGGCCGCGGGAAATGTTAGTAGTCATGGCAGCGATCTAGCAGGAATTTGACCTTGAGATGATCTCAGCTGATTAGTTGACCACAGCTGACCACGTGCAGTAGGTGTTTGTATTAAATATTAAATAATGGATAAAAAGTGTTGGCCTGACCGGGTTTCGAACCCCGGTCTTTTTGTTGGTAGGTGGGATGTTTACCATTGAGCTACAACAGCAGTGTTATGGGTACAGGTTTTATATTGGTAAATGACACCTTACCTTATAGGGTGTGTAAATATTGGAGGTTTGATTTTAACATGGTTTAGAGGTTTAATTTTAACCAATCACAAATCATATCATTGGAGGTTCACGGGTTCGAATCTAACCTAATATCATTTCCGGTTATTTAATTCTAGCCTATGCTAGAGGTTCACGGGTTCGAATCTAACATAACATAAAATATATCATTTCCGGTTATTTAATCCTAAACTATGCTAGAGGTTCACGGGTTTGAATCTAAAATAACATAAAAAAATATATCTTTTCCGGTTATCGGGTTCAATCCTATCCTATGCTAGAGGTTCACGGGTTTGAATCTAACCTAACATAAAATATATCATTTCTGGTTATCGGGTTCAATCATAACCTATGCTAGAGGTTCGTGGGTTTAATACTAACTAACCATAAAACATATCATTGGAGGTTCATGGGTTCGAATCTAACCAACCACTAATGCTATTATAGTGGGAGAATCCTAATGCACAGCTGTTTATTTCAGCTGATCACTTGGTTTAGAGGTTCATAGGTTCAATCCTAGTAGGTCTGGAAAAAAACACTTTATATAGTGTATAACGCTTAAGCGGAGCTTTACCGTTGATCATAATGGTAATTGTTGGAGGTTATTTTATATAGTGCTTAAACATTACCGTTGAGCATGTTATGTTGATTTTATAACTTGTATCTCTGTAACTTACATATACAGGGTGTGTAAATATTGGTTGGAGGTTCACGGGTTCGAATCTAACCAACCACTAATGGTAACTGAGGTTTACTGGTTCAATCCTAACCTATGCTAGAGGTTTACGGGTTCAATCCTAACCAATCACAACTGTTTATTTCAGCTGATCACTTGGTTTAGAGGTTCACGGGTTCAATCCTATCCTAGTAGAATTTGTAAAAAAAACACATTATATAGTGTATAATGCTTAAACCTTACTGTTGATCATAATGGTAAATGTTGGAGGTTATTTTATAGTGTATAATAAATATAAATCAGCTGAAAGAGGGCTTAAGTGGAATTTTACCGTTGATCATAAAAGAATGTTAAATGTGTAGTAGTATTGGAGGTTATTTTATATAGTGTATAATAAATATAAAAACAGCTGAAAGAAGGCTTAAGTTTACCATTGAGTATAAAAATGGTCTTTGTAAAGGCTATTAAATATCATATGTCAAACTTACATCTAATCTATGCTAAATGAGTTACTTAGGTTGTTTTTTGTATAGTGTTGTATTGTAGTGGGTGTTTTAGAGGTTTAATCCTTACCAATCACCAATCATTCCCGGTTGGGGTGTTTTTTTTTATAGTTAACTGTTTGTCCAGAAGGTTTGATCTCTTGTATATGTAACATAACCTCACTTTTTACTCAAACCACTTTGTTAATTTACCACTGGAGCGTCAGTGTCGATGGTATAATTATAATAATGAATAACCTGATATAAGATTCATCATAACAGATTACTCTGAGTTGAGGTATTAGTTTATAAATTATCCACCAGGTTACAGCACTAGTGCTACCAACTACTGATTATATGATTTTGTAACATAACCTCACTTTTTACTTATTAATTTATTATTAAGTGTTGATGGTATTAGTTGTCATAGTTTACAAACTCTCTACTAGGTTACAGCACCTGTGTCTAGCTAACTATTGTTAGCTGGTTATTTGACTGAATCATTGATGTTTAAATATGCTCTGTATATCTAGACAAGTTAAATCAACAAAATAATATATTTTTTAAACCAGATAGGAAATCACACTCTGATAAGACCTTAGTTGTCTCTGTATAGTGTTTTGTTGTAGTGAAAACCTCAGCTAGTATCAAGTGACAGTCTACAATTAACAGGTAAGTTTTTAATAGTTATTCTATTGTTATTCTATACCAACCATGATAAAAACTTTTAAAAAGGTGTATATTGCCACAGTATATCTTGAGGTATATGTAAAAATTGTTTCAACATAAATATTATGACAAAATTAAATACTTAAAAGCAGTACTATTTTGTTGTAAGTTTAAAAATTATAGTGACAACTTTAAGTGTTAAAATTATTTAAACTCTGAGGATGCATATGTAATTGAAAACACAGTTATTAAGATATAAGCGTTTATTCTATAAACACATTATGGTGTTAGTGCTTGTATATACGTACATTAGGGGAATTCCCATGCATACCAGTACATTTTATACTATAAATTCTTGAGTTTGTGAAAAACTGTAGATCTTCATCAGTGAGGAGGGACGTGAATCTCGATGGTAGAAAGGTGATTCTTTCCTCCCCAGAAGATGTGGTCACGTCCAAGACAATAACTGTAGTCCCGAACCGTGTGCTGACTCTCTTTGCCCCTTTGATCCTGGCCGGCTCCTTAAGGTCTTTAACAGGAATCTTCAATGGGGATGAAAGCACCTCACATGACTCTAGTCTGGCAGAAAGATCCATCTAAAATCATACAGTTGAATTAGTAGGGTGAGTATTGACCTGAAAATTTGACAAAGCAAAAAAAAGGTTAGAATTTCACCATAAACTATAGGTCTTTTAGTTGTGTCTGAGGAATAAGCTCACATAATAAGTCCATAAGATTGTGTTACTCATCTCTAATGGCTTAATAAAGTGTTATCACCATAGCATATTATCATATGTAAGGGGTAGGGATGGTTGAATATATTTAAAAGTAATAGTTTTATGGAGTAACAGACAATGTATGAAAAAGAATAATGCTTTGTTTCAACACTCACATCAAAGTATTAAATATTTCAACACTAATATTGGTAAACTGTTTTGGTAAGGACATGTTTAATGCAAAACATCTAATAAAGTTTAATTTGTATATATGAATTAATCTTTATTTTATTTGTTTGAACAAATTTTGAATTTTTAATAATAAGATGTAAAAATAATGATCTGAAAGCTAGATCAAGAGGTAATATATATCCCAGGCTTTCTTGAAATAATTAACTGAATTTAGCAACAAAAGCTTATATTAGAATCAGGTTTAAACTAATATACTCAATTTATAGATATTAACAGGCTAGTATGAAAACTAATATTTTTCTGCACCAATATGGAAGTAACTAATATAAACATCTCTAGTGAAGGGGACTAAAATTATAGTAGTAATATTTACCTTGTAGTGATGATGAATGTAGAGAATGTCTATTCAGCAGAAGCAATATCTCAGCAGATTGTACTGTTGAACAGCAAATGTACCTTGTATATATACGGTTGGGAGAGGAAATGCTTGAGGTTACTGCCACATCCTTTTCCCCACCCCAGCTCCTATGCTACACTATCAGTTATAGCCTCACAAGATGCCTGATGCTAGAGAGTGTTTTGTCTGTCGGCGCTATGTATATTGTTGTATATTAATGCAGATTTGGGATGATGGAATCTACGTTTGCTGCAGGTATGTATTTTTAAACTTAGCGTTGTTTTATGTAAGGTTTAATTATATATATATTGTTTTAATGCTCTGCTTATGTGATTGATAGATGTGATATGCTTGGACCAGCAGAATTTGTGGCAGCACATTTTGGCCCGTATCAAGAGTTTAACGTTGGATGTGAGCATGAGGCTGTGGAAGGTGGATAAATTGGTAAGTTATTAATTTTTAAAATATTACTTAGGTGACCCACGTTTCCACACCACCCATGAGGTAGGGGTCTCAGCGCGTTGATGTATATTTTACGTGGGCATCATCCCCTGTAGGCCTACCCCACGGTCTAAACTAATTTTTTTTTTACTTTTTATTTTTTATGATTTTTTTGGTGGCTCCAAGTTCTGCTATTCCTACGGGCTTAGAAACCGTTCCAAGGAGAAGCACAGATTCTTCTAAATCTGGGCTTCTCAATTTACTAGGCTTGGGGTCTGTATCTATCATAGGAAACCAGCGTTTTATGGTTTTTAGGCCAACCCATGCATCTACTCTAGGACTTACTATAGCTTAGCCCAGCCTTTTTGAGCAGGTGACAGTACACTAAACCGTTCCAAGGAGTAGCACAGGTTCTTCTAAATCTGAGCTACTCAATTTACTAGGTTTTGTGCCTATCATAGGAAACCAGTGTTCTACGGCTTATTAGGCCAACCTATACATCCGCTCTAGGACTTACAACGGCTTAGCTCGGCCTTTTTTGAGTAGGTGACAGTATACAGACACTAAACTTTAAGCCTAGAGTAACTCTTTTGCGTAGTACTCAGCAGAACGTAGAGCACAGTTACTGTTATATATATTTTTATGATAAAAGCAAACTATATTACCACTACTATTGTTATCTATATACATATCATCTTCAATTTCAATTACACTATCATGCAATTCTCTGAGGAATTGAGCTTTCTCAAGACCTTTTGTATGTAAGGCTGTAAAGGGTTTACATAAATCTTTAATAAAGTCCAAATCATAAGGTATGTCCCCATCATACCAATTTAGGTGATGGAAACGTTTAGTTAACCATCTTGCTGTACGTTTCATTTTACTATTAAGAAAATTGAAGCTATAAGGGTTTTGAAAAATTAAATGTGTTCTATATGATTTAGCGACAATAGCAAACTCTTTTACAATAAAACAATTATCGTTATCTTTAAACCCTTGAAACTCTACTACAGCTTCCATAGTGAGGTTTCACCATACAAACGGTCAAAATATGGGTCGGGGAGTTTATGTGATAAATCTTCTGCGTCTGATAAAAGTTTCTCGATACAAACTCTAATATCCTCCTCTAGATAGAATAGTTCCAAAAGAGAACGATTTATCATAGGTATATTTTTTATCAGTAGATGCCACTCATTTAGGTTTAGAGTCAAAGAGTGTTCTCCATCAGAGATACATGCATACTGATGTCCAAAGATACTTGTTACTTTAATCGAGGCCTTAGTATCAAGTTTAATAATGTATTGACTTTTACTTAATAAAGCGATAGTTATTTCATTAAACCTGTCACAGAGTTGACAGAAAGAGTCATAGGACCAAAATACAAAACCTTTTCTCCCTTTAAATAAAACCCCGAGACTATTATCTCTGTTTTTAAAGATCCCGGTGATCAGACACTTGGTTAGGTCAAAGTCTAGAAAGTAGACTGACTTTAAAAATATTCCGGTTATTACATTTATAGGTTCTTTTTCTCTAGGGATGAGTATATGCTCTGTAACTACGTCCTCACCTTGTGAACTCATCTTGCCTACTGACTCTAAATCACCCCGTTTTATCCTGAAATTGCACCCTACCTTCTTCTTCTTCTCCATCCTCAGAAGAGGAAGAGGAAGTATCTTCGTATTCTTTACGCCATTTAGCTATAATACGGGAGGCCCCTAAAGGTACTTGAAAAACACATGTTTCCGTATGATATTTATAACAGTCTATAAAATGTGATTTTATCAATAGATTGTCTTTTGTATAGAACTCAAGTTTAACCCATCCGTATGCGCTCCCCATCTTGTTAGTATGAAGACTAGTTAGAGAC
Source organism: Macrosteles quadrilineatus (assembly GCF_028750875.1). Classification (NCBI taxonomy): domain Eukaryota; kingdom Metazoa; phylum Arthropoda; class Insecta; order Hemiptera; family Cicadellidae; genus Macrosteles; species Macrosteles quadrilineatus. Next base: position 74,474,511 of record NW_026542602.1, on the reverse strand, counting down.
TGACAAGTGAACCTGTTATGCGGAGACTTTTCTCACATCACCGGTTATAGGTGTATATGTTATATGACAGTCGTGTATAATAAGGCAATATCCCCATGTAGAAGCGGGAACATTTTCTCTAAATTCAATTTCCAATCTAACATCCACAGGTCCTGTTTTAATTGTATCGTCTTGTTTTGAACAATCAATAACGTATAGTGGACATTTCTCCTTAAATTCTTTAAAGTCCAAAATAGGTGAGCTAGTTGTATTGTTGTAATAGGCTCTTTGAAAGTTTGTGTACATATCATACAATAGACATTCATTACCCCGAAGGTTATCGTATGGATAGAAATTTGAATTCAAATACAGTTTAATTTCGTTTAGGTTACAGGAATCAAACTGTGACATGTTTTTAGTTACGTCACCTTTTCGCCCTGTCTGTAGTCCAAAGATGACAAATCTAGGTTTTTCTGTCTGGTTAGTTGTGCGAATCTGCCAAGAAAGATTAGTAGTAGCTGGTAAATTGGGAAATTCGTGAATCTCCCATGAACGGAACGGAACATGAATTACCGGGTCCTTTTCAATATACCTATATAGTTTTAATTTTTCCGTATCATTAACTGTAATGTGAGGCATACGCCAGTATATTTTAGTAAGATCCACCTTAACTGTACCGGGTGAAGCTAAACATACAGCGTTAATGTCTGTAGCCGACCGCAACAGCACTAATTCCTGTTTAATGTTTATTAAAACTTTTCTATAGTCTTCGGCAATGCCCAGTAGTAGACGTAAAGGAATAGAATATACAAACTCGGTAACTTTTTCAGTATTACTAGGCCCTAGCCAGCAGCTATTTTTAAGGGGATTTATTTCCTCCTGACGTATTGAAAGGATATTCTTTAAAGTTGTAGTGAGGCCCACATTACGTGTTCTGTCAATTTCTTTTCCACATATCTCATATCTGATTTCCTCAAAGAGGAAAGCCATTGCGTTATTTATTAACTGGACATCTTGTTCTGTACCATCTGCTGTTTTCTTTGCTGATACTTTCCCATGTATTATGATATAACTCTCAAACGGTAGAGTAATTACATCTTGCTGTAAAATTGGAATCCGTATTTCATCGTTATTGTTTAGAGTAGTTGAAGTGTATGGTTGATATGTATGGTATTCAATACCGGTAATGGTGTCATCATACAAGGCTTCATTTTCGATTGCTAGTAGAGCCATTTTGAAATACTTTAAAGCCAAGAGAGCGCAGCAAGTTTATATTCTTACTAGTTAGCCCTCCAGGTGTTCTGGTAGTAATGCGTTTTGAAACTACAGGTCCCTGATTATATATGATAAGACCCATTAGTACGTCTTAGATGTAAACGTACTGATATTCTCTCTCCGCGAAAGTTTACTAAGTTTCCGTCTTGATCTCTTAACGAAACTGTTAAGCTGTTTATCCTTTGAGCGATGACGGGCAAGTAAATTACATTCTTTGGGATCTCAATGATTTTATACCCTGGTGGCTCAGCTGGATAGAACTCGTGTATTACATGAGATTCGATGCCATCAATAAACGAGCCACGTGTTATGTTACATTCCACTCTGATTGAATTAACTCTGATAATGTCGACAGGTAGTTCGGAAACGTGTGTTTTATCCGCCTCGTATACTTTATTATTAAAACCCAACGTCTTACCTATTGTGCCGGGTTTACTGAAATCTATACTTTCCTGACAAGTCAGCTCGGTTTTAAGTGTATTATTATTAGCTTTTAATGTAAACTTGTACTCTTTAGATAGCTGGGACTTTATATATTTTTCTATATCTTCAATCTCATATGAACCCTCGGGTATAGTGACAAGACCATTATTACCATAGTGAAACTTGTTATTTATATTATTTTCAATATTTGGTATAGAATTGTATGTAGATAGTTCGATTAACCCTAGCTCCCACTCCCCATTACTAACATCAATAGGTGTTGATAACTCGTGTGTAAAAATGCTACTTGTACCTGTGAGGCTAAACATTTTTAGTTAGAAACTTTAAACACAAGTGTCCACATATGACTGAGTCAAAACTCTGTTCTCTCACATAATTATAGTAAACCTCACAGCCCCCAAAATATCTCATTAGCTCAGGTGGGGGTCTGAGATTGCCAAAACTGTCAAAGTAATAAATTATATTGTTTATCTTTTTATAACATACCCAGTGGGTACCGACCCCTGATATACTGTCCAAATTCACTATAGCCGATTCATACACTTTAGGCTTTTTTGGTAAACTATCCCTCATATATACGCCTCTAAAGTTTGGTACCTTAAGTAATTTTGCATATTTTATCAAATCATAGTTTGTTAGAGGTTTTATCGGTATTGACAAGCTTTTTTTTTCTTTGTAACTCTGCGTTTTACTTTTCTTTTACCGGCACCTTCTCTTTTATACGGTCTAAGATACAGACCCTTACCCTTCTTTTTAGGGGTACATCTTTTCTTTTTCCGCCCCCCTCCAAAAGCTGTTTTAGTCTTCATTATATTTGTCACAGCCCACGCTGCAGCTTTCTCACCTATACTAGAGTCTGATGCTTTTACACGCTGCCAAGCACTATCAATCAGCTGTTGGTCTGCGTTTAGCCGGTTCGCGTTATCTTTGTATTTTGAATAGGCAATATCGTGTACCTTACACGCCTCGTCTAATTTGTTTATTCCTTTATCTCCCCTCGCTAACCTTTCCTTTAATTTTGTGCTAGGTCCACAATAATTATACCTTTTACTACTAAAAGGATTAATACCCGCTGGTAAATGTAATTCAATAGGTAGCTTATCAATGACTTTATTTATAGCTGATGCGATAAACCCACTTCCTCTTTTGGGAGTCTGTTTCTTTCTGATTGTCTTTTTCATTACTGCAGGTATTTAAGTACCTCGTACAGTCTGGTGAGTAACGTCTCACGTATACAGGTAATTTCCAAAATATCAAACGCACTTTTTACTGAGCCCGTAATAGTGCCGGTAAACTCGTTGTATTCCAACACCGAACTGTCAGTTAAAAAGTATATTCTACCGTTTATATACCGGAAAGCCCCATTAACACTATTAGGAACCCCAGCTAAGTAGGAGCCTATAAGACCTAAATGAGAAGCTCTATATGAACACTCATCCAGTGAGTAAATAGACCAATCGTCTACCAATAAATATGTTTTACCTGTGTTACCGGCTAATACAGCATTTACTTTAATTACAGGTCTTGCAATTATACTACTAACACTATGTTTAACATTTAACATCATTGATGGATATTGAAATAGATAAACATCATTCCCGCTAAATAAAGCGATTTGACCACTTGGTCTTTGGTAAATGGCCGATACCTCTTTAAAATCATAGGGTAGAAACCCTAACCAGTCTGTAATCTTTATACTAGTATTGTATTGTTCAGGTGTTCTTTCAGAGGGGTCAAGACTCAGTACCCATACACGATCTAGTAGGAATGCAAATATTTTCTTATTCACAATTAAATATGTAGATATGTTTCTTTTTAACTCACAAATATTAACATTTTCAAAGTTATTAGGTTTTTCTGTAGTAGATGTTGTTGGTTTACTGGTTGTTGTTGTGGATGTTGTTGTTGGTTTAGTAGTTGTTGTAGTAGTTGATGGTTTACTAGTTGTTATGGATATAGTTGTAGGATTACTAGTTGTTGTAAATATAGTCGTGGAGGTAGTTAGTTTACTAGCTGTTGTTTGAATAGGACGTCTACCGTATAAAAACTGAATAGCTAATATATCATCTTTACCCAATTCAAAATCGTTTAGATCTACAATTCCTTGAGGATGTCTCATAAAAGGGTACATAATTGATTCATTATCAAAAGAGTGATCTATCCCTAACGCATGTCCAATCTCGTGTACTAATGTCAGAAAGAACGAAATGTTTCCATAACGTGGTAAGTCCATAGTATAATCCCAATTCTCCTCAGAGTCAAAATGAATATCGGTTGAATTATATCCAGCTTGAGGTGTATAAGCATGAGCTAATACTAGACCAGGTCCGTCAAAATCATAATAACAAACATCTTTTCTAGAATATAACATATGTTTTCTTTGTACCGAAAATGAAATAAATATTGTAGGGTTATGAAATGACCTTCTAAAGGTAATGTTTGCATGCTTTTCCCATACACGGAATGCTTTTTCAATAATAATACTATGTAGATGAGATATATTATATCCATACCAAGTAATTACTGTTGTATTCCATTTACGGTTAGGTATAACTGAAAATGGTAGTGGATTATCTTTATTCCCACATCGAGGTTGGTCTAATAATTCCAATGTAGCATTATCTAAAGCACCGGTTACTTCCAAGTTAAATGTTTCTTGAAACTGTTTTACAGCATCGGTTATATCATCAGTTAGAGCAGAATCAGCTATATAGCCATACTTCTCTAAATATTCTAATGTTTTATTACCAAACACAGTGTGTACGAGCAATAGAAACACAAGAACCGACATGGTCAAAGATTCAAGCTTTAATGGTCAAAAGTACACTTTTTATCCATCATAAACAGATTATAGTTAGTTATGGCAGTAGTACCAACTGTTGTATAGCTAATATATCATCTTTATTCAATTCAAACTCGTTTAAATCTATCTACTTCGTCTCCATCAGAGGATGTTGGTTCTATTTCTTCATTAGGGACTTTAAATAGTTCCCCCCAATTTAAATAATCATTTTCCCCAGCAATAGGTAGATTAGCAGACCTTCCCGTGTGTCTTTTATGGATATAGTTAAATAAAATCACACCAAATTTTTTCAATTCTTTATCATGATGATCTTTGTTTTGTGTTATTAAACCGTGATGGTGCGATATTTTTTCATTGATGGTATTAATATCAGATTGAAGTTTAGCCAAATGTGTAGATACCGGTATAAATATTTCGTTTGTACTTTTTTCCAAATATCCTTTTGTTACAACATCGTCTTTATCCATAGGCTCAGCTAGATGTGTTATTTGTTTTCCCTGTGCATCATAATGAGAGTCCTTGAGTGTTAGGCAAAGTCGTTTTACAGTCTGGTAGTTGACTCCGTCGCTGTTTTCAACAGGATTACCAACATTTATTAATCTTTTACTTCTAAGATTATAGCTGTGTTTATCACTGGGTATAATTCTTTTATCAACATATTCTTTTGAAGCCGCATCATTACTGTTTTTAGGTTTACCAATATTAGTCAGGATTTTGCTCTGTAGATCATAGTTTCCCTCAGGTGTAAAAATAAATCCATCACCCTTTGGTCCTTTAACAGGACCTTTACCCGATTTACTACTACGTCCAAACTTATCAATGGTCATTATATTAATGATTTAAACCTAGAGTTTCCACCACCTCTTATATACCCGGCTTCCCGTAGCTCTTCTATAATACTAATGATCTCATTAGAATGTACTCTGTTTCCAGTCTCTGTAGACATGATTATATGTCCAAGTCTGTTTACAAGCTCATTTACATCATCCCAATAGATAATGTCTCGGGATTGTATATTTTTCCATAATAAGCCTCTCCCTTGTGCAGACATTAATGGTCGGATAATTTTAAGATATTTATGACCTTTGCTTGATTTAACCTGACCTGTAGGTTGATAATTCTCCCTATGTGCATTTGTAGCATACAATATACTTTTGTAGGTTTTTAATCGTTTTGCGTGTAAGTACCTTTATCGGGCAAATGCTTAAATAATAGTTCATAGAGACCTTCAGACGCTCCATAGTTAACACCACCGATACGTATATTGCCTATATGGTCAAAGTCCAAGTTCTCACTGCCAACCATTAACTTACTACCGTCTTCGTAACGTGGACCGTATGTGTAGTCTATCACCTTTTTATTTCCACCCATATCTTTGATAAACCATGTCATATATTGTTGTGTCAGTGGATTGTCAAAGTATTCCTCAATAAACTGAGTAGTAGAGGCTAAATTAGTTGGTGTTGAGACAAGTTCGGTAAATTCTGATTCTTTAGGCCTTATAGGGGTGGCTGGTGGTTCAACTACCCTTATAGGGGTGGATGAAGCTGGTGGTTCAGATACTATCTCATTTTCCGAATCTGTTGTTTCATAGTCCATAGGCTCTTCCTTAACTTCACTTTTGATTACTGGTGGGGTAGCTTTTCTCAATTCCTGTATAATAGGTCTGTATTGTTTTTCTAGCTGTAAATCTGTATCCTCCGTACCCTCTTTAAACATTTTGTACTTGCGTTTAATAGCTTTTCTAAGCTCAATAAGTCGAGCAGTTAGCTGTTGTTTATCCTTGGAACTCATATTTGCAAATGAAGTATGTCAGCATGCATGTGTAGTTTTATGGGGTTTCAACTTGCCTAAAAAACACTGCACGCCTTTTATTCTTTTTTAAATACCATATAATATCTAACAGAGTTACTTCTGTACTCAAGTCTAGACCTTGGTAATATTGTCTTACTTTAGCATCAAATCTTGGTATTTGGTATTTACCGGTAAAACTTTTAAATACAAATGTTCGTTTCCAACCATCTCTCCACTGAGGTATTTCAGCTACTGTATATTTGTCACTTTCAATCGTCTTTTCCATATATTTTTTAAGTAACTCAATTGGTCTTTGTTCGCGTACATGGTCTAGTAGAAACGAGTTTAATAGCCAAAATTCACTAGGGTTAGATCCGGTAAATGCTCTCCACTGATCAAATAGCATATGGTTTGTAACACTATATACACCATTATTAAAAGAGATGCCAAACTTCTCACAATATTTAGGTACTGTCGGTAGTGCAACTTTAAGAAACTCGGTAGTATAAGATCCCTGACAGAGGTTGTTTACACCTCCAAAGGGTTTGTTTCTATAACCTTTAGGCAACCCATCAGGAACTTTAGCATAGTTTACATTGTAACTTATGTCAATATGACATTTTAGATCCAAAATACGTTTATATAATTTAAAAGGTGATGTTATAGGGATAGTTCTTTCGGTTAATAGTACACACCGGGTGGCATAGGGTATCTTACAACCATACTCTAACATTTTATTACATATCTGTGTAAAGTTTACACTGCCATGAAGGTTGCGCAATGGTAAGGCTTTACCAAATACATCCGGAAACGGTCGAAATCTCGATATTAAATTTTGTGGGTCCCTAACTGTGCAATTAGCCATATCTTCGTGATATATTACAAATTCTAAAGGAACAGCCCTCTCTTGGCATCTAAACAAAAAATTTAACCATGTATCTCTATTGTATGTTCGTTCACTTGACGATATCATTAATAACACCACAGGAGGTGTCATAGCAGAGCTTTTAGGTTTCTTATGTCTCCAACATCTCTTGTTAAACATATAGCCATGTGGGGGTTTTCTACTGCAGTAGTTACCACAGAATCTCTTCTTATCCTTATAGTAGTATGCACATAGGTTTGATTTTACATTATGTAGCTTTGTATCATAACCTCTAAGGTCATTATAATGGTATATCCGAACCATTACAACTCTGTTACAAAACTGTCAAGTCCCACTCTATATCTGCCTTTATTAAGGTCTGATGTTTTATCAATAACCAGGAAGCCAAAGTTATCTTTCCATGAAACTGCACAAATCTCTTTTAACTTATCAAAAGACATATCAGTTGTCACATGATCATTATATACATGTCTCAGGTTCCTGTCATCCTGTTTAAATAGTATGAGAAAATTACAGTTGTCTCTGATTAACTGTTTTGGAATACTACTGTATGTCTGTCCTAAGTAGAATATATCCAAATTTTTATGTCTCCCCATAGCAAAGTAACTTCTAATCATATTATGTTTCTCACAACTTATATCATCAAATATAATTATAGAATTTTTCTTTGTATCTTTAGGATTTATAACTAATGTATTATCATCAAATTCGTGATACCCTATTTCTTCAGGCAACACCTGTTTAAGTAACTTGTATTTATCTTGATATAAAGACTTTGAGAAAACATAAATATTTTCAAATCTTAAACCGTTTGAATCAAAAATCATATTAAACAGTATGTTGGTTTTACCACAGGAACTAGGTCCACAGATAATAGACCGGATAGAACATGGTAATAATTGACCATTTTTATAATTCTTATCTGACCCCATGCCACTAAAGATATCAAAGTTTGTGACGGGAAACTGTACATCCTGTTGCACTAACCTCATCGTTACTGATTGCACAGATTTAAGCGGATGTGTGTTTTTATACTTTAGATAACAACTACTAGGTCTTTGGTGGTTTTTTACTTAACTGCATCCTTGATATTTATCCAGCTATTGTGTGTTTCATCAAAACCTTTCCACTTGACAAATAATTTAGAACCCTTACGTTGTAAAACCTTCTCAACCAAAAACACATTACTCATTTTAGCCTTACTAATTTCCTCGGCATAAAAGCCACCTTTAAGGATTTCCCCTGTTGAGTCTTGTAATATATATGTAACAGGCCTTGTAGGTTTAATTGCATATACTTTGAAGATTTCATTAGTCCAGTTAGGTAGATATCCCTTTTTAAATGTCCTTCTAGCTTTACTGATTCTAACATTATCTCCTAATTGAAATTTAATTTTACCTTTAGGGTTTTTTAGTTTGTTTAGCCTTTTTAGTATCATCCTAACATGTTTTTGTTTAACATCTTTAGGCTTCATACCAATAGTCCTATGTTTACTATTGTTATACGACTTTACAATATTTGGCAAAATACTTAACCACTCGTAACTTCCACGAGCAGTAAATAACTTATACATTTTATTCTTAAGAGATTTATTATATCTCTCACATATTGACGCCTTCATTTCTGAGAATGTATGGTAATGATTTATGTTATACTCTTTCATCAGCCTATTAATATGAATATTAAAAAATTCTTTTCCTTGATCAGTTTGAAAATTTTTCATTTTATATTTAGCTAGTATAGGTTCAAGTGCTTTAGCAACTACAGGACCTGACTTGTCCTTTAAAGGTATAGCAAAACCTAACTTGGAAAAACAGTTGATGATTGTCATAATATAACGGTACCCCTTGTTTAACTTTGCATATGGCTGCATTTCTACTATATCAGCCTGGTACAAGTCATTTATTCCCTTAAGAGTTACATTACGTCTGGTATAGTTTTTCCTAGCGGGTTTGTGTAGTTCTTCTGCTATGCCTTCCATAGTGGAAATGATGTATTCTTACACCTCTTTTAGCTTTATATTGGATAGGGTTTGAGACTATCCCCTCATTAAGTGAGGCCTGGTTAAGCATTTATAGCCCTAACAGTGTTAGGTTTCAAGAGGTTAAATTAGCAGGTTAGATTACTAACTTAAGAAAAAAATCAGCTTCCAATATATTGTTCTATTGATTCATTAAAGTTACTATAAGTTAAGTAATTCAATAAAATAATACTTTAGAGAGGAAACCACACTCAAATATAAGCCTAACAGACCTCAGTTATAAGATATACTTCAATACTCATCAAATGTAATGGTGAAAAATATATACAGTACTCATATTTTAATACATTAGTATAATATGTTTTAGTAACAAATAATATGATCAGTGTTTTTAATATAATTTGTTATAGTAAAACATTAAGTAAATTCCCTATGTCAATTAGTTAGTTTCATACAAATAATATTCCATAATCAGAAAGATAACTCTTTGGTAAATATCTTTGATTAAATAAGGTTATCTTTACTATAGAATCGTTTTTACCTGACTTTTTATTTTATTCAATAAAATAGCTCAAAATATATTTCATTGATACTTAGTGGTAAATTAATAAACTTGTTCAACTTGAAGTTATAAAGTTATAAAAAAGTGAGGTTATATCAATTTGACAATACAACTGACAGAAAAGCAAATGGCGACCTACACAATACATAAAGTGAGGCTATGTTATAGCTTCAATACAGTCTTAATAAGGAGGGTCATAGCTAATTAATTTAGTATAAACATTAGTCTCCCTGGTACAATTCAAACTTATAACCCTAGGTTCAAACAGTTTACCATACTAAACCATAGTTAGCTAATTATGTTTATTGTCTGTTTCAGATAGCTGCCCCTCTCCTCCTCTACTAACGTTAAGTATTAAGTTATAGGATTATGTACATAATATAAATAGAAATAATATAAGTTTGTATATATATATAAATTCATATTTAGCTTTCACAGTGGTTTTCATTATTCTTTCAACTAAATATCCAACAAGTTTTAAAATTACATAATCTAATAGGGGGAGGCAATGGAAAAATTGGCGGGAAAGCATATAAGACAGAAGTGAGGTTATGTTACAAGAGCACCTAACCTGTAGTTGGCTAGACACTAGTGCTGTAACCTAGTAGAGAATTTGTAAACTAATACCTCAACTTAGAGTAACATACTGTTAGTAATAAATTAATAAGTAAAAAGTGAGGTTATGTTACAAAATCATATAATCAGTAGTTGGTAGCACTAGTGCTACTACCTAGTAGAGAATTTATAAACTAATACCTCAACTCAGAGTAATCTGTTATGATGAATCTTATATCAAGTTATTCATTATTATAATTATACCATCAACACTAGCACTCCAGTGGTGAATTAACAGACTGGTTTAGGTAAAAAGTGAGGTTATGTTACACATACAAGAGATCAAACCTTCTGGACAAACAGTTAACTATAAAAAAAACACCCCTACCGGAAATGATTGGTGATTGGTAAGGATTAAACCCATGAACCTCCAGGACTCACACTACAATACAACACTATACAAAAAAAACACCCCAACCGGAAATGAATGGTGATTGGTAAGGATCGAACCCGTGAACCTCAAGGACTCACACTACAATACAACACTATACAAAAAACAACCCAAAGTAACTCATTTAGCATAGATTAAATATAAGTTTGACATATGATATTTAATAGCCTTTACAAAGACCATTTTTATACTCAGTGGTAAACTTAAGCCTTCTTTCAGCTGTTTTTATATTTATTATACACTATATAAAATAACCTCCAATACTACTACACATTTAACATTCTTTTATGATCAACGGTAAAATTCCACTTAAGCCCTCTTTCAGCTGATTTATATTTATTATACACTATAAAATAACCTCCAACATTTACCATTATGATCAACAGTAAGGTTTAAGCATTATACACTATATAATGTGTTTTTTTTCCAGACCTACTAGGATAGGATTGAACCCGTGAACCTCTAAACTAGATGATCAGCTGAAATAAACAGTAGTGATTGGTTAGGATTGAACCCATAAACCTCTAGCATAGGTTAGGATTGAACCAGTAAACCTCAGTTACCATTAGTGGTTGGTTAGATTCAAACCCGTGAACCTCTAGCATAGGGTTAGGATTAAATAACCAGAAATGATAGGTTAGATTCGAATCCATGAACCTCTAGCATAGGCTAGATTCGAACCCGTGAACCATGTTAAAATCAAATCTCCAATACACACCCTGTATATGCAAGGTACAAGAGTAGGTATAGGTATAAGGTGTCATTTACCGATATAAAACTCCATACCCATAATTACTGTTGTGGCTCATATGGTAACGACTCCAACTACCAGCAAAAAGACCGGGGTTCGAAACCCGGTCAGGCCAACACTTTTTATCCATAATTTAATATTTAATTTAATAATTTATTTAATACAAACACCTACTGCACGTGGTCAGCTGTGGTCAACTAATCAGCTGAGATCATCTCAAGGTCAAATTCCTGCTAGATCGCTGCCATGACTACTAATGTTCATGATTTTATCACGATCGCGGACGACGACGATGACGTTTCCGTGACCGCGGGAGATGACGTTGACGTTTCCGTGACCGCGGGAGACGACGATGATGTCTACACGGCTGCGGGAAATGTTCATGATTTTGCCGTGATCGCGGACGATGACGATAACATTTCCCTGACCGCGGGAGATGACGGTAATATCTAAACAGCCGCGGGAAATGTTCATGATTTTGCCGCGATCGCGGACGACGACGATGACGTTTCCGTGACCGCAGGAGATGACGATGACGTTTCCGTGACAGCGGGAGACGACGATGACGTTTCCGTGACAGCGGCAGACTACGATGACGTTTCCGTGACCGCGGGAGACGACGATGATATCTGCTCGGCCGCGGGAAATGTTCATGATTTTGTCACGATCGCGGGAGACGACGATGACGTTTCCGTGGCCGCGGGAGACGGCGATGCCGTTTCCGTGACCGTGGGAGATGACGATGACGTTTCCATGACCGCGGGAGACGACGATGATGTCTACACGGCCGCGGGAAATGTTTCTGATTTTGCCGCGATCGCGGACGAGGCCGCGGGAAATGTTCATGATTTTGTCACGATCGCGGACGACGACGATGACGTTTCCGTGACCGTGGGAGATGACGATGACGTTTCCATGACCGCGGGAGACGACGATGATGTCCACACGGCCGCGGGAAATGTTTATGATTTTGCCGCGATCGCGGACGAGGCCGCGGGAAATGTTCATGATTTTGTCACGATCGCGGACGACGACGATGACGTTTCCGTGGCCGCGGGAGATAACGATGACGTTTCCGTGACCACGGGAGACGACGATGATATCTACACGGCCGCGGGTAATGTTCATGAGTTTGTCGCGATCGCGGACGACGACGATGACATTTCCGTGACCGCGGGAGATAACGATGACGTTTCCGTGACCGCGGGAGACGACGATGACGTTTCCGTGACCGCGGGAGACGACGATGATGTCTACACGGCCGCGGGAAATGTTCATGATTTTGATCGCGGACGATGACGATGACGTTTCTGAGACAGCGGGAGACGACGTTGATGTCATTGATGTCTACAAGGCCGCAAGAAATGTTCATGATTTTGCCGTGATCGCGGACGACGACGATCACGATTCTATAACCGCTGCAGTTAAATTATTATTCAGAAAATTTGGTTAAGCTATAAAAATTGGTATCGGTATCAAGAATCGAGAATCGATACATTTTGGTATCAGTACTCACTAATTGTTGAAAAAACTAGTCTTGAAAAATTTGGAATTAATCTTGAAAAGTCTGGAATTAGTCTTGAATTGTATAATGGAAATAAACTAGACACCCTGTAGTTTGTAAAAAAAATCAAATCAGTGTTTACTTATATTTTACCTGTTTAGTGAGAATAGTTCAAAAAGTGTTTTGTCTTGCATAATTTTTAAATATTCTATTGTATGTACCTCAATTACAAAATCTTTCGTATTCATGCAGTCTTAGCCATCATTGCTTACATTTATTAACAATTTGAAATTTTTGTTTTGGTAAACATCATGATAAACATACAAACCATAGGAACTTGGAGATTTAAAAAATACTAGTGGCCTGTAGGGACCATAGCCCCTAATTTAGACTACAATAAAAAAACCATTTATAAAAAGATATGTAGTTAAAATAAATTTCAGAAACATTTTTTTCCAATCGTGGATGGTTCCAGCTCCCAGTAGTTGTTTTGGATTGGAAAATGTGCCAAAACCGTTGAGAATAGAGAAATCCCCCGCCAATAACGGCCAATCTGATGAGTCATGTCTGCTCCCTTTGACATGTATAGGACCTGGTTTCATTATCCTCAGCTTGAATCATGCTTTGTACCTCCAACATAAACTTCAAAGGAATCCGCAGTAATCTCGTTTTATGGTCGTGCAAAGGAATAATGATTCTTTATGATTATGTTTTCCACATTTGGCCCGCGCCTTTCCTACCATTATTTTGAAATACTCAGCGTTAAGTTTTTTTTATTCGTCCTAAGATCGTGTATTAAAATTAAAGATGGTAAACAGGATTTGGAAATATTTAGCGCTTTAAGTAAGAACGAGCTTTTAATGGGTACATCAACTAATGACGAAGCTTAATGATTTGTTTGTTTTCAGTAGTTAATTTATTTACGTTTTTTCCATGATGTTTTTTTCTCTTGAGTAAAGATTAACATCTCCGTAGTCGTTATCTTAATACATTAGAAACCTTTAATAAAATAATGTTTTGGAAATTTTTCAAATGAAATTGGTAACTCAATTAGGGATTTCCTATACATATACAGTACATAAAAAATAAACTTGTTACAAAATTAATAGAACCATTCACTTTGATGATTGTTTAGTTACTTTGAAACAATGTGTCGGAAAACAAATAGGAATTTTGACCGTCAGACTAGGTTAGTCAATCTCTTTTTGGTTTTTATAAAATCATCTATTTGGCAGTAAAATAATTATGATACGACTCCTCTGGACGTTTTCCTTTGGGGGCAGTAAGGAATGACGTCTACTCGGTGCAGATTCGGAATCTGAATCACCTCCGACAGAGAATAGTCGCATTTGTTGGTGCAACATCCCATGAAGTACTGACCAAAACCTGGGAAGAGGTCAAATTTCACTTAGATTCATGTCGGGCCACTAATGGTACTCATATCGAGTTATATTAAGTTTCTAACAAAACTTGAGAATTTTAGCTTTAAATACATAAATAAAACATTAGACATAATATTTAATTTGGTATCAGTATTTGCATTGAAAATGTTTCAGTTCGGACATCCTGTATTGTTAGTTCATGCACAAGGAAAGTCACTATAAGTGTATATAAGTATTGACTATATATAGGTATATATAGTCAATGATATAAGTAAGGAAATAAGAGTATTTTTTTTTCGAGAAAAGGGAAATGTTGAGCATAATATCTGTAGCAGTCTTTTTAAAACGAAATGACAAAATGTCTATATAATCCAACATTTCAACTCCAAAAGTGATAGGAGCCCAGGCACGAAGCCCTAATTTAATCATATCAAGGTAGCGCCACTGACAGTCGCGTTACTCGCGCTGGAAATTATTTCCTTTTACGTTACAAAATCAAATCTGCCTTTTGTACATCGGTGGACATGTTTCAGAAAGAATCAATTTATAAAAAACAGTTTTGTCAAAAAGATAAACTCTAATTGAGTCATTTAATTAATACATGTCAATCAATTATGTTGTGTAATAATTTTTAATTCGTTTGGATTAATTACTTATCGAGTTTTACAGGCTGACAAGTTAATTCCCTCTTTCTGGTAATCTTGAGTTTCATCAAATAATCTGCAATCTTACAACTGATCTACAAGATCCAGTTGTATAACTCTCTTTTCTCACCGTTATATGAACGCTTTCAATAACCAATCGTTCAGTTCCAGTAGGTTCTGTTTATTTTGTTTATCATCTAAAATTTACACATTCTTTCACTATTTATTGTGTTTTATTCCTTAATCTAATTCCACGCTGCAATTATCGTTGTGACCTAACTAAATGTTGTTAACTTGTTTACAAATAGTTGTTTAGCCTCGGGATTACTGTAATGTATTTTAATGGTTTACAATACCTTGGTTGCTGTAGTGACAACTATTTCGTCTCTCAGACCACCATGACAACAAGTCTCAAGTAGTCACTTCCTTTGAAGGTCGTCAACAGAATTCAATAACTAACACACGCACGAGGCATGGAAATACATACTATTACAAACAAAAGATTTTTTAAGTACATTGTAATTTAGAAAGTTGACGGGAGTCTAGACTGGCTGTCAAGGTGGTCTATGTGGTCTGTCGCGTGTGCCTACGTCTTCTTTATGAGTTTGTTTTGAGTTTCAGTATAGTTTCATCAGATTATCTTGTATTTCAGACTAGTTTTATTACTTAATCATGTGTTTCAGTCTAGTTTATCAGTTTATCGTGCGTTTCAATCTAGTTTCGTTACTTAATCTTATGTATCGATATATTGTTATCAGTTTATCGCGTTTCAGTCTAGTTCCATTACTTAATCTTATGTATCGATATATTGTTATCAGTTTATCGTGTATTTTAGTCTAGTTTTATCAGTTTATCTTGTATATTTCAGTCTAGTTTTATCATTTTTAAACATTTTTGCCACCAAGACTGATATTTGAATATATAATAGGTTACGTACCTTGGTCCGTCTTCAGTCTTATTTTTAGTCAATGGATGACTAGTTTCGGGTACAAAGACCCATTGTCAAATCCTTTTTCAAAACATCATGTAGAAGCTAGTCAAAATCCGACGGAAGTCTTCATCATTATATAAATACAAGTTGACACATAAAGTTTATTATTTAAAAAACACAAGTTACGAAACATATAAGATGATTGATAGGCCGGCCACATTTAACACGGGACAAACCGACACAGGTTACACAGCGGACACGACAGAACTATCCATTGTTGTAAATGGACTTAAATTGTGTAGAATGATAAAGAGAAAGGTGTTTTAGGTACAAGTTTTACTCAATACAAAACCACAACATAGCTTTCCACAAAACACATCTGGTATCCATGACAACTAACTTATAGGAGAACACATGTGATACGAAAATGAACTATTCACACAAATCATATTTCAACACCCTCCTTATTTGTGGAATCCCTGGAACTTAATGCAGTCTCTGAATTTTTCACAGTCAAGCCTTTGTTGGAGAATAGGTGAAAATGTTTCATCATAATCTGTTCCCCTCCTTTGGTCGAATCCTGGATAGTTCTGTCGTGTTCGCTGTGTAACCTGTGTCGGTTTGTCCCGTGTTAAATGTGGCCGGCCTATCAATCATCTTATATGTTTCGTAGCTTGTTTTTTTTTTTTATAATAAACTTTATGTGTCAACTTGTATTTATATAATGATGAAGACTTCCGTCGGATTTTTGACTAGCTTCTACATGATGTTTTGAAAAAGGATTTGACAATGGGTCTTTGTACCCGAAACTAGTCATCCATTGACTAAAAATAAGACTGAAGACGGACCAAGGTACGTAACCTATTAGAGTTTTATCAGTTTATTTTGTGTTTCAGACTAGGTTTATTATTTTATAATGTGTTTCAGACTAGTTTTATCAGTTTATTTTGTGTTTCAGTGTAGTTTTATCAGATTATCTTGTATTTCAGTCTAGTTTTATTATTTTAAAATGTGTTTCAGACTAGTTTTATCAGTTTATTTTGTGTTTCGGTGTAGTTTTATCTGTTTATTTTGTGTTTCAGTCTAGTTTTATCAGTTTGTCGTGTATTTCAGCATATGTTTATCAGTTTATCTTGTATTTCAGTCTAGTTTTATTATTTTAAAATGTGTTTCAGACGAGTTTTATCAGTTTATTTTGTGTTTCAGACTAGGTTTATTATTTTATAATGTGTTTCAGACTAGTTTTATCAGTTTATTTTGTGTTTCAGTGTAGTTTTATCAGTTTATCTTGTATTTCAGTCTAGTTTTATTATTTTAAAATGTGTTTCAGACGAGTTTTATCAGTTTATTTTGTGTTTCAGACTAGGTTTATTATTTTATAATGTGTTTTAGACTAGTTTTATCAGTTTATTTTGTGTTTCAGTGTAGTTTTATCAGTTTATCTTGTATTTCAGTCTAGTTTTATTATTTTAAAATGTGTTTCAGACTAGTTTTATCAGATTATTTTGCGTTTCAGTCTAGTTTTATCAGTTTGTCGTGTATTTCAGCATATTTTTATCAGTTTATCTTGTGTTTCAGCTCACAAACTGGCCGGTCTGTACAGCTGCGGCAGGGTTGCCCTGACCGAATTGCAGTCTTGGCTTTTCTACCAATGGATTCCATCTTCTGACCTTGAATGTAAGTGAATACTGTTCACTATTTATATACGACACAACCCACAACTACACTGCACTACTTGATCAAGAATAATCAATGGGTTTATTTTGTCTATTGTTTGTTAGATCCCACACATTTTTTTTGGAGTTTTCAGTTTTAAAATTTATTATGAGTTCTCAAGAATTTGATTACCTATTGTAGTAGGTATAATGTGTAGTTGAGAAGTTATGAGGTCTTGTAATGGAGAAAAGGGAGCAAAACGTATTCTTGTTCCTAACTGAAAAAGTTACACGAATTTTTGTTTTATCAAAAAGTGTAATTATTTATTTTACAATTTATCTAATGCGTCCTCCTCCGTGGCGAAATATGCCCAATTTATTTTCCTTCGTTTTTTTTTAGTTTGTGTATTGATTTTGTTAATTGTATTCTTATTTTTTATTTCTTTTTATCAGGTTTCTGTTCTTTCTGCTGACAATTGTCTTCTTTTGTTTGGATCTGTGAAACCTCAGGTAAAAATATTTTTCTTATTTCTTTAGTTGTTTAGTTTTGTTCATTTATACGTTTGGTTGTCGCTAAGTACATGTAATTTTGACTATTTTTATTTCACTGCTTACCTAGAGTATTAAAAATATCTTTTGTGATTTTATTTCAGTCTGCATCTGAAACGAAACTTCGGCTAAATATGAACCTAGAATAACAAAATAACAACTATTTTACTCTTTATTTGTACTTTTCGACTACGTTATCGAATATGGCAGCAATAATCAGGTTTATACAAGTAAAACAACCTAAACAGTAAATGTAGGTTTCCATTCATTCATAACTGAGAGTGTTATCAATGACTCATGTCCCTTATCAGTAACAGTTTCAAGGTCGTGTTTAAGTCTCTTTCTGATTAGTCATCTTCACTCAACTCTCTGGCGTTGTGACGTAGTGAGTGAAGGTAGTTTATTCGGTTAGAAAGATGTTTTTTTTTAATTGTCAACTTCTTGATAATTAGGTATTTTTTATGCTTATTAACCTTGTAAAATGCACTCTATTTGTTCGACAACTTAATGCATTGCGTTAAAAAAATTGTATAATAAAATTAAAAATAAATTAAAATAAAATTTTGAAAAATAAGAATGAGCTCTTTAATGGACTGTTTATAATACAAAGAAAACAAAGAATAGAACATATGGTAATTAAAATAATTACAAATGCAGATGTCACTATAGAGGAAACAAGTAATTATGGAACTTTGGCAAAGAGTATTACGGTATTGATTTGAATAGGTATACAGTATATTTACACTTAGGTAAGAATGTCACGTTCCCCGATCACGTTGAATCGTTTTAATTTAGTAGTGGAATTTGTTGAGACTAAATTTTAATAATATATTTTGCATTTTGTCTTAAAACTAGTCAGCCCTTTTTATTGAGTTATGTCATAGATAAAACATAGTCCGTTATGTTTACTACTTTTTCTCTGTATTTACAAGAAGTTTTACATTATATTTGTTCCACTAATAAAGTGTTTGTTACAAACTTATAAGTGCATATTTTTGTTATGAAATGGATGCCTACCTACGAAACATTAATTTATTTTACGCAAATAATTCACTCCGTGTATAATTATACCAAGAATGCATTGTAGAATTTCCTTTTATCTTGAAGATGTGTATGAAAGTTGAAGATGACTGCTTTCGCTTTCACTTAATCTGCGGTCAAGGCATAATTTCCAGTGATGGAAGAGTACACAAGTAGGCGAAATCTGTAGTACATTCTGTAGTGGTTTAAATTCAACGTTAGTTTGGTAAATTGTAAAAATAAATATGTAACAGTTTTATGTATAAACACTTGAAAAAATCGTTCTCAAACGTGGGTTTTCCTGTATTTTCTGTAAGATTTTATGTAGACTACAAAAGCGTCGCTGTAGATTAGTACACAGAGAAGTAATTTAATTTATATCACTTCTCTGTGATTAGTATTTGATTTTCATACTAGTCTTCAACAATAGGAGGCCCTCCCGAAGCTTGAAGGTGGTCCATATAATGGTGATCTAAACAATAAAACGCATTGAGAAAACTAAGAGCCATTGTAATAGGAAACAACGGAACCGGATGACGCACACAACGCTAACACTGCTGTTGTAAGTGCTTCCGGTTTGGGTTAGTAAGATAACGAACTGATAACTCTGCACTTGAAATTCCGTTGTTGGCAAAGTAAAAATTAAATTACTGCATCCTGATAACAAATCAAATTTGTAAATTGGTTGAAATTGCGAGGAACTGTAAGATTATAGCCTTTTTTAATCAGCTGTGTCTTTAATTCAAGATCCGATAAACGTTTAAAACAGAGATAAAAAGTACCTATAGAAATCGTTTTGTAAATCGTTTAACAAACAAATTAGTAATATGAATAGGTAGCTGCGTCAGATATCCCAGCCTTCAAGACCTAGAAGCTTGTAATTTCGTATTATATTTCATAAAAAATTAATAAACTCCTAATTTTTTGTTTTTAATTAATCCAGGAGTTATTTTGGATTCAGAACTGACATAACCTATGGATATTTTAATCAACCTTCATTTCTGGGAGATAAAGATTTCCAGTTTTTTGCGTTTGCCTCATTCAATAAGGCTCTTGAAGGCATTGTTAAATTAATCGGTAAAGCTTTTATTTAACCCCAGAAGATCAGGGCGGGCATTAATTGTACCAACTGACCTGAGTCATGTAGGCCTAGTCGAGTATTCCTGAATTGCGCCAAATATTCCACGGATCCACCCTATACTATTAACTGCACCAAGTGGCGGCCCTCTTTGACTGTATAATTGAGTAGGTAAGGTTAGGTTAGGCTATATTAGGTTAGGTTAGGTTAGGATGACACATAAACAAGGACATTCCTTCTGCCAACTCACCTCTACCTGGCTTGGGATTGACGCAACTGAAGAAAATCCTTTGGGACCCTTTGAAGTCTTGGCGCAATTGAGGAACTCTTTGGCGCAATTAATGCTCGACCTAATTCCACTCTTGTTCGATTTAAAATATGTACGAGGGTTGATTTACCGTTCAAATGTAAAAATATTTCCCAGATTTGGGATTTACTCTGTACATTTCCTTGGTAACAATGTTCTACCAGTGTAAACTGTACCGTTACGTATCTAGATCACGATCACGTGACCACGTCACGCTAGTGTCAAGTTCTCTGCTACTTGTCGCTGTTCTCGTCTGTGGTACAGTTCCTGCATTGTCCTCCGTGACAAAAGGCGTTAGTAACATAACTGTATGGTAACAAACAGTGGTTAACTGTTCCCCCAACTAGCTTAACTGTTAACTCCTCACTACCGTATGACTGGAAAATTGTTCATGGTCGTTCGATATAATTATTCGGTAGTATTGATTCGTTGTTTGATTATGTTGATTTTACATCGTTGACACTGTAAATAGATTTTGTATTGGGTTTGTGGATAAAGACTTGGTGACATCATCATACAGAGTATTGTGTATACACTTCTGAGTGGTGGGTTGATGCTCTTTCACTCAAATACAAATAACTACAGAGTCGAGTAACACAAGGGTGATTAATCCAATAAATATTTGTGACCTTGAAGTCGATGTGCATATAAACCTATGCTTACATTTGAGATATTCTTCTGACTCCTATCGGGCCGTCCCATGATGAGGTAGCTTATCCTGGATAATTTGTTTGAATATTTATATATAATATTTAATATTTAATAATTGAATATTTAATATTTATATATCCTGTTGTCGTTGTTTGAATATTTGCTTACTGAATAATTTGTGTAAATTATTTTAATGTCCTGTACCTTTGTACCAAGTTTTGTAGCTCTATCTTTTATTCTTTAAAATATTTCACAGTCCCGGAACTTTTTCCCACCCTGTACATGTCAGCTTCAACGACAGCTAATGTTTATTCCGATTTGTTTATATGATGTTCAATAATGTATTTGATTTTTTTGGTTTTTCAAATATTTACAGAATTTAAATCACATTCATTCTTTTTCTTCAATTCACGTTTATATCAGCAGATGAAATGGAGTCACCTTTCTCCAACAGACCAGGGGAGGCGGACTGTTAAATTGGACCTTTTTCAGCCTCAGCAGCTTTTATCTCTTTTGTAGCTAATATTAGTCTCAACTCTAGATATACCCATCGTTGTCTAGTATGCCGATGTGAAGTGAGCTTTGCCCTCTGTTATTTTAACTTAAAATAGAGAGTAATGGAAATTCAGAAGACAACACTTTCAAAAAATCTTATTTCATATTTATTTGACGAGAAGCTACGACTTTCCACTTTACAACATTTTAACACTTCTTATAATTTCTAAAACACTTACATGTTGTTGTAAAAAATATTAAATCACATACACAAAGTGATGTATTGTCCATATCATTCAACAATTGTCATTACAACATTATCAACACAATTTTAACAATTATTATAGTATAGTGAGATAATAATATTATCTTATTTGCATTATGATTAGTACTTACTTACTTACTCCTGTGGCCACACAAATCCCAAGTGATTTTTGGCCTCGCCAACAATGCTCCTCCACTGCTGCCTATCTTCTGCTGCCTCCAAACTCGCTCCTAACCTCCTGAGGTCCTGCCTCACTTGGTCATTCCATCTTAATCTGGGCAGTCCCAGCGGCCGTCGTCCTTCTGGTTGCCCCATCCAACAATGATTATGATTAGTAGGGCCAGATAAATGTGTAAATGTTGTGTTTCCCAATTATTTTATTTCTACTTCACCACTTCTGCCAAATGTTAGAGAGAGATATAGATGTAGAGAGATGTAGAGAACTTTTTAAATTGTTTAAAAGACAGAAATTAAAAAAAATATGACTATCTCGCTAACGATGTGTTTTTTTTTTCGAAAATCTGTTATTTCAGTAATTGTTTTTTAATTTTGGCTCATAAAATATATTCCTAAACTTTTTATACTTATTTAAGGAACTTCATGTAGGCTTCTTTGCTGTTAAGGACGAATTTCACCTTGCACGCTATACTTCTTAGTATTACACTACTGCCAGAAGTTAGACAAGGGTTTACAAATTACTCGTTCCTAGGCTCTTAATAGTGTAAAAGCTGGAAAAATTAGGAGAAATTAATTTTGTGTTTGGAAACTTAACTTAAACTGCATTCAACTTCCGTAAGGATTATAAATAAGGGTGAATGATTATTTATGGTAATGCACATAGAGAATAAACAATCATAGAGTCATCCTGTTTACCGATAAAAATGTCCATTAGATTTCCTTGATGTGTACATGTTAAAATCAAAGCATTGTTTACGCCAATGCAATCAGAAAATGAAGCAACGAAACCGGCCAAGCATTGACAGTCTGAATTCTCCTTTTAAAGTGGTCAGGAAACTTAAAAAGGCCGGCTGCAAAGAACCAATGACAACAATACCGTTATGGTAAAGCAGGCTATATTCCTACTGTATGCCCATGTATGGAACAAAATATGGTGCAATACGATTTTCAAACATTTTTTTGCTAGTATCAAAAAATCTCTGGTTGATTACTTATTGAAATAAAATAATGCTTTTATTCCAATTCAGTATTGGCCTATCAAATATATTAATATCTTTGATATTTTACTATAAATTCAGTTCAGGAAAGGTTGCATCTGAAAATAGTGTTACAATCACTAACCACTTCCTATTGTTATCAGTTTCGGTCGAGTGATAATTTGTTATATTTTTACAAGTGTTTCATGTCATTATATCCTTATAAATTAGCTAATTGGTAAAGAGGTTTTAAGCCAGTGTAGTTTCATTGAATGGATGTGTATTGTGCATGTTTATCTGTCACACAGTTGCTATGTAACCTATGAGGGGAAATAGTAGTCAGGTTGTCTAGGTTCTAATGACGCCTTGATTTTATCTCAATCTCAAACTGTCTTCAAAAAGACCATGGATCATTAACTCTTGTTTTGAAATACGAGTGCAAACGCTCAACTCCTAGAGTACCGGTATGGATTGACTATACCCTCTTGTATAATAGATATCCGATAATAAGTGAACATGGCTAAAAATAGAGAGGAAATCAAATGTTTGAACAGTTTCAGTGTATACACTAGAAACTACCACACCACTGCGTATGTAACAATACAATACAATTGAAGTTTTCAGCTATGTCTTTGTTCCAACCTCCTATCCCAATCCGATCCGACCTAAAATACATTCATCCTAAACAGGACTTTTAGACCATTGCAGAGCATTTCAGCCTGAAAAAATTCCGTAGTGTTAGTGAAATGAAGAAAAATTTCCAAAATTGGTCAGTAGTTCAATCTATGAGTGCATAATTTAATTAAACTTTATATTTTAATACAGAATTGGCTGCAGATTGTCCATTTAAATATTTTTCGTTTACCCTAGTACTGTATTTTAAGTCAATGTTTCACCTCTCATTTCACAGACTCAATTATGTGAGTTTATTGCCACTTGTTTCACACTTGTGGATTTCGAGTCTCGGTGAAAACAAAACAAATGAGAAATTATAGTCCAAGTGGCGCCGAGCAGTCTCTGAGTGGAACCCCCCCCCTCCACCCCTGCCACTCAGCACACACACACACACAGACAGAAACACTCCCGTGTTCACCACGTGCAATTGAGGCGTTCTGTGCTGGACAGGTACAAAATAACGCGACCTTAAAGCTGCGGTTTATTTTAACAGATCTAAATATTCATTTAACTGTGACTTGTTAAGTGCACACTTTTGATAGAAAAAATGTTTCCAATTCTAAAATAATTCCAACAGTAACCAACATTCGACAGGCAGGATCTCCAAAGTATATTGCCATTAAGTAGCAACAGTACGCGCTCTCGGAGTTGATTTTATCACACCAACTGTTTGACGTCTTAATGTAAGAACTTTGTTGGTTGAAATGTAACACCCAATGTCGATGTCTCAACTAGGTCAGTAGAAGGTATCAACACTTATTAAAGTTAAAAATTCCTGTTGAGTTAAAATTTCTCCATTCGAAAATGGGAATAAACCTGTGCCGCAGTGCAGCTAAGTCATCTATCATTAGATATGTCTAGTCACTTCGCACATGACCAATTTGTTTGAAGATCAACACCGGTTATCAGAAACTGCTATAACATTGATCTATTCGTTGTGCTACGTGCTAACAAATACAGACAGAATCATTGACTATTGGATACTATCAATATTGAATTCTGTATAACTATTGAATTGTGGTATATAGTCAATTATATAACCAACCAATCAATGTATTATGTTTCTGATGTGAGGAAAATCTCTCCATGATTGTCAAAACTAAGGACAATTTATTAGTTTCAAACATCGAACCCTATGTTCAACATCATCAGCACTTTCCTACGTCTTGTGGCAGCATATGCAGATTTTAGTTGATGAAAGTGTTTGATTGCTTGATTCCCACATCATATGTTGTGGTTTCCGCGTCTTGGGAAACATTCTTCCTCTAGACTTTCACAAGTTTTCCTCTGTATTATACATAGCGTATGATAAATAACTCGTTTGACCAACTGTTCGAGGCCGGGACTTCAGAAGAAATTGATTTATTTTCAATAAATTCCCGGATATGTCATTGGGATAAGTTGTGATGATAATGTGTAGCTTACGTTAAGGCTGAATAAGACTTAAGTCACTTTCTCAAAAAAACTTAATATGCGAGTACAAAAAAAAATACTTCCTAAACTTATGCGTCAACATTTTAACTTTAAACATGTACAAGATGGTATGTAAATGCAAAAGATGTTGTAATGGCGATCGATGTCGTCATACCTACTACAGTCATACCTATCACCATCAAATCCAAGGCTAATTTGAAATTCTAAACATTAAAATACAACTGAAATACAAACCAGATTGAATCATCATATTGAGTCGAGTTATTCGATTAATTACCAGTTTTGTGGCCACCATCAAACGTAATTAAATTATCCGTTGCCAATTTTAACCTCAGAAACAATAATCAGAATGGTCAATAAAACGAATTGCTAATTATCACAAATATTTTTTTATATAATTCGTTGTTTATAAAGAACCGTCCATTATTTTGCAATCTGTCTATATCAAGGAAGTACAAACCATAATATATGCGTTGAACAAATCCCATTAAAATGTTGAATTCAAACCAACATTTTCCCGTAGCACTAATTTTTCAAGCTCCTTCAAAATAATGATGCTTTAGAGCTTACTGTTTCTGTGTAAAAGTTTGCATCTATGTTTTGCAGGAGTCTCCGTTACAATTATGTAGCTGAGGCAGTTAAGTAAGAAAAATTGCACATTTTTGCTGTGTACATTCTTAATTTGCTCTTCAGGAGAATTGATAAATTTATGTGACACATTCATTTGTCCACCAAAGAAAAAATAGATTTAGAAATTCGACGGTATACTTTTAACTCGTAAAAAATCAAGACATTTCTTCACAATGCTTCAATCTCAGTATCAATACAGGCAAATCAATCTCAGTATTTATATGGTAGCTGTTACAAGAAGTTTATACAAATCATTATTGTCTGTGATTGGATTAAAGATCATTTAAAATAAGATTGCTAATTTGTTTTTTGAATGTCCCAGTGATTACAGCGACTAAATCAATTTGATTTTAATGCAAAAAGTAATCCATCAATTTTTTGATTTTGATTTGACAAAATATTTACATTGTTGGCCTAACCATTAACGAAATTCTCACTTTTATTACTTTATTTTTTGTATAGAATTCAATCCACAATTCACTATGGCATTTCCGATTTTTGAGTGTTTTAATCATACGATATTATTGGGTGTTAATGGTCTTAAGCTCCAATTCCCCCCAAACACCATAGCATGTCTTTAGACCCATCAAACTTTAGTTTCAACCTTCATGCAGTTTAAAAATTGAGTTTCCATTGTGTTTTTGAGCAAAATTTTACAGACATTTTTGTAGTTCATTGTCTTCTCAGTAAATAAGAAAATCTTACGATATTAAGGTGATGTTTTTGTGAAAATCCAACCAGCTTGGATATTTTGACTACAAAATTTGCTTTAGTGGACAATACAGTAAAGTATATTATTTTCAGTTTGGATTGAAAAAGAATTTGGATTATTTTAATGAAATCAGTAAATCAGCGCACTCTTTTGGTGGTCCTATTTAAATACTGTACTGTATGTTACTTTCTATTCTAAAATTGGCTTAACATTGAATGATAATTGAATGAATGAATGAAATAATATTTTATTTCCCATTAATTATTTACAGATAAGTACATTGTATTTTTTTCTTTACTTATACAGGGTGTCCCAGAACTCTCTACCAATATTTTAGGGCATTGATCCTGGGTAAGAAACGTACCTAAATATCATATTTAAATTTTCCGGAAGTCCTTAGTTACTCTTACAGCCACCATTTTGTTTTTTCAGTTATTAATTTTTTTCTTAAGAATGGTTAAACATACGAAATGGAAACTTTGCACAAACATTTATGACAACTAGAAAAAGCTACCAAAAAATTATCACGATTTTTCAAATTCATAAAACAAAATGGCGGCCATTTAAAATTTTCTTTCTTAAATAACCAAAAAAACCATTGATTTTACAAAAAATTTAAATGGCCGCCATTTTGTTTTATGAATTTGAAAAATCGTGATAATTTTTTGGTAGCTTTGTCTAGTTGTCATAAATGTTTGTGCAAAGTTTCCATTTCGTATGTTTAATCATTCTTGAGAAAAAAAAACTAATAACTGAAAAAAACAAAATGGCGGCTGTGTGAGTAACTAAGGACTTCCGGACAGTTTAAATATGATATTTAGTTATGTTTCTTACCCAGGAGCAATGCACTAAAATATTGGTAGAGAGTTCCGGGACACCCTGTATATGATACAGCAAACATGATACAGCATTACTAACTAGATAACAAAACAAAAATTATATACTGTAGAAATAAGTGAATAAAAGTGTAAAAAAATACATTCTTTAAGTAAGGAAAAAGTCTACGTAGGCAGGGCCTGTGCGTAGACTCAAGTTGCGAAAAGATTAATTTAAATGGGAAGTAAAAAATATATAGAAGAAAAAAAATCTTATAATTTAAACTTTTTTTTATTTGTCTTGCTTGAAACTGGATTTTTAGTGTTCTGGAATTTGATATATACTTCTATCACAAGTCAAAGCAACAACTTTAATTCCTTGATGTCATCCAACAATTCTTCTGTGTTTGCAGTCATGTCGGACGGGTTCCGAGCCAGGGACATCGGTCTGCGGGCTCAGAAGAAGATCTTGGGCCGGATGGCTACCAACAAGAATGCCCGTAAGATATTCATAGATGACAACACTGCTAGTCTGCTGGACAACTTGTACAAGCTGGTATTGGAATATGTAAGTGGATCATGTAACATTTGTAGAAGCATAATAAATATTCATGATAACTCAGAACTGTATTTGGCTCTGGTCTGGACAATATTTCTTGGTACCGGTTCTAATGTAGGTAGTTTGTTATTAACTGTAAAATTACAGACTCTTTAGCATCACACAACATGAACATTTCTTGGTTCATTTTCTGAATAAACAATTTTCTATTAATTTGATTCATTTAAGTTAATTCATTGCGTAAAGACATTTTTTTCTGCCTCCCAGAATATTTCTTGAAACCTGTGTTGAAACTTTTTGCAGCCACAGTATAAAATATATATTTTTAAGAATTCAAAAACTCATACAAATGAGCAAATTGTAGTAATGAACACGGAATTTAATGTTCTACACTTTATGGATGGGCTTTGTTTGTTATGTAATTTCTTACCGTATTATTCCAATTTTCTCTGCTATAAAAAAAGGTCCTCCTCTTTTTAAACTGACCCTGACAATTTGTAGAACTGATCTTAAATTTCATAAATAAAAACTACAAAACTAAAATAAAAATTTTCAAAACAAAAAGAAAATTTTTAAACATGGAAGTTAAACATTTCTCTTTGGATATTTAATTAAATAAAATAAAAGTTTGATTTTGTGTTATTTTTAGTCCTTGTTGGAACAAAACTTTTTCAATTACTCTAAACAAATTATGGAAATAGGATAATTAAAATTTGCAAAGTAGCAAAGAGTTTATTTAAGGTTGCCAAGTCCATTGGAGTCTTTCAGCCAAGTTTAGTTACATCAATTAGATTCTCAGAGATGAAGTGAAAAGTTGCTAACCTCACTTTAGTGACAACCCCCCCCCCCCTGGCCCTGGTCTTGTGATCCTTTAAACCTGAACACTTTGACACTCAAGAGTCAATCTCTTGACTTTATTGCTCTTTTCTAAATTGAGCCTTCTACTTTAATACAGTATTGATTCTGTTGGTTTTAAAGGACAGTGGTAAATTTGCTATCATAAACTGCACCTGTCCCTCCTTTAATATCTTTAAATACCGTACATGTTTGTTTAAATTTGACTAGAGCTAGAAGATAAGGAGTTTATAAAGTGAAATTAGGATCTTTTGCACCAAAGACATATAGAATAACTATAAGAACTTTTGCGACTTGTGACACATAATATTCGATTTTATTTCAGATAGATATAAAAAGCCAGGTACAAGGGAATTGCCTTATAGTAGGGCCTACTTGCAAACTAACTGGTATATAGCTAGTTTGATTCTGAAACTGGACTTTCAGTGGTCATATAAACCCTGGTCTTGTCACTATCTTGACCATCAGTAGTGGTTCCAAGGAGAGCAATAGGGGCTAAAGCCCCTCCCCCCATTGAATGCAGGAAATATAGATGTAAACATACATTTTGTCATAAAATGTATAGGAGGTCTTTGGGCACAGTTCTAGACCTTAAAAATGGCTTTTAAAAGTCAGAAAACTGCTATAAAAATAGCCAATTTTCTGGGGGAGGCCTCTGGCCCCTTACCTAGTGTGAAACACCCCCAGTAGCCCCCCCCCCCCCCCCTCCCTAGACAAGGTCCAAGAACCGCCTCTGATCCTTGACCTTTTGTCAGATAACATCACTAATCGATAGCCAATGATAAATTGGCATCTGGGTTGAGTTACCGCTTAGAATCAAACCAGAGGGACCTTTAGATTTAAAGTTAAACACTATTACCATTCAGCTGTCCTGACATTTAATTTGTGTAATGTACAACTAAACCCTACTTAGCTTACCTACACAAAACAGAAAAATAATTTAATTAAATACTTCAAAAATATAATAACAAATATTTAAATTTTACAAACATGTAATATAGTATTGTGCTGTTTCAGACCAAAAACAAAAAAGAAACAGAGAAGATTATGAAAAACATAATCAAGACTGTGATCAAAGTCGGAGTGCTTTTCCGCAATGATGAGTTCAACACGACAGATCTCGAGTACGCTGAGAACTTTAAAGTTAAGTTCCACACGGTTGCGATGGCCATACTGAGCTTTCACGGGGTCGACTTCATGTACGATCGCCAGTTCTTGGTCTTGAATCTCACAGAAGCCCATGCTAACCTGAAAAGACTCGTTCAGAATCACCTCAAAGACAAGAGTCTGCAGAGGATAGACGCAGTCTTTGAGTTCTTCTCCAATCCTCAGTTCCTCGACACTATTTTCAAGCGAGACTCGCAAAGGTACAAGGAGATTCTCGACAACTTAGTGGAGGATATCAATTTCGCAATGGACGAAAACAATTTGTAACTGCATTTCCCCCTGTGATTTCCAACCGAATTAAGTTAAAATGCAAACTAAAATACCCAGTCACAAAGTGAAATTTTTTACTCATAAATTAAAGAAGCACAACAGTTTAAAAATGCTATAAACTTTCGACTAGAGAGACACAGAAATTAGTCGTCCCAAGTGCTCTGTAACATAAGTGCCTATGTTATCCATGTGTTTAGAATCCAACAATAACTGGAGTTGCTGGTGTGAGAAATCGTAAACTGTTTGTTGCAATCTAATTTTCAAATGAATTCTGTAGTTTTTAACCATGTAATCTGATATACCGGTAAACGTTTACAAACAGAAGTTGTTATTTTAAAAAAACTTAAAGTTTAGCATAAAGAAATTTTCTCACTATCGATAGTTTCAAACACATAATAAAACCGTTACTACCTGGGAATACTAATTTGAAGTATATTTTTCTGTGTCTGTAGTCAAAGGTACAGCATAGATAGTTTTTATTTAAACGTAATCATGGTCTTGTCAACTAATTTATTTGAAGCGAGGCTAACAAGATGTAGTTTTGTGAGACAAAGGCCAAACAGAAACCATTTTATGTAATTAAAATGGCATAAATTAACCAAGTGATGTAAGCCTGTTGGCTGTTTCTCTATGTTTTTAGAGTATTTTACACCGTCAATAATATTTAAGAATGTATTATTGTGTCTCTAGTTTTCCAAGACCAATTAAAGCTTTTTATGGAAGCTGTGGAAAGAAACATAATACTAGAATACTTGGATAGTCTCCTAATATTTCTAAGTCTTTATTTATATCCTTCTTACTTCACAAGTCAATCATGGACCTTACAGGACCTAACAGATATTGGGTTTAAATTTACTTTTCCCAAAACAACTATGTGCTGCGAACGTATGACATTTTTATTTTGTAGTTTAGAAAATGTTTATAATAGTTTTAACTGTAAGATATTTTGTACTAAAGCTGCTACCAAAGCTTATTTTAGTACTTATTTTGAATCGCTCTGTTCATAACCTTAAAGACACTTACAAGGTAGAATAATAAATTTCTGAGAGCTTTTATTGCTCGTTAACTTTTAAGGGAGTCTTTTACATTTGGTTCTCACCTCTTGTTGTATGTTGTATCATTGTTGTCTTTTAAATGTTCATGTTTGTAAATTTTTGTTTTACTGTGATGAATTTGTTTTGTATATAGGTACTGTATTTATTTGTTATAGTATGGCTGTGTTATAGCATTCTGTATTTAACTTATCACATAGTTTAAAGACTCGAGTCAAATGATCAAATTTGAATTGTTTCCTATTTCTTATAGGTAGGCCTACCGGTAGGCAATTATATAAAAAACGCACATTTTTATTTTTGCTTAGATGTGCTTTTCTGTGAAGCTATTCTTTCCTAACCAAACAAGGTCTAATTAGTTTAGTGCTAATTTATACTAAATAGTGTTTAGGTACTTGCTAAAGAAAATAATCAAAATTTGTTAAACCTGAGAAAAAAAGGTCTTTGCTATTTCATTTTATTTTTTGGGAGCAAATTTTAATGTATTTCATGCCAAGTTGCAGTTTTTTTTTTTTTTTTTTTTTTTTTTTATATAGGCCTAGTAATAAATTTGGTTTCATCTTTTTGAAAGCTCTTTTAACAAGTCATATATGAAATTTGAGATTTAATTTTGGCTTCTAATTTTCTTACAAACAATTTATTTTTACTACTAACATTTTCTCCAGTTTATTTTCTTGATATCTTAAATAAAAAGTAGGATTACTAAAACTTCCATATCATTGGTCCATATCTTTTAGAACTATTATCTCTTGCCAGATATTTTTATTGCCATTTACTTCTAAGTGTAGAATTTATATTTTATGAATCAATTTCTTGCTAATTTATACAATTATAACCACAAATGTGAAACCTCTTATATGGGTGAATATTGAGTAAATAATTAGAGTTTATGGGGTATGATTTATTAAAAATATTATCTAGAAGAAGCCGGGTTTTATTTTAATGCACATAATTTAAATAAGATTATTAAGACATTAACTACTGTAATAATTTAATTAAGATGCAATTTTCTTTTTATTTTTACTTTATTAATTTTGTATTAAAAATACATTTATGAAAAACATGAAGACAATTTTAAGAAAATTATGTTTATTTAACTACATTGGACACATTAATCTAAAAACTACTGCTAGGATCACGTATATTTGCATTCCATATATACTGTATTTGTATTATTAATTCTGTAAAATAGTTATTTGTTTAACTAGTGTGCAAAGTAGCACTTCACCCTATCGTTACACATTATATTTTTCCTACAGTTACTATTTTTCCTACAGTTAAGATAATAAAGGAATTTGTTGGATTTTTGTTTGCAGCAAATCGACCCCTAACTATTAATTTTTATAGGCATATTAAGTATTTAAATTTCACACTGTTTTGTGTTGTTTGGTTGGAATACTGGAGTGTGGCAAAAGTAAGTAAATGCAGCAATTATCTACTTTGTGTGCTATAATCAGTGAAAGGAAGCCCACTTGTCAGGTAACTGTAGGAAAAAATATGTTATACCTAGGCTATGTATATCTTTGTATGAATTACTTAATTTACAAAATACATTACACTGTGATAAACTATGTAACATATTCAAGAAGTTTTATAACTTTTATTTTTTACTTTTTTATATGAATATGATTTTACAGTATTTACATAAAATAACAAATAGAATATATTGAATAGCCTAATTAGTTAGATCTAATTTCAACAACTAATTATTTTTGTAAATGTTACTAATATTATCATTGATGGCATCAATCTATTAGATGACTCATTGAGTTGTGAAATGTATAAATTTGTTTCAAAAACTCATTCTGAAATTCGTCAAAATAATTCAATTTTTATTGAATGAGTTGATATTCCGAGAGTTTTTAGTTCCTGGTTTGAGTAGGGCCAGTAATATAACAACAAGGTTATCCTTAAATGAACTATAAATCAAAAGATTTCCGATGAAATGATTCTAGGATTCTAAGCCAGAATCCTTTAAATAAAAGGATTCTAAATTGAGTCACGAAAAGGAAACACTAACTAGGCTACTAGCTGTGTCCAGCAATTGTACTGTCAGTTTTTAAACTGAGCAGATAATTGCAGTTGCAGTTTGTTTTGGGCCTGTATTTTAGGTCCCTTTCCCTTTCCATGGGCGTATGGCCAAGGAGGGGCCCTCCCCCCACCTATAAAGTGTAAAGTATAAAGAATAAGACCCTTTGTTAACCAAAGATTATCAACATTTTTAAATTATGCAAAAAACAATAAAATTACAATACACAAAGCAAATTTAGTTATGAACGATTAATTCCTGAACTCCTCTTTTTACTGGAGGTTATCCCTTACCCTTCAGTCCCCCTAGCCCCCCTTCAGGAATAGTTGTATTGACACCCATGTCTCTTTCACTACCTAAGCCATGGATAACAATAAAGTGGGATGTACTTTCGGAGGCTAAAAATTATGGATAAGTTAACTACTAATTTTTCCAAGTACTAGTTCCTAAAATATGATTTCTTAACTAGTATTTTTTTTCCTTTTTAATTCATAACCAGGAACTGTTTGCATTTTTAATACTAAACATTGTTTTGCTGTTAAAATTTATTTTCTTAATTAATTTTCTACAAGGTATTTGTAATTTTATTTTAGAAAGCTACATATAACAATGTAATCCCCTTGTGGCCTCGTTAGTATCTAGAACGGAATTACTTTCATTAATTTTAAAATAAGGTTTAAAGAAGAAAAACTAAATCAAATCAAATATATGGATTTATAGTCCAATGAAGTGTGTTCATCATCATCACGTGACTTATTGAGACAGTAAAGTAGTAAATTTATAGGATAAATTTGTCCACTTTTATCAGATAAATGTTTATAGTGTATCACATACTGTTAAACATTTTATACTTTTTATATTGCTTTAATTAAATTTTAGAATTATTGCCATGCTGTTTTCTGTGTCACATTGATAATCCATGCTTAATGTTTAATGTGAGCACCATCTAGAATTTTAAAATAAAACTATTAAAAATTATCAAATGTTTATTACAAATCCCATTTTTATTTCAGCAAGTCTATGGTTTTGGTTCTGATTGTTTTGCTTCACCTATACTATCCTAAAAAATCTCCTTGATAGAGTAGTACCAATAGAGGGGAACTATACATATATTTTTTACTGCATGTAATACAGTAGTGCATACAAATAGCGTAAAATAATTTGTCACACTAACTTAGGACAAAGAAATGGTATAAAACTGCCATTTTGGAGACTTAGTTTACACAAATTTTTCGGGGGGGGGGGGGGGTAACCCCTCAGACCCCCTGGTTTGCCCCCCCCCCCTTGTGGGTGTTACTGAGCAGAGCAGACGTTGGATTAGCCAAACCGTTGGTTAGTCTACCAGCACACGAAGCAGCACGGCTTCGGCTTGGGATATCACAAAATAATATATAAATAAAAAATAAGTAACATCTGTTTCCGGCACAAAGGCAAGTCAGTGTGTGTGTCTAGCACGGGCTCTACTTGCTCAGAATTCTTTCACTCCGAAACATGTAATCGTAATCTCGGTTTTTAAGTGCTTGGAGAGAAAACGTCATGATGTTAAGGGGATACGCCACTATCTGTAGGCCATATTTTATATTTTTTTTACATTTTCCAAAAGTTGCATTTTTAGATAGGTCATTTAAATGTGAACATTTAGCTAAAATTGTTTGCCAATCTGACAACTCCTTCTAGTATAAAAAAAATAAAATATAAAACGCCGCAACCAGCAATTTAACAAAATTTTGAACTATTTTTTTTTTTGTTCCTGATATGTACACTTTTAATTGTGTATCATAATTATGTATTATGGAGTTATAAAGTAGGGTACATTTATTTAAAACAAAATAAGTACTTTGCTATTTTTATATATAATATAAAATAATAAGTTAGTGTAGTTATGGGAATTTTTCTCCTGTCAACCACCTGTTACATCACCTGCGATTATCTCAATACCGTGTTTTTTAGGTTATTATTGTACAAAAGTTTGAATAACTCCGTTAGTACTATACTTATAGTATTCAAATTTTCACCAGACCTTCTTTATATAGTAATAAAGGATTGTGTGTATAGTAAGCCCTATAGCATTACATTTACTAAAAATATTTATGTTTACGCAAAAATTTTAAATATTTTTTTCAGCTTTTTTATATTTTGAATAAAAGGTGTCCTAAAAATTTTGTTTTTTTAGTTACCATAACGATTATACACAGAAATACTCATTATTTCATCCTGAATCAGGAAATAAATAGAATATGTCATTCCGATCAGTACCTAGTTGAAAAGTTATTCTCAATAACGACTTCTTAAACATTTTGGTGAAAAAAACTAAAAACGCATATAAATTTAGTAAATAAGTTATAAATTCAATATTTTTGTACCTAAATCTTCTAACTAAGTCTAGTATAAACAAAATATACTAACTAGGTTGACAAAAATAAAATAATAAAAAAAAAGTTGGAGATAGTGGCGTATCCCCTTAATCAGAGATATGAGCACTCTAATGAAATAATTTGTTACTAATTATTAGTTTACTAGAATATATGATACGGCCGGAGCGTCAGAATTATGAATGTCCACATTTTAATGTTAAATGGACTCGTTACATGTTGTCCATAGGATTTTTCTTCTCGGCCCTCAAACCAGTGTTCCAATTACTGGCAGAAAATACCCCATCCTAAAATAGATTTATATAAACAATTTTTGTGAGTCTAAAAGCTAGAACTGTATTTGGGAGCGTAAAAAAATTTGTTTGTCCCCACAATAAACTGTTTACAACCTTGCAGATCATGATGAATTTAAATTTTAGTTTTTATAAGGGAGTGGCACGTGGCATGGTCCCCATGTCCACTCTCATCCCATATAGCACGAAAGTCTCGTTGACCTACTTGATACCTATTATGGATACCTATATGATACCTAGATTGAGGATACCTAATGAATATGTGTAGAATACCTATTGTATAGGAATTGAAAACTCAATCCCACAATGCATCGGGCTTTCAACCGGTGAGCTGGAGCTCTGAAACTAGTGAAACTGCTGGGAGTAGTGGAGTGAAACATTAGAGAAGACGCCGACGCCGCCATTGGCGCCATTCGCCATTTTTTTCTATCCGATCTGACAGAAGCCGCAAGCCGGTGTTTGTTTTTGTTTACCTAATTTTTTAATTTACATAAGTTATCATTTTAGTTCTCACTCAGTGAGTGTTGTTTATTGTGTGAACAGGAAGTAAAAAATTGTCTGTAGATACTGATGAGGTAAGTCAATTATTGAAATATTACAGAAGTAGCCTAAGTTAGTTAAGTTAAATAAAACAACGTTTTAGGAAATTCCATGAACTACTCAGGCTAAGGTCCAGTTTGTAGGCTGGCAGATACAATGATACAAATCAAATAAAGCTTAAAATTTAAGATGTAGCTGTAGCTGTAACTTCGCTAGGTTTTAATAATATGTTAATATAACTTATTTGATCGGTTTATAAGTCAGGCTAAATAATAGGCCTAATGAAACAAAGCCGGGTATGTAGCCTACACCTAACTAAGTTAAAGTGATAAACTTAAGTTATTTGGCAACAAACAGTCACAACTTAACACAATTAATCGCTAAAAATTATATTTACATTGGATTTATCATTCAAAAGCAGTGTTGTTAAGTGTACAACCTAGGCCTTTTGTAGCCTAGGCTAGCTTGAATATTAATAAAATACTTAAGATGAGTTAAAGTGTTAATGTATCATTATAGGCCTATCGTTTTGGCTGTGTTTTGGACCTAGGGAGGCTAGGCTAGAAATCAACTCCTTTTTCAATGTAGGCCTACCGTACTTTTAAGTTAGCGAATTTCCCATAACTTAGCCCTATAGGGAATGAGCTATTTAGGGCTTATTAGTTTGTGTTTGTGTTAGAGTTTAGAATATGCTAACTTATTAGTTTCATTTCCTAATCCAATATAGGCTATTATTTTTGGGGGTACACTTCCATATCTGTTGGCACAATCAACCGAATGAGTAATATTGACTAAGTTATTCGATCAATAGTTTAATTCAATATAAGTTAGCCTATCGTTTGGTTAGTTAGGTTAGGTTAACCTTACCTAACTAACCAAACGATATATCAAATAATCGATAGCCTATATGGATCGATATTTTCATTCGGTTTTTTTGTGCCAACACACAAGTTATGGAAGTGTACCCATTTTTGCCATAACAAGGTTAGGCCTGGTTCTTAATTTGTAATTTAAATGCGTTTGAAGATATTAACACAGAAGGAATACGAATTGTTACATTTTAGGTAGGGTTCAGGACATTGATTGCTAAGTTAGTGTGATGTAAGTTGAGCCATTTAAGTTAACTTAGCCTATTAAAATATCATGATAGGATAGGCCTACTTAGCCTGGCTGTAGTTTCATAACTGTCCCGCAGAACAACCTAATAAATATATCAAATTTTTTCTTAATATAGCTTATCGAATATTTCGTTGGATTAGGTAGGGGTATAGGTTAACCTAGGTTATATTAAGGCTGCACTTTACTTTACGTCCTACACTCATTCGAATGAAAATATCGATCGATATATCGATTGTTCAATAAGTTATATCAATTGATCGAACAATCGATAGTTTCATTCGAATGAGTGTAGGACGTAAAGTAAAGTGCAGCCTATATTAACTATAACCAAATGAAATCTATAAATCGATAAATCCATTCGATTGTTCTGCGGGTCACTTATGGAACTGCATCTGATAGGGCTAAGTTACAGTATATTTATGTAAGTAGGCCTAGCCTATGCAAGTAGCCTATGTAGGCCTAAGAAAATGTCACTCTAATGTTAGATTGAGCCAAAACTATTCCATGCATACGTTAACTTACACCTGGAAGTAACCTAAGTTATCATAACCTATCTTGATTAACTTATGCTTTTAAATTAGTTTTTTAGGTAAGGCTACAATAAGTAAGGACCAACCAAACTTGCTGTAACATTTAAAAATTCCGTTTGAAAGCCTATTTCCTATATGCCTTTTCTGTTAGGTATCAAAAAGAATTTTGAAACGCTAAAAAACGTAGCCCATAGCCAGTGTGATTAGTTACGTTAAGTTAGTTTAGAATATGTTAGTTAGTTAGGTTAGTTTCATTTCCTAATCCCTATTATTTTTGCCAAAACAAGGTTAGTTCTTCATTTGTAATTTGCGTTTGAAGATATTAAAACAGAAAGAATAACTTACGGATCGTGTAGGAAAACTAAATCATCAAATAAGTTGTAAGTTATATTGTTTTTGTTTTCACGAAGCCTAAGTTAAACTTATTGCTCTTTATGTGCGTGTGCATTTTAATAAAGCGTTTCATTTCAACATTCACTTATCACTCCCAGCAACGTTTAAGTTAGTCATAGGCTTATTATACACCAACCTATATCGGTACAAGGTTTAGAAGTCTTGCTTAGCTGTTTAAAAAATAACATTTCCAATGGCCGTTGGGCTACAGTAGGTTAATGACTCAAAAAAGTCAGCACTAAGTTACTTTGTAATTTGTAATGACTACACCTCACAGCTCATTAATAATACTAACCTACACTCTCAACACATTAACTGTTCACCTCAAAAAAATACCTTCAAAGATGAGGAAACTTAAATTAACTAGTCATTCGCATTTTCAATAGGCCTAAATAAATTAGTAAAATTGATCAAGTTAACAAGCAATGCAAAGACATTTTTTAAGTAGAGTTTTTCTCCAACCGATCGACTAAATTACGCAAGTCCTGGGAAGTTTTAAGTTTTAGCCAATTTTGCGTACGATATTAATTAATTTTTGAAACTCGATTAATTAT
Organism: Macrosteles quadrilineatus; assembly: GCF_028750875.1. NCBI lineage: Eukaryota > Metazoa > Arthropoda > Insecta > Hemiptera > Cicadellidae > Macrosteles > Macrosteles quadrilineatus. The sequence goes on along the minus strand of NW_026542602.1, from coordinate 74,435,396 downwards.
TTTTTTTTTTTTTATGCTCGACAAATATTGTTTGTTAAGTTCGGTTCTAGATTTTATATTTTTATACCCTACGATCTTTTTTTTTAATCCAAATAGATCTAAAAATGTAAGAAGTTTTCCCCTACACTACCGTATGTTAAACTTAGGATTTTTCACCTCAGGATCAAAAAAGATCTTAAAATAAAACAATATGTGTCAAATGCCATGCAAATTAGTGAATTTTGTTAGTGTTGAACCTTAACATTACATTTGGTTGAATGTGGTTTTCTCTTTCACTCGTAAGGAGAAACCTCCTTTGATTGTTTTATAACTATCTTTATTAAGTGGTTCATGTGTTTTTGTTTTTTCTCTATTTTTATTTCAGACCGTTACCTGAAGATTAGTGACCGGACAGTGGAACCTGTTGATAGTGAGGGACACGATAGCGAGGCTGAAGAATCATTTAATTCTTTGATACAAGAAGTGAGAAACGACAAGTTTGTGAGTGTAGAACTTTTCAATGCTAGTGTAAACCTAACTTAGGTCTCAAATTAGGCTTAATCCATTGGCCTACAGTGGGGGATGCAGACAGTAACGCGTAATAATGTTGGGCCTGGCTTACACTCTTACCAAATAATTATTTACTTAATTGCCATAAATTGACAAATTTATGTAAGCTATTTCCCCTCATAACTGACTTAACCCTGGAAGTACATTTCACATAAGTTGCTTAAAGCAGCCGCTTCGACTGAATAAAGGACATATGCCTACTTCAGACTGTGTTGCGCTAGATCCTCCAGTTCACATGAACCACTGAACTAGGTTGAATTCGGTGTGGCCGTAAACTGATAGGTCTATTCTAAGCTATATTCCATAACCTTAGTTGTTAAATATTACAGTGTAATTGCATAATTGATTATTCTGGCATTGACTTTAAATCCCACGTATGTAGGCCTAATCTTTTCATCCTATTGTACATTTTGAAGCTCTTTTGAGTGTGTTTCATAACAAAATTAATTTTTATAAAAATAAAACCCAATATTTGTAGTCAATGTTTTCATAAAAGTGGGGTTTGAGTGTTTTTCTCAATTTCTTTTTAAGGGAAATTATATTTTTTGTTCTTTATTCTTTTAGTCAAAATACTAAAGGCTAGCTATAATGGTTTAGTAATAGATCACTTTATTTGGCTAAGGGCCGCTTTCCCCAAATCAAGTTAAACTCTGATCGTGGTTTAAACTTTAGTTCAACCTCAGATTCACTTTCCCTAAAATAATTTCTCTGTTTAAACTAGGTTTCAGTAAACCCCTTGGGTGAGGGTTAACGCATCATAGGCCTACCGTGCATAGCCGAACTGTTTGTGGGAAATTGGTATCTCTATTACTGTCGCTGTCAAAATGTATTGTTTCTAGGTTAAATTTAAATTAATTGAACTGTCATAACCTAACCAAACCAAATGATAATGAAAATATCGAATGAAGGTTTACTAATAACAAAAATAATTCTGTTCATAAAATAAAATTATAAATGTCTCAAAATAAATTAATAATTTTTTAATTATAAAATTAAACTATCATAACCTAACCAAACCAACCAAACTTGCTGATAATGAAAAAAATCGAGTCAAAAAGTTAATGCCTCCGTTAGGTTTCGAACCGGCTACCTCCGAATTATCAGCCCGGTGCGCTATCCACTACACCACCGAGATGGCTGAACTACGTATCGTTGCGGTAATGATGTTCGCTCGAGCAGTGGTGGGCGGTGGCGGTCTGTCGGCAAGGGTTTCTACCTGGTGATCTATGGGTTAAACCAGGAGATAGGAATAATAGCTTGATTTTTATTACCATAAAGTGACCCAGTTCGTGCTGCTACCTATTGGAAAAAGCCAAAATTACTAGCACTGTCGCGTGACGAGAGTACCTCGTCAAAGTGCTCTGTAGCATCCAGGCAGCTGGACAAGAACAACTCGTCGAAGTAGGCCATTGGGTTTAGTGGAATAATTGTGGCATCTCAGGATCAAAAAAGCTCTCAAAAATATAAATATGTGTCAAGTGCCATGGAAATTAGTGAATATTGTGAGTGTAAATTTTGGGCCCTGCTCACTCTTTGAACCTTACATTTAGTCGAAGGTGCTCTTTTCTCCTTCCCTCTAAGGGAGAAGCCTCCATTTGATTGTTTTTATAACTTATCTTTACTAAGTGGTTGATTCATGGGTTGTTGTATGTTAGTTTAACTTAAATCTTCTCTATTTTTATTTCAGACCATTACCTGATGGTAGCGACACGACATTGGGACCTGATGCTGAGGGACCCGATAGCGAGGCTAAAGGATCATTTAATTCTTCGATACTAGAAGAGAGAAACGATGAGTTTGTGTAGACTGTTGAAGATTGTATATTTTAAATGTGTTTTAATAAATTGTTTAAATTGTAATGCGATTTTCTTGTTGGACCTCTGACTTTAATTTATCAAATATTTTTTTAATTAACTTTTATTAATACAGACTATTTAATGCAGTGCAGAATTTTAAACCTTCCGTTTTATTTTTATCTTTAAATTTATATTGCACTGAACGTACAGTTCCCTATATATTTAAATCTCGAATGTCGACTCAAATAATATAAACTTAAATATTGTCAGTGTTGAGAAGTTGTGTCAAGGTACTGTTAGTTATTAGTTCTAATAATTAGCAGAATTATTGAATAAAGTAATAATATTTTTTTTCAGTAAATCCCCCAGATTGTTTAAACAGTTTGACATAAAAACCCCCACCGCAGCAAACCTGCCACTAAGCAATTTCTATTTGTCTGAATTAATTTTTTATTAAGGCTATTTTAATGACATTAGGTTTATAATGACTACCTAGGATTGCTGCAATAAGGAAACTAATAAAGTGTATTTTTTGTAAAATATTACTGTAAATAGCTTAGTATGAAATGAATAAATTTGCCAAGTTTGATAAAAATATATTCATAATCACGCAAACTACAACATTTTACAATATTCTCCATAAAAAAAACAGAAAATTTAAATTTAATTTTTTAAAAATTTCTCCGTTACCAATAACCCTTTAAAAACATTTTGATAAGCAAAATTATTTTATATTTTTAAGCTCTTTAAAGAGGTCTAGAAAGAAATTGGGAAATTTTGTGTTTTGAGGGTCAAACATTCGAACACCATTTTTTACCCTATACAATCCCGTTCCCATGGTCCGATCATGCTGATTCCCGAACTTATTCAAGTTTATCCCGCCTTACAACTTTAAACCAAATTTAATCTAAATCGGACACAAATTACTCAAGCTATTGCGTCGCGTTCACGGACGCATTCGTTCACGGAAAACACCATTTGTTCAAATTTTTATATATGTATATATATATATATAAATTTGAATGAATGGTGTTTTTGGCCCCGGGAACATCAAAATGAAAAAGTAAATCGGTCCCGGGCCTAGGTCTTACTGTGCCACCTACGGTAATAGACTACTATAGGGAAATTTGCTAAAAGTGAATGAGATAAAAACTATAATTTTAATTCTTATAAATATTGTATTTTTATGTATGTACATATAGAATTAACTAGTTTCTACCTTAACGTTTTCAGGAAATTCTTCAGCTCAGTGCTAGTTTTGAATCTGATATCAAAAACCAGGTGAATAATATTTTTCAGGGTTTTAGCATACATACTTGATACATGCATGATACCTAAAAAGTACCTAAATAACATTTGAAATTTGTTTTTTTTACCTATAAGGTAGGTATCATATAGGCTTCTATCAGGTAACAGGTACATATTTGATATGTATTGATGATACCTAAATAGTATTTGAGATGGACATTTTCACTTATTAGATAGGTATTTAAAAGGTATCATATAGGTATTGAAACGTTAAAAATACATATCCTAAGTTTCATGGATACCTATCTGATACCTATATAATACATATTTGTGCTATATGGGATACTATATGCACAGTATTAATAACACTCATATTTATGAACCTCGTCCATTTCTGAACATACTGCCATAAATAAAAAAATACCCCCGCCGCAGCAAACCTGCAGATTAAGCGAATTTCGACTTGTCTGATTACATTTTTACTAAAATATTTCTATAAATAAGACATATTTATTCCAAATTTAAATAACATAAGATTTAACGAGTGCTTAGGTTTGCTGCTACGGGGAAGGTAAGAAGTGTTTTTTGACCATACGTCAATAGTATAAGATGAAATTAATAAATTTGTCAAATTGTATCAACATATATCCATAAAAAAGTAAACTACCTACAACAGTTTTAATTTTCTCCATAAGAATAACATGGGAATTTTAAATCGCACTATTTTTGACTTTATTATTTAATTAATACTACTTTTATATTATTAATTAATACTGTGATCATGGCCTTAGTGCCGAAATACATATTAGTTTAGTAAAAATTAATTTCAGGGTACTCTGGTTTTTATTATTTAACTTATTTATTGAAACAGTAGCCCTAAAAAGTGAAGAAATCTATCAAAATATAAATATATATATATATGAAAAATAGGGCTACTATATATAAATAAAGATTAAACACTAATAAACTTAGTACCCAAGTAAAAATTATTTATTAAAATATTTACTGACTATAGTTTCGGCTCTAAGGCCATATAGACTTTGAAAATGGCCTTAGAGCCAAAACTATAGCCAGTAAATATTTTAATAAATAATTTTTACTTGGGTACTAAGTTTATTATTGTTTAATCTTTATTTATAAATAAATAAATATATATATATATGAATTTAAACGGATGGTGTTTATGGCCTCTAGGGCCTCAAAACGAAAAATAAAATCGGTCCCGGGTCCAGGTCTTACCATGAGTACTACGGTAATAGCTTATTCTCTATGGGAAATTCGCTAATTACTTCCTTAGATTTTCTCAACAGCTATTAGATGATAGATATTTCAACAATAACAATAAGTAAACAGCTGTACTCATAAAATAAAATTTTAAGTTAAAGATAGAGAACTGGGTATAATTATTTAGAAGAACAACATTAACCCAAAAAAAGATTGGTGTAAAGCCATAAAACTGTTCTCACACCCCAGCCAATGTGGAGAGAGTAGGTACTACCATCGATGTATAATAGAGTTATTATACATCGATGGGTACTACCCGGCACCGGCAGTCTCTCAATGAGTCCAAAGAGGGCCGCTAGGAACCACATGGTTCATGGCTTGGGGGGGGGGGTGAAGGAGCCCAAACACCGGGGGACCTGGGGGTATGGAATACCCTCCAGCAAATAGGGGGGTCCGGGAAAACTAGAACTCCAAACTCGAATTTTCAGGCATTTCAGAGGTCTAATAACGTTCAAATAACTCCAAAAATCAACCCCAATTGAGGCTGTCTCTGGCCGGTCAGAATGAGGAAATAGCATCTGCCCCTACAAGCAAGGCCCCAATAGGTTTTTTCTAGTGGGGCCTTGCTACAAGATACAAGTCGTGCATGAACCAGACTACAACAAAAGAGTACCTAGAGTTTTGTGGTGAGATTTTTACATTAAAAAACTAAGTGCTTAATTTCCCAAACTTGGTAATCTTCAGACTCCGAAGGAAGCACATTTTTATCTTTCTGGCCATGTCAAAAAACCCATATAGCTTCATAATAAAGCCCTTACATAGCCCTAAAGTGACAGTGTGGTGTGCAGTAACACCTGAAAGAATCTTTGGACTTAAATTTTTTGAATACGTCAACATTTTCATGGACGTTACTGTAGGATGTTGTTTACAATACTGTATATTAAATAATGGCTTATCCAGGACAAAATGGTATAAGATTACTTTTTTTTAAATGTGATTTTTATATCTTTAGTGTAAACATTATTATAGGTCTTGTCTTAGTTATATTAGTTCTAAATTGTATAGTTCTTAAAGGTCTTGTGTTATTTATAAACTGTATACTGTACTTCTCATTGCCCCACCCTGCAGATACTGTTCGTTGTAATGAAGTTTGCCATACAATGCCCCAATTTATATGTAATAATAATCCTTATTATTTATAATAATCCTTATTATTTATAATAATCCTTATTATTTATAATAATCCTTATTATAATAATCCTTCCTATAATAATCCTTCCTACATATCTATGTGTGTATGGAAGACAGTCCAGTCAATCATACTCTATGGAAACCTTGGATTAGGATAGAGCGAAAGTGGGTTGCAATGCATGCCGTAAATGTAGTACTAAACTGAGCCGATCCTCTCATTGGCCCTTTCCAAGTCTTGATTTAAAAACTCGTTTGTGTTTGTTCTTCAATTTCTTTGTCTTCTTTTCTTTTCATACGTTAACGTTGGTGTCGAATCGACGAATCGTTGGCTGTTTTGGCTGTTTATTGTTTGTTGTGTGAATCACCATCAATAATCACCAAATTTACCAAATTCTTTAGTGTAGTACGCCACGCCTTACGCGTTCGCGATTTTTGTTGTTTCGATCGTTGTAATATTTTCACTGAGCTCTGCCAAAAACTACAAAATGATTATTGTCAGTTTAATTCTCATGCTTGTAATATTTTCAGGCGTTGATTGTGAAAGAAAGGTAAGTTTAAGCCGGGTTTCTTTTGTTTCAATGTATATTAACAGCCTAGGCCTATTTGCTGAACAAGGATTATAGGGACCTAGCTTCCATTCAATGTTTAAGTTAACTTATTGGAAAAAACAACATAGGCCTACACAAAGTTCGACGTGTCCACCTAATTAAATAAGGTAGGTAGGTCTAGGCTAGGCCTATCGACATTTGGTTCATAAAATAGGCTATTCTATCTGCTCATAAGCCAATCTTCAGAAAACAAGGCTTTGGCCTACCTTGACAGAGTAACTACAGGGTAGGTGTGCCGTCAAAAAATCCCACCCATAGGTCTACGCCTGGGTTGCCACCTTAGGTTAGGGGGATATTGGGATATGGCCCCCTCCCACCAGGATTAACATCAAGACTTAATAACGGGCATAAGGAACTAAAATCAGGACTGTCCTGACAGATTTGGGACGGGTGCCAACCCTGCCATACACCTAGGCCCTCCCTCAATTAGTCTAGGCTAGGCCTAACCTAAGTTAGCTAGGATATGGAAGGCCTAGCCTAAGTTAGCCTATGAAACTTCAGTAACAAACGAAGTTACTACGAGGCCTAGGATTCTCGTTTTTAGCCAACTAAGTTAGAGCGGCATTTCAAATTTATATTAAACTAAAAGTAAATAAGATAAGACAAGGTCAATTTTTTTAACCCTAGGAGTGGCGAGACCGATTTTCAGTATGTGCTTTGTGGAGTGGCACGCTCATTTTGGTGAATTTGTAAGGGAGTTCTTCAAAAATCTGCATAAAATTAGTAGCCTATGTAGAGATAAACTATTGTACTGTAGGCCTATATTCATTTTGTTCGTAATAGTCAGTAGAATTCAAAAATGGTAATATAAACCAATTTTAGAAAGGTAGATTTTTAGAAAAAAGTAAAAAAAAGAAAATTTATAAATTTTTCAAATTTTATTTCAAAAGAAAACACGTGTCACATGTAACGTAATTTTTTATTGCACAATTCAAAATAAGCATTTTGTTCAGAATTTATTCCTCTACATAAACTTAGACAAATCATAATATAGCCTACACAAAATAATTATTTTTATAGATTTAGGCCTACTAACAATAATACGGAAAAATTGGAAAACGTCAATTTCTTCAACTACACGTTGATAGATCCACAAATGCCCTCTACTAATAAATCAATATGATAAAACCATACATTTTTTTAAGCCAATAATATCATTCTATATAAGAATAACTAAATAAGATAAGTAATAGAATATTCGGTTTTCACAAAAGCAAAAATGTAAACAAAACAATTGATCAGCTGTTATAGCCCACAAAACTTCACTAACTTTTTATCCTATTTTGGATCACACATGTATAAATATTTATGCAAAATAATGCATAAATATTTCGCCTAATAAAAAATAATAAACTAAAACGAACATTACACTGTAAAATTAGGGATAAAACCCACACTTCGTCTTTGTTATCGGACAAAAACTCACGACGACGCCGCCATTTTAGGTTAGACGATGACAAGTGTTCTGTTCCTTTAGCTTTGAAAAATCAAAAGCTTCTATTTGTGTGACCAGCCTAACAACATTGAATTCTACTGTCCTTCGTCTACAAGAGCGTATATAAAACAAAGTTTTTGTACTTTTCACATTGTATATATATGTGATTTAGAAATCGATATTTTATGTTGATCCGCCACATGAACAATACGTAAAAATAGGCTATTTACAAAAATTGTTCATCAGCTGTTGGAATGTATAATGACGTTATACTTTACACAGAATAAAAGATTACTTCATGCTTGTTGCAGTGGTACCACTTGCTTTTGTCAGAGACAAAAATTACGTCTGCTATTTATTTTTGAAATGACTCATCTTTTACAATTGTGCAACAAAACATGGCGTTCGCGAGTTTGCACGTATTTTTCGTTTAAATGTAACTCGTTATAAGATCAATATATTTATGTTATAAGGTTCATTCTTATACATAATAAAATGAAACTTTGGAATCTTATCTTTCCATTGGTATAAGAGTTATGTCATTTCACCGACTTTAAATGTGCTTAACATGCAACTGGAAAAAACGTTACATAAATCGACATATTCTGTCGCCCGCCACTCCAGCGGCACATTTTGAAATCAACATTTTCTGTCGATCTGCCACTCCTAGGGTTTAAGTTATTTCCTTTAGAGGGAAATTACAAAGTCATTTGAAAACAATGTTGTTTGCTTCAAGTAATTGATTTGTATGCCTATTTAAGAAATAGGTCTAACTTAAGTTAAAACAAATACCGGTAGCCTAACTTAACATTTTTCAGATCACAGCCAAGTTGAATCCAGGCTGTGACAATCCTTCTCTGTGCAAAGATGCCATATTGGTACATGTCAAGGCCGAAGGTTTGGATGACACTCTTCACCACATTTGGGATTTCACCTGGAAACCATCACTGCTCCTGGCACTCACTGAGAAGAACACTACGCTAAACATCCAATGGTCGCCTTTCCTTGCTGGCAATGAGGATGCTGTAAAATTTGATTCGGTGCCGAAATACGTATATGGAGTTGTTCTTGACAAGGTATTATAAGCACTTATTTACAATTTAGCCTAATTTAATAGGCCTAAGTTAAGGTATAAGTTAAGTGTAGGCCTAATAGTTAAAGCTACAAGTCGACTTACTCACTTGTAGCCTAAATCAATTAAATTTACAAAGTGATAAGTTTTGTTGCATTTTTATTCCACCAGTATTCGATACTGAAAGTTAACACATTGTCTCTCCCTAATAAAAACCTATAATTTAAGTTAAGTTAAAATCTTTTGGTTTAGGCTAGGCCTATTTTTAACCATTGAGGTAGAGGAGACATAAGAGATTAGATTGTTTCAGTTACTGGGTTTTGATATTTAGGTGAGAGCCTAAGTGTGAATTCCATTTTTATTCCTTTTTACCTAAAGGCTGTCTTGTTTTTTTTTACCTTTTTACTGTGTGGGTACCCTAATGTTTTACTAAAAGTAAGTTATCACCAAATATTTTATTTCAGATGATTGAATTTAACGATGCAGATGACACAGGATATTTGAATGAGACAAACTCCGATTCTTCTTATATTTCTCTTCTGGACACAAAGAACTTCAACTGGAAACTCAGCAATCTGACAAACACCAGTGGTGAAGCTACCTTGACTGTTGTCGCAACAGATTTCAAAGACAATCTCATTAATCTTCAGAAAAATGGAACTGTACAAATCACTGTAAGTTCCTAATTAAGTTACTCTCCTATCATCAAACCCACAAATTATTTGTTTGGTATTTAAGTTACTTTACTTAAAAACTTCATTATAGCTTTGCTGGGTGCAGTTACGCAGAGAACCTATAAATAAAGTTTATCATGTAAAGCAAATCAATTATTTTCCTTTATTCTAGGGTTGGTTTTGATAAAGATTAGATAAATTTAAGGATTGGTAACACATTCTTAGTTAATTAATTCTACTAATCTTATCTCTTTAATTAGCCTAAGTTAAAAAAATAATTGATTTCTCGACAATTTAAGTTTGTGCCCGAATACTAGGAAGTCGGTGGAAAACGTTGACCGATTGTTGACATATCATTTTATCAGTCCTAAACTGTATTGAAGATATAACATTACACAGTAAGGAGTTGGTTTCTGGTCTCTTTGCAGACCAGAAAGTAGTTTTTTTACAGAAAGAGATTAGGTTGAATCAGCTGGAGTCCAGAGTCCAGTAAATTTACCAAAAATATGCCTACCTATAGGACACTTTTTCACATTTGCGTTTTATTAGTCGGCTCTGAACAAAGGGTACACACGAAAATTAGACAGGCAAAATGCACTTTCACATTAAATATAGCCTGGAAATGTTTGATTAACAACCCTACAATGTTAAATTGTGTTAAAACTTAAAATAGTGTATAGGCCTATTAAACAGTATTGTAGTTTGTATACGTGTGGGTTGTGTTGTTGCTGGTAGTGTGGCAAAAAATAAACGACTCTCCCAGAAAGGTGCTAACTTGCATGAAACCCCAGCTTGTTAAATCTTACAAGGAATACATCAGACTTGTACCATTACACCATTTTCCCATCTTTGTGGCGTATTACTAAGTATTGGCTACGAATGTTGCAGTTGTCAGCGTATGGAGCTGAGACCCACGGTGAGCCTCTGCCCCACCTGCTGCACTCTGGTAACGCCTCTCAGGTAGACCTGATCATCAATGGACTCTCCCCGCAGTACAATAGGTCTCGCTACGGACTCAGCCTCCTCGCAGTCAGCTCTGACTCTCGTAACTCCACATTGCCCTCGGTCAACCACAGGAAGACACTGGATGACGAACACGCACCCGGAGTCTTCACTGTGAGTCCCACGCCAATTAAAACCTTTCATTTTAGCGAATTTTCCATATCAATCCAAATTGGTATTCACATATTATTGGTAGCCTATTTTTTATGTTTTTGAGAACGGTCCAAACCCTGGCCTTGTTACTAAGTATCTAACGTCGACCTTTTATTAGATTGCATCATTAATTGCTAGCCCATTGACAAATCTCTTCCTTCTAGGTCTAGAATAAAAACTGATTGGAATCGAAGTAGCGACCTTCAGGATTATTTATTACTTAAAAAAGTACTATTATTAGGCCTACCATTTATAAATTGTTTACCTTTGTTCTTGTACGTAAAATGTTTGTCAGCCTATGCATTTTGCCAGTTTGTGGCATCTTCAGGGGTCTTAATAATCACTTATTTCACTAACATTAAGCCTATTAGTCTCACTGTATTTACACAGGCACGGTCACTAGTATCGCGGTTGGATGGATCGGAAAACACGACGACAGAAACGCAGCTTTTTCACAGCAGGTCTTGCTTCCTCCGTTTCATTTCTGGGGTGTTAAAATTTAAGTTTTTTTTTTATGAAACCAGCAAACGTGCAGACTAAGCGAATTTCCATTTATACCTTATTGGATTTACACTAAAATGTCTCCTTTAAGATATCACATTTATTCCCTACTTGAATATAATTAGTTTAACCAGTAGGCTACTTGGGTTTGCTGCCACAAGTAGAGTAAAAAAGTTTTTTTTTGTAAAATATTAATAGTCTAGGCCTATTAAGAAATGCATCTTCCAAATTTGATCAAAATATGTTTATAATCAAGCAAACTAAAAGAGTTTACTTATTCTCCATAAGAATAACCTGGGAATTTTAAATTTACAATTTTTTGGAATTTCTCCATAACGATTAGGCGCATAATAACGCTTCAATATACTAATTTATTTGTTATGTTAAGCTCTACAAAATGTTTTGGCTAAATTTTATGTGTTTTTGGTCAAAAATAGGAAAAACCAATTTTTACCCCATAAACCTCTGTTCCCATAGTCCGATCATGTTGGTTCGCAAACTCATTTGAATAAATGTAGGTTTACACGTTCATACCAAATTTAATCAAAATCGGATAATTTTTGCTCGAGTTATCATCCTAACGGACATATATATTTGAATGGATGGTGTTTTTGGCCACTAGGGACCTCAAAACAAAAAAGTTATTCGGTCCCGGGTCCAGGCCTTACCATGAGTACTACGGTAGGTAATAGCTTTTCCTAAATGGTAAATTCACTAAAATCCTAACTTACTAATGATCCAAAATTCCTTTGTTCATGGACTATCATCTGATGCTAAGTAATGTGATCGTTTATTTCACTCCCTTAATGTGTTGTAGATCGAGGAGTTGCTAACACCGGCAGTGCATGACAAGGCTGGTGGTGGTTACCTTCAGTGGCGTCCCATTGTATACTTCTCTGACAAGCGTGAGATGACCAACAGCACAGAAACAGTGCAGTATCATGTAGTCGCCCCAACATCCCCACGCTCGGCTCTCAACCATTCGCTCCTGTTCTCTGCCCTCGGACCGCAAGTTGACGACATGCTCACCATCGCTACCAATGTGACCTTCGGAGTAGCTAAGGACGGCTTCTACAACAAGAATCAATATGCTGCATGGTAAGAATGCGTTTTTTTTATTGACATAAGCTATATATTTTTGGATTAATTGTGTCAGTCAATAGGTTTTTATGAGTCGTACAAATTCCTGATTATTTTTACTGGCTTAAGTGTTATCATTTGTGTTAGCTAGTTCTCTATTGCACATCACGTTGCCAATCTTGCATCTGAAGTTAGGCTAAATGTTTGATTTTGGTCAACAGTTTCCCTTAGGCCTAAATAGTGTACCAGTACAAGGAAAACATATTAGTCCCATACAAACATATTAGTTTCATACAATACTCATAACAGAGATACTCTCCAGTTAGTCCAAGTTGAACAGAATGTCAAAACAATAATTTGGGGACCAATTTGTTTATGACAATCCAAATTAAAAAAATACCACCCAATATATGAGAATCAGACTTGAAATAAAAAACTAATAATATTAGGATGGAACGATAACTAATATGGACTCATTTAAGCTAGGGGGGAGCAAGCTAGTCTAGTGGTAGAGTGCAGAGCCTCAGTCCCTGAGGTCCAGGATTCAAATCCTGCCAATCATCAATAATAATAGATAGGCTATTATCTAGGTCTCTAGGTTCTAGGTCTAGCCCAAAGTAAGGTGTAAAATGGTTCTGGGCCAGAACCTAGCATCCTAGGATGAGAAGGTAGGGCCTAGGACATAAAAAAAGTATTGATTCATTTGGTAGGCCTACATATATCAGAAAACTACCACACAAAAGTTGTATGCTGCATAAATTAAAATCAATGAAGGAAGTCCATTAATCAGGAACAGCTAAACATTAGGCCTAGCCAATCATGAATTTCCTTAAACAATCTTAATCTAAATGTGTAACAAAACTTAAGTATAGGTCTTGCATCCCCGAGAAATTTTTTGACTGCCTTTCGTTGGAAGCACAAAAAGTTCAGGTGTTTTCATGGCTGCAATTATTACAAATGAATTATTTGTTAAGGACTATGGTTACCGGCTACGGGCAGCCCCCAGAAGAGCACTTCTCCATGTTGGTAATGTTGGTGTTGCTGATTGGTCTTGGACTTCCGGCCATAGTGATCCTCACTGGAACTGTATGCCTTGTCGTCCGCCGCCTACAACGCAACAAGGACGACTTCTTCCTAAGCCGATAACTTCATCTCCCTTTCAGTCGGTGTTACCTTGTCTTTCAGTGAGTTGCTGTTAGTATTTGACGACGTCCTAAACCGTAGAACCCAGTGTGGTGATGAGTTCATTTTCCCCTTTTTCTAATCTCAGTAATATTTTGTTATGTAACATTTTTTTTTTAGAGTTGTTCTTACTATGCAACTATTATTTTAATCTTGTAAGACTGATTGGTTGTACTTAAGGGTTTACTAGCTCATACATTTTAGTGATTAACTTGTTTAGGTTTTTGGGAGATATTTATTTACAAAGTAGGCCTATATGTAAAGAAAAAGTATGTCAAACATTTTAATGAGGTTTTAAGCAATATTTTCCAAACACTGTTAAATTTCTCATCAACATCGATTGAAATTTCTTACATAAAATATCCCTCGTTAAAAACCCGGCTCTATATTTTACAAGTGTGTTGATTATCATTATTTGTGGCTACTAAGTGAGATTAGAAGAGGCAAGGAAGATACTCATCCATGTGTTTTATATACCAAAGCTAATTCCTAAAATACTAACTTATATTTAATTTAGCTGTAAGACAAAGGTACCTCTGATGTAATAGCCCTGTAGTTACTTCTATCTGGTTGTCCTCAACATTCCTTCACTACCGTTTTACAAGACTGTACTAAGAAAGCATTTACTTTACATTCCATTATTAAACAGTTAACTGGCTCAGAAAGCTTGTTAAGTGTCTACAGTCCATTCTTTTGTTTATTGTACCATGGTTTTACTAACCAGGTATATTGCTCATTTATTTGAAGCATTGTTGACTGTTTATGATGTTCTCAATTCTCTATAGGTAGCTATTTTAACACATGCCATAAGGTATTCTGTGTTCTGTGTAGAACAAACCCACCCATGCAATAAGAGCAATTACAACTTTATAGAGAAGCTAGAGCTTATATTTTATTAGTTAACAAGCACTAAAGCACATGTAATTAGTATTAAATAAATATGATATTTTTAGTTTATAAGTTAGCGTTACAAATAAGAAGTTTTAGTTTTCCGTACCATTGAAGTAACGTTCATTGTTTTAGTTTAGGAGTGTGTTTTATCTGAGTTGCTTTTAATCAAAATAACGTATTGATATATAAAGCCTCGTTCACACGGGGCGAGTTTACACGCTACGCGCCGGCGTGTAAGAAGCTGGCGAGTTGGTAAGTGCGCTTGTATTCGTTCACATGGAGCTTGTCCACTTGCCAACTCGCCGACGTTAAGAAAGATGCCGGCAAGTCGGCGAGTGCGCTTGTAGTCGTTCACACGATGCTTTTTCCACTCGCTCAGTAGCTGGCTTGAACTAAATTCTCCGACATCTTCGAATAACATGCGCACAAGCACAAGCAACTGTTCACACTGAGCTACTTTACACGCCTACTCGCTCAAAAGCTGGCGAGTTGGCGTGTAAAGTAGCGGCAGCGTAAACTTTTACTAGCAGCTTTTGAGCGAGTACGTCATTCACACTGGGTTTTTTTACTAGCTGCGTGTAAAAAATCTGGCTTGTAGCTTGTAAACTCGCCCCGTGTGAACGGGGCTTAATATAGGCCTAGGATCATTTTAAGTGTAAAAAAATTAATATGTTCTTCAATTGCTAATAACATTCAGAATCTCGTTCTACTGATTTATGGAAATGTAATAGTTTTATTGCATTTCCATTGTTGTTTTATTAAAATATAGGCCATAATATATACTTTAATTCATATTATTCATAGTAACGTATATAAGTGGAAGAAAAAATTTTTATTTCCTAATATAAGTTATAAGAGTGTGTATTGTAATTTGTAAGTGATAGTTGCGTTAACTTTTTGATAACCGTGTTAGCCTTTGTTAGATGCGAAATTCTTTGCCATAAATTCCGTCCAATATGTTTCTTTTCAAAATTATCATCAGTTTCAAAGGATCTTTTATTTTTCCAAATTTCATTTGATGATGAATAATTCCAAGATTTTTAGTTGCAAATTAGTATTCATATTTTTATTATAATTCTGCAATTGAGACTTAAGTGTTGTGCAATAATTGAGAAATATTCCGAAGTTTATCCTTCCATTGACTGTACATTCCTTGTTGTAAATCAATATCACTGATAGATCATCGTTGTTATAACTGTCCCTTAGTTGTCACCTATGCTCAAGTCCATTATCAGTTCAAGCAGCAATTTTATAGTCTTGAGCTTGATTTGATGGTGGTTGTTATAAAAAAATGTTGGTGGTCAGTGTAGTAAGTCTTCACAAATTCCTAATAGAAAATCTTTATTGTACTGTAAATTTAGGCAAGGTTAATACTCCGTTCAGTTTTGTGTACTATAGCTGATTCAAGAGTGGAAGTTAGTAAACACCAGTTCACATTTAAATATAACGGCTTGACTTTGGTCACTCTGTGTACAAAAGCTTAACAGTATAATTGGGCCTCTAGAATATATAATTTTGATCTCGCCCTTGGTAAATAACTAGTAACCCTGTGATCTCGAGTCAATTTCCTCTACCCTCAAATAGTTATTCATTTTTATTAGCTAATGTTGTTTAAAAAATAGACTTATATTTAAAATACAACGTTATAAGTCAATTAATTCTAATGAAACTGTTATTTTTGTAAATTTTAGCCATGACAACTATTACGCTTTTAACATAGGCAATGTACACGTATCGATTTAAGTCTGAATTTATTGTTAGATAGGCTCAATAAATGAATTTACTTCAAATTCAGTGTGTTTTATTTGTTGTTATTTACATTTTGGAATACAGCAGGCTCAATAATTTGGACTGTGGGGGAGAACTCCATAAAACTGTTTGGTATTAAGGAGCAGTGTGGAGCTGCACATTGTAGGCTACTGGCTCTGTACAATATGGTTTGACGCTCGATTTGTCTACTTGTGATGCAGTAATATGAACTAGGTGGTTGCCTACTAAAATGCACTTTTTCTCAGTTTTTACATTTTTTAACTAATACTGCAGAGTTTTACACTTAATCATGTTTAACACTCATGTAAACACGGCTTACCTTGCAAATTACATATACAAGACAAGACACATATGTTAAAATTGTATCCAGCCAGCCACATTTGGGCAACAAACTTAAAAGGAAGAACTGTAGCCAATGATTAAAGTTTTAGCCTATTTTAAGGCTGTATAAATTAAATTAGTAGGTTCGATTTCCATTTCACCGACACTAGAGTATATATTTTAAGGAAAAGTGAGGTGAAAGTTTTGTTACTGGCTTAACAATTTTATCAGCTGACTAGATGAATATGTCTGTTATATAATACAGTATGCATAATTTTTTGTTTGATACTGAAAAAGACAACATGGTAGAGCTCTTACCTAGAAAGGTGACTTATGCGGTGAAGATTTCCCCAGTGTTGTCTATACAAACTGTTACTGTTACAAAATTACCCATCTATGCCACTATGCCTAATAAACCTACAAAGAATTCACCAGTAATTAAAATAACAGCGAAATATAAAAGAAAATTAAGGCCAGGCGCAGGCGACTTTTGAGTCTAGCAACAGTTGCCCAATTAATAGGGGGACTGTTGCGCAACTCCCTCCGAGCCTCTGAAGTCTAGAGACAGTAGTTTTAGTACTGTATGAGGAGTGCTCATACAGGCAACTGTTTAAGACGCAAGTCGGACATTACAGTATGAATTTCAATGAAGGGATAGTATTTTCCTTGTTATTGGAAGTTTTACGCACAAAAAAAAAAAGAGGATTAGATTGTTTGAACTGCCAAGGATACCTCCTCTAGGATGTCTCTTCTCAACTTCAGAAATTAATTGTTCAACGTCCTCAACACGCACACTCATACTTATAAATGTACTTTTCCCAAACAAACTTCACACCACAACTAATCATGTTAGCAAACACAAGTGACAGTTCCGACTGAGACTGAGCGACACTAGTCGCGGAGCTGTCTCTGACATATTGGATAACAGTGGCGCAACTGTCCCTCGACCATTTCCTTGATGTGCACACTCCATTTTTTAACAATGCTGAACATTCATTTATTACCAAATGTTGCTAGTCTCAAAGTCACCTGTGTGCACCTGGCCTTAGGAAATTTTAAATAATTAAATTAGCTTTTTAGGGCAACACACCTCTGCTTCCATGGTTTATGCCCGCCTTGTTTACATCCCTGAGAAAAACCTAATGGGTGTTGTGACTACTACCATAGACTAACCAACACAAGTAGACTTCTCATCCCATTGTCAGTTTTGAAGCACGTTTTTCGTGTCTAGTTCATGTATGTAACACATGGGCGCTAGAGTCGACGAAACTTTGTTTCTATTATTTTAGGGTTAATTTCTTCATTTGTGCTTTACTGTTTGGTTGTATAACTAGGGGACAAGTTATTGTTTATGATTAGATTGTATTATTTGGTTAAACGAGGTTTTAAATGGCTGTAATAGTGGGAAACAAATTGTAAACAAAACACGACCTCTACATAAACCGTACAGAACTAACAATAAAATTGTCTTCAGCTTCCATAAGGATGAGAAATCTACTAAGGGAGTATGTTTTATCTATGCTACTACTCTCTACCAGTTGATTTTCTTAAAATAATTAATAAGGAATCGTGCAACACAAATGGCTGTGATTGGGCATAAAATTAGTGACGGGCATGAAGGTTAATTTTTCTCTACAATTTAGTTTTTTCGTCTATAAGGTGGTCCGGATGATTGGATTTGCAACAGTTGGAGTTCTACTGTAACTGATAAAATTAATTCAAAGGAAAAAGAACGTAAAACACCAGATAAAGCTTTCAACAATTTATTCCTACTGTCTAAGAGAATACTGCTTCTACTTAAGTGAAAAAATATAATACGATACAATCAATTAACACAAATACAATGACACAGCCATCAGAATATTTTAATTGACAATATAAACTAATGTAATGCACACAAATTAATACTGAAGGGTCTCATTCTTCCTCACTATCAGACAATCGCAGACCTTCTTGTTCATTGTTGCTCTCATTGTCACTATCAGAGTCTACGTTGAGTACAGAAGAGGAAGGGTCCGGCTGACTAGTGTTGATAGATAGTTCACAGTCGCTGGAGAACAAGTCAAACAGTTGCTGGAGTGTGATACAATCATCAGCCCATTGTTCTGTTCCACTAGCCGCCACAGCAGCAACTATTCTCTCCTCTATCGTCTCCCGCACTATAAACCGATGTACTGTTGTGGGCCTGAAACACCATTGATCGTAAAATATTAATATCAACGTGGATAAAGCAGTGATCCATTTTTGTAGCAGGCGTTCGCCAGACTTATCTTTGAAAATAAGAACCTTCTGATGAGCGTTCAATCTAAGTAATAATTGTTGGCTCTAAACTATCCAACCCCCCCCAGGTCTGTTATGCATAAATAAGATCCTTTATTAAACATTACTAGATTTGAGTTCTACTGTACAATTAACCAATAATCTAGACCAGTGGTTCCCAACCAATTTCCCTCCTGTACCCTTTTGTATATCTAATATTGTAAGCCCAAGAAATCACTAATATTCCTATTTGTGATTAAAATAGGTTTAGGCTCTTTCGGTGTACCCCCGACTGGTTTCTTGCGTACCCCTGTTGGGAATCCCTGATCTATACCAACCGTACAGACAACTCTGGTTGTCTCAATTTGAGAAATAAAGCATATTTTCAAAAACTTTAGTGAGGGTTGTTAAAGCCACCTGGTTTGTCCTATCCTGTGCACTCTTCCCACAGCCTGCAGCTCATCAGCTGGGTTTAGGATGGGTTCCACCAAGAACACATGAGTCGCCTCCACCAGATTCAGGCCCTTTCCTCCAGAGCGCAACGGCAACAACAGGGCTGTCACTCCTTCTCCCTTAAACACATAACACACTGTTAACACGTTTTCTACCGCAATATTATTAAATTTTCCATTCATATGGACTAGCGACGCAAATATGTGACGGCCGGTTTCCGCCCATAATATGCGACAGTTAGTCACTCAGGATTATTGTAAAAACTTCATGTAAGCAACAGAACCACTTTGCAATATCAAGAAAAAGTAAAAAGCCTTTTTTTAGAACTCGTAATAAAATGCACATTAATCTAGACTAATTGTAATAGAGAGTTTTCTGATTTTCAAGGAATAATGTTCAACTCTTATCTTTTTAACTCCTACTAGTCAAATAACATGTGTTTCCACACTACCATCACCGCAAAACTGTGAATCAACTACTGTTACTTCTCATTGCATTTTCACACAAATAACAGCCGTAGGTGACAGCTGCTATTTAGCAGACATCAGTTGTATATAACAAACAGCCTTACAGTAGTTATACCTGTTGAAAAGATACAAAGGACTATTGACCTACCTTGAACTCTTTAATAGATTGCCGACGGCTAACTTTACTGGCTTTCATTCGCCGGAATGTGATGTTGTTTTCACGGAATGCCT
Source organism: Macrosteles quadrilineatus (assembly GCF_028750875.1). Classification (NCBI taxonomy): domain Eukaryota; kingdom Metazoa; phylum Arthropoda; class Insecta; order Hemiptera; family Cicadellidae; genus Macrosteles; species Macrosteles quadrilineatus. The sequence continues at coordinate 74,415,289 of NW_026542602.1, read as the reverse complement.
CAGCCAAAAGGTCCAACATTTTTTCCCACTATAGAAAATCATCATGTTAAATTTGTTCTAGCAACATTTTAAGCAATACAAACATAAACATATTAGGTCAAGTCAAGAGTATAGGGTTAGAGCCACAGAAGGTAATGCTAAGGAAAAGTTTGGTTGTTGCTGCTAAATATACCCTCAAAATAGATGGTTCTTTTGGGAGTAAGAGAAAGTATTTTTATAAAATGGTGGCTGACACTGTGGGGTGCAAAAAGATGAATAAATAATTGTTCTATAGACCTAAGTAACCAAGAACAATCAAATAAAATAAAAAATGGTACAACACTTATGAATAATTTCTGAGGAACTTATTCAAAAAATTCACTCAAACATTCCCACTTTTCTGGAAGCAAAGCCTTTGAAACAATGGCATTTTGTTAGTTCACTAATTAATATTCCAATGACAAGGAGGAACTGGATCCGGAACCAATTCTTTTCACATGGTTTGAGGAAAGCACAGTTAAAATTACAGTAATAAATCTACTTTAAGTATTTGAGTTTCAATTACTTACTCATGATTTAAAAAAGTACAATATGGTTGTTTTTAAAGATAAAGCTTTGTAACTGACAAATTTTTATGAGTTCACCAGGCTGACCTGAGAAAATTCAAGAGGTAGCCTAAGGGGATTATAGATACTAAAAAATATATCATACAGCTTAACACTAACATTTAGTTGTATTATACAACATCTTATTTAGTCTTAAAAACCCCATTTGACATTAACATCTAATAATAAGATAAACTAACATACAAGTTTTACTTACTGCTGAGAAAATAAGTATTTTAACATCTGGCTCTTGGCAGATAAGAGAGAGGGTACGGCCAACAACAGCTTCCACCTTGGTGGAATAGGAGCCCTTGACAGATGTGCTCGTAGTGGTACCACTGCTCTGGGGAGCAGGCTGACTCGTGGCACCACTGCTCTGGGGAGCAGGCTGGCTCGTAGTGGCAATACTGACAGAGGCAGTTGTGTCGGGTGAGATCTCACTCTTACTTTCACTTGTAGTTTGCCCTGAATTGTTGGCAACACTGTCAGTTTTGCTAGGGTTAGTAGTTGATTCTTTTACATTGTTGGCAGCGCTGTCCGTTTTGCTCTGTTCAGGTGAAGTTTCAGTCGCTTCTGCACTGGTCGTAATGTCTGTGTCTGTGTTGCTTTCAACATACGAGATCTCAGAGACCAAGCATGACTGACGACACTGAGGACACTGCAGGTTGATTGTTGTCGGCTTGACGATGAAAGACAGACAGTCGAGGCAAAGACAGTGACCACACTGCAGCACTGACCACTGCAACATAAGCAACATGCTATATGTTATTGAAAACTAAGTACCCTACAGGGCTTCATTAATGGGTTTTTTTTAGAAAAATAGGAATACAGATTTTCTACATTTTTGATTCCCTCTAATAATTCAGTTAATTTTTTAATGAACAGATGATCCTAAATTTAACCTTTAAAATTGTTCAGTGGACAGATAAATTAGTTAAACTTCCTCCCTAATAAGTAATTGTAACTTTTTTCATGTTGTGTAGTCTATATCCTAATTTGGAATCAGGATTGCAACTAGAATCTAAAGATGTGCGAGTGTGAAGTATGTAAGTTGTCAAGACAAACCTTGTCTGTAAGATCGTTACGACAGACAGGACAGATGGCAGCAGGAGCTCCTTCCTTCTGCAGAGTCTCCAAGTAACACAATGTGCCAATCTTCTTCTTCAGCTGTGCTTCGTTTACAGCTTTCTCAGTCGTTAATTTTGCCAGCTCCGGCCCAACCTGACGATCATAACGAACAATTATTGATCCAAGCGATTGTGCAATTTTCATCACAATTATAGCGAGAAAGGTTGAGTATTTAATACAAAATTTACAATATTAGAGTACATATCTATACTATTATAAAAAAGAGGTGGTGTCTGTGTGTGTGTATGGGAAAAGTAAACGCGAAAACTACTGGTCGGATCGGGCTGAAATTTGGCATGATGATAGCTCACATTCCCGATTAACATATAGGCATATTTTTATCCCAAAAATCCTTTCGGGCTCCGCCCCAGTGGCTCTGGAGTTTCCCATGTTAACCTTATGAGAAATGAAATTATTGAATCTTAACAGCTGTTTCAATTAAACAAGTTGGTTCTGTTCTGTGATGTTGAATAGCATTAAAGTTACAAGGATTACCAACAGGGTGCAGCACTAGCACTATTATTTCTTTTACATTTATGACAACAGCAAAAGGTGAGTGAGCGTAGCGAACGAACTTCAACCTGGAGGCGAGTGAGCGTAGCGAACGAGCTAACCTGAAGGCAAGTGAGCGTAGCGAACGAGCTAACCTGAAGGAAAGTGAGCGCAGCGAACGAGCTCCAACCTAAAGGTGAGTGAGCGTAGCGAACGAACTTCAAAAAGAACCGAAATTTCTTAAACCATGTCCTCACTCATAACTGCTATAAGCATTTGATACTTATATGCCAACCCCGTACGAAGGACGGGTACTCTGCTAGTATGTTATAAAAATCTGAGTAATGAGATCTTAAATTTTTTTGAGATATTTACATGTCATGTTAGTTCAACAATACATTTTCCTTTTTGTTCTCCTAATCATAATCATCTTCTAGTATTTATTTTTTTCTCAAATAACACCTAACGATTATTTACCAAGTTTTTATGTACTCACCCTGTACATCTGGATGATGTGATGATTCTCCCCAGTTGTCCGTTTGTCTTCGTCTTCACCAGCGTACGGCAGCCTGAGCCGCATCTTGCACATGTTAAGTTCATCTTTGGCATCCACCAAGTCACAGATCTGTCGCCATAGCAGGTTCAAGTCTAAGAACTCCTTCTTTATCTTCTCCAACAGTGAGAGGTGCTGAGCTGCTTCCTTGGTGTACTCTGTCGGTGCTTGCTTCTGTCTTGCGTATGTTGCTAGAGCTGAAAATCAATAATGTTTCAACTTGCAAAATCCAGTCTGTTGCCACCTTAACCAGATATCTAATCACAGGAAACGATTCATACTTGGCAGAAGCATGGATTGTCCTTCACATTGATTTTCTTTCAAATTGTTTTTGTAAACTACGAGTCTAAACCAGCTAGAATAGTAGTGGATGAAGTCAAGAATACGGCATTTATTTCAGATTTGAACTAGCTAGGTTCTGTCAAGATCTTGATAAAGACCTTAACTTAGGGACAGCATTTGTGAATATTTTAGTAGGTTAAATAAAAAATTGAAATTTAAATGTTCATAGGCCTACCAACCATAAATATAAAATTACTGACAAATCTGAAATCTGTTCTGAATGAAACCTCAAGACACAAACAAACAGCTGTGCGAATCCAGAAATGTTGAGTCAAATCAGAATCCGAATCATAGCTGTACAGGTTTTCTATAACCTGGTAGATCCAAATTTTTTAATTAGTCCCAAGTTCAATCCCGGTCAAATTTAAATCTCAAATTTACAGCCGAAAATTTAGAATCCGAGTTTAAAAATCAATTCCGAGTTGAATCCAAATCTCTTTTCTTTTTTTTTTGGATGTATCCAAATTTTTATATCTGTTCTAAGTCGAAACTGGATCTAAATCTTTTGTGATGGACTACCAGTTTGTGTAGTTTAAACATAGGCCTGTTCAACTAAAGTGTTATTTCTCTACATAAACCTAAGTCCATATGACTATCATAAGTTAACAACTCACACTGTGAGGATAAGTTTACTAATAGCCAAGATAATATTCAAATGTGAAATGCGACGTAGGTCTAAAGCCTAACACTAAGTTATACTATGGCCAGGTTTCTAACATGAACCACGCAATAGCAAATCAGAGTACAAGTAGTTTTTGGTGTCAGCTGTCCAACTTTGGCCCATTACAACTTTGGCAATATCCTACGCCCACGCCTATAAATTTGAAAACCAACAAGCTAAAAACAGGCGTTAGTCTGTTTTTACTTAACTAACTTAAATTTTATTTGTGGAGAAAATATGAAAAAAATTGAAGGTGATACCGCTGATCTGGATGATTATTGTGGAAGCTTTATACTAATAAACAATTTTAATCACAATCAAAACAGAAATAGAAGTAGATCAAACTGAAACTATACGTCATATTTTCCATTAAATCAGAAGAAGTGCATCATCAGAACTATAAATTATAATAATACAGTAGGAGTAATACTTTTATTCTAAAACATAGGCCTAATAAACAACTCAGTTGAACTTATTTAATAATTTATTTAGTTACAGTAGTATGGAGTCCAATTTGTCTTGCTGATGCTGTCCCGTTGTTGTTGTCGTACTATCAAGTCACTCACGAAAACTCCAACTCCAAATTAAAGTCAATCCAATGTTCCAGTTCCAATTCCAATTTGGTTCAATCGACACTGAACAAGAAGTAGCCTAAGAAAACTCAACCATGTTCGCCATTTAATTCTCCGTTGGCTCTAAAACCGACTGACGAATTGACGATTGAATCCAAATCTGAATCTCTTGCCGGTAAACTTAAATATTGAATCTGACATGAACCCGGATCTTTTTCCGGTAAATATGAATATCGATTTCGAATCTGAATACAGTTAGAAACAGTAATTTAATCTCAAATCTGAATCGAATCCATACAAACATTCGGATTCAATTTGTTTTTCAAACTATTTGCACTGGCCTGATACAGTCAAATACTCATATCATTTATTATTATTTATGTTACAGAAAAGGGTAATAAGTCAACTTATGGTTTTTACCTTTAAGGATTCTTTCAAACGGAGATGCTTTGAATCCTCCCTTGAAGTTTATCTCAAATGTGTTGAGATTGACATCCACCAAATGTGACACTTCCTTGATGTCCAACTCTCTATACTTAGACCAATTTTCACTGCCAGGTAGATCTCTTTTGTTGATACGTTTCTTTATCACCCTTTCCTCAAATAGAAGGGCTTCATAAGCGTTTAAAGCGCTCTCGGCTTTGCATAAAACACACCTGTAAACAAATGTATATACAATTGCTGGATGCCTAACAATTACAATTATTTTAAAAATCATTGCATAATTCCATTGCAGTAATGCTTGGTTTAGATAATAGTATTGATACGCTCATTCAACCATAAATAAACACTATGGGCATTGATTTAGGCGATCTGAAGATTTAAAGAACCTAAAATGGAAATAAATTGGGTTTATTTCGCAGCTTAAAGATCTACTTGGACTACTTGGAGACTAAGATATTTTTGTCAAGTTTTTTTTGTCATTTACTTTTGCAAACACTTGATGAATTCCCATAATTTAAGACTACTGGATTTGAAACATTCTCATCTTCTTGTAAAGACACCTAGCCTATTATATGCCTTACTTTGTAAGATTTCAAATTTTTAAAATTTAAAAGATAACTTAATACTAAAGGAGTAGATCATGTTTGAATGAACAACAATGCGCTGTTTGAGAGGCTCTTTCAATTATGTTGCATTTGAATGAAAAATGTTCTTCAACTGGTTCATTTACATGTGATGTCTACTTAAGTATTTACAAGTCAATAGTGAGGTCAAGGTTACTTTATATTATTTAGGGATGGACAAGACTGCATTTTAAGTTGAAGACAAGATTCTATTTTCTCGTCATAATTCAAGACAAGATTGTAGATTTCATTTCTATTTGGAACTATTTGTCTGCGCAATTTTAGAATGGTTCATAAATAACAATAAAATACTATTAAAACAACAACTAAAGTGAAATAACTAATTATTTATTACAAAGGTAAATAAAAAAAGACTGTACAAAGTAACAAAAGCTTACAGGAACTTAAATAGTTATAAAAATCTTAAATGAGAAAAAAAATCAAATGAAAATAAGACACCTTAAATGTAAAACTGCAACTCACAACAGTCACAGTCTGTAAGAGACGAAAGAATTGTAGTACAGCACTAAAACCTCCTTTATCCGGTATTCATTTATCCGCGATTCTGGTTTATCCACAAGGGTTCTGCTTCATAAAATAAAAACGATAGGCCTACTTAAAACAAAAATGTACATACGCAAAGAATAAACTAAATAGGAACAAATTTGCAAAGGAAAAGCAACAACACAACCCCTGCATTGCGGGTATTGCATAGACTTTCTGAAGGCAATTTTTTTTATCTCGTCTTGGAAAAAGTCTTGGAGCAAAGTTAATCTTGCTCGAACAAAATAAATTATTTTTTATCCCGCAAATTTCTCCAAAATTCAAAACCCGTCCATCCATAATATAACTGTAACTAATACTTTATGTAAAGTAAGTGGTGTCGCACAGTAAAGATTTGAGAATAGTCCACAATGAGTGATTAAACAAGTACGGCCAACTCGACCTACCTAGTTCGATTCCTCACGGTAGCGGCCTGAGGCAGGTGACAGCACAGAGCCTCTGATGCCATGACGTCAATATCAGCCATGCGGAGACCCTTCATTGCGTTGCACACTTCCAGTCTCACACGATCCATATCCGCCAGCCACTTGGCTAGCTCTAGCCTCACCATGTACAGCGATTTGAGCCTGCCAAGAGCCAACATTACTGGATGTAGCCTTATTCCCTTCATGGAAAATACACTAATTTGAAACTGCAGCAAAGTTGGCAGGCCTCTGTTTTTTTTTTTTAGTTAAAATTTAAAATGTAAATATAATTTAGCTGTAAGAAAAAAGGATTCTAAGGCCGAGACCACAAATCCCTTAATTTAATCCCACCACATGGTTAATTTTTAACCAACGAGATTGGTTTTTCTGTTTTCACGTGCGACGCACGTGGAAGAGTTTGACCGTGGCCAAACTTGTCTTACAAGACTGATTTTTCGGGCTAACCAGCGAGACTGATAGAACATGCCACACTGGCAATAAAAAAGGTCTGTATCCGTGATCCGCATAACATTAATTGATGTATTTAATAGTCTCCAGAATATAAAATCCATGAATAGTTAGAATTTTAAAAGTCATAAAACTGCTTTTGTCCAGTATTTTATTTAGAATTTGACAATTAATTGTTAACCTTCACTTGCCCGTCCACACAGACATTAGGCCTATGTGTGGAACAAAGCAAAGCAAAGAGTCAACTGTACTGATATATAAGTGGCGGCACCAGGTGTTGGGAGACTTACTTGTTGGCCAGGTTGTTGGACTGGTTCTTCTGCCGTACGTCTGTATGTTGTATGGCTGCCTTGAGTCTGGTCAGAAGCTCGTCCCTGTCCATGGTCCATTCCAGCGTGTATAGCCACCACTCAGAGTAGCCTACTGTGGCTCCATCTAGGTGAGCTGCAATGTTACCTGCGTGACTGTCCACTCTAGCCTCTGTAGCTGTGATCTGCCATACAGTCACACAATTATCACATACTGACCTAAAATTCAGTTGATCTCAACCCAATAAATAATTTTTTTTTTTCTAATTTGTTATATTGTGTTACTTAAGTATTACTGGTCTACAATATTATATTTGTGCATTTACTTTTTTACCATAGAGTTTAAACCGTGGTTTTCCCCCCAAATAATGTCAACGCAGTGCTTGTCCCCCACGATCATTGCAATACTGTGTTCTCGTGCCCCGCGATCACAACAACCCATAATTGTCCCCTATGATCGTGACAACATCGTGATTGCCCAAGACACTGGTGTACATGAAATATAAACAATAAAAATATTTTTTAAACATAAATAGACTGTTAACAGCTGTCAAAATAAAACAAACCGATTTGATCAATACCACTCTTCCATTAGATTGCATTGAAACTATTAACACCTGTAAGGCATAGCTCTTAGTCCCGAAGTAAATGATGATGGGTTTTTGCTCATCTACAGGACTCGACCTTTCTAAGGGTATGTGCAAATGTTTCCTTTGATACACAAAAGCTGAGAAAAAAGGACTAGTTTTGTGCTCGCCTTTTGATGTATAGAGGAAGATTGAACTAGTGTGTTCCAACTACTCTTCTAGAATCTAAATATATAAAAGGCAAAGCCCTCACTGACTGACTCACTCACTCACTCACTCACTCATCACTAATTCTCCCACTTCCCATTTACCTAGGAGGCTGAAATTTGGTACACCGATTCTTTGGGCATTAAATAGGAAAACTGAGTAGTTTTTATTCTGATCGGGCTTTCGGGCTCCGCCCCAGTGGCTCTGGAGTTCCCCATGTTAACCGTATGATTTTTCATATTTAAAAGGAATTTCTTAACAGCTGTTTCAAACAAGTTGGTTCTGTTCTATGATGTTCAATAGCATTAAAGTTACAAGGATTACCAACAGGGTGCAGCACTATTATGTTTTTAAATTTATGACTACAGCCAATTTGCAACCAAAAGGTGAGTGAGCGTAGCGAACAAACTTCAACCTGGAAGCGAGTTAGCGTAGCGAACGAGCTAACCTGAAGGCAAGTGAGCGGAGCAAACGAGCTCCTACCTAAAGGTGATTGAGCGTAGCAAACGAACTTCAACCAGGACGTGATTGAGCCATGCGAACGAGCTCACTTGTGAAGTTAAACGGGGCAAAGCCCGCGGGTACAGCTAGTGGAAGTATATATAATAAAATTTGTATATATAAAAACTACAAATATAATAATTTACGGATTGAACTCTAAGGACATCAACAAGAAAGAGTATATAAGCCGCGGGTATTAGGCCGCATATGTACATATACATATATGTACCGTGACACATACGGTAATAGATACTTCCTTATAAGAAAATTCACTAAAAAAAACTAGGCAATGGTTTACTGAATTTATCTAAAATTGTTTGTATTTGAAGATGATCCCGTCTTGAAGACATGAAATGTACAGGGTGTCCCGGAATTCTCTGGAACCCTTTTTCATATTTGTCATATAATCACTCATATAAGCCTGGTTTTCTGTCTGTGTGTCTGTATGTGCTGTGTGTTAATATTTTGTCGTATCATAACTTATTTTAAAGATAGAACATTTTAAATGGCCGCCATTTGAGTTGGTACAGCTTATAAATTTAATACTTTGTGCAAAGATTAGACTTACTTTTTACTACTTACGTACCAAGATTCAAGTCAATCGTTCATGGAGTTCAAATGTCATGGATTCGTTTGTAAAAATCACATACAGACACGTAGACAGAAAACCAGGCTTTCTAGATCCATGTTTATAAGATTTTTAGAATTGTTTTTACTAAGGACTAGCTGTGTGCCCGTTCTACGCACGGGGATCTTATCGTAGCCAGTTGAAACCTTCTTATATTAAGAACAGCAGTTGATTTAAATATTTTCAGATATGCTGGCAAAACAATTATAGATAAACCTTCGCAAATACAGTATCTGACAGTTTCAAGCACAAGGCAAAACAAATGCTTCGCAATTAAATGTCACCCGGATCATGTTGGTCCATATGTTAAATCCAATGATTAAACTAAAAAAATGCTTTATAGATCTATGAGGCATAGCCCTAAGGTAGGCCTGAAAGTTACTTTCCACAATGGTTAAAAGTATATAGGTACTACATTAACCTCACAATTTAACACTTTATTCGGGTTGACATTTTTCATTATCAAGATGCGCTTGTCCTTTCCGTGAAATACTGAGAAATAAAGGACATTAATGCGTTACCAACAGACATACACACACAAATCCAGAACTTAATTAGGGAATTTGCTACATACCTATAAAATTAGTATTTGAAATCTTTGTTATTGTCATCAAATTTTATCATAACAATTTATATTTGCTTGGACCGAAGATGACCCGTAATGCTGACAATTTAGATTGGTAATTTATAATAAAAATTACCAAAATAGGCCACGAACTATTGATGCATAAACAACGTAAAGCGTTTAAACAATTCATGATGGTTTACTGAGTTTTACTAAAATGCGTTAGCCTATCGTTTTCTTAGCATAAACTAACATTTTGGAATCCAGATAGAAAAAGCAAAACTTATACAGTTAAATTGAATACGCCTGTAAGAAATAAGGTGCAACACCAACGATAGCTAATTTGTAAATTACAATGATGTTGTAGTACGTTCTAAGGGAAATCAGTACCAAAAACCAACGTTTACAGTTAAGAACTGTAGTACATCCGACCAACTGTATGCGTCAATCAAGTCCTGAGGATATTGATCTCTTGGTTTTGGATTTTCTCGTAAAAGGTTATTGGCAGTCAAAGTTATTTACCATTAATTGCTTCTTTTATAAGCAACTTTTAATGTAAACTTATCGGTGTCAGTTTGAAAAAAAAACCTTATACAAACAACTGTTTTGTTATTTAACAGATTACGTATTCTCTAAACAATGATTGGTATAGGCTATCCATTAACATTAGAAGGGAATGTGATAAAAATCACACAACGTTGGGTTTTTGGACGTTTGTAATTTTATTTCTTAAGTAGGTAGGCCGTGTATCTTAGGAAAAAGTACCGGCATCAAGGATCGTCGTCAAAAAGGTTGTTATGAATAATTGGCTAGGCGTACGTACCCAAGAGATGGACTATTTGCCTATTGGCTGTATGGTCCAGCGATTGCATCACACGGTGAGTAGGAACTATTGACTATATATATAGTCAATGGTAGGAAAAGAAAGAGACACATTGGAAAATCGAGTTTAGCATCATCCGTAAACCTCTGTTACAATCACCTACTGCAGTTGTGATTCTTTTACTTTACACTTTACACAACCGCCATTGAAGCGCCGTCACTGAGTGGAAATCTTGTTTCTAAGCTATTGGCGACGATCGTTATTAAATTTAAGTTTCCCACCCGTATACAACACTGATTCAAGGTCTTCTTTCTTGTTATCAAAACTCAAGAACAATTTCATACACTAAAGAATTTCTGGTTCCTGACCTGGATGATACCTAGTTATTAATTTCATTTACGGTTACACTATTACACTATATTATTGAACTTACGATTAATTTAATCCGTTATGTAAGAAAAACGTTTTTAATCTCACTTCGTTGAGATTCGCTTTCAAAATGTGATCGAAAATGGTTGCGGTATTTGTAAACAACATTTGTAAACATATCAGTGACAGCTAGAAAAAATAATCTTGATCCGAACAGCTGTTCGTTATTTCATAGATGATTATGTGATAAAAATTGGACGAAAACTTTAAAAAATCGCACAAAACTGCATTTTTGAACGTCCGTAATTTTATTTACAAAGTAGTGAGACCATATTTTAATGGCTAAAGACACTCTCACCAATCCAGTAAATACATTAAAACGACTTGGATCTTGATAGGTACTCTCGTTTTCCTGGAGAAGATTGCGTAAAATGCCATCTTGAGTGTTGCAGACAGACAGACAGACAGACAGACAGACAGACAGAAATTTAGATGAGACTTGTTTCGGCTTCCTTAATGTATAAAACGTAAAAATAACCTAAAAATTTATGATTCTGAGCAATGTACAGACAAAACTCTAATTTTATTTATATAGATACAAAATTCTAATTTAATTAACAGCTGTCAAAATAAAACAAACCGATTTGATCAATTAACACTCTTCCATTAGATTGCATTGAACTAGTGTGTTCCAACTACTCTTCTAGACTCTTCTATTCAGGTGTTGCAGTGTGTCGTTTTGTACTTATACCCTAAAGAAAATGCTTAGGCAAAGTTTCAACCTGACAGGGGATATTTGAGGAGATTACCGAGATCAAGAATATACCTTTTTTTGTAATTATAGTGATAACATGTTTAACACTCAATACTAAGACTGAAAGAATTGACTGAAACACAAGAACATAACACATAACACTAGAAGTCGGTTAGAAGTGATCCAGGAAGGATACAATCAACGATTGATTGATGTGTTGAACAAATTATAACACTGTTTGTTGATTTAGAAATTAAATATTGAAACTTTAAGGACAATAGGCAAGATACAATTCATAATGCTTATACAGCAATGTGTTCAATCCAACACAAGGCTAAGTATTAATAAAACCATTGATAAAACTAACTGAATATGCGTATCCATAGAAACATATATCTTTCATTACAATACACTTAACCCAAAGTAAAGGAAGAACAAAAATTCATACATGAAAAATAAAATTGTCAACTGTAAGCGTAAGCAATCATTCAAAAGAAGGTATACAAAAGGGGCTGAGCAAACTTCACATACACTGGACAACGTTAGCTGAAATCAGAAACCTTGACTCAGAAACAGCCTCCTGCACAATCTGGTAACCTGCTATTGATGCGAAACACCAAGCCATGCCTTGCCATGGGTAAGTTTGTATTCATTCAGCAGTATTATGTGTGTAATTGTTCCATTTATATGTGTTGATGTTATTGTAGTTTTATTTAATTTGGTGTAGAAACTTTTGAATTGATTCTTTGCTAAGTATTTTGCACTAAACTTTTTTGCTCGTAACTTTTGCTCATCAATCAATACCATTGCAAGCTCTAAGTTTTGAAGGTGCTAAATTTAATATAAGATAAGAACTTTAAACCATTGTAACAAGGTTTTTATTTGTTGGTTACTATAGGACTGCTGAAGGACAATTTAGGAGACCTAAGCTGATAGCCCTACAACCACACTATACCTCGGGCTGGTCCCAACTCTCTTGCAAGATCCCACCATTGCTGCTCTGGACGATTGTTAATATCTAACCACAAGACCTGGGAAACAAAAGATAAGTACCTCCTTGCTGTATTTTAAATCATAGTTTTTAGAATAACATTTTAGTTGTAAAACCCTGATCATAGAGCAGAACACCATGATAATCGTCGTATGACAACTGCCTCAATGTGGGTGTTGTCCCGTGTGTTGCAGAGTCGTCTTCAAGTTGCTGGGACCAGTCTCGGGCGATGACAGGCAGCCAGGCAACATTACGCGGTAGCAGTCGTTCTTCCGCACCTAATAATCGACGTATGACAACTGCCCCAATGTGGGTGTTGTCCCGTGTGTTGCAGAGACGTCTTCCAGTTGCTGGGACCAGTCTCGGGCGATGACAGGCAGCCAGGCAACATTACGCGGTAGCAGTCGTTCTTCCGCACCTAATAATCGACGTATGACAACTGCCCCAATGTGGGTGTTGTCCCGTGTGTTGCAGAGTCGTCATCAAGTTGCTGGGACCAGTCTCGGGCGATGACAGGCAGCCAGGCAACATTACGCGGTACCAGTCGTTCTTCCGCACCTAATAATCGACGTATGACAACTGCCCCAATGTGGGTGTTGTCCCGTGTGTAGCAGAGTCGTCTTCAAGTTGCTGGGACCAGTCTCGGGCGATGACAGGCAGCCAGGCAACATTGCGCGGCAGCAGTCGTTAATAGTTTTAGTTGTTTTTTTTTTAATCTGCATTATGTGGCTGTTATCCAGCCTTTACATACCTATGAAAAGAGAGTTAACGGTTTTTGTATTGTTTCAGCTCATGGCTAGAAAATGTTTACCAATAGTCCACTGCGAAGGAGATGACTGAGTGTTTAAACAGAGGAGGAACTGTAGATACGGCTTGACTCAACATAGAAGGCTACATCGGTTTTCCAAATTTGTCCTAAGATGTGGAGAAGAGATGAAGTCTGCAGCCAAGATTTGCTGGTATGCAAGAGAGCAAACCATCATTGTATCCTGGTTGATTTGTAGAACATGAGGGTCTTCATATTCCAAGCAAAGGAAAAGTTGCGGTGACAAATCCTTTTACCCAAGGTGATTGCAGTGAACAGAAAGCTAGCACCCAATCCCAAAGTAACTAATAAACCTTGACTCAACATAGAAGGCTACATCGGTTTTCCAAATTTGTCCTAAGATGTGGAGAAGAGATGAAGTCTGCAGCCAAGATTTGCTGGTATGCAAGAGAGCAAACCATCATTGTATCCTGGTTGATTTGTAGAACATGAGGGTCTTCATATTCCAAGCAAAGGAAAAGTTGCGGTGACAAATCCTTTTACCCAAGGTGATTGCAGTGAACAGAAAGCTAGCACCCAATCCCAAAGTAACTAATAAACCTTGACTCAACATAGAAGGCTACATCGGTTTTCCAAATTTGTCCTAAGATGTGGAGAAGAGATGAAGTCTGCAGCCAAGATTTGCTGGTATGCAAGAGAGCAAAACATCATTGTATCCTGGTTGATTTGTAGAACATGAGGGTCTTCATATTCCAAGCAAAGGAAAGGTTGCGGTGACAAATCCTTTTACCCAAGGTGATTGCAGTGAACAGAAAGCTAGCACCCAATCCCAAAGAGGCTGTAAAGATACAACTGCAGCTACCTAACAAGGCGACAATATTCATTGTGGATTGAACAAGATCGCTCCCCAACTGCAGCCAATCACAACAACAACTATGGATGAGGTCACAAAATGTTTCAGTTTGTAAATTGAAAGAAACCCAAATAAAATTAAACGACCAGATAAAATTATTATGAACCACTCATTTGTCATATCGATAGAATTTACTTGACACTGGATTAAGATGTACTTTTTATAAGTATACCTTTTAATACATCAATAAATTCTTGTCATTTTTTATATGGTGAAGGAAGAAATCTGATGGTAAATACCTTATGTTTATTAATTTAGGAAAACGAAATCCTCTTTGTTTATTTTACACTTTTTTGCAATTTTTTTTTAATTTAGAGCCAATAATAATAATGAATTATTAGAATAAGGAACTTGTTGTTACTTTAACTTTATGGAGCAATGTATAGTATCAGTTTAAAATTAAATACTTTGGACGGACGTATTTTTCTGGTTCGAGTGTATTTTCTAGTTCAGTAAATAGAATTCTATACTAGTAATTGGAATTCTTTTGGGGCTTTGGTACAATTAAAACACTTTTTCCCAATATCGAATGATAAATGATGGTGTGTAAATTGATATAGACTACAAAGGCAGATACATAAATTTATTTTTCATCACTCCATAACGAAAGTAACTATTTTTGATAACAGCTGACATCAATGAAAGTAGTCGTTTCCCAAGCTCTAATTTAGGGCAAGGGAAAATCGAACAGCTGATTTTTCCTTGCTAAATTTACTTTCCCTCGCTCTTGATTAGTTTTCCATTTACTCAAACATAAATAAAGACGCCCCTAAGTTAATTATCTACGCCCCCAAGTGTTTTGTTACGGTTTGATTTAATGATTTTCAGAATCAGCTGTACATATTATTTAGTAATATACTTAGGTTTCCTTAGAAGATTTTATTTTATTTTGATGTTCAAACAAATTAATTGAGACATGAAATAGTTGTAAGATTACCGAGGTCTGTTATTCTGTGTTTTGTTTATTTTTGCGTCGTGATGAAAAGTATCGTTCATAACTTGTACTGAAAGTTATTTTCCAGCACTTGCTCCATTATTCTCATCCTCGGTTTTGCCTCGTACGTGAAAATAGCTCTCACATCGGCTTCGCCTCTCACGTGAAATTGGGGTTTCCTGTGTGAGGCGAAGCCGAAAAAAACCTTAAGCGTGCACAAGAAAATGCCACTTCTAGTAATGAAATATATTATTTTATCTAGTTTTCATTTCTTTTGCCTTTTTGCTTTTTTTAAATAAAACTGTATGCTAAAATCATACATCAGACGAACAGCCAACATGCACATGAACATTATATGCTGCAGGGATAAACTAGAATGAATATAAAATGAAGTCCATTTTAAACAACTATATGATTTCTGAATATGTAATCAATATTGCCATTACAGTATTCACTTATGTCCACTGTAGGCCTACACCTTATAACAAATACTGCCACCTACCGGAGCCTCCCGTTTGCCCAAGTAGCGCAGCTCCAATGCTTTGACATCCTCTCTCAGTTTTTCATCCCTCAATGTGGGAGGTACTCCCTCATACCCACCGTCCAGCACCTCTGCTAGATTGTGCATTGCGTGAATCCTCTAGAAAACGAAAAAACAAAATAGTAAAACAAAACATATGCCAAACAGAAATCAGCAATAATTCTGTCCAACTGTCTATGTCTACACTTGACAAAGTCCCCCAGAAAACCAAATATTGTACTTCTTTTGTCTTCTGTGTGCTTTAAGGCCTGTCTGGACTTTTTATGAGGTTTACGAAAGCTTATTACCATTCTACAAGTGACAATACTAACCTGGAGCTTTTCCTTGAAAAAAAAAACGCAATACCTCAACAATGATAGTTTAAACTTTAAAGCAATTGATATTTTCACGGTCATTTTTTTGGTGTAAAGGAATTATTTTTGCCTCCTTTAATATGTTAGGAAAAAAGCCTGATACAAACGAAGAATTTGTCATATGGAGATGACATACAATTTTGCTGATGTAGGTTTTTACAGCCTTTATTATTGTTACAGGAATTTCATCATGCCCACTGGAGTGTTTATTTTTTAAAGATTGAATGATTTTTTCCACCTCCCTTTTAGTGATCGGTTTCAGCTCAAATTTTGGCTTTACAAACAAGTGGTTGATAAAATCAGCTTTCACATAAGCCGTCACATTCTGATTGTTACAATTTAAATTTAAATCTGTAGACACGTTGCTAAAACAACCATTAAACATATTTGCAATTTTACCAGGGTCTAAAATTGTTTCTGAATTTTGTTTTAAAATTGTATTTTTTAATGGTTTCTTGTCATTTTCCCCAAATTCAGAGTTGATTATATTCCAGGCGGTTTTCTGAATGTTTTAGGAATTTTCAATTTTTTTTATATCTGTGTTTAGCCTTTTCTTAGTCAGCTGAATAATATGCTATTGTTTCATCTTTAATTCTTTAGTAAGTCATGTAATTTTTTTATTTCCCTTTGTAATCAAAATTTTTGGAGCCTGATCAAAATAGAAAGACAAATTTTTAAAAAAGACATCATACTTTGTTTCTACCCAGGAATTATAGACATCGAACCAAGATATGGCTACATGTTAGTCGGGAATGTGAGCTATCATTATACCAAATTTCAACCCAATCCGACCAGTAGTTAATGCGTGATTGGACTTCAAACAAACAAACAAACACACAAACTATCACATTTATAATATTAGTACCGGTATATGATTCTTGATCTGAAAATTCTCTGGTCTATATGGCAAAATGCTGCATAGGCATAAAAACCTTGGAGTCATATTTTTGATGGAATGAACTCTTTGCATATGACTTATACTATTAGCTAAAAAATAATTTAAGTTTGTGAAAGTAAATATAGTAATTTTATTTCGATAATTGTAGATGAGAAAGGAATCAAAGGTGTAAATACTGCTTTGCAGATAGTGCACATCATTCAATGGCACTCTTACCACCCCTTGCACATTATACTTTTGTAATAAAAAATATGCTATATAAAGTGAACTCTGTCCAGCCATTAACATCCGATACAAGTACGGTAAATGAAGTAGGGTTGTAGGTTACCTGCAATGAGTCTATCTTGAGCCTCCCGCTATGTTCCTGCTCCAGATGCAGCACGGTACGATAAGCATTCACTGCATCAGCCCACTGGTTCAGTATGATGTGTAGTGCACCTAACAATTCATTGTGGTTAGAATAGGCGAGTAACACAAATAGCAAAGATGAGTGTACTCACTTTACTACCTTTCTTGTAGTAGCGAACAATGGTACTCGTTAAATTTAATGTTTCGAGAATAAATCTGACTAAGCACTCATTCAACCAATCAGGCAAATTGAGATTTATTTAATCTGCAGGTTTGCTACGGCGAAGGTATTTTAATTTGTATACCTCAATTCAAGAACACATACCCATGCCGTTCAATGTAGCTACCAGTTGTCGCAAAGCTTGTTCAGAGTCCAGCTTAGCATTAGTGACCATCTGAGCAACCAAGTCATCCATCGTCATGGTCTTCTTGAATGACACAAACTTGCCTCTCACAGCCTACAAACAATTACAACTGATCAATCAAATCTGTTTTTTCCGCATAAAAATTAGTTAAAACTGCCTCATAACATATTGTTTTCAATCATTTGTATATGAATATGACTTAATGTAATATGGTCATGACATAAGGGACACAGAACGAGAACACTATATAACATTATATTAGAAGAAAACTCTCTCTTCTTAGTTGAAAATGCTGTCAACAGTGAAATATTCTAATGTTTGTATATAAAGTTTAACGTTTTGTGTCTCTGGTGCCAGTTTGGACTCTTTCCCATTCAGGTAAGCCTGATATCCTCACAAAAAATCTTTAAACCCTAGGCCTTATATCATATCACATCCTTGATTATAACATTAATAATTTTGAAAAAAAAAACCCAATACATTTATACATTTTTAAATAGTTATTTTCCAAGGTATTGGGTCTGATGATGATTGATGAGTCCAATTGAAATCAATTACCACTAAAATCTTTTACATTTTAACTGTCTTGTTAAAACAGTAGGCCTAGTCTATAAGTGCAAATATGTTTCAACAGTTGGGACCTTTTCCGTTAATTCACTACCACTAGTTTTTAGAGCAATAGATTATTAGCAACAGAAGTGGTAGTGAATTAAACTTTGGTTAGGTTAGGTTAGTATAGAGTTCAGTATAGTGTTAGAAAAAACCTAACCTAACCTAACCACATTCCACTAGTGGTAGTGAATTAACGGAAAAGGTCCAAGTGTTGTTCTGGTAAAAAAAAAATAGCCAATATAAAAAAACATATGATAGAAATGTATTGATACTGGTAATGCAGGGTACCCACCTGAGGATGCAAACACGCCTGACGTAGTTTCAACAACGGGTTCAGAACACTACTGATGAGCTTACGGTCTAGACTCTTGAGAGGAATATTGAGATCTCCAAACCTGCAACAGATCATTGTACTAATAAACAACACTCTTTACCTTGAATTGTTAAATTTAACTGTTCACAAATGCTTCAGACCAACATTGGAATTTAAAATTTACAATTTTTTTGAATTTTCTCCTTTACCAATAATCATACAAAAACCCTTTGATATACTTAATTATGTGTTTTTTTAGCCCTTTATTTCTTTAGAGAGAAATTATGAAATTTTGTGTTTTGGGGGTCAAAATGAGAAATACCCCCGCCGCAGCAAACCTGCAAACTAAGTGAATTTCCATTTGCCTAATTGGATTTACACTAAAATTTATCCTTAAAAATTCACATTTATCACCTATTTAAATAGAATTAGTTTAACGAGTAAGTTACTTAGGTTTGCTGCAACAGGGAGGATAAAAAAGTAATATAATGGTTTAATTACCTTCAGTCTCCAGTTCAAAGTAAGTCGATTAATGCATTAATCGACTTACTTTGAACTGGAGACTGACTGAAGGTAATTAAACCATTACCCTATATTAGTTACAAACCAGTTCAGGGGCAATTCCACATCTTATGATGTCAAAACGATAAAAAAGTGTTTTTGTTGTAAAAAATTATGCGCATTATACTAAATCAATATACTAAATTATTTGTTTTTTTTAATCTCTACAAAATGGTTTGTAAAGAAATTGTGAAATTTTGTGTTTGTAGGGTCAAAAAGGTGAAAAACCTATTCTTACCCCGGGCATAAAACACCCCATAAACCCCCGTTCCCATAGTCCGTTCATGCCGGTTCGCGAACTCCTTTGAATAGATGTAGGTTTACACGTTTATACCAAATTTCATCAAAATTGGATCATTTTTGGCTTGAGTTATCGTGCTAACGGGTACATAGGCTATATAGATAAATATTAAATATATATATTTGAACGAATGGTTTTTTGGCCTCTGGGGTTCCTAATCGGTTCCAGGCTTAGGTATTACCGTGCCACCTACATTAGCTACTTCCCTATAGGGAAATTCGCTAACAAGTCAATCGTGACATTTTAGATGAGAATAACCCAAATCCTTGAAAACTATGTGTGGGGTTTTAACGAATCAAGATCAAGAATTAATACACACAAAACTTATATTGAATTCACCTGGATATTCTGTTGACAAACTGCTGAGAGCACTCTGTGTGAGTGCACTTGTAGAAGTACTTCTCTATCTTGAAGAAGTCCAGTGTGTGAGTGACAACAGTCTGTGGTGGAACACCCACTTCTGCCAACACATCCTTCATCTGCGAGCGCCACAACATCCGCGGCACCAGGCGTAACAAGGAGCGCCAGTCTTGGTGCATCAGGGCCAGGAACTCTGGATACTGTGAACCCGCCAGGAACTCCATCAATCCAACCAAATCTAGAAAGGATCAAGGAGAATGATCAAGACTTGAGAAATCGTACGAAAAAACAATAATGAAAACTTGTCTCATATACACTTCTACCTTGGAAATGAATACATATTATTAAATGCATTAATTTACTTCTTTCTCAAGGTAAACTTAGGACTTCAGTCCTTTCTTACAACCAACGAACCAACATCAAACTTTTTAAAAATTCCAGTTAAATGAATCTCTTGTCTGATTGTTACGCTATTCTACAAAAAAATTTTTTGGGAGTTAACCCCTTATCATATCTGGGAACATCACATTAACTTTTATATACCTATCTAAAATTAGTACTGTAAGTGTGAGGAAACCTTAATAAGCCGAGAAGTGTGTCGCGAATCCTAATTTAGCTAGTATAGCTTCTATTGCCATTTGAAATACATGGTTTAAGGATGCTCCATACTGCATGATGAACCTAGGATTGGGTATAGTTTGTATTGTCTACTACTTTGTATTCTCTAATCGATTGACAACTAATACCATTGACGGCCTTCTGTATCGGAGTGCCGGTGACTGCCCACTTGTTGATTGCAGAGAACAATTTGGCCATCTCGGCTGCCCTACAGCTCGACCCCTCAACCATCTGTGCCTCGTCCAGACACAGACGCCACCACTCGACAAACAGCAACGGTGATGTCGGGGCAAAGAACCGCTTGGCGTGTCGCAGCGACCGGCTCACTGGTTTAGTGTAGTTCAGCTCCTTGCTCAGCACCTGCATCATACATTTGAGCTTAAACCAGTTTACCAGAGAATTAGTGATTACCAAGCTGTTTAAAAGTGCTATGGGCTTAGTGATTATATAAATAAGCCATATTGTAATTGGCTATGACAATTTAAAAACAATGGGATTGAAAAATTATTTATCTTTTTTTTAATAAAATTTGAACATAAAAAATACTACATTGATGAAGGTGTAAAAGAGTATATCTTAACATTTGGTTTTAACCTAGTTCATTTCTATCTGTCCATCAATTATTGTCACTTTTTACTGCATGATTTCCATTGCATTAAACTTACATTTAATTGATTGTACACATAAAATAGTTTAACATGCTTGCCAACTGTCTAAAATAGATTCCTATGAGAAAACATGGGTTGTAACTGAATAGGCTCCAAATAAAGGGACTTAGAGAGGTAAATACGTGATTTAGACAAATTTTGATATTGGTCGAGATTAATAAGCTCTTATCTAAACCATTGACTGTAATTTTTATACCACATTTTAAAAATTGGCTAGTATAATATTTACATTCTCTATAGTAATTGAGTAAGAATTGGAAAATATCCAAGCCTACAAATTTAACACATAATTATAATGAACCAATAACTTATCATGAAAAAAGTAAATTTAACACAAAAATGAAACGACAGGAAAACCTAGTAGGCAACTAGGCCTTCCATAATGCCTTCAATGGTCTCTCAATGACAAATAGAGGACTTTTTCTGTTGGAATATTGTTAATACAGCGGACTTTTGTACTCAAGGGGGATACTTATTTTATGTTGGGTAAATGAGAAGCTGAAATCATCTTTTGTTTAGATTCAAGTGTATGTGTGTATTTGTCAGAGCTAAAAATCATTTAAAATTTTATAGTTTAAAGATACTAGTCACAGATATTCATTAATAGTAACTAAATAAAAACTTACCTCGTATGTAGTTACAATGATGTCGTAAGAAGCCAAGTCATGAGGCTGAATGTACCCATTAACTCTCACTCCCTCATACACAAGCACTTTCAACTTCTTCTCTTTATCCACATGTTTTTCAATCTAGACAAGTTTAATATAACTTACTATTTCTGATTAATATACACATAGGCCTACCTAAAATATGAAGAAATATTGCAGTCTGTGATCAATAAGCCTACCTACTAACACAGACTATAGACCAATTAAATGTTAAATGTGTTACTAATTAAATACAAATAGGCCTTTGAATTTTAATACAGGTAACATGTTTCTACATATATTGTGCTAAAAAGCTATAAAAAGCTGTAGGGTGGTTTAGGGCTGGCGCCCACTAGCCCAAACACGATCACTACTAGAAAAATACAACACATCGTAATGGGGCGACGCGCACTACCCTCGACTTGTCTCTGACCCGACCAGTACACCACTCAACCCCCAGTAGACCTATATCAATCAAACAGTATGCATTTGTTTTTTGTTGTTTTTTTTGTGGTTTGTGAAGTGACTTCTTTAGTAAAATTTTGCAGGTTTTTGATACTGAGAGTTTTATTATGGCTATTAAAGAAAGGTCCTGTTTATGAGATCTATCAGCAAACTTCCTTCTTCATCCCTCAGTTGGCATAATCTACTGATTATGTAGATTATGTCAACAGAGGGATGAAGAAGGAAGTTTTCGAGATCACTCTGATGTTTAATGGACGTGAGAATGCTACACATTCAGTCACTTCTTCAACATTCATCTTGACGCTGAAGTTTGGTAAACATTCGTTGCCGTGGTCGAGTCGTGCTATGGTCGCATGGTGAATGACAACGACTGGTTGGGCGTTTGTCGTGGTCGTGCTAGTGCGCGCCGGCCTTTAGTCAGGTGATGATGCATTATTAAATTAATTAGGCCTACATTAAATTTACGTTTTTTTTTTCTCCTTAGCTTCTAAGGGCAGCGTAACAAAGCTTCAAATTACTAAATTTGCCTAACTAATATTGCTTTTTAAGCTCTACAAAATGGTTTATAAAGAATTTGAGAAATCTTAGGCTAAGTTTTTAGGGCCAAAAATGGGAAAAACCTATTGTTAAAATAATATGTATAAAATCCCCTCTAAAACCCCATGTCTGATCATGCTGGTTTGTGATCTTGTTTGAATAAATGTAGGTTTACACATTTAAGATTCCATAAAAAAATCTGATGACTTTTGCTTAAGTTATCATGCTAAGGTACATCTAAAAAATTATGAATTTGAATTAAAAGATGTTTTTGGCCTCTGGGGACCTCAATACAAAAAAGTAAGTCAGTCCCGGGTCCAGGTTTAAGAGACCTACTGTAATAAGTTAACTTAAGGCCTCCTTATATGGGAATTCGCTAAAATCAAACAAGCAATCTTAAAACTTATCAGGATTAACAGTTGATGATCAAATCTTAAAATAACACTCGCAAAGTAGCAAAGCTAAACAACAAACATAGCCTACCCCACAATAAACCAATTGACTTATGCATATATAATAAAAAAAGTTGATTGAACTCTACACACCTCACTGATCCACTGTTGTGATATAGCCTCAGGAGAGATAATGACCGTCCCGCAGGAGGGGACTGGCGGGAGTGTGGTCCAGCAACGGAAACAACAATACTCGTAGTCCGCATGGTCCTTGTCATACCCCACACAATCACAGTGTTGCCACGTCTCACACTTGGGACACTCCACCACCTTGTCTGAATACACATCCATCACACAACAACACTGGAATGATGACTCTTGGAACCTCTTAGTCCGTCGCATACCCACACTGCTTTCTGCCAGTTTCTCTTCGTACCAAGCTTGCAAAACCATTTTAGTCGTACGAGCCTCCGCCTTGACAGCAGCTTGTCGCCTCCTCTTCGGCTTCGGGGCAACCCCGTTGTAGCAGTAGTTGACGATTACATCATCAATGATCGACTCCACAGTAGATTTTACCTCTTCAATTTCTGCTTTTCTTTTTCTAGTTTTACTAGGTTTTGGAACCTCTTCCGGAATGTCAAATCTGACACGTTTTAAAGAAGCAGTACCATCATCAGTTTTCAATGATTTTAAATTCAAATCAATAGATGTAGACTTTCTACCTCTTTTCTTTCTGTCTTTGATCTGCTCCTCGTTATTTTCCTTTTTAGAATGAGGATCTTCTAAATTTTTTGACATTTCTTCTAAAGAACTCTGTGGTATAGGCCTACTGCCAATAACATCATTTAGGTTTTCCGTTTGCATACTCTGACTATTAATTTCAACAGTTGATTTTTCATCATTTTCAACAATTTCCATTTCTGAAACTTCTTTTTTTATATCACGCTCTTCGTTTATACCACATGGTTTCAAACGTTCTTTGGCCTAAAAAATACAAAAAGGATTTTACTCACCTTAAACTTACAGATTTAAAAAAATATAAGTAGGCCCTAACCTAGAGTAAGTTATTACGAGTGAGCCTTTATCCGGTAATAAGGAACACAATATTGAATAACTCAATGAACATGGCGGCAGTATTAGCCCCTTATATTTGCATGAAATTGAGGTAAACTGTGTTAAGTTATATAAATTTGTGACGGATAAAAGAATCAATAATAAATGTACAATGATGTACCCTACCTTTACTTACACAATATCATGGATTATACCTTCTCAATGTAAGAAAATAGGATTAGGAATATTAAGAAAAGAAAATTAGAGAGGTGGGATGGTAACTGATTGGTCTGAGCGATGTGATGCTGTGGAAAATATTATGAAATCCCATTAGGCTACAGCACCTGAGAAGAATAAAAACATAAACAGAACCTTTTTTCTTAATTCCTTGTGTAGTGGTGAGGAGACCAAGATACTTTGGTACTATCCGGAGGCCACCCTTATACAGCGCACTGCGGCGGTTATGTTAGGTTGGGTTATCATAAATATGTTTGTAGAGCTTTCCTTGTTTCGTTATGAATTGAATGATACCAGATGAAAAGAATCTTACTAATGCCAGCCAAATCCCCTACAAGTAGGCCAAGGTCAGGTCTTTGACCGGAGCGTGCGCATCACCTGTAACTGCCTGTATCTGGGTCAGTGTCCTGCCTGAGTGATGACTCATCTGGTATCATTCGATTTATAACACAACAAGGAAAGTCCTAAAAACATATTTATGATAACCCAATCTAACATAACCGCCGCAGCGCGCTGTATACTTACTTGGCGGAGTAAATGAGCCAGCTAGCAGCGGCGATGCATTAATCTCAATCCTTGCCGACATCGCTGCCTTCTGCGAGGCAGAACTCAAAGGATAATTGTAATTGTGTCAAATTTGTACAGTAACTCAATTAAAGTATGTTCTTTCCAATTATGTAGCTATTTTTGGTCTCCGGTAAACATATCCCTCTAAAATATGTGGCCTCTGGATAATACCAAAGTACCGAGACCAATTAAATGTATCAGGATACTAACTTATTTCATAATATGTTGGTTTGTTAATTTCATTTAAGTTAAGTAAGTTAGATTACTGATGCCTCTCTAGATTAATTTTTCTTAGTATAATTTGTCAATATACCTATTAATTAAGTTAGATATTTTTAGGATAGGTCTGCATAATGTCTGTTAATCTTGAACTATGGTCATAATTTATTTTCCCATTCATAACAATGATTTTTCATTGGTGCAATGTAGTGAGCAACAATAAAGAATCTCTCCATCCCAGAAGAAGGGTCATTGTAGTGGATCACCTCTGTACAAGTAAAATTTTGCTGTGTTCTTCTTTCTAAAGAATTAGCTATATCTTATCTTATCTAGTGTACTTACGTCATCTAGTTGTCTGGGATTTGAAAGGATACAGGATATCACTTCAACAGTTTTTCCTAATCCCATTTCCTCAGCTAAAATACCTCCCTTTGGTAGCAATATAGCAGCATCTAAAAATGAATGAATCATAGGTACTCAAATAAGAAAGTGCAGGGTAGTCCTATATCCAGGGCCGCAGTACTTTTCTGACAATAAAAAATATAGTTTCCCAAAATCACCACCAGGGTCATTTAGAACAGGACTTTTTTCCACCTATTTCCTGCTGGATAGCGACACTACTTTACCGACTGCAGCCTTGGTAGTGATGCTATCTATCAGAATCACTTAGTTGGCTACTAGGCCTATGTCCAAAGCCAGTTTTATTGCAGAACATTGCCAACCAGGGTATAAGTTAACTACTATCGTTTTTACTGTAATTCAGTGTATCAGCGGCAATGTTACGCATTGGCGAGCGTTAGTTCAGCTCCTGGCGCCGTCCCGGCATCTAACGGTCAGCAGCGAACGTGTTAAGGGGGATTTTATATATTAAAGTGGGGTAGGCCTAAAAGTTAATGGGATTTTCTTGAGCAGATTAGCAAAATTGTTGTCTTGCTCTTGAAGAAACAATGTTAACAAGTTCCTATGGAAGAAACCCCAGATGCAACTCATTTAGGCTATTTCTATAGGTTAGGCCTAGCCTACTTAGCTAAAACTAAAAAAACCAAGGCCTATTAAAATGAGTATGCAATTTATATACGTTGTTAAACATTCAATGTTAGCCTTCATACATACCTGACTTGGAACTATTGCCATCCAATCTCTCATAATACGTAGGGTGGATTTCTTTCATCAACATCCAATTCACAGCTTTGACCTGATATGGTCTCAGAGTCGGCAAAAGATAAGGATGTTGAGGATCAGGTAAATCACCAGGAAATGATTCTAAACTGTGGAATTGTTTAACACAATCGTAAATTTCAATTACCCGCTGCCTGTTAGTTGTCAACATTTTCAAGAATAGGCCTAGGCTTAATATCCTTCGAGGTAGTTCACAGTAACTTAAAATTATAACTTTTGTTCAGAAAATAACAAAGATTTCATGTAGGTACCGATGGTTAAATAGACTAACTTACTGTTAATTTAGACGAAAAATACGAACATAGACTACGGACCTACATTACAGTACAGCTAATGCACCAAAATTAATCAACAATAACAAAACAACAAACAAACAGTAAACACTAAACAAACACTAAAAAACACAAACAAACATGGTTGTGTGTTGTGTTCTGTTGTGTTTGTAAAATGTAAATTTTCGTTTTCTTTTGTTTACTTCTGCTTCTGCTCCTGTGTTCTTCTCTTTCATTCGTTTGCTGTAGGCAAGCTTTGTGAGCTTACAACAACAAGTGATACAATAACAAGTGAGCTTACATGCTTATACTAAAAAAACTCAATATAAATATAAAAGTTGATTAATTACCTTAGTATGAAATTGAAGAGGTTTGTTTGGTTAGGTTAACCTAACCAACCAAACGATATATCGAATGAAATAATTGAATAAAAATATCTACCAGTATCAATATTTTCATTCGATTTTTTGACAACAGGATATGAAAGTCCAAGGCGCCTTGATGAAAGTCTATACCCAGTTGGGTAAAATGTTATCAAAATATGTCAATGAATAAGCAATAAGCAAACTATACTTTAATACAACATATTATCATTGATAAAACATACTGGTTAGTCTATGATATTATGCATGGCATTAATTGAATGGGGATGAGTGCCAGAAGTGGTGGCTCGCCTTAAAATTTGAGGATCGAAGTTCAAAACAAGATCATCATTAACATATGCCATAGATAAAACATACTATACCTAGACGCCTTATGACTTGGGCTGTCAATTTTAATGATTCTATAATAGACTAACCAACCAACACGAGTTGGCATCTCATATCACATTGTAAATTTCGAAGCTAGTTTTTCGTGTCTAGTCCATGTCCGGTGACACTGATTGCTAGTGTCAACAAAGTTTTGGTTTATATAATTTGAGGGTTAGTTTCTAGATATATTTTTTTCGTTACGGTTTGGTTATAATTAGCAGACGAGTTATCATTTATTATTAGATCGTTTTATTTATTAAACGAGGTTTTAAATTACTTAAATAACAAGAAACAAATTGTAAACAAAACAAGACAGTGCAACCACTGACTGAGCTATTTAGCTTACTATGAGTGCACCCAAGTGCACAAGACAGAAAACTAACAATTAAAACTGGCTTCAGCAGATTCAGCTGTTCGACAATTAAAGATGAGAAATCTACTAAGTGAGTAGGCCCATGTTTTATCTATGCTTATCTAACAAAAAGTCGAACTTAAATATTTCATGAGATCAGGTTTTAGATCGATTCCTGGAGTTAGTTAATAATTAACTCCCTGCTTGTGTTTTTTTTTTTACGTAGAAGATGAAGGAGACAAAAAAAACGACGAAGAATGTGGTTGCATGAAATATTCAATCCTTGCGAGAAAAAACAAGAATACATTTTATACTTTATTTTGATGAATTTTGCATGGACAAGTTTTTAACTTCTTCAGGATGTTATAATATTATAACTATGTCAATTAATAACACTATAACCAACAATAACAAACAAACAAATAACAGGCATAAACCATTAAAGTGTGTGAGCAGCTTATTCAAACAAGTGGAACTACTCCACTCCGCAGTGCTATCCTGATAATTAGACCAATTAGTATATACCAAGGCAAAATGTGGTTCGGATTCCACTATAAACTGGTAGGTCCCTTAGTTGCCATTATCTGTATGGGCTATTAATTAACAGCTGTGTCTAAAGGAATGTCAGCCTTATAGTCACTACCTAACAAGACTACAAGATCGCGCCGCTCATGCAACACTCATCTTCATTCATACATGGCTTAAAATACCTACTTTGTATGGTCGCCATTTAATAAGAAAGTATTCAAGTATTTGTCCAAAATACATCAAAATATCACACTCTAACTTACAGTTTATGATAGAACGGTGTCCGGGAATAGCTTAGCCAGCAAATACAAATAAAATACAATGTTAGTGTTATCATGGATAAAAACGTACATACTCCTCAAAGAGTATGTTTTATCTACGGTGTTATCGAATTCATTTGTACAATTGTATTTGGAGGCATTTAAATTAATCTTTTGGTGCAACGCTAAGCTTATGGCTAACGGCTAACCGGATTTCCGTGGCTGGAATCCTCAAAGTTCAAGGCTCCCAGTGCTTTCCTACTGCACCTCTTGCTGGGGCCAGCAAGGCCTGATGAATGAGGGATTCCCAGACCAAGTACGTACCCACCTGATGAGGTTTTGCTACACCCTCGTAAAACCCTGTCAATACCGTCACAGACGCTTTGTTTTATCATATAAATATAAAAGGTTGGTCTGTTATAATGAACTTTATTCGTTAACCTCCCAAGTTCTGCATTAGCGCAGCATTCTCACCATGGAAAATTCCGGTGGCCAATGTTCACTGGGCCGGGGCAAAATGTTCTTAGAAGTGTCACGGCACGTGGCTGGAATGCGCCGAGCAAATTCCTCACTGAACCAAATAACTGCACAAATAGAGTTTGCCTAACGCCCCAAAAGTGACCGCCTCATAAAAGCACCACTTTATGAACCAAATGACGAAATGCAGGCAATGCGGTATCGCCCGCAACGCTGATTGGCTGACGCCCCTCCCAGTGGCCAGAGTGGGGACGAGGACGGAAAACCCAGCTGAAGGCAGTACTCCAAATTATACTCCAAATTCTAAATTCATTTTGGTCGGTTGTCTAAATTCCGCATCACATTTTCCCTTTTCTAAAACGAAATCCATCAATCAAATAACTTAAAGTTCTAAATTATTGTAGGGGATTTTAAGATTGCCAATTTTCCTTTCTTAGTTAAAGCTGTATAGTGTTAACAATTTAATTGTAGTCGGTTGTAATTGGATTAAATACTAGTAACTAGTGTTTTAATCCAATTAGTTGGAAAGTTTAATTGTAATAAACTACATTTGTTTAAAGTTTTTAGTTTCTGCAACATCATGTTTTTTTTTTCTTTCAGCCATTAAGCCTCAGCTATTTAAAAATTTCAAGGGCGTTAAAATTTTAAAATCTCATCTTAAGAAATCTTTCCAATACATTATAATTAAAAAAACCCTGTTTCTACGATGTAAATCAAGTAATTTAACATTTTATAGGAAATTACTGACTGACTATATATAGTTAATATAGCCCAGAAATATAATGGAAAACGTGTTTATACTGAACAAATTATTGATACATCTTTTTTAAAAATTACACCAAAACCAAAACCATAACATCTTAATTTTTAGACCACTCTTCTAGATGTACAAGAGACTTTGGGGCTGCAGTTCCGTATAGGCCTATTAGGGCCTTGATTTACATAGTAGAAACAGGGGTTTTTTGTTTTTATAATAAATTTGAGTTTCTTCCCTATGGAGAATTTGCCTTATTGTACAAGTAATTCTGCAGAAGATTATTCTGTTGACAAGAGTTATATAAGTTATTTGTATTAAGCAAAGAAAAATGTTTAAATCAAAAAGCAGAGTTAAACTTTTCACTTCAGAATTCGAAATATCGACTGTTGTTGTAGTAGGACTCTGTTTGCCTGTGTAGGTGTATGTTAGCAGCCCGCAGCCTCTATAGCATCATCGGCCATCGCCGCCATCGCATTATTTTTTTTCGCTTTGGGCTTTAGCTTTTTAACTCTCCCTCGCAATCGCATTGGGCATTGGGCATGAACGCTTGATCGTTCTTCAGAAGACGGATAATCGAGTGTATCTATTTGTATATTTCTGATATTTACCCGAATTTAAGTTTTGACTACTTTCTAATTTTACTAAAATGGATGAGGACGAAGTAGTGGAATATGAAACTGTCGAAACGATTGAAAATGAAGAGGATTACCAATACCAAGATGAGTCAACTGTACCACAAGCTCAAGGTATGCGCTCAATGGCCATTGATGATGCTAGGACTTGATTTAATCAATGTCTGAAATGCTACTACAATTCGATATATTCTGTACTCAAATACCATGTCCTATAATCTTTGACAAAACTTAATATTTTTATAATCAGATTTAAATGTGAACGATTAGTATTCAAAAATTCAATCAAACTTCATTATGATTTTTTAATTAATTCAATGTCAGTATAATAATAGCCATAGCCTACATGACTCAGGCCTAGGCCTACTTCAACCTTTACACTAAAAAATTCCCCTACTGTAATTAGGCCTATCCTGCTTGTAATGGGCAACCTAAATAAGCATAATTTCTTGATCGATATTGATTGATAGACATTGTCACACTTAGTTTTGTTATTTGTGTAAACAGTCAGTAACTTGGAAACTTAGTCCTAAAGGTTAATCCAGTAGGCCTAGGCCTACCATTAAATAGGTAACATGGACCACCTGACCAATCATTGCAAGAGTAACCTACAGTGGGTAGGCTAGGCCTATCATTCAAAATTCTGTGGTTGCACTTAAGTTTATGTCCTTCATTTAATATAATACATTAACCCTTAGAGTGCCAGGCAAAAAATATAAGTAGCCTAACGCTCAAAAAATGCTGATGATTTTTCCCGAAGGTCGCGCTAAAAATGCCGAGCGCAATCTGGCGATTTTTAGGTTAAAATTTCGTAAAAATTGAATTTTCGATATTTTGACCAACGAAAATCGATGTATCGCATCTAACTTAGTAACTTTCGACTCAATGTTAATATATGGGTTAAAAGAATCCGAGTATCCATTCGGTTGTTATGACAACTGTTCGATCATTATGAAACGTCCGGTCAGCTGGACGTTGGCACTTTTGGCTCGTTCTAAAAACGTCCGGTCGGCCGGACGTCGGCACTTTTGGCTCGTTTTAAAAACGTCCGGTTCCCCGGACGTTGGCACTCAAAGGGTTAACTACCAGCTGATTATAAAATGAAACTGTTCTAGGGTTCAGTTTCTTAACTGGGCTATGCTAATATCGATTGAAATTCCAGTGTATCCAAACGAATCCCGTTTAATCCCGCTTTTGAATGATGGAAAATCCCGTTTTATCCCGCATGTTTATTTTGTTAAATCCCGAGTGTTATATTTAACATGTACCATGTTTAAATAGTTGTTTAAAAATCGCTAATATTATTTTTTGCCACAGTAGGCTAGTTTAACTTAATCAATTGGAGTTTATTTTTCCCTCAAATTAAGTAGAAAAAAAAAAAAAATATATAAGTTACGTCATAGCTGAAAATCCCGTTTTATCCCGCATCCCGTTTTAATCCCGCTTGTGGTCTAAAAATCCCGTTTTCGGGATAATAATCCCGAGAATGGAAACACTGTTGAAACTATCGAATTGAAAATATTGATTAATAATCAATACTTTTAAATATAGCCTATCTATTAAGTTATAAAATTAAACTATCATAACCTTACCTAACCAACCAAACATGCTGATGGTGAAAAAAATCTCATGAAGGTTTACTAATCGAATCGATAGTTTCAATCGATATTAGCATAAGTTAGCCCAGTTAAGAAACTGTACCCCTGTTCTAAACTTAACCTAACCTTAACTAAACTGCAGTAAGTTATGTGAGTAAAAACCCAAGTGCAGCCAATTCTGTAAAACTGGAATAGGCTAGAAAAAATAAGCCTGCCTCAGCTATTTAATTTTAATAATAAAACGAAGTGATTCATAACTTAACTCACTCTTTGTGATTAGGCCTAAGTTTATTGGTCTTGATTATTTTTCTTGTCTTTGCTAACAGTTAGGCCTAGCAAAACTGCTAAGTAACCTCAGTACTTACTTAGGTAGGCTTACTACATAAGTTAGTTAATAGCAAAACTGCTAATTTAGTTAAGCTTAGTGGCATTTTTACATGACCATGTCCTTAAACGTTGAGTAAAGCGGTCCAAACCCAAATTTAAGTTATGTGTTTGTATTGTATTGGGATGTGAAAGGAATCAAATCGCCCCTCCCGCATCAAAGTCTGAGACACTAACTGAATAGGCCTAAGTATCCTAACTGTAAACATGTTTAGCCTTCTGTCGGTCACACCTAACTTAATCTATTAGATACCGCAACATGAAAAATGTCTGCCATTTTTGTGTTCTCCCTCCAAAACCGGTCTTGGCCAGTGTGCTGTTTCATCCCCTCCTTCCACACTTAGTAGGCTATCGCTGTTAGCGTCGTCCCCCGCACACATGCCTTGTTTTGCTCCGTTGTAGGCTATCTGATAGATACAGTGTGACCGGTCCCGTTTTTATTTTGTGATATGACCCTATCTAAAAAAAAAAACGGGACCGGTCTCGTTTTTATGTGATAATATCTCTGTTTTAACATACAAAAATTAAGTAATTTCATTAAATAGAAATACCTAAATAAAACTGTTTAAGCCCAGCAAAGAAAATGTGAGTTCAATTTTACATTCAGAGCGGATCTGGTTGCAATTCAATTTTACACGGGCATGGTCACATGTATCTAATGGATACAGGAATGTGTATGGTCTAACAACTTTTTTTTACTAGGCTAATTGAGAAATGCTTAGACGATGTCAAATATGTATGAAACCTATAGGTCAAGAGTTGTTAAATATAAAGTAAAATAAAAATTATGGGGAAAATATATGTCTAAAGTAGTATAAACAATTTTTAATGAAAAATGTATCTGAGAGATATAGTGCGACCGGTGGCGTTAAAAAATAGGTGCCACCGACCTGGAGGGTGAACTTATTTAAACAAAGTTCTTAATTTATAGCGCCAATCATATTAAAACGGACATTATAGACACAGAGGAGGAGAAACTAAGATGTATTAATCTTACTTAACACGTTCGCGGCGGCACGTCGAATGGCGGGCGTATCCCAGGTCCGGCGCAGCCCTCAGCATCGAACAAACCCGATTGCCGCGTGTGATTGGCTTTCCAATTTCGGGCTGACAAATAGCAAATAACGTGCGAGGATGTCCTGCTTTACAACGAGAGTCGACGTAGTTCGCTAAACACCAACAGATAGCAGCACTGCTTGTAAGGTAGCCGGTCCCATTGGAATTGTATTGCCAAATGGAGGGAAAAAGACGGGACAAAAGTAGAATTTTGAGATTGCCAGACGGGGATTTACAGGAAGATTACTACCAACCAACACCACAACAAAATACAGTATACTATTGAGCAGTTTTCTAGCTCTAATCCTGGCTTAAAAATAAATCATTTCGTACTGCATTGCAGCTTGGGAGCGATCGCACCCACCAGGATGGCATTAGGGTTCCGTATGGGAGCGATCGCTCCCATGCCGCCGCGAACGTGTTTAAAGAGTTCAAAGACATAATTACCGTACTAATAACCTGGAACAGTAAAAAAATTCAAAGCTAAGTTAAGAGTAGGCCTACCAGTGGCTAATAGGCCTAAATGTACGATTTCCAATACACTAATCGAGACCTTTTCCGTTCACACTACACACTACACTCATCAAAAGTTGCTAATAAATGAGCTGGAGAAAATTCAACGAAGATTTGTTCGAATGGTGGGCTTCAAGATGGGATTCCCATACCTTCAGGTGCCCATTGACACTATCCCTGGCACTTGGTCTTCAGTCGCTGGAGGAACGTAGACTCATTGCTGACACGGTCCTGCTGCACAAGATTATCAACGGAAGAGTCGACTGTCCTGATATGCTCCGCCAAATCCATTTCAAGACTCCTTCCAACACAAGGTCGACTGATCTGTTTATCAAGCAACAGCACCGCACAAGCTACTCAGCAAACAGCACGATGGTTCGAGTCCAGGGAGCTGGCAACAAAGTGACAAGGCATGTCGACTTTTTTCAAGACAGCGTAACTACACTCAAAAAGAAGATCAATCTCAGTCAGTCCTAATTAAAAATTGTTTTTTCGTTGTACCATTCAAACCAATACTACTTGTCTGTAAAAAATTTCACTTTTGTCTTTGCTTTTAACTTTAGGTTTGTCGTTGCTCTTTAATCAATTTAATTTTATATTAGTCAATCTATATATTTATCTTTCTCATTTGTTATTGTTGTTAGTGGGTTTGTTGTTATTGTTTCATATTTTTTATTTATTGTTGTTGTTTTAAATTATTTATTTATTAGTATACCTTTTGTTATTTTGTCAGTTTTTGTTTTGTTTGGCTAGGTTTGGCAACTGTTGTTTGTTATTAGATCATTATATATTGTTGATTTATTTCTAATATATAAGCACAAAATTTGTTATTATCAATTAAGTCATCCTGAGTTTAATGTTTTGTTTTGTATGCTGTAAAATGGAGATGTCCGTTGGAAATAAATAAAAAAAAAAATAAATAAAACAGTGCAACTAGCAAGGAACTAGATCATTGAGTGTCTCCAAGGGTCTAAGAACCTAGGTGGATCCTGCTACTACTCCGATCGTTTGTGCTTCTCGTTTTAGTGGTTGTACCGAAGTCTAATTGTGAGGTGTGCAGATTTCAAGGTAGCCTATCAATCAACCCTCATTTAATCAATGACAAATACTGCATCCCTTCCTTCACTTGAAGAAACTTTACAAAAGTAAATTGTTCAAAATTCTTTTCAGTAGACCTAACTGATTTGAATAATCCGAATCTATAGATACAAGTGGACAAAGAAGAAAAAAAAATCTAGCGATAGTGACACAAAGGATATTTTACCTTAAATAGATTACATTTTGATAATAAGACAGCATCTAAGCTATTTCAAAAGCTGATGGACCAGTTATTAGTTGGTACCGATTTTGCTTGGTATTTTGACGATGTGTGTGTGGGTGATAAAAATGGCCCAAAACAGTTCTTGTATTAAGGAGAGCAGGACTATGCACTATGAAGATATATTACAGCTTTTCAAAGAAAGTGTGACCTATCTCAAACACAAATTTAGTGCTCTTGCAATTCAGCCTATTGAAGATCGTGCAGAAGCTATCAAGAAACAACCCTTACCAAAAGAACGTTTCTGAGCTTTGATAATTTCTTGGATCTTACTATCCAAGATTCATTCCGAATTTGCTGTCTCTTTTTGTATTTCTTTACCCAGATTTTTGCACAAAAACTCAACTTGGGCCTGGAATAGTGACTGTGAGAACACATTCAACCATATTAAGATTAACATTTCAAACAATATGGTGCTTGTACTTGTACATTATGATCCTAAACCTACCTAAACGTCACTTAATCCTTGCAACAGATGCTTGCAATATAGGATTAGGGGCTGTTATCCTTCATCGTTGTCCTGATGGCAGTCAGAAACCAATTGCAGCTGCTTCAAGAACGTTAAATTCAGCAGAACAGAACTATTCTTCGATAGATAAAGAGGCACTCGCCATTATTTTTGGTGTTGAGAAACTCCACAAATATCTCTATGGCTGGCATTTCACTCTTTTGTGTGATCATAAGCCATATGAACTAATCTCTGGGGCAAAACAGCCTATACACATGCCGCTTCCAGACTTCCAAGATGGGCTATTATCCTCAGTGGATCATTGACAACGATATAAACTACATAGCTGGAAAAGAAAATGTTCTATGGCAGATTGTCAGATTACATTTAGAAGGAGGAACAAATATTGATTCTTATAACTTTAAACTTCACAACAACTCGGCCATTTAATTAATTTGTTTTGTTTCATTTAAATGGAACTATAGGACCCATGCTGCTCCACAACATTGAAATAATTATCATATACGAGAAAGAATCACATTTATGATTTTGGATTGAGTAATACCCTACAGTATCTTAACTTAACTGATTCAAACGGCCAATAGCTCAAAGTAAAGCCTATAATTTACTGATTATTTTGAGTCTAAAACATGTAAAAAAAAAAACAAATAATACTGGATGCAATTGATTTTTTATCACAGATAAACCTTACATAAAATAACTTTTATGTTGGTGGTTCACCTTGCTTTGCTTGAAACTTGTCCGATTTGAAAAACTAATAGCTTAAATGAAAGCCGGTAAATCAAGGGTTCTTAGACCAAAATGAAAATACATAGGATTACATCATTATAACTGGTGAAATACATCTTAAATTGAAGTAAGAATTCAAAAATAAATCAAATTTATGTTTTTATGGTTGAGTAATACAGTAGATTAATATAAGCCCATGCTTGATGTGAAATCTGTGCATACCTTCAATTTAAGACCTCAATCATGAAAATCGGTCTGGTAGAAGAGCCAAACGAACTCGGAAAAGAAAAACCAAATTTTACTTCCATAAATACATGGGGAGTAAATTTTGTTTATATATAAGCTGAGTGGGACTGTAGATAAATATATGCCGATGCTTGATGTGAAATCTGTGCGTGCACAACTTCAATTTGAGACCTCATCATTCATGAAAATCGGTCGTGTAGAAGAGCTAAATGAACTCGGAAAAGAAAAACCAAAATATTTGAATATATAAGATAACGTTACAGACGTGGAATTCACAGAGTGGCCAACTTTTTAGTTGCTACAATATTTTCAATTATTTAAATATTAAATTGTTTTATTTGCTATGGGCATTACATTGTTTTATATGTTACAGATAAAGTAAGGTAGGCTAAATCTCAAAATCGATCAATACAAATTTTACAATCGATCCTTAATTGGATGATGCACGAGGTAGTAAACGAGAAAACATAATTTACTTTACTTTTGTAAAACTATCCTAAGCCAAAGGCTGACATAATAAACTCCCTATGTCACAGGGCAAAACAGAGTTCAGCGATATATAAGTACCTTAGGTTATTTTGAAATATTAACAACAACAAAGCAGAAGTCACAATACCAGCTGTCAATCAATTTTGACCTTGAACCGCCATAGTTCCATTTGAGTTGATTATAAAGGACAAAAAACAATTATTTTCAGCTGATATATATAATAATGGAATATTTATCAGAGACATAGGTAGGCCTACTTCATGTTTAATGGATTTGAAAAATATTATCTAATGTGTTACTTGGCTCCTGTGTAATGGCTAAGATAGTGGATCGATATTGAGTAGAACACAAAGTTGAATCGTGTGACTCAGGACGCGTTACCTGTTCTTTGTTCTTTGCTGATGTTCTTTGTTCCATGTCCACTCTTGACATTCCTTTCAGTACAAAACAGTTTTTTAATCGTTTATGAGACCCAAGCCATATTCCAAATTTAAGATACATTGCTGAAAGTAATTTTTATCTTTGTTTCAGTCTGGGATGGTCAGTCTGTGCATTTGCTCATTAAAGAATACAAAGAACACAAGAATCTTTTCGACATTCCGGATATAAAAAGACGAAAGATATGGAATAAAGTTGCTGATAAACTTCAAACCCTTGGGTACAATTGCAGTGGAGAGCAGTGTGAGAAAAAGTGGAGAAATTTGAAAACCTACTTCTCAGTCAACCAGGGCAAGGAAAACATAACGTGGCCTTTTCACGAAGCAATGAGGGATGCACTTTGTGGTGGGCAAAGTTCTCTGAAAAGGAATGGGCAAAAAACGCCCATTGAATATGTTGCCGAAAATCCAGAAGAACAGTATTATGATGAGCAGTTTGAAAATGATACTGCTCCGCCTGCCTGGTTTTCTGACTTCCTTTCCCAGTTTCGCGAAGATGAAAAACAGAAAATGGAAATGCTAAAAGAAATGCATGAAGATATTATAAATCTTGAAAAGAAAAAATGTACTTTGCTAGAATCATTGATTGACAAACTTACGTGATTCTTATTTTGGCACTGGCCCACATGAAAATCTCACAAGTTTTTAAAAGTAACCAATTCAAGATTAAAAGTGGATTTTTGTTTGTAGAAGTCCCCAATAAGATTATACCCCTCCAAAAAACCAAGGTTTCAAAAGGACTTTTCCTTTTGTTTTTGTGTAGATAAGGAATAAGCATTTGAAGTTTGAATGTCATGAAATACTAAACATTGCAACCATTAAATTATATATTTTTAAAGTTCATAGGATATATTATTTAATAACCTGCCTGTCCTTCCATTATTTTTAATTGTTTTACAGTATAAGAAATTGATTATAATGGCATCTTGCCATGCACTACTATTCCAATATGGGTAGTTTGGTACATACTTCTTTATGATGGTGGACAATTCCATTCAACCCCTTGATTGTAAAAAATATCTTCTTCGCAATTTAAATTCCATTATCTATATTCTTGAATAAGGGATCATTAGTATTGCCATTGTAAGAATAAAAAGTTAAATTGAAAAATCAAATGAATTTAATTTAAATCTATATCTTACAAAAATATTGTTAGCTATCCAAACACCTGGTTTTGTGGCAGAATTGACAGGAAATAAAAAAAAACTTGGGGTTGCTTGGTTGCTCATTCGAGGTGCAGTTCATAGAACAAGCCAATTCCGTCAATTTGATCCTGAATGCGCCCTCTCCCATAAGCTTTGCGCAGTTGACCTCTTCATAAGTTTCACACTAGACTTGTAAATCCTGTATGTTATGTGTCAATTAATGCCATTCATTCAACCTGGCCTAGGTGGGATTTGAAATACATAATAGTCATAATAGTCGGTTATTTAGCCATTAATTACATCATGCTATCGCTATGCCAACATCAAATTTGCAAAGTTATGATCTTGTAAACAAATACAAATTGACATAAAAGAAATAATTGACCAGAAAAAAAAAACAATAACATTATATATTACCGTATTTTAAACAATCTATATTTATAAAAGAGGATGTTTGTATGTTTGAACGTTATGAGCTCGGACACCGTTGGACCGATTGCCACGAAACTTGGTACATACGTGTAGAATTTCATGGAATAGGTTTATACACCATCAATTTCGTGATCCGTCCAATCGGCTCCGCCCCAGTGGCTCTGGAGTTTCCCCATGTCAACCTTATGAGTACTTATATTTAAATGGAATTAAAGAATCTTAACAGCTGGTTCAACTAAACAATTTGATTCTGTGATGTTCAATAGCATTAACAAGTTAATAGGTTTACCAACAGGGTGCAGCACTATTATTTTTTAAATTAATGACAACAGCTAATTTGCAACCAAAAGGTGACGAGCAAAACCTGGAGGCGAGTTAGCATAGTGAATGAGCTCCAACCTAAAGGTGAGCAAGCGTCGCAAACGAACTTCAACCAGGACGTGACTGAGCGATGCGAACAAGCTCATCTTGAAAATGAACGAGCATTTGACATAAAACCACATTAGGACAGGACGACGTCTGTTGGGCCAGCTAGTAAATTATAAGTGTAAAGGACATCACATTATTCCAAACCATCGGTGGTGGCATAAAAACAGCTGTTATCCAACTATATGGCTGAAAAGTAAAATCTTATGAATTCTTTGGAGGAGAAAAATATTGTCTTGGAACAATTTTGAATGAAGTGAGAACTTAAAAGCTCTCAACTAGGCTGGGAGTTTAATGAAAAGTTAATATTTGCTTGTAATGATGGCTATAAATTTAGTTTTTCCACTGTTGAGTACTGTAGTAAAAATCCCCAATTTTTGGTTTGGGTAAAAAAACATGTTCAATGACTTTAAAAAAATTCTTCCTGTGACCATAGAGAAATGGAATAAATATAGACTGTCAAAGGAATGTTACGCGATCTGCTGCTAGAGCCGATACAGGGGTGAGCCGGTACAGTAAAAAGGTGAACTGTACTGAGAAAAAGTTTACAGCAGTGATCAGGATCCGAACCAACGACAACGCTGCCTCGGGCCTGAAGTCTGTGATGCTACAGACTGAGCCACCGACTCACCTAAACTCACTATGGTTTTTGCTTGCTTCAATATTTGCTTATTCAGAAGTTTCTTTTCTAAAAAAGGTGTTAATGATTTACTTTACTTACTTACTTGCTGCCGTGGTTCTTGGTACCCAAGGAGGTACTGCCTCGCCAACACACTGCCTCCAGATTCCTCTATCCATTGCTTCCTTCTCTCTTCTTCCCATTCTTCTCAGGTCTCTTCTCACTTGATCTCTACACCTGAACTTTGGCCTTCCAGGAGGTCTTCTACCCTCGGGGTTGTTGGTTAGGGTGTTGCGCGATGGGAACGAGCTTATCTTCAAAGTTAACTAGCATTTGACATAAAACCACATTAGGACAGGACGACATCTGTCGGGCCAGCTTGAAGTTCTAAAGTTGGTCTCTTGTTTATATAAAAAAATATATATAACTTAGATAGATGATTTCTTAGTTAGCCACTCCTGTTTAAACTATAAATTTAATCTTTTTAGTCTCCTCATGTTAATCTATAGACCTCGTTTTAATCCATTAATTATTGTTATTTTGCATCTAGAATGAAAAATGTAACACACAATTTGAGGTGGAATGTATGAGCACTTTTACAGTTACTCTATTACAGTATTTAAATAAATCTTAGGGCGAATGTCAAAATGTCAGCATAAAACATTAAACAATATCAAGTTTAAAACCTTAACTATTTAAAATTTAATTTGTAATAGGGATCCACTATCACTTACCATAATTAAGAGGGTAGCAGGGCATCTGAATATCTAAGATGTATTATCTGTATACTGTACTTAGGACAATAAAG
Organism: Macrosteles quadrilineatus; assembly: GCF_028750875.1. Taxonomy (NCBI): domain Eukaryota; kingdom Metazoa; phylum Arthropoda; class Insecta; order Hemiptera; family Cicadellidae; genus Macrosteles; species Macrosteles quadrilineatus. Next base: position 74,374,175 of record NW_026542602.1, on the reverse strand, counting down.
GTTTTCTCTGTAACAACCCTTTTCACTCGCTTTACTAAGCAGATTTTTACGATTGAGGTGTCATTTTAAAGATTATGGTCTAGTACATAGACGGATGGTAAGTAAAAATGTAATTTCCTTGAGGGTTCCTGACAAACTTTCTTTATACTGTAACAGTTTGAAATGTGAATTGTAATTTAAGAGCTCCAGCTTTTGACAAATTTCGATAGGTGCATATTGAAGATCTAGACCCAGAACCGATTTACTTGTTAAATTCAGTTAAGTAATCTTTAAAAGGTAAAAGTGTATTGTGTTATTAGTTTTTCTTGGATATAAGAGTTTTGAACCCTATTAAAATGTGTATTTTACACCTCAGTTAAAATGATTTGCAATTTTTTTTAGAAAATCCATATGAAGAATATATCCAAGGAATGACAATCGGGAATATTTGGGATCAGGAGATGACCTTCAGCTTGATTGATGAGTACAGAAACCATCTGCAAGACTTCTTGTATCCGAAGGGCCTCTTGATTCGAGACATCTGGATAGCTATAAGTCGCAGCATGCAAGCTCGAGGTTACAACATCACTCCTGCAGCCTGTGACAACAAATGGCGACAGCTGAAGAAAACATATAAATACAATGTACCGCAAGCAGGTAAGATTCACAGTCAGTTAAAATGTCAGAAAAGAGGCTGCAACCGCAAATTGAAGTTTTAGTATAAGTTATAATAAAAAAAAACCATGGTGGAAGGAAAATACATAAGTGTGCTATTCCCGTCATATGCTGACGTCACCCAGATTGCAAACAAAAAAATCACCTGATTGTATTGCCATATAAGTTTGTTTTGATTTGATTGTTATTGTTTTTATAATTTTTATAATTGGTAAAATTGTGTTTGCAATCTGACGCCAGCATATGATGGGAATAGCACACCTATGTGTTTTCCTTCCACCATGAAAAAAATAAATAAAAAATTAAGTTAATGCATTTAAACTGTTCTTTTACTTACACACTATCTGAGGAGCTAGCGTAGAATAAGATTGCAAATTAAAGGAACCTTTGAACAGGTGTCATTTTTGACTCTAAGGTTGTCTGTTTGAGTTCAAGTTTGGGGCATTGTATTTTCCTGGCAGACTTTAATTTGATGTGCAAATCAACCTATGGTTACATTAAAGAACCCTAGCGGGCCTTCCCTCTATGTGGGCAGCGTATCACTGAATAATGTTTTAAAATTATGTTAATGCCCAGTAACCTTGTATTACGTTTTGAAGCACTACTGTATCCTTATTATTTTTTAAAAATATTTAACTGTCCTGGGATTTTTTCACCCAGTATGTGGATAATCCAATTATATGTAAATAAATATAGATAAATTTCAAACTTATTACAAATCTTTAAAATTAAATTGAAAATTTCCTGTTGAAAACCAATCATTTAATCGCTGGCCTGTTCTTCATCCTCTTGAAACATGCCGCGCCTAACTTTACCCCCTCGTCGCTCAGGGCCAACTGACGCTATGACGGTAAAAACACTGCCATTTTCCTTGGGAAGGTAGATGGCGCGTCATGTCATTCTCTCACGGATTCACTTATTTCGGCACGCTTTTTCAAATGTGCTCTGAGTCCGTGGCGCGAGTACTGGAGGGTTAATTCAAAGCACTTGTGGGCTCAGAGAGAAATCAGAACTCCACGAGAAGAGCAGTCTTTGCTCAATATTTCTCTAAATGTTTGTTAATAACCTGTCTGCACTATGTTAAAGGATTATTCTGTGTATTATGGCAATCCTCAGAGCTGATTCTGAGAGTAATAAGTTTAAACACACAAACAGGGTATATACAAACATTCATACTAACCCTAAGTTTCAACAAGTTTATTTAATTGTGGATGACTAACAGAATCCGTCCTCGGCTTCTTGATCACTAAGAAAGGCTTGGATTGTTTTATTTTTCAGGAATGTTCCTTAATCTATGTAATAAAACTAACAATATCAAAATATTGGGTTTGTTATAATATGTGTAATGATTCAGTTTCTTCCAACAGGTCGAAAAAATAAATCAAAATGGTTATATTTTGAGGCTCTGGACGATATTCTTGGTAACAAGATGATAGCAAAAAGAATTGTCTGGAAACAAAGGTCAACAATAAAGAAAGAGATACCGGAACCAGGCTCACCCCAAAGTGATTTCCAAGAAGAATACTTACCTCCATCCAAAAAAGTAGTGCAAGTGCAACCGAAATGGTTCAAAGAGTTTCTAACTCAGTACCAGGAAGAGGAAGTAAAGAAAAGGAATACATTACAAAAGATGCAAGATGATCTAGTCGCTCTGGAAAAACAAAAGTGTATTTTATTGGAAAAGCTGTTCAAGAAGATTTCCAAGGCTGCGCCTTCTCCTAAGATAGTCGAAGCTGTAACTCTTAGCCAAGAAATGTTTGAAGATGAAATGTAGCACTGTAAGTTGTGTGTATACCTGTACCTATGTCCTTGTGTTCTTTCAGTTTTACTAAGGTTGATCAAATTTGATTGAATATTTATAATAGTTTTTATTCAGAGATATAAACAGGTTTGTATTTTCTGAAGTATATTTTTGTGTAGGATATCATTCACTACAAAGATACACTATCTTGCTTTTATCTTTTCAACTTCCAGATTTAATTATTGTTCATCATAGTGTGTCATTCGAATCAATAAATTATATTAATTAAATGTTTATAAGTAATTTTTGAATTATTTCCCCTGTGTTCACACCAAATTGAACAAAAGCAACAAAAATCTAAGAATACTAGTTATTTTTTTAAAACATTCTGTTGATTTCAACATCTATTTAGAGTTTACAACATTTGAGTATACTGGTGGAATCAAAACCGACACCCTCCAACCAAAGTCTGAGACAACAACAACAAACCCAGCGACACATCAAAATATTGTATTTTTATATTAATATTCACATTTATAATATTAGTAAGATGACTTAATTACTTTACTAGTCTGGCAGTAATTATTCCCTCTGGTCAGATTCACATTTCAAATCCCACTCATCTTAGCCAAGTAAAGCCTTGTACAAACAGACAAGACCATTCTAGTGCTTCAACATTGACATTTTTGTTGTGACTGAGGATATCAAGTGAAGTACTGAAGTTAACAGGAGACAACAGTAAGTATCCTTAATTTTTTGTCACCAAACTCATAAATATGTGGATCTTTTGTATTCCTTTCAAAAGTAAACAACAAATTTAGTGAGTCGGTGGCTCAGTCGGTAGCGTCGCGGACTTCGGGCCCAAGGCAACGATGTCGTGGGTTCGGATCCTGGTCACTGCCGATAACATTTTATCAGTACAGTTCACCTTTGTACTGTACCGGCTCACTCCTTGCTTTGCTGTAAACGATCCATGCACGGGCGCTTAGTCTATGTGGACGGGCAAATGCAAGGTTAAAAGAGGCCGCCAACCTCTTTAAAAAAAAAAATAAAAAAAAAAATAAAAATAAAAAAAAAACATACAAACATGCACATTTAGATTACATTGTTTCTTCTTGCTAAGGAGAAGAAGACGTAACTGCTCGTCCGCCTACAATCTACATCACCATCATATTGATAAAAAGACGTCTACATTATTGTCGCACCTGCTGTAGACGCAGCAGGTGATGGCTGCAGGCGCAAGTGGTAGCAATTCATGTGGTCATCTCGAGTTGCTGGAGCACGTCTGTGTCTGTGTCCCTTGAGTCATTAACATCACTAGCAAGCACATAGTGTGTGGTGATTACGTTTTGATATAGGCTATGTTATTTGATTGGATAAGTAAAGGTTACCAAAACTTACCAACCCCTAATGGTTTTTTATTTCCCTTTTTGAGGCGAGACAACTTCCCATTTTTAAATGCCCATCAATGTTGAATTACCAAAGGCAAAACATAATTTTATTATGTAAAGTTCAAGTAAAATTCATGATATTTGTGGGCCCTATACCCTGTATGGTCTGGGAGTGCGGTTGAAGCTCGGCCCTACCTGCGAGGGACCCATCTCCAATCCTAAGCCCTTGCGTCCAAACTCTACATCTGGAATCTCTGCATACAAGATGCTGTTTGGCAGAGAAATCAGAAGTAAACTACAACTACAAGTAAACATCCAAGGACAAGTGGAGATTAAGGGAGATCATCACTTGAGTGGGCAACGTCATGTACAAAATAAAAATGTACTTTGGATTGATATGGACCAGACAAACTGACCAAATCCTTCCCAAACAAGAGAGTTGTCTTATATTCAACTTAGTAGCAATTCATAATTTATTCTATTTCCCTATCTTTTAGTATCAGGTGATTGGAATTATTTATTGTTTTCTGTTGTTAGTCAGTTGTATATTTTTATGTTTTGTGTTTGCACTTTTTACAAAGTTCAAATATATTTCTATTCTATAAAGTTTTAAGTTTATTGAATTTAGATACAACAATTTAAAAAATCTAAAGTAATGTTATGATGTGATCGGTTTGAAGTACCTAAGTTTTATTCCTATTTCTTCAAGTTTTGGTTTCAAGATTTGAAATTTATGGTTTCTGGACCGTCACTACTTGCTACTTGCTACTTATAATACAAATTCATATAAAGACTTCTGGGAACTAAAACATCTTAACTTTATCAACTACAATTAAAACAACAGGCAAGTACTGTACTTTTCTTACTCTCATTTTAAATTCCTATTAGCCTAATTTATATTTCTCAACTTCTCCATGTTGGCAACAAAACTTCTTCAAATGTTTAACTTACACAAAACATAACTTCCAATCAAATACTTCTCGACAAAAAGTAATCTACCGGTACTTTAGGTATCAGTATATTTACTTGAAATAAACAGAGAATTCAATGTGGGGGTGATGAAACTTAGGCAAGTTCTTCTAAAGTTGGAACCAGAGGATAGTGTAAAAAATTACTCTTTTTAATTTCTGACACAGATTATTATTGGCATTAAAAATTAGTTGTATACAAATTATTACATTATTACAATATACATGGAATATCAAGTATCAGCTTAACTTACTTCAGTAGAAGTAAAATTAAGAAAATTAGTAGGTACTGTATCTATATACAGAAACCTTCAGTTGACTCTTTTTTATTTTTGTATTATTTTGTATTTTTAACGCTGGTAAGGAACGGTTCAAACCCTGATCTTGTTACCATCTAACATCAACCTATTTTTGGATAGCATAATATTAATTGATAGCCCGATAACAAATAAATGCCATCTCGGTCTGGAAACAATGTCGCTTGGAATCAAACCAGCGACCTTCAGATTTGAAGGCGAGCACTACACAACCCAGATAGGCTTTCAAATGCATTTATTAAATATAATAATGTCCTACATTTTGGCCTTTTGGTGCTGTGTAAAAAAAGGAACATTTTTGAGCTAGGTACTTTCTGCAGTTCTATAAATAATACGATTAAATCTGTTGAGGTTTTATATCCTTAGGCAGTGTTTTACTGATGGTGGTTTAAAAATGATTAACGAGATAGTTAAATCGACAAGCGGGCGAATAGGAAGGGATTTTGTTACATACCGTAGCCTACTGAATACCGGTAGGCCTAATGTGCATTTTACAGTAATTTAGGGCATACTAAGTTTACTTAGTAATAGATCATAAGTTAATCAACCAAAAACACTTAATATTGATAGGTAATAATGGTCGTAAAACATTGAGATCACTTTGGTAGCCTATATCAGTTTTTGAGGTCAACAAAACTGCAATATACAATTTAGGGACCTTTACTGTTAATTCACTTGAGTGGAATTTGGTTAGGTTAGGTTGGGGTTTTCTAACTCTATACTAAACTTGATACTAACCTAACCTAACCAAAGTTCAATTCACTACCACTTCAATTGCTAATGATCTATTGCTCTAAAAACTAGTGGAAGTGAATTAACGGAAAAGGTCCAGTTATTCAAATATTTCTTCTTTTTTTTAGGTAACTGTTAAAAATAAATTGTTTTCAAACAAATGCTATGCAGGTCTACTTTAACACAGACTCTGGATTTTTAAGATTTCACAAACATTTTTATGGATCAGGTTTTAAATCTAAAAAAAAAATATAATTGTTTGAAAAGGTTCTACAAGTAACTAGGCCTACTTACACAAACTAAAATTTATCATCATAAATTCACTATTACGAGAGCTGAATACTAATCCTCAGAGCAAAAATAAAGATCTCCCAGCATACCGGTAACTTAAGCAAGGCTATACAACTCAATTTTATGGTAAGTTGATATTTTTCTTTTTACTGATTGACTTGGCCATTTTATAGAGTTTACTTCCACTATACCTAACTGATTTGTACAAACCTGCTGTAAATATCCCTTTCAAACTCTGAGTTATGCTAGAAGTCCATACAATATTGCTTAGGCACATTCTTAAAATTTCACCACAGTCTGGATCATGAGCTACTGCTCGCAAAACATCTTCAGTGTCTTGTCTTTTTCCACCTGCTTGTTTGTTCCAAAACCTTACAATCGCTCGCTGAGGAGTTCTCGGGAGCTGGTTCAGATGGTGTAGTTTTGCTGATGGAAATGTATCTTGACTACAGTTCACATCACATCCACGATCAAGTGGAACGTCAACAAAGTCATGCAGAGTTTTGATAACAGGAGCATACAAAACTCGAAAAGATTCTATTTGTGGGTCAACGATGTTGCTTACTTTGTCTTTGTCTTCTCCTATTATCATTCGGAAATCACCGGTGTAAGACAAGGATGTGATGGTTTTGTACAATGCTCGCTCTGTGAAGTTTTCAGGTAGGATAATTAATGCAGCATGTAAAGCATTGTGCAAATTCAACTGAAGAGCTGACCGAAGTTCTGAGTTGCTTGTTTGTTGAAGTGTTTCTACTGGTTTATGAAGTCTTCCTGACAAATATATATGATTCCAGTCTAATAGGTCTGTTACAAGATCAGTTCTAGATACAACACCATACTTTATTGTAACGTCTTCAAATGGTATTAATGTATTAAAATAAACATTTGCTCCCCACCGCTCTTGCAAAGTTGAAATAAATCCTGGTCCTAAATACCTAAGTCCTGAGTAGTGGGTAGGGTTCATGAGAATATTTTCTGAGTGAAACTTTAAAGCGTCCTCGACAACAAAAACCATGTCAATCATAGGCTTTGATGTTTTTATACCATCCTGTTTGAAAACTCCAGAACCATAAGCAAAAGAGTAGGTAAAATTTTGAGAAGGTAAAGATGACAAAATTCTTGAAAACAAAGGAGATATGCCTACTAAAGATGAAAGAGTCTTGGTCGTTACAGACATATTCAACGAATTATGTATATGGACCTAAATTATATGTCGATTAATCAGTTTACCTACACTTTTTCCACACTTTTAAGCTTAACCTCAAATCCCAAACAAACATTGACTATTGACATTTTGATTGCTTGCAGAAGAGAGCAAAACCCCAGCCCAGACCGACTGACAAACAGCTGATCTGTCGCTAAAGACTAAATACAGGTAGGTAGCTTGAAACACCACTTGTAGAATTATTGATCCACTAACGCACCATTGATTATAGAACATTTTAGATTCAATAACATAACATCCATAACTAACTAGATATCCCTTTAAGTGTTTGATGGTGCGTACATTTACTAAGTAAAGCAACTATATTTAGTGGTTTAAAACTTCATTATTATTTTTTTAAATGGGATTGCAGTTAAGGTTACTGTGCTTCGTTCTAAAAATGTTTGAGCGATTAGCACTTTTATCTTACTTCTTAATTACAGAGATATTAGAACAGAAATGGTATGTAACATAAAATAAACAAATGACGTCACTAGCATCTAACCTCAAACAAACAAAACTACAATGGTTTGAATGATTTTTGTATAGTTCCATTTAAATCATAGGCTAATCGCGGCCGTGGGTTAATGCAAACATTTTTACTTTCGGGTCAGATACGTAATTTAATATGTCTATGTTTATGATCAATACAGTATCTTTTTCAAATTTTGTTGCTGTTAAAAATCTTGTTATGTGTATTATCTAAAGCCAATCTACACAAGTAGACTTCCCATTCCATTGTAAATTTTGAAGCTCGTTTTCGTGTCTAGTTCATGCCTGGTGACTCACTAACTGGTGAGTGGTGGTGGTGGTGGTGACTCATGCCTGGTGGTGGTTCACTAGTGTCGCTAAAATTGTGTTTATATTATTTTCGAGTTAATTTTATGAGTTGTGCTTAACTGTTTGGTTATAACTAGAGGATGTTTCATTGTTATGATAGTTTTATTTGGTTAAACGGGGGGTTAAATTACGGAAAGAACAAGATAATAAATTGTAACCAAAATTCTACCTCTTTAGTACACCGGACGGAACTATAACAATTAAATTGGCTTCAGCTGTTCTATAAGAATGAGAAATTAAAATTATTTTTCTCAAATTTTAAATCTGTTTATTCAAATAAAGATTAACAAAAATAATTGCATTAGCCAAGTCACAAAAAAAAACAACTCATCTTAGGATAGATTTAAAAAATATACATATAAATCAGCTTACCATCTATTTCCAAAGCTACATAATCCTCTATTACAAAAAAATAATAATAATAATAATAATAAAACCTCCTTTTGATGCTTGTAACATGAGGAATTAATGAGATGATTCTTTAAGCGTTACCTAAACTTTAACTGGTTTGATTCCAACTAAAGGGAATGGGATAGGTTATTGTTTAAATCAATGCCATTATAGAGTGTATGCTTTAAGGAGGTTGCATATTTTGGAACAGGTAAATCGTGTGAATTTCGCAGAGGGAATGAACAGGCTAAAGATTTATCTGATACTAAAAATAAAGACAAATTCTGTTTGACAAAAGATAATGTTTGCAGGATGTATAAACTGGGAAAAGTTAAAATTTATATTTTGCTAAGGGATCTACTAAGGGAGTATGTTTTATACATATGGTATTATTTTAGTTTTGTGATTATTTTTTGTTTTTTTTTGTTAGTACTGTACATGAATCATACTTATCACCTACAAAACAAATTTAATTATTACGTGTATTTTTAGAGTATTACATTGGTTTTATCTTAAAAATAAAAATTTTTAATGCTGTAAAAGAAAGTGTAGGCTAAGTTATTGCCTCGCGATTTTTATTAAAGAATAAGCAAAATTTAAAACAATTCAACAACCATACCCAATACTTACTCGAAAAAGTTGAATCGAGTTTTAACTTTTTAAAGGAGCATATAATGAATTGATTTGAATGAAAATTAAATGTTGTAGTTCGGCCGCTTAGAAAGCGACCTCCTCCAGCATTGGTTTAGCATTAGCCCGCAGGTCGTTTTCTAAACGACCGAACTATAATACTATTATCACGTAAGGTTTTAATCAAACAGAACTACGTGTTTGAATTGTAAATAATGAACATTTCCTCAAACAATAGTCGATATAGTGGGTTTGAAATTCCCTAAGCTTAAAATTCATTAAGCTGTACTTGGGGAAAGCTTATTTAATAGTTTGGTTACCTCCCGCTATCTCCGCGTCCCGCCATCTCCGTGTACCGCTATCTCCGAATTTCAGAGTGATCCCTATAATCCTCGGTTACTTCCTGCGTAAAGACTTTCCGTTCAAACCTAACCTAACTTAACTTAACTTATCTTAACCTAACCTAACCTAACCTAACCTAACCTAACCTAACCTGACCTAACCTAACCTAACCCACGGGTTAAATTTTCATTAAATCTTCCATCCACGGGGCTTCGCAGCCGCGGATGCAATGACAGCTAACAACGCAGGCAGTGACGGGATTATAAGGGTCACTCAAGAATTCGGAGATGGCGGGACAGATTTGGGTTCGGAGATGGCGGAACGCGGAGATAGTGGGAGCACACGGATAGTTTTACAGTAGCCCTGAGCGTTTTAACACCTATTTTTTCTTTACATCATAGAATTCCTTAACCAATAGCATCTTAGTTGTGTTCTTTAAATGCGATATTCTCACGCAGGAAAACTCAATTGGATACTTAATGGGGAAATGGCATGTTCACATCCATGAAAGTGTCATGAGCATGCGTTCATTGATTACAGCTCAATGCAGGGAAATGCAGCAGAAATATCAGGTAATTTCACTAAACAATGGTACGCGTCGGGGATAATGATTAGGACATGATTTATTCGATCAAAAGAAAAAACTGTGTATACACGTATATTATGATCATACTTCTTGATCAGCACAGTACGTGTTATTAAATTACATGAAAAAATATACGTCTAATAACACTTATAATTAGACGTATTACAAGTGTTATTGGACATATAATACACCGTGTCCCAAAAAGAATGGATCAAATCTACAGCTTAATTTACGTGCTACCAAAGGTCCTAGAAAAGTCAACTATGACTAATTTTAAAGCTGATATCTCAGAGTTTCTTTCGGTTCCCTTTAACAGAAATCAGCTGTTCCATTGTTGTAGCCTGTTTAAAATTTTAAAACAATAAGTTGTAATAAATAGAGTTGCAGTTGAAAGCACGAAGTATTGGATGGTTTATAAAGATAACATCTGTGGTGTGATTTTTTTAGGTCTTTGGTTTTGTGAAAGATCAAGTGTGTCTATTGCTCATTCATCTCAATTATAGATCAACTTAAAGCAAAGATAAGGGAAGCCTTTGGAAAAATTACACCACAATGTGCAGTAAGATCTGGAACATGGACTTGATTTCTTTGACTAAATAGCGGAGAACACGTATAGATTAGGCAGTGAAACAATGGTAGGAAAAACTCATGAAGCTAAAGAAAAAAGTGTATTTAAAGTTATCTTTTTATCTTTAATAATAAAGTATTTATGCAAGTTTACTTTTGATCCATTCTTTTTGGGACACCCGGTATATTTTTTACTTTTTATTTTTTCGGAATATTAGTTTACAGGTACAAGTTTCTAGTACGCCATTATTGATGCACGATTTATCATAAATTTGAAACAAAGCAATATAATTCTAGTTTAAAAACCATAATAAGACTAAGCAACAATCTTAAACATTGAAAGTGTATTCTTAAAATCCACCTTTTAATCGACAGTCCCAACAGGCAATGCAAGTCTAGATCAGTCCTAGAGTAACGGACATTTCCTTGTGAGTTGTGGGACATTTTATAAGGTGATATTATTTATTACCGATACCAAGGTGTTGGGGGCGGGGTTGGGGGGTGGTAGGAGGTATGGGGTGACCTTGGCCTACTTTCTCTGCACTTTGACTTTTCCTGCCGAGCATCCAGGATCAGTCGTTGTAATGACGCGTTTCGCATTGAGCTCTCTGATTGTTTTTAAATCACATATCTGCGGTTCGTCCAGGGTTCATCATCATCAAACTTAGAAGAAACATTCTGAATTGTATTTTAATAGCTTAAAAGATTACGGAATTCCCCCAACGGAAAAATGTATAAAGCTAAACAAAAATTATCTGGGTGGCCGTTGAAAACGTTTGCTAATACATATTTACAATATTATTATTTTTGTGGGGTAAACTCATAATTAATCAAATTTCACCTCGTTTATGTTATATTTTTATCATAGATTATATAAACACTATGGTGTTTATTTGCTCTAACCTTCATTCGGGTAATGAAAGTCCAAATAAAAGATCTCGCCAGAAAAATGAAAACGATATTCTAATATCGCGTGCTAGACAGCAATAAGACAAAACATAGCTTTGAAGATAACACGAAGGTAGACTTTTGGTTCTAAAAGACTTTGTGAATTGTTTGAAAGAAAAAGTTGTTAGGCAGTTTCGTTAATGTAAAAAGCAAATTGTAGAGAATGTTTGTAATGTTTCTAGTGAACTGGTAATTAATTTATCGTTGGAAAGTATTCTATATTTATTATACACCAATACGGTTTATCTTGGTATTTGATATGCTTAGCTCTAATTATAATTAAATTTAAAATACAATTTTTGAAACAAGCAAATAATATCATGTATACTAATTGTCTGGGTGTTTTTTTTTTATATTTTAAAGTTTAACCAAGCGGCCAACAATGACTATGGGGTTTTGTCATCCAGTCACTTAAAATATCGATTTAATTTATATTAAAATATATTTTTTTTTAATTATTTAATTTAATTTTCATCTCATAACCATTTCATAACTCATAACTCATAACTCATTTCCCATAACCATTCCAAATCGGTTGTACAACCATTATTAATTTTTTATCCAACAAATTAATTGTGTACCTGTGACCGAGAACTATTGGATTTAATAACAAGTAAATTTACGGGATATCCCCATTGGGGGGAGGGGGGGGGGGTTAAAGGGCAGATACGAACTAGGTCACGGGCAAGGTCGAGGCACGTGCTCCCACCCGCTGGGCGACGTGAACTGTTTTTTTGGAAACACAAATTCAAAAAATTATCTTCATCTGTCAATTTTCAACTGCAAGTAAAAATTGCTTACCGGTGCAGGTAGTATGATTTCAATGTAGAATGTATTTTAAAGACAAATTATAAATTAATAAAATATAATTGACGTTAGAAATAACGAAACAAATTAGTCTATTGACAAATCGTTTCAGAGAGGCTATAACATAAAACAGTCTTAAAGTTAATTTACCCTTTAGGTTTAAAATAACTGTACTTTAGTTTTGTTTCGTATTAAAAACAGTTAGCATTGTTTCATTTAGTTTATTCTCAGTCCAGGAAGACTGGGTTTTTACCCTACGCCTTCATGGCATTTTCTCTTGTCTCAAAAATTCAAACACTTTTCTAGGAAGGCAGTTATACCCTTGTTGCAACAAACCCGCAGACTTAGCATAATTACAACCACCTTTTTACCCTTTTTTATCAGCTGTAAAATACAGCTTGGCTGATTGTAATTCCCATGACTTAGTACTTACATTGCTACAACGAGGGACCAAACATGGTTTGGAGTAAACCTGTAAAGCTACCTGAAATAAATACGTTTTTTAGGTTGGGACTAAAAATATATTTATAAACACTGATTTTTGTAAAAACCCCAAACTAAAAGCCATCCAACACCTCTTCTATTGGCTAGATCGTACCGATTCACGAACTCATTCAAATAGATATGAGTTTATAACTACATATTTAATTTAAATCTTATAGATTAAAAAATAACTTTTGCAAAACTTATAACAGCTAGCCTGACTATTCTACTGGACCAAATATTTGTGCAGGTTTAATTCGTGTTTTGAAAATATTTATAAAAAAACATTATTGGTTAAAAAATTGGAAAATTAAACCTTTCTTATGGAGATTTAACATTTAGTTATTGAAAACCTTCTCAGGTAATGTGCATCGCAGGGAAAATCTACGCATACTGTTAGCAATATATTTGCCTGTAGATGTACAGAATCCATTTATAAATTAAAATAGGCTGAAAAATAAGAACAAAAAATGGATCTAAAAAAAAAAAAAAAAAAAAAAAAAAAAACATTGGCGTCATGGGTTGCAATGTCGGTTACGAAATAACAACAAAATATAAACAGAAATTTAAAGCAAATTGAAGAAATTTCAATCCCATGTTTTATTTACAGTGTGGGGTTAAAATAGAGAAGTTTGCACAATACATACTTTTGGTAGAGATTTCGACCACTGGACGACCTCTAGTCAACATATTAATAGGCAAGCATGTTTATTAAAACCTTTTTTCTCAGCTCGTGAGCATCGCAGGGAAAATCTACGCATACTGGTAGAAAGATGTTTTCCTGTAGATGTGCAGAATCCCTTTATAAATCAAATAGGCTAAAAAAGCAGAAAAAGTGAATTCTAAATTTGAAAAAAAATTAACATGGCCTTATGGTTTGCCATGCGCAATAACAACGAAATATAACCAGAAAAGCAAAACAAATGGAAGAAATTCCAACCACATGTTTTTTGGGGTGAATATAGAGAAGTCTGTATATTAGATAATTTTGGTCGAGTTCTCGACCACGGGGCGAGCTCTAGTCTCATTTAATTTAGAGCCTCTTTACGAAAGCTACGAAGACTATTCCAATTATTTACTTCTATATGAATTGGTTACAAGCTATAATAGGAAAAGGGTTTACTGAATTTATGTTTATCGTGTTAATGAAACTATATTGTAAAACGGCGGATCTTGTATGTGGCCTACAAATAATTGAATTATCTAATAAACTAGCTTTTAAAAGATTAAAGTTATTTGATAAAACATACAAAATTCCTCAGTTTACAATTAAAATACTTTTAGCAAATTCGCCTATAGGGAAGTAGCTATTACGGTAGGTCTCATGGTAAGACTTGAGACTTGAGCCCGGGACTGATTTACTTTTTCATTTTGATGTCTCCTTAGACCAAAAACACTATTCGTTCAATTTATATATTTGTCTAATTATAAATGTAAAATTAAAAATATTATATTTATATATATACATATACATTATATGTATACATATATGAAATTTAACCGAATGGTTCCGGGCCTAGGTCTTACCGTGTCACCTACGGTAATAACTACTTCCCTATAGGAAAATTCGCTAAAACGGTTGTTTTGCTGCAGTATGACAAAAATGTGTTTTTACATTATTAATATATATATATATATATATATATATATATATATATATATATATATATATATATATCTATCTATACTATTATAAAGAAGAGGTGGTGTCTGTGTGTGTGTTTGTATGAGCTAATCTCAAAAACTACTGGTCGGATCGGGCTGAAATTTGGCATGATGATAGCTCACATTGCCGATTAACATATAGGCATATTTTTATCCCAAAAATCCTTCGGGGCTCCACCCCAGTGGCTCTGGAGTTTCCCATGTTAACCTTATGAGAAATGGAATTAATGAATCTCAACAGCTGTTTCAATTAAACAAGTTGGTTCTGTTCTATGATGTTCAATAGCATTAAAAGTTACAAGGATTACCAACAGGGTGCAGCACTAGCACTATTATTTCTTTTACATTTATGACAACAGCAAAAGGTGAGTGAGCGTAGCGAACGAACTTCAACCTGGAGGCGAGTGAGCGTAGCGAACGAGCTAACCTGAAGGCAAGTGAGCGTAGCGAACGAGCTAACCTGAAGGAAAGTGAGCGTAGCGAACGAACTTCAAAAAGAACCGAAATTTCTTAAACCATGTCCTCACTCATAACTGCTATAAGCATTTGATACTTATATGCCAACCCCGTACGAAGGACGGGTACTCTGCTAGTATATATATATATATATATATATATATATATATATATATATATATATATATATATATATAAAAGTAGTACAACATTTCAATAGACTTTTTCCTTGCCACTTGCTCCGAGGCAGATGTCT
This sequence comes from Macrosteles quadrilineatus, assembly GCF_028750875.1. Classification (NCBI taxonomy): domain Eukaryota; kingdom Metazoa; phylum Arthropoda; class Insecta; order Hemiptera; family Cicadellidae; genus Macrosteles; species Macrosteles quadrilineatus. The sequence continues at coordinate 74,358,907 of NW_026542602.1, read as the reverse complement.
ACATTTATACTCCAGCAAGCGTCGGCAGTGGAAGTGGAGTTAAAAATTCAAGAGGGAAAGTGGTTGGGTTTAATTTCATGGCCTAGAGGCCAACTGGTGACTTGAATTGTGTAAAGTTGTTGATGAAAGAATGAAATGTTTACACAATAAAACATAGGAGAACTAAGTAATTATTTGGACTCTTGTAATTGTTTCTAACTGCACGATGACTTTGACAGTACCAATACGAGTTCTCGTATCTGAGAACCGTTATTAAACGTCACTGTTGTTAAACATTTTGATTTTGGATTATGCAACTCGTGAATAATAATATGTGTTTGATAGATATTTCACAATTTGTATTTATTTATTTTGTATTTATTGCCTTAGGCTTTTAAACTGTGAAGACCTAAACCAATATTTGGTATACATTAAAGCTTTTACCTTTGTTAGGTTACCAATTAGTTTAACGCCAGAGTTTTCTTCGTAGGCTTCTTAAGTTCATAAATTTTAATAGAGCCATCTTCGTCAATAATAAGTCAATAAGTCATACTGTATCATATAGTTAGTTGATTGAATTTAGAAAAGTTGCAGTAAAGTAATCAAGTAGAATTAGTGTATAATTTGTAAATTAACTTATGTAATATTAAAATGTTTAAAGGAAACTGTAAAAAATGATAGTCACCCTTATCAACATTATATAAAATATATCACAAATTTTGAAGTCACGAAGTGACGCAGGCTGCTAGTAAATAATATAATTCTCAAAACAAATATTGTAAAGCTTTCCATTTCCACACAGGGGCAATTATCATAATACAATACAGATCAGAGCAAATTTCTAATTCTATATTGCTTTAGTACACTGAACTTGATATGCAAGTGTTATTAAGATAATAGATATAGATATAATAATAGATAATATGATAATAGATATAGTCAGAAGTGTAATATTCGAGTGATTTAGTTAATGGATAAACGCGATTATCGATGTTTCCATTACATCGATAATCAGTCATCGGAACAGTAATTTACTCGTGTTACAAGTGTGTAATAATTTTGACTATCGATAGATTATTGTTTGATTCCTCTAATGTTAAATGTAATACTATTTTTCAAAAGTAATTAATACTTAAAAATACGCCGATTATACTTAATATTTGTAACTGTAATGATAAAAACATATAGATTATGAGAATTAATAGGTATTGCTTAATATGCTGTCTCTTTGTACAAATCAGGACTATTATAGTTTTATGTATAATATTTTTATTTGAGATTCCCTGCCATTGATGGGTTATGCATTGACACTAAGCTATATAGGTTTTGGTATTTTTTCACTGCGTTCAGACTTGTCATAGTATTGAACAACATGACACCTTTTTTATATGTGTTTCATGGTCGGTTACCTTTGAGTGCACTGATGAACAATTTTTTTTTTCTTCTTTTCAGGAAAAAATGTATTAAAATTCTTTCAGTGCATTATTCTTTGTTTATAATAACAGAAAACAATAGCTTACAATTAATTTGTTTATATAGTTAAAATATTTAATAAAAAAAAATAAATAGTAAATAACTATTTGCTATCTACATAGACCCTGGAGAAGTAAACCATGAAACTGTTGCTAGACACATAAGACAGAAAACTAAAAAAAAAATTAATTCAAAATATTTAGGTATGTTCATCCTTTGCATATAAATTTATATAATAATGGAATGAAAATGAAGAAGAAAACAAAACTGTGTTAACACTTTCAAACCCCTTTCTTGGAAGGTTAAATTATACTTTAATTGGTAATTAGAGCAACAAAGTTATAGCAAAATTAGTAAGACAGCTAAGGGTGGTGTTGAACTAGACTCACTTGTCTCTATTCACTAATAACCCCCCTAACCCCCTTCCATAGCCCCCTAGACCCCCCCCTTGCCCCTACCCACCCCACTCAGCTCAGTTGACACACTTTAAATACTTATAATTACATTGTCGTTTTTCACGCGATACAGAAACATTCATGGCCTTGTCTTCATAATTTACCTCATTTAATGTACCCAACCTTCAACGATGATTCTTCAATTAAAAATCATTATATTCGTCTAATTTAGCTTAATTTTGTGTGGGAATCTTTTCAGATATGTACTACAGGATAAAGTAAAACTAAATAATATGTTGTGCTTTGATTGACAAACAGATGGAGCACAAATATATAAAAAAAAAGTTATTAGAAGCTTTTCAAAACATTCAACCTATCCGATGCAAAATTAATGTTTCTGTTAATGTTAATTTATGTTTTTGTCAATGTTAATATTTATGTTTAGATGTTCATCTCAAAGTTTTAAGATCTTATTCACAGCGATGTGTTTTACAAATTATGTGTATCTGAATGTGTATAATAATACTACAGAGGTCGTCCAGTGGTCGAAAACTCGACCAAAAATATGTTTAAGATCGCGTGTTGTCATACAGTATTTATTAACTACCATGTTTATACATTAGGTCACGCGTTAAGTTTGAATTAGGTTTATCAACTTGTTAACAGTCATATATAGTTAGTTTTCATATTATGGTACAGACTTCTCTATTTTCACCCCACGCTGAAAATAAAACATGTGATTGGAATTTCTTCTTTTTGTTTAGATTTTCTGTGTATGTTGCGTTGTTAATCCATCACCAGAATGGCAACCCATAAGCCCCATGTTAGTTTTTTTTTAATTTAAAATTAATTTTTTGTGCTTTTTATGAGCATATTTTAAATTATAAAGGGGATCTGCACATATACAGGAAACTCTATTTCTAACAGCATGCGTAGATTTTCCCTGTGATGCAAATGAGCTGAAACAAAGGTTTTTAAGAAACATGGTTGCCTAAGGAGTAATTAAATAAAGGCGATAGTTATTAATAAATGTTGATGAACAATAGTATCTAGATGTGTTTAAAATAATTTGGTGTCTTTTTATCTGTATAAAACTCTAAAATGTTTAGATTTTATACAACTTTATCTGTTTGCAAAATAATTTACAACGTCACTGTGTTTTACGAAAAAAATTTTATTTTATAAGTAAAAGCCTGGCTCTTAGCCTACAATAAAAAGACATAAACATTTTTAATTTGGAATTTAAACTGGGGAGTTTTGTCAAACTAGTTTAGCACCAATGTGGGGATGTTACTGTTGGAAATTAAAGTGTAGACAGTTCCTATATAAGAATGTCTGGCTGTAGGGCTGAACCTTAGATAATATAGTGAACAACTGTATTTTATGATCATCACCAGGCAAATTACAGTACCTCTACATCCATCCCAAATTGAACTCTGATAATTTGGATTAGAAAGTTGACTATAAACATAGGCTATAGTTGGCATAGAAAGTATGCATATTGATTTTTAACAACTTAAAAACATTGAACGGGAACATTTTATGAACACGTGTTTACTTAAATATTACTATAACTGTAACTGTGCTGTGTTTTTAGCCTAAAATAAATTGCCAGCCTTAAATCTTTAGTAAAATCAATACCTATTAACATGGTACGCTTGCATAGTACTAATCCACTTTCCAAGGGTCACCTTGGAATTGGGAAAGAAAAGTCTCTCTTTTTTGGACCCACATTGTACAATGGACTACCCAAGAGCCTAAAAGCCGTTGCATCCAGCAATACCTCTAAGATTAAGTAAACAAAGTTCTTAAAATATAGAAATGTTTAGTTGTAAGTACAGTAGTTTAATGACAAAAGTTATTCTGTAAAACTGATATGTACCAGAAAAACGCTGGCTATTAAAGACATTTTTTTCATTTTTTACTACGTTCTAGATAAATTTTGTTAACCTATTATCATATTTTAGTCCCTCAATAAATATAACATACTCATCTAAACAAATAAATTACATTCAATCTCGCTAATACTACTCGCAGAAGAAACGAAGTTGCAAAACCAAAACGGAATGCAAAACAGTTTTAATTCCAACCTCTTTTATCATTCCAGGTCTTTATTTGTTTTCTTTCTCATACAACTCATGGAAAAAGTTCGCCAAGCGAAAAAGACGTTTAATGGTGGAAACGTCACATCACGCGACTCGCTCGTGTCACGCATCGTTCGACTGAGGGCGTAAGGTCCAGGCGAGCGAGTTCGTGCGCGTCCGGGCATGCTCGGGCGTGTTCGGACCTGCTATCGACCCTCGTGTAGTTCTGCCGCTCGCCGCTGCAGGGTGTCGGCGCTGCCTTGACGCAGTGGTAGCAGCCCATAGGACCGGGCCACCAGCACCGACAGAGCACACTCTTTCTTTAGTGCAGTTTTCTTTTTTACTAGTTTAACCGTTTTGATTTGTAGTTGTGGGCGTTGGCGTGACACGAAGAGTCGGTCGGTCGTGTGATGCTACGGGTGGACGTACCAGCACTAGAGGATCGACCAGGAACACCAAGGGATAGGAGAGGGCCGCTGTAAGGTGAGCTACATCGATATTTCACTGGCCCCACGGCTTGCAACACCTAGCTTGTACATTACACTGTAGTGTTGAAGTGGTCTTGTGTGACCCAACGGTAAATTTAGAGTGTAATTGAGACTTTATATGACTTTAAAGGCCATTTGTAATTTTCATGGCTTTACAATGACAAAGCTATTACGTTACGATGGTGAAAACGAAAGTAGAAGTAGACATATTTACGATTTAATAAAGAGTAATATTATTGTTGTTATTGTGTTTCTCACAAATTTTACTACGAATATTTAAAAGCAGCTTCTTAAAATTAATGTTTATTTTTAATAATTACGAATTTCAAAGATAAAACTTTAAACAGTTTTAAACCGTAACCTGTTCTACACACAGTTACAAGATTCATAACGTAAATACTGTACATATTTATACACCTTCTATTATACTAATCACGTAATGATGGAATACATTTTAAAAATAGAAACCCTGTAATTTTTGTAGGATATAACAATCATAATGTCAAATCAGTCTCATCTAGTGTAATTCACATAATATAGGCTAATTTTTATTAGCTTATAAATAGTAATGAAGTCGTAACAAAATACAATTACTCTGTAAATCTAAATAATCTGAAAATATAAATCACTTAACATTTCTTTTAATCGCAGTTTTTAATTAGAATCAATGTTATTATCCACAAACAAACAAAACCCTATTACGTTAACACTGAAAAACACATAATGTAGAAAAGTATATGTAAAGAGATAAACAAAATCAACAAATATTGAAAGGAATAAGGTATTTTTGTTTTCCTAGAAATGCAGGGGTTTTTCTGTACAATAAGCTAGTGTATTTGCTCTGGCCAGCCAGGCGCTCACCTCAATATAGCTACTCGGCTGTCATGCGGGTTGCAGACTAGCGCCTTCCACTTCGCGCATACATTGTTCTGATATAATTCTAGTGCCTTGGTTAACTGTTATTACAATGAGGAGTATGCTCAATATTTTTATATATTTAATTGCATCAACATCAACTTGAAATATTAAATTATGTAATAAATATTGCTGTAACAAAACTTTAAACCCACAATCAATTAATATGCACTAGAGGTCGTACAGTGTTCGAAAACTCGACCAAAATTATGTAATGTACAGACTTCTTTTTTCACACCACGCTGTAAATAAAACATGTGATTGGAATTTCATCCATTTGTTTTGAATTTCTATTTATATTTCGTCACCAGCATGGCAACTCATAAGGCCCAATGTTATTTTTTTTAATTTAAAATTCATTTTTATGCTTATTTTTGAGCATATTTTAATTTATAAAGGGATTCTGCACATCTGCAGGAATATGTCTTTCTGAAAGAATGCGTAGATTTTCCTGCGATGCACACGAGCTGAGAAAAAAGGTTTTTAAGAAACATGCTTACCTATAAAGAATGTAAATAAATGGTCATGACTCCAGAAACAGCTTATTTTAGTCAGTAACAAAGCTCTACAAATGTCTTCTCAGTCCATTCTACAGCAACCATAAATACATATCCAGCTTAAAATAGTAGGCCTACAGTAATTGTTGTTTTATGAAGTGACATAATTCTGTTAGAATACTAAAATTCGATTAAAAAAGAAAAAGAAAAAAGAATTTCATTACTCAATGACTTACAATCCTAAATTCTATTAAGTAGATAAATTAATTTCGTTCACACGGTATTTATTTCTTTAGTGGTTTTAGCTTTTCTCGTAAATTATATAAACGATAAATAGTTAAGTGGATATGGCAATTTGTAACGATTATTGGAAAATACATTGATTTTCTGTCCTCGAGTCTAGTCTAGTTTAACATTAATTTACGAAAGGTTCTAATTAGATATACTTGGAGTGATACTAATCAAACGTACGTAAACATGGGGTCAAGCCCGTAATGAACATAATAATGCAAATCAATTATTGTTTTGGGCTGAGTAATAATGTTTGGAAAAAAAGTCATACAAAATAATAAATTATGTTGAAAAAGTATTTTCAGTGACATCAGACTTCATTGACTGTTGTAGTATGTGTACAGTCTGATATAAGAGATAAGAATAATAATCAGCATATTGTAAAATCCATAACTCTGTGGGCTCAAATTACTTAAACTACAATCAAATAGGCCAATCCAAAGTAACCATAAGTGCTTTAAGCTACTGTAAAACACAAACAAATAATATCCCAGAACTGATAGTTAAACCAGTTTCATAAGCAATTAAAAATTTTGAGTGTTTTAAGGTTTAACAGCACATACATTCATAATTCATACATTCACAACACATACATAATCAGTTTCAACACATTCGTAGCACATATAGAAATTTCAAAGTCACAACACATTCACAGCACATGCATTAACACTGTCAACACATACATAGCACATAAATTAACACTGTCAACACATTTACAGCACATACATTAACACTGTCAACACATTCACAGCGCATACATTAACAGTTTCAACACATATACAAATTACAAAGTCTCAACACATTCACAGCACATATGCTAACAGTGTAAACAAATTCACAGCACATACATTAATACTGTCAACTCATTCACAGCACATACATTAACACTGAAATCACATTCAGATCACTTATATTACAAAGTCTCAACACATTCACAGCACATATGCTAACAGTGTAAATAAATTCACAGCACATACATTAATACTGTCAACTCATTCACAGCACATACATTAACACTGAAATCACATTCAGATCACTTATATTACAAAGTCTCAACACATTCACAGCACATATGCTAACAGTGTAAATAAATTCACAGCACATACATTAATACTGTCAACTCATTCACAGCACATACATTAACACTGAAATCACATTCAGAGCACTTATATTACAAAGTATCAACGCATTCACAGCACATACATTCACACTGCCAAAACATATCCAGAAGCACAGTGTATGTATGTGTGAGAGAGTGTGTGTATTTGAATGAAAACAAAAGAAAACTTATTCATGTCAGTTCCTGAAACTAATGGTCGTAAAATGAAAGTCTGGAAATTAACAGTTTTTACTCGTGTAATTTGGGTTAATCAGTACTACTTCTAAACTGTAAGGCTTTCGAAGTAGTCTCACTTAGTATTGTAGTTTCAATTTGATCTATTAACTCCCTTTCCACTGCCCTGAAAAAGTATTCCTTCTTCGTGTCAAAGTCGATTAAACAAGAAATTGGAGTGAAATTAGCAACTGGAGTCTTACGAGAAATTCAATATTTCTTCTGTGCGGTACCCAAGCAAATAATTCAGTGATGCAATTGCATGATGTGGTCTGTAGTGTCATTCTACTTGACTCATATAAGGTTACTCTGAACAAAAATAATTTGTAAACTACATAAATTGATTAGGTTAATCTTAAAAAATGCAACGGTAAACAGTATTTCGATTCTTTTGGTTGAAGGCAAATTAATGAATGTTTTGTCATTCTGCAGCAAAACACCCGTTTTAATACGTGCGTTGTAGCAAGGTGTTGCCTTGGTTGTAGGTGTAAATTAGTTATTTTGTAAAGCATTTTTAGACCCTAGGGATTAAAAATCAGCTGCTGTAAACTCAGTTGTAAATTTCATTTGGAAACGATCACATGTGTCAAAAGAATGTATTGATTGCTTTAATCGGTTGTAGCTTATTGTTCCCTTCTTGTCAATAGTTCGACATATCGATGATATGTACACTAACACAATCGTAAATGGACGAAATAATTGAACTCTTACTAAACAGCTGCTTGTTTGCATTATCGAAATAAAAATATCGAAAGTCGTTTTAGAGGTTTGTAACATGAGAATTATTTTCATATTGTCAGTTAGTTTGCTCAAATAAGAGCGCAATATGACGAAACATATAGTCCATCACACGGACAAAAAATCTCCCGTAGTTTGGGTTTTGAAAGAATGTCTTTCAAGTTAGGAGCTTTTATGTAGTCTTGGGGGTTTGGAAAACAAATTATGGGTCAGAGGTGAATTTGAAAGAATATTATGTGCCACTCTTAAAATATTATTAACTTTGTAAAGGCCAGGAAAGTATTAGTCCAGTCATTGAGTAGTGGAGGTTCAACAAAATTGATTCAAAAGGTTTTTCAACGGATTTCATTAGTTTTTTACCTCCACACAACAGAAAAAAAGTCTACCAAAATCTGACTTGGGGAAGTACCTGAATTATGGTATTTAAATTAAAATAATAATTGCTCCGTGAAAAAAACAGATAAAAATATAATTGCTATATAGGGTGTAGTATATCGTTTTTAATGTTTTGAAGGGTGGGGAAACTAAATATGCAACTTAAAATGCGATTTGACACCACAATATGGCCGCCAAAATATATTCATGGAGAAAAAAAAACTAAAATAAAACTTACTTTTAGATATAGGGTGTAGTATATCGAATTCAATGTTTACAAGGGTGGCAAAACCAAAAATGCAACTTAAAATATGATTGTATAAAATGTAAGGTCATAAGATGAAAATCGCCAAAATACGCTCCATTGAGGAAAATTAAAATAAACTTACCTTTAGAAATATGTTGTAGTAAGGCGATTTTAACTTTTACAAATGCCAGTAAACTAAATATGCAACTTAAAATAAGATTTTACATCATGAGATGGTGGCGTAAGATGTGATACCGGGGAACATGGATTATTTTTACATAGGGAATAATAATGGTATTTTAAAATATTAATAAATTGAATTCAATGAACACACGTTTGAAAAGGGAAAAGGGTACTTGGTCCTAACCTTAGACGCTCCTACTCTTTATACACGCTCTTTGCGGATGTAATACCAAATGGAGACCCTTTGGAATAGGAAAACTATCTGTTATGAACAAATACCATGATCTCAAGGAATTCACTGAATTGACATTTGGTCAGTGTAAAGGGGTCACATGCACAAATGGGCAAACCCTTGATTTGAGTGAAAATATTGAAGTAACAGAGTAATTTATTTCAGAGTAACAATTTCTAAAAAGGTGACAAATGATAGATATGTTGGACTATTTTTTAACATTTCAGTCAATTTTAACAGTATTTTATTAGCAGTATGAATTGTCGGCTGTATTTATATTAAAAAGTGCGTTCATTGAAATCGAATTATTTCTACACTATTATACCATTATTTTAATACAGTATCCTATGTAAAAATAATCCATGTGCCCCGGTACCCCGTCTTACCGTCTCTAATGTAAAATCTCATTTTAAGTTTCATAATAGCTTACTGGTATTTTATAAAAGTTAAGATTGAAAACTAATACCTAGTTCTAAAGATAGTCTATTTCTAAAGACGTTTCTTTTATTTACTTTCCGTAAATTTAATAACACATACAATGCTAATCAAGAAGTTATTTATTTCTAAAGGTAAGTTTTTCAACTTTCCTCCATGGGGCGTATTTTGGTGACTTCCATCTTAGGCTTTTAAATTAGATACAATCATATTTTAAGTTGTATATTTGGTTTTGCCACCCTTGTGAACATTGAATTCGATATACTGCACCCTATATCTAAATATGAGTTTTATTTTAGTTTTTTCCTCCTTGGAAAATATTTTGGTGGCCATTTTGTGGTGTCAAATGACGTCAAATCACATTTTAAGTTGCATATTTAGTTTTCCCACCCTTCAAAACATTAAAAACGATATACTACACCCTATATATAGCAATTATATTTTTATCGGTTTTTTTTTCCACGGAGCAATTATTATTTTAATTTAAATACCATAATTCAGGTACTTCCCCAAGTCGGATTTTGGTAGACTATTTTTGTGTTGTGTAGAGGTATAAAACTAATGAAATCTGTTGAAAAACCTTTTGAATCAATTTTGTTGAACCTCCGCTATATATTTCTCTTTAATTACCGGACTATATTGGGTGATGAATTTTGGATTTAAAAAAAAAATATCCGTGTTAAGTTTTTACTGAACTTTTTATTTGACTGTCTATTACAATTTTAGGATAACCTCTTCTGTTAAGTGAATTGCTGAGTTTCTTAATATAATTTTGGTGATCACGGTTTTTAGAACAAAGGCCTTGATAGGCTTTTTGGTATGGATATTTTAATATGTGCAGGATGACAAATTGAGTAAGCCAAGTAATCCATTGTATTTATATCTTTTATATGGATTTTGGATTTTAACATAATATCTCTAATAAAAACGTCAACATCCAAAAAGTAACAATATCTTCTGAGAATTTCCAGGTAAATTTAAGGATTGGGAATTGATTCAGATTTTCATGAAAATTTGCACATTTTCTAGTCCATATTCCCAAACCATGAAAATATCATCAATAAACCTATACCAAATTGAAGGTTTCAACATTTGTGAATTTAGAAACAGTTCTTCAATATGTCCAACAAATAAGTTTGCAAACGAAATGACTTAAGAGATTTATGTTTCAAATAAGTAGTTTTCAATCAAATGTTTGTGCGTGATCAAATTTAACTCTTCAAATTGTATATCGATAGCTACTAAGCACATGTACACAATGTGTCACATTTTTTCTGTTAGTCAAGAAATGTATAATGCAATGCTTGGATCAATTGAAATACTTGTTTTCTTGGGTTTACCTTAGTTTGCGATATTCTCATTTTGTTTTAACATAGATTTGCGGCTACTGAATTATACTTTCCATCTATATGAAACAGTTTCCCATCTGTTTTATCAAAAAGTTTTGTTACTGAGTTAGTTGATCTAAAAGTATAAAAGAGGATGTTGGTTTGTATTAAAGTATTTTTGTTAGTATATATTTAGCTTTTAGCTATTTAGATACATATTTAGCAGTGATAAACACAGACACCGCTGGACCGATGGCCACGAAACATGGTACTGTACATAAATGTTGCAACAGATTGTAGCATTATTATTTTTTTCGCCTCATTTTCAAAGTACGGGTACAGAAGCTAGACCGAATAAAACATGCAACTTTTAGCCAACCTAAAGTAAAATAGTTGTAGTTTTCGTTAAAATTTTATACATGGTGAAATTAAAGCAAACATGCTTACTCACCCGATTCCTAACAGATTTTGCTCAAAAAAAGAGGCATAATCATGACAGCTGGATCAGTTGTGAAGGGGTTCTTATGTTTGCTCCTGTCAAAACAAACTTTTCTATCCATCCATCTTTGTCAGATCGAGCTGTATAAACTCGGATTTAATCCTTAATAACTGTTACACCAATTAGATGGAATGGTAGTAACTTGGTAAAAAACATTTTGTTCCAGTGAGAGTAGTAAAAGGAGAAAACTTAAAATAAGAGAAAAACATTTACTTCACATGAGTGTTTAAAACGAAAACAGGAAATGGATCAAAACAAAACACACTAAAATTTTGTAACTGGCTGTAGAAATGCTATTTATTATGTGACATTCACACATAAGTCTACACAGCTTATTCAAAGCAATCTTGAGGAATTATTTCAATCAAGTATTTTTAATAATACCTGCATTGGATTTAAAATAGACCTTTACTATTTTATCACTCCTTGTTAATAGCTAGCCTATGGCGAGTCAAAATGTTTCGCATAAGTAAGCATACCATAGTAAGCATAAGTATATCAAGCATCGATATATAACTACTATATACATATATAACTATCGATATATAAGTAGCTATATATCGATGGTCTCAAGTCATGCCTTGTTTCGAACTTATATAAACCGTACTAAAAACTTCCAAGCAAGTAAGTTGGGTAAGTCCGTAGGTTTATATACCAATAACAGATTTAAAACAAAATTATATGAAAGTAGCACGAGTGTACACAGTTACTGCGTACGAAATTTGAATGTAACAACGATACTTTGTAGGTTAAATGTATAAGTTGTATTAGGCGAAATTCCCACAAAATAATGACTATTTTTCCAAATTTCATTTTTTGAAACTTTGGTCTGTAATTGGCATGACTTTTAGGATTTGTTTAGTTTTGAAACTCTTGTTTATTTAAGAAAACTTGGATTTATTTTAGTGAACTATTAGATTAGTTTTTGTAAAATTCTTATAATAGTAGAGGGTCTATGAAGAGAGCTAAATCTATATATATATATGTAAGGCAAAGCCCTCACTGACACACTCACTCACTCATCACTAATTCTCCCACTTCCCATTTACCTAGGAGGCTGAAATTTGGTACACTGATTCGTTAGGCATTAAATAGGAAAACTATGTTGTTTTTATTCTGATCGGACTCTCGGGCTCCGCCCCAGTGGCTCTGAAGTTTCCCATGTTAACCTTATGAGTACTCATATTTAAATTGAATTAATGAATCTTAACAGCTGTTTCAATTAAACAAGTTGGTTCTGTTCTATGATGTTCAATAGCATTAAAGTTACAAGGAATACCAACAGGGTGCAGCACTATTATTTTTAACAGCTAATCTGCAACCAAAAGGTGAGTGAGCGTAGCGAACGAACTTCAACCAGGACGTGATTGAGCCATGCGAACGAGCTCACTTATGAAGTTAAACGGGGCAAAGCCCGCGGGCACAGCTAATAGCGAATACATACAGTGCTCACATCAGGTAATCATTTTCAATTACTTAAGCAAAAACAACATATTTTCCTTCATCAGTCATTTAAAAGATAGAATCAACAACATTCCAAGTGTGCTATGCAAGAATACTGTGTCTCTAATTAATGTCAGAAGAAAAGTTGTTGTCCTTTTGGTTGGTATTAAAAATATATACTACGTTATAATCGTTTAGGTTAAGAAGTAACGATTGAGATTTTTTGAGAGTAAAAAGACCACTTTTATTAAAACAATGTTTATAAAATTGTTCTCTGTTTTGTAGATAAATAATCTTTCCGCTGTTCCGATTGACTTAACTTTTCGGTTTCAAACATTTAGGTGTCCAATGTGAAAAAGATTGAACTATTAGTGACCTTTCTTTATCCATGACTGTTACTCATATACCCGTATAATGAGGGGGTACTTTTTAAAATAAAGTATTCCTAACACTATTATTATTAGTTTATTTTACATCCAAACCAATAATCTTCTTCTAGTATATATCACTATAATTTCTTCTCAAGTGTTATCTTATTTGATATGTGTAATACTAAATCCCTAACATTTAAAAGCCGAACATTGTACGGCAGTTTTAACCTGAAGCTTTGAAATGCTGGTCTGATAATACGCTAGTATCACTATGCGATAACAGGAGTACGTAGATTAAACATGGACAGGATTATTGAGGGGGTACAGAAGGGGGGAGGGTGGGGGGGGGTGGGGGGAGAGATACTTGACAACTAGATACTGTTACATTCTGTGTTGAAAATGGCATTGGGCGTATAATACATGGCTATATTACAATAAGCAATCTTTAAGAATTTATGTTGAACTAACTAATTATAAAATAGCTTATATGTAATATATATATTTATTATATTACAGTATATGTATGTATCTAATATAAGAGGTAATTTTGTCACAATAACCAAACATTGATGAAATAGTGTTGGAATGAAATAATTGTTACATACTTTCCTCAATGTATCGTATATTTCAACACTAGGGCGTAAAGTGACTCTTTTCGACCCGAGTTCAAGTTTTACGATCGAGGCGAAGCCGAGGTCGTTAAAATGAATGAGGGTTGAAAAGACACTTTTTGCCCGTGTGATGAACTATATTTTTCGTCATATTGCACCATTATTTGAACAAACTATGTTACAAGACATTTAAAGATAACCTCTCAACACTACTTTCAACTTGTTTCCAATTCAATTTGCTAATGGAAACAAGCAGTTGTTAAGTAAGTGATGCAACCGTTTCGTCTATTACTAATGTCTAAGTGTACATTATACTATCGATATGTAAAACTATTTATAATATGGCAACAATAAACTAAGACCAATACATACCTTATATACAAACGATTGTTTACAATAGAAATTTACAACTGAGTTGACAACAGCTGATTTTTACACCCTAGGTGGTAAAACGCGTTTTACTCAATAGAGAGTACAAATGCTTCTTTAGACCCGCATCACATGAATTAAAAACGGCTGTTTTTGCTGCAGTATGACTATAGTTCGGCCGCTTAGAAAGCGACCTCCTCCAGCATTGGTTTAGCATTAGCGCGCAGGTCGTTTTCTAAGCGGCCGAACTATAACAAGCTATTTTTGTAGTAAATATAAAAGATTCCATAGTGGTTCTTAAAGAAAATCAATTGGCCACACTATTATATTAAGTTTGTTAATTACATTAACCATTTTTAAAAGGTTAATAAGGTAGCCTCGTCGAATTTCAACACCTTCTTCCATCTGATCGCCGTGAAAATTTGGAAAACAGCTACTGTATAATATATTTCAAAAAAGTTTCCTTTCTTCCTTAATCTCTCCACTTAGGGCTTTAGGAAGCAAATATTGGTTGGTATAGAAAATAAGGAAGGGCAGTTACTTAGTTTACTACCAAACAAATGTTTTAAAACAATGAAATAAGATGTTATAAAAAAAACCTTGCCTATATTTTCTGGTGGTGCCAATGATTTGTAAGCGTTGTAACGTTCTTTGATGAACGGTTGTATTATGCTGTGTTTCCTCCATTTGCCTAAACAAGCTAACAATCTCTAAAGTGGCTCCACCATACCCCGCTGCAAAACATGACTGAGATTACAGTACTATAAATACCACCGCCGCAGCAAACCTGTAGACTAAGCGAATTTCCATTTGCCTGAATCGATTTTAAATTAAATATTTTTAAATAGCATTAGGTTTAACGAGTACCTTGGTTTGATGCTACAGCAACTACAAAATCTTGTAATTTTACAATATTCCCCATAAGAATAACGTGGAATTTTATATTTGGATTTTTTAAATTTTCTCCGTAACCAATAACCGTACAAACAAACTTCAAGGTACTAAATTATTTGGTTTTTTAGGCTATTTAAAATGGTCTAGATGGGAAATTTTGTGTCTTAAGGGTCAAAAATGAGAAAAACCAACCCATAACAGATAGCCTTTAAGCCCCTTGAAGCGCTTAAAAATGCCATACTTTGACTTGGCATGGTAAAACGTTACCATATCAATTTGGGAATATAAATAAATAAGTAAGTTTGTAAATATTTTATTTTTTATTACGCATTGACATTTAACTGGACCAATTAAAGCTATTACAATAGATACTGAAAAAAACAAACAATAGAGAAATTTTTAAAATTCCCTTTTAAACACATATATGCTACGTTTTAAAACGAGTCAATGAAAAACATGAATTTATACTAATGCAAATAATATATCAGTTTCCTTGCGGCAAGCATGCACCTCATTAGATAACCACGATTGCTAAAACTGTGAAAGATTCTGTACCGTTTACCGGGTTGATTAATGCAATGAAGTCACTCGAGAGTACAAATTATTGAAGAGGAAATCGCGAATAGAAAGAACAATGCATGGATTCGGGAAAGCCTTCGTCTCTCTAATCAATTCATAGTGAGCCACCCCTAGTTCCACCCTCAACCCACCCTTCAGACTTGGCGACGCCGGCCTACAAAGTAACAACTCTGATACTGTCCGCTACTTATCCTCTAGTTCAAATATCGCCCACACAAACCACCCTAGTCTTATACCGTCAGCTACTTATCCTTCAGAAATCCAGAAAACTACCCTCGTCCAATACTGTCTGCTACTTATCCTCTAGGCCTAGTTCAAATATTACCTGAACACAAACTACCCTTGTCTAATACTGTCCGCTACTTATCCTCTAGTTAAAATATTACCTGAACACAAACTACCTTTGTCCAATACTGTCCGCTACTTATCCTCTAGTTAAAATATTACCTGAACACAAACTACCTTTGTCCAATACTGTCCGCTGCTTATCCTCTATAAATAGTTCAAGTATTGTCTGAACACAAACCACCCTTGCTAGTGGTTTGTTGGCTATCGCCTGCTAAGGGAGGAGAAGGCTTCTTCGAATAGTTCAGTCTATGATAACAACACAGACATGCGAGTTTTGTCTTGAAATCGAACTTACGAGAGGTGAAAACGCACGACCAAGGAACAGCTAACTGTACAGTGGGTAATGTTAATGTATAGTGGGTTTAACATATGAGTAAAATTAGGGATTAATTAGCTTATAAAAATGAATGTTTTTTTTTTTATTTAAATCAAATCGCTGCAATCGTCTCGATAGATGTAGGGTTCCAAAGCGTCATCACAATTCTGAAAGACATAAAAACACATTAAGCAATTTTTAAGTAGCAGTGATTTCAATTACCTGTTATGTGGGAATTTTTTTTCTGTTTATAGAGAAATGTCTCAAATAGCTCACTACACAATGATTGCTGTATTTGTAAACTGTATTTGTTAATATTACATACATCTACAGTAAACATGTCCCATTTCATAATTTGTCACACCATTGCCCTCGTATGGACGTGATGTAAAGGTATTGGAAGTCCATTGGGTGGATGTAACACATAAGTTACTCGTCGCCACCCAGCGACGCAGTAAATAAAGGCTACAACACCGTACATCCTGGCTGCGGTAAGATTGTATTTGAAAAGCGAATGACAAAACGCTAGTCCACTTTTAGCGAATTTCCCATATAGAGAATAAGCTATTACCGCAGGCTTAATGGTAGGACCTAGACCCGGGACCGATTTACTTTTTCGTTTTGAGGTCCCCAGAGGCCAAAAACACCATCCGTTCAAATTCATATAGTATATTATGTGTCCGATAGCCCGATAACTCGAGAAAAAATGATCCGATTTTGATGAAATTTGGTACAAACGTGTTTTATTCGAACGAGTTCGCGAACCAGTATGATAGGACTATGGGAACCCATATATTATATTTATTATTTACTAGCAGAGTACCCGTCCTTCGTACGGGGTTGGAATATAAGTATAAAATGCTTATTGCAGTTATACTCAAGCTTTGCGTTTGCAATAAGGGAGGACACAGTTTGATAAAATTTGCTTTTTTAAATTTACAGTATTCTATAGTATTACACATCTACCATAGCCATAATGTTCTACCACTTCACCTAAACAATAGAGAAAAATAAATTATCAACAATTCGCAAAATATCACAAATTATTCATGAAATGAAAAACATAAACATAACTGTAAACAATCCTACTTTGACAGTTATCATTGCAAATCACAGTTTTTTGTTGCTGCTTGGTTCAAATTAGCTGTTTTCATAAATGAAAAAAATATAGTGGTGCACCCTGTTGGTAAATCTTATAACTTTTTAATGCTTTTCCATATCATAGAACCAACTTTTTTTAGTTGAAACAGCTGACTAAATCCTTTAATTCCCTTTAAATATGAATACTCATAAGGTTAACATGGGGAATTACAGAGCCACTGGGGCGGAGCCCGAAAGGATTTTTGAGATAAGAATATGCCTATATGTTAATCGGGAATGTAAGCTATCATCATGCCAAATTTCAGCCCAATCCGTCCAGTGGTTTATGCGTGATTGAACTTCAAACAAACAAACAAACAAACACACAAACTTTCACATTTATAATATTAGTAAGATTACCCTAAAACAAAAATTTTCATAATTTCTCTACATACCATTTTGTAGAGCTTAAAAAACGAATAATTTTGTATATTGAAGCGTTGTTGTATGCCCATTGGTTACGGAGATAATAAAAAAATGTAAATTTAAAATTCCCATGTTATTTTTACGGAGAATAAATAAACTGTTGTAGTTTGCTTGTTTATGGATACATTTTAACAAAATTTGGAAATGTTATTCCATAGCCTACTAAGCTATCAACATTGCAATAAAAAAACCTCAATATCTTCCCTGTAGCAACAAACCTAAGTACTTCCTAAAATTAAAGTTATTTAAATAAGAAATAAATCTGTCAATTTTTAGGGAATATTTTAGTAGAAATCGAGCCAGGTAAATGAAAATTCGCTTAGTCTGCAGGTTTGCTGTGGTGGGGGTATTTAATTTACACAATTTTTCTTGATAAAGAAAACTTTAACAACACCTTGTTACATACAGATACTACACTACACTGTGGTAATCATTGATAGCACTCTTAGCTAGGAAAACATCCATGGTTAACTTTTAAACTCTAATAGAAGGGGAAAATTCTAAGGAATGTATTCCAAAGAAATTCCCTACTTCAAAATGTTATTAGTTCATTTATCCGTGAGATATTTTTAAAACGTTATCACAATATACAAAGATTACCCCCCCCGAATCTCTTTGAAGGGCGAGTTTTATTTTGGTTTTAAGTAAAGGAATTCCAATATCGCAAAGTCTGTGTCTTTTGATAGAAGGGTTAGGGGCGGAGTGAGAATTTGAGATCTTTCCATCCATCAACCCCCTTCCACTTTCCCTAAAGCGGTTGTGCTGATGTTTTAAACATAACGCTCAGTATTTGTTTAGTGTTTGATACAGTGTCTAGCGACGACTGAATTATAATTTACTGCTGGAGCCAAGATGTGTTTATGGTTGTTTGTTGATTGAAAGTTTGAATTATTTTTTGATATTTATATTTTCAGTAAATTAATTGCTTTTCAATTAATAATATAGCCATCGTTAGTTGGGTAAATCTTTTCATTAGCCTCGCTAACAAATTTTAAAACTACACTACTAGTGTTAATAGTAGAGAAAAAAACAGTCAAATTCAAAATTTCCAATTTGCTCACCCGTGTTTCAATAGTAGTATCATTGACTATATACATCGATTTATACAGTACATATCTATACATTGACTATATAGTCAACTAGCAGAGTGCCCGTCCTTCGTACGGGGTTGGCATATAAGTATAAAATGCCTATTACAGTTATGGGAGAGGACACGGGTTAAGAAAATTCTTGTCTTTTAATTTATAAGGTATCCTATAGTGTAGCACACATCTACCATAGCCCTAATGTTCTACCACTGCACCTAAACCATAGAAAAAAGTAAAGTTCTCATTGTCTACCACAACTTTTTGGCCCGACAGACGTCGTCCTGTCCTAATGTGGTTTTATGCATGTCAATGCTCGTTCATTGCATGCATTTTCAAGATGAGCTCGTTCGCATCGCTCAATCATGAAGTTCGTTTGCTACGCTTACTTACCTTTTGGTTGCAAATTAGCTGTTGTCATAAATTAAAAAATAGTAATAGTGATGCACCGTGTTCGTAAACCTATTAACCTTTTAATGCTATTGATCATCAACAAATCAAATTGTTTTGTTGAACCAGCTGTTACGATTCTTTCATAAGGTTAACATGGGAACTATAGAGCCACTGGAGTGGAGCCCGAAAGGATTTTTGAGATAAGAATATGTCTAAATGTTAATCGGGAATGTGAGCTATCATCATACCAAATTTCAGCCCAATCCGACCAGTAGTTAATGCGTGATTGAGCAACGCACAAACTCACAAACTTTCAGATTTATAATATTAGTAAGATGGTAGTATTCATCACTGGATATTTTTGGTACGCAATGCGCCTCTCTTTGAAATACGATTAAGTACCAAAAAGACACTTTCGCTCAGTGTGATGAACAACCATTTTCATCATACTGTAGAAATAACCTTACAATCGTTACAAAATTAGACCATATAATTTGGATTTATACAAAGTCGTCATCAATGTCTACATTTTTGTTGTTTACAAATATAACTTAAAATTACGTGTGATTAACAGAGTTTTATTATATTTTTATGTGCCATAAAAAATTTTTGAGGTTATGGAACAGAAAAAATTAACCATATGTTTCTTCTGTTGCCTATTTGAAGTTACCTGAAAACTATGATTTTTCAGACGATTTAGAGAACCAAAAACAACTGTTGTCCGGACATGATGACAACTATGTTTACTCATCAGATGATTTCTTATACAATTAATTTCTAGGTTGAAGAGGATCAAAATTTAGAACAGCCCATTGGGTTCATCACCCACTGACGAGTCACTATCACGTCAAATGATTTCAAATAAAATAAAACTGTTAAAGCAGCTAATCAAGATTTAAAAAATCCACTCGAAAAATCTCAAAAGAGGAGTTTCGTAGTAAATGAAAGCAAGTTAAGAAGTGAAGTTGCGTGATTCTGGTGACGTCATGCGTGGATTTGATGCAAATGTCTTGGAATTTACTTCAGCTCTTACATGTAAGCTGAGGAACGTTATTTTGGGCTAAAGTAACATCATTTTGCAAATGTAATGAATCCAAACATGCTTTAATTTAAAGAGAGTAATGGATACTGCATTTCTCACAACTGGTGTGTATTTTTTGTTTCTTCTAACAATATTTTTTCATTGTATATCATTATTGTCTTACCATATATTGGAATCGTACATAAAATGGGTTGGTTTGTGTGGATTCAAGAATATACATTGAACAACAGTTTATTTAGTGCGTAAATTCAGTGAATGTGATTGGGAATTTTTTAAGTCGAGGGGTATTTGCATCATAGAATCTTAAACTACGAATTGAAAATATGTAAACGTTATTGATTTTACATAAGCTAAGCATAAAATAGTTTAGAATTGACGGATTTAGCTTTAAACACTTTACAATATTATTTTCTCAAATTTTCAACAAATTAACTTATATTCTCACACTTTTATTCATTGTTATATCGGTGGATTGGAGACCTCTTGAGTACCTTAACAGTTTTATCCAAGTAACTCATAATAGCTTTTCTTATTGTAGGAGGGATAAAATATAGATTAAATATGCTGCTCCCTGTAATAGCAAACCTTGGTACTCGTTTAACCTAATGTTATTTAAATGGATAATTATACTGTATATCAATTTAGGCAAATAGAAATTTGCTTAGTCTGCAGGTTGGCTGTGGCGGGGGTATTTAATGAAACAAAAAAATACATGGGTCATCTGCTCACACAAACTTGAGCTTGGGGAATGAGAATGTCCTGTCCTAGTTAAATATTTGTCAACATCCTGTCCATTTCCATTTGACAGTTAAATTTATTACTGTGGCCTCATGTTTTCATTGGGGATTAAGTTATATTTTCAACCACCAAGTTGGTTTGTAAACATAGTCTATGACGAAACAAATTAAAAACAATGTTTTACTTTTTTCATAACCATTAACTATAAAATTATAATTTATAATTGAACGCCTTATAACATTTTACACTATTTTGGTGTATGCATTAGTCCTATACCCTTATATGAGCAATGTTCGCTCGTATGTATGCTTGCATAACAATCTCGTAAACGGCTTCGACGATTTTCTTCAAATGTTGCAAATAATTTATTTCTGGCCTAAACACGTGTTTACTGTTAAAATTGCTAACAAAAATCGATTTACGTAAATAACGAAATAGAAAGTCAAACTTTTTAACTTTGGCCTTTCGGGTTGCCAATTAACTATGTTGGCTTAACAAAATAGCAAGAAAAAAGTAAACGGAAGTGAACTATCAAACCCAATAATAAGTATCACCAGGTTGAAATGCCCAAAAAGCTTACCTAATTTTAAGGTAATTCTCCAGTGTAGCATTTAAATAAATACGCTATTCGATCCATACCTTCCATCCATCCTTTTCATGTGAATCTCCTTACATTCTAAAGAAAGTTTCAAATTAATATCTCGGATTGGAAAATAACAATCTTTCTGACTGAATTCCCATAATGTTGTGCATAGAGATAAAAAGTTAACTTTAAAATGTCTTATAAAGTGTCTTAAGTGTGTGTTATGTCTTTAATGTGTGTGTAATTATCTTGAATGAAATGTGGAAGCTTCAGATATATTCCCTAAATGCAATTAGGTAGAATAACTTTTCTAAATCCACCAAGAGATTGTTTGTACTGCTTTGGTTTGTAATTGAACTGAAATAAAATATTTGCTTACAACCCATTAAACAAGGACTTAACATTTCATGAGTACGGGGTTGTTTATATTAATAATTACAATGTAAAAGATTGTATTTGGATGGAATCAAAACCACGATAGTCATTGTAATTGCATAAACCTTTTGTAAAGGATGAAGAGGTGATTTGAAAAAAAGTAGTCATTAAATTCACATCGGGTGGTTGTAGAGTTTTTTTTAGTATTTAAATACCTACTTTTTTAGGTTTAATACTAATGTAAATTTATATACAGTAACATATTTCCAAAAACGGTTTGCTGATACACAACTGAACTACATTAATTTAAACTCTTAACACCAACCTGAACCAAAACATTACACCGTCTACGTTACATCGAAATTCAAAGTTGTACAATCTTTTCATGATTAAGCCAATACTTCGGCATTACAAACTTCATTGCGTAACCCCATTTTATGGCAATCGCTGCGATTCGACTGAGTTTAGTTAAAAACAACCCTCATTTGCATCGGCAATATGACTGATCGATTTTGTTCCCAAACTGTTCTCTGTGAATAATTGATGAAGGGCAAGTGGTTTAGGTACAGTTGCTCCACCCCCGCCCCCTTATCGACTTTCTTTGACTTCGTTCTATTTTTGTCCGGCACTAAAAAATTGAGCCTCAATTGTACATCGTGTAATTCAAACCCAACATTTGATTTTGTTAATCGTTTGTTTTATATACTTTAATATTTGTTGATTATACGATTTGCTTATTGGATAAACATGTTTGACTCGTCCGAATGGCCAGGTCCAAATTCACCAACATTTTTGGGGTCGTTTCTAATGTCCAAATTCACCAACTTTCTACCTTTAGCAGGTACGATATTTCTCCCGGCGGGTGGGGAAGGAATTCCCTCCGAATAGTTTGCCATCGCCTGCTGCGTCTCGTCTCGGCGAGAGTGTACTGTAACCTAACCTAACCTAACCTAACCTAACCTAACCAAACCTAACCTAACCTAAAGCTGCCTGAAACAATCACAGCTTAAACAGTACTATTAGGGCTAAGCAGTACACTCTCGCCGAGACGAGACGGAGCAGGCGAGGGCAAACTATTCGGAATTCCTTCCCCGCCCGCCGGGAGAAATATCGTACCTGCTCCAGGTAGAAAGTTGGTGAATTTGGACATTAGAAAAGACCCCAAAAATATTGGTGAATTTGGACGTAGCCCGTCCGAATACTGACGGGGATAGCCTACTATTAAATTTTGACGATTGGACAAAGAGAGGTTAATACAATTAAATAACCATATGCAAATAAGTTTATCAATTAAAAATAGTCAATTCTGATGAACTCTCCTACAAAATATGTATCTTACTTTTAAACCGAAGTCTATTGAAATTAGTTTGTAAGCTTGCATAAATATACTGAAGAAAGGAGATGTAGCTTTGTGCACCATAAATGGTTTTCTTGTAATTTGTTAGTAATACTCTTAAAAACGTTTCCAAATTATTTTGACCACTAAAATGAGCTTAAACTAATAGTTTAGCACGCCCGATTTTTATTCTGCGTATGTATCATTAAAAGAGATAACAAAAGTAATCGGTGTAAACAACGTTATCTATTGTCTCTTATATTATATTTAAAAGGCCAATTACTGAAGATTGCTTGTTTACAGGGTTTCCCATGAAATTTGGTTAATTTATTTATTTTATGTCAGAATTATGAAACCACAAAACCCTTTTTTTATCTAATCTATTAATCAAACGTAGATTTTCTATAATTACGATACGACTTGTTAAAAAAAAAAAACAAAAAAACTAAAACAACCCGATGAAGAAACTTAAAACTTACTTCGACTGCAGGTTTGCTGCAACGGTCGTATTTAACATCGTAAAGGTTAAAATTAATAGCACGCGCTGTAAGCATGCTTTGTACACAAATTAACCTTCTGCATGAGTTACGTTTCAGACACCAAGTCCTTTATATAAAACTATATTTCCTGCCTTAGCTAACTTAGCACAATCAGTCCCGATACATATTCCTTTTACGGATTAGAAACCCAACACATTTGCCAAATTGATATTTTTGTGAGTTTATATAACATATTAAAAAATGTAAAGTCATGCAAATATTTGGTCCCAAAAAATTAATTCCACATTTTGCGTGTAAAGGAAGTAGTTATATTTTCCTCATTCCACAAACATACTGCCGTGTCAGAAGCGTATATTTTGTAAGGAATAATTAACTACTTGAAAGCACAACACAGCTAGATTACACACAGATGGATAACGAAATTTTTATGTTCACAGAGGGCTAGAGACGAAACCCATGTTCATATCACCAAACTGTGACTCTCCCCCCACTCACTCTCCCCAGAACCTACCCCCCCAAGTCGATAACCCTTGCCTAACGTAACCCTGTTGAATATTAACAGTGAATTGCAGCATTTGTTTTCCGTGTTGAGAAAATTGCATTTCTTAAAACGTTTCAAAAATAAATTATAGTAGAAAAAGTAATTTTAAAAGTTATATTAAGTCCCAAACGTAATAAATGATTCTTTTAATTTGTTCTCTTGCTACGTAATTGGTTGTTGACCATATTATGCAAAAGTCAGTTATACAATTCAGTAAATAACTGACAAAACAAGTCTCTGCACAAGTGATGGTGTAAATAACAGGTATACGCCAGTTAGTCAATATGGTCTTTGGCAATGGATGTAAGGGAAAACTAGGGGGGAAATATAACAATCCTGTTATTGGCGAATGTTTGTTCGCTGATATAAAAGTAGTGAATAAAGATTTAAAACATGACAATATGGGAAATGCAATAATAACAGCTATAAATGTATAAAATGGCTATTTATAATGAGATCAGCTTCACCTATTTAGGTTCATATATTCTTGAAAATTACTAATTACAACTGTTAAGGCCTAA
The DNA here is from genome assembly GCF_028750875.1 of Macrosteles quadrilineatus. Lineage (NCBI taxonomy): Eukaryota > Metazoa > Arthropoda > Insecta > Hemiptera > Cicadellidae > Macrosteles > Macrosteles quadrilineatus. Next base: position 74,333,804 of record NW_026542602.1, on the reverse strand, counting down.
TTAATATTCCCCTTCAATATTACAAATTATAATATCACATAAATTAAATTTCAAATATTCCAACCTAACACACTTTTATCTATATAATCTGCATAAACTCATGCAGGATTGAAGGAAAAGGAGAAGCATTTTTTTCATAAGAGAATGAAGCTTGTTTAGTATGTTGTTTAACACAACTTTTTAACTGAACCACATTAAAAACAACAACCAATACACAGCTGTACATTGTAATTGTGTTTCTCACTTTGAATGGACTATTTTATAGTCCACTGTTTACACAAAATTAATTAGTAATCACAATTAGTATTCATTGTGAATTTGGGATTTAAAGTGTGAAGCAGCTTAACCCATTTGATGTTAGTTACATATGTTGAAACTAATATTGCACTTCTATCCTGTTAACCACTACATTTAACAAGTTTATTGCATTTAACATTCACTACACATTTCTCTAAGCAGTTTTCAACATGTTTTATTTATGTACAGTTTAAATTTATAATTTATGCAATTTTCACTTATAACCATACAGTTTATGACAAGGATCTGGATATGATAGCCCTTAAGCGAGGCTTTAAAGACTTCAGTCTTTCACAATTGCTACTTGGCTTAGCAAACAGAATTGAAAATCAAAGGTTCCCATCAGTGAAGGAAATTTGTATCTAAAATACCCGTATTTTGTCAGTCATTGTCAAAGATATCTTAAGATATAGGATTAACATATTCTATCTTTGATTACGAAGTCAATTACTACAATTTCCAAAATAATTTATCACATTTGTATGAAAATACGTTATAATGATTTTTGACATGGATTTTAATGGATTCATCAATGATCTAAAACGTTCTGGACTTCTTCTTGTGATCGATATAACTTAGCCTAATATGAAAAACTATTGGTCTTGAAACTAATCAATATTTATTACATTACAATACATCTTAATACCAGCAACCATGATAAAGGATAAGATTTTTTGCATTTAAAATATATAGATAACATGATGGACTACACATTTTTTGATAACATGGTAATTAACAGAGCTTGAATTTCTAATCTAGTTGTAGCACTACTACTTAGCACTGGTGGACCAACAGAAGAAGATTGACGATCTCTGTGCAATAAGGTATCGGACCCAAACAAATAGTTTTCAATACAAAAGTCTGATTAAACACAATAACGACAGTTTTCACAATACAATGATTCACGGGGGTTTTGCAGTAGCGAGAGGTCGTAGGCTAGCTGGCGTCGTGTGCCGCAACTCCATCGATCCACCCTGCGTCGTCTGCAACGGTGATAAACATCGGTACAAACATACACAGTACTATGGTATGTTGGTGATAACGATCTGTACAAACATACAACACTATGGTCTATTAACGATCAGTACAAATATACAACACTATGGTCTGTTGGAGATAACGATCTGTACAAATATACACAACACTATAAATGGTCTGTTGGTGATAGCGATCTGTACAAACATACAACATTATGGGCTATTGGTGATATCGATCTGAACAAACATACACAATACTATGGTCTGTTGGTGATAACGATCTGTACAAATATACAAAACTATGGTCTGTTGATGATAACGATCTGTACAAATATACACAACACTATGGTTTGTTGGTGATAAGGATCTGTACAAAAATGCAACCCTCTTGTCTGCTCGTGATGCAGATTGGTTCAAACATACAACGTACTCTGGTATGTTAGTGATAATGATGGTGGTAACATTCTTGACATTGTCTGAAGTGGTATCTGATGCGCCTTCGCTATTTTATACCCCCAGAGGTCCGTGGTTTTTGGTAAGCAAAACTAACCTCTATGGGAAAAATGCAATACCTTAAAATTGTACAAAAACATGGAAACCTTCACAGATAATTAAACATTCTGCAGTGCGTTGGAGGAATGTCCAAAGCAATCTAGGATTTTAAATACCCTTTTTCTAATTTGCAAAAATACAACCCCTAATAGTATTTAATAGTATTTAGTATAGTATTTAATTGTAATTTAATTTTAAAATTGATGAGAAATTGATTTCCTTGAGAACATTTTTCATTGGCTATTAATTATCTATACAACTATCATTTTTCCTAGAAAATAATGCCTATGCTACACATGTTTTAAAAGTTTTTTTTATTAAAAAAATCTAGTTAAAATAAATTGACTTATTTAAATTATCATCAAAGTAAATGTTATTTGAGGAAGTAAGGAGCTTATTTTCTCTTTTTATTTTACCAACTTTTAGTCCACCATAATAATTATTCAAGTCTTCATATTTTGTGATCTGTATGTACAACAAAATTGTTGTTGTTGTGATCTGTTGTCTACAAAATCAAGTTTCTATCAAAAATATATTAATTTTGTGTACTACTCTCAACTTGGCTAATCACAAATCTCGCACCTTCTGAATGGAATTTTAGCTGTCAGATATAAGGGTCAGTATGACAGAAGAGCGGTGGGAGCCCGGAAACAGGGTGGCGGGGAAGAGGAAGTAAACAGATAAGGGTGACACGGACGAGAAAGTTAAGGAAGGGTAGACAATCGGAAGCTGTGCAGTACCTACAGTTCTCTAGGCCAAGGTCTAAAGATACAAAGATAAGTGGAGGTATATTTTTTGAAATTATTTCTCACATTATCCATAACTTAGAAAAAAAGCTTCACTAATCTTAAAAATTTACGCAACATTTTGTTTATAAAATATCATAAACGAAAATGAACTTTAATCAAAGGAATAGGGGGTAGTATTACTGTACACGTAATTTCGGTTTGGTACAGTAGGTATGCACAGACAAATGAATCTATGGAATAACATTTTGCTTTTAACAACACACTAAGAACCAATTTCTCAGTCCACATCTGAATGGCTTTTATTACATCAGTTATGATACAAGTGGTAAAACCTATGGAGCTAGCGGACTTTGGCTTTCCAAAGTCCCCGTAAAAAATGTCATTGATAAAACACTATGCCATCATATATTTCATTCGCATCGAGAAAAAATTAATTTTGTAAATACTATGCTTTATCTATTTTGCAACTCGATCAGGTAACTATACTGTACTTTGCTTGATTTTCTAGACACACATAAATCAATGGTAAAATTATATTGTGTTTTATAGTCTCATTTTACATTTAGAGTCTTGATTTTTGGCATATATTTCACCTTGTTTAAATTTTCCCAATATTCTTAACAACATGAATGTAATATAATGTTTACTATTTAAAAAATACTGTATATCGATGACAAGTATTCGATAGCTACTACAGTACTGTAATTGATTCCAATAATTTAGTTAACTGAAGTCTTCGCATAATAATCTTACCTACATCAGCAATCAATTAATTCCATTAATCAATTGAAAATTCATTAAAAAAAAAAAAAAAAAAAAAATACTAGATTAAATGTTAAAATGTATAAGGCTCAATTAGCACTAAGTCAAGATTGTTGTGTCAAAATTGATAGTGTTAAAACAACATGGGAAGACAGCTGATTGTCTGTCTGTTGATGAATTATTGATCTGACTATTTCTGGGCGACTCCGCCTCAATGGTTCGACAAAACTGGCAACTTAGGTCGTTATACACGCAAGTTGCAATTTTAACATGAAGCTTTGTTGTTCTTAGTCCAGCTAGAGTAAAAATCCGTTCTATAACAAGTGTTAATATCATGAAACATAATTCCTTGAACTGAACTAGGATGTTCTTTTGTCTTTCAGTTAATATGTTCTTGACATTGATATGAGTTGGTAAAATTCACATGATATGTTTTATAGGCCCGCTTATACGTTTATTACGATTTAAAATTAAACCATAGTTCTTTTTTTAAACCCATCCTAACAAATATTTTAGAATAGCACATTAAAATATGAACAGAATGAATTAAACTGATTTGGGTCATATACATACTTTGGAACCTTACTAAAAACAAGGGATTAAAAATAACATATATAAATACATTAAATTGTTTATATTAATTAAGTTTTTAACCGTGTTGAAGATACTTGTACAACAACTATATATACATAGGACAACCTTGTGACGCTAAATTGTACATTATATACAACTCCCCCCCCCAACAACTCTTTTTAAACCCATTGCCGAAACAAACAATGAACTTCGCCGACAATTGTTTCTATTAGTTGTATAAAAATAATTAAGTTATTCATTTAAAAACTATATACTGCGTAAATCAGCGTTAATTTGGCTGCAGAAGCATCGACCGAAGTAAGCAGCACGCGACGAGCTTATCTCACGCTAATCAAGCAAAGCGGTTCATACCGGTGCTTATAAACAAACTACAAGTCGTACCAGCAGCTTGTATCCATACCGGTGCTTATAAACAAACTGCAAGTCGCACCAGCAGCTTGTATCCATACCGGTGCTTATAAACAAACTACAAGTCATACCAGCAGCTTGTATTCATACAACGCTTATAAACAAACTACAAGTCATTTAAGTAGCTTATATCCATACGACGCTTATAAACAAATTACCAGTTGTACCAGCAGCTTGTACCCATACAGTGCTTATAAACAAACTACAGTCGTACCAGCTTGTACCCATACATCGCTTATAAAAAAACTACAAGACGTACCAGTATCTTGTATCCATAAAGTGCTTCTTGAAAGAATATAGAAGTCGTTCTAGACAGATTGTATCTATACCTCTGCTTATAAATAAACAACAGTGGTGCCAGCAGCTTGTATCCATACCGGTGCTTATAAACAAACTACAAGTCGTACCAGCAGCTTGTATCCATACAACGCTTATTAACAAACTACAAGTTGTACCAGCAGCTTGTATCCATACCGGTGCTTATAAACAAACTACAAGTCGTACCAGCAGCTTGTATCCATACCGGTGCTTATAAACAAACTACCAGTCGTACCAGCAGCTTGTATCAATACAACGCTTATAAACAAACTACAAGTCGTACCAACAGCTTGTATCCATACCGGTGCTTATAAACAAACTACAAGTCGTACCAGCAGCTTGTGTCCATACCGGTGCTTATAAACAAACTACAAGTCATACCAGCAGCTTGTATCCATACAACGCTTATAAACAAACTACAAGTCGTACCAGCAGCTTGTGTCCATACCGGTGCTTATAAACAAACTACAAGTCATACCAGCAGCTTGTATCCATACAACGCTTATAAACAAACTACAAGTCGTACCAGCAGCTTGTATCCATACCGGTGCTTATAAACAAACTACAAGTCGTACCAGCAGCTTGTATCCATACAACGCTTATAAACAAACTACAAGTCGTACCAGCAGCTTGTACCCATACAGTGTTTATAAACAAACTACAAGTCGTACCAACAGCTTGTATCCATACCGGTGCTTATGAACAAACTACAAGTCGTACTAACAGCTTGTATCCATAAAGTGCTGATAAACAAACTATCAGTTGTACCAGTATTTTGTATCCATACAGTGATTATAAACAAACTACCAGTCGTACCAGGAGCTTGTATCCATACCGGTGCTTATAAACAAACTAAAAGATGTGCCAGCGGCTTGTATCCATACCAGTGCTTATAAACTAACAATAGTGGTTAATAAAACAGTACTCTGTAAATGTGTTTATCATGATGTCCACATTGGCAGGATAAGGTATCAACTGTTTTTAAATTATTTGTGATAAAGATGGAAAGCCATTTTTAAATTATACTAGTAACCATTAATCTAAACAATTCAAATTCCTTGAATGTATAATGATTTGGCAAAGGGTTGATATAAATTCTTTTACTGCATACACTTCAATTATTATGCATTCATTTGCAATTAATATAATGAGTAAATAAGTTTTTTTTAGGGTTTTGGCAGTACAGTTTTACACAATACGTAAGGTTTACACATATTTCCATTTCTCGTGTGTATTATGATCAGAGAAAAATAGCTAACTTAATGGATTGCAGAAGGATGACATTTAATTAATTTGCTAAGTGGGATTTCAGACTCCTGATGGTCAGTTTCATGTACAGACGTAGTTTATTACAATGGCTTAGACATTCTGTTTTTCTCTATTATAAAACATTGCATTCTTTAATTCTTTTTCCTACAGTCACCTGACAAAGTGAGCTTCCTTCTAATGATTATAGCACGCAAAGTAGCTAATTGTTGCATTTACTCAATTCTTTTGCCGCACTCCAGTATTTCAACCAAATAACACAATGCAGTGTGCTTTTATTAGGCACGTAATACGTGTATGCTTGAAAATAAGTGGCAACCCTTAATATTACTACGACTACGATCAGCTGGTGCAGCGTTTCCCATTTCGTTGAACGCTTGGATTTAACCTAACCTAAAAACGTGGGTTATAGTGTCCGTAAGACTAATAATTTATAAATAAAAATACTTTTTAAAAATGCCACGTTTTTAAATGCACTAAAAAGTATAAAATAATTTATAAAATGTTGAGAGAATAAATACTTGTAAGATTTAAAACGAAAAACGTGGGGCGCATGCTGAAACTTCACCTATTGAACTATTATGATCTATTGCATGCGCCCCACGTTTTTCGTTTTAAATCTTACAAGTATTTATTCTCTCAACATTTTATAAATTATTTTATACTTTTTAGTGCATTTAAAAACGTGGCATTTTTAAAAAGTATTTTTATTTATAAATTATTTTCTAGTTTTTAGTCTTAAATGTGTAAATATGTTAAATCCATTTTATATAGTCTCTTAATACATAAGCAAAACCCAAAACCTTATTATTTGTAATCAGATGTTTTATCTTTACTTTTAAATGTTTGTTTTATATTTTTAGAATATCTTGGGAGCAGAACCTGTACCTCTTAACCTCTGCTCTTCTAACTGTCAAATTTAAGTATTTACAGCTGACTTAAATTAATTTATGTTTAATTTTTTTTATGTAAACATAGAAAATTTGGAAGCCAAAGGGGCCTAGCCCAAGGGAAATATGAAAATTAAATGATATAATATTGCATTATCATCCATTTGTGAGCTATGTTTCAAGTTTCAAGTCTCTAGCTCATCGGGAAGTATCAAAATTTGCAAGAAAGCGATAATATATATATCGCATATATAATAATATATATATATATTTTATGTAAAAACAAGCCCATGGGGCGTAGCCTAAGGGAAATATGAAAATTAAATGATATAATATTGCATTGTCTTCCATTTGTGAGCTATGTTTCAAGTTTCAAGTCTCTAGCTCGTCGGGAAGTTAGTATAAAATTGATTTCAAAATTTGTACCGGACAAGAAAGCGAGCTAATAAAACGTTTTAATAATAATTATTTATATGATTAACTGTAGGAAAAAGTATAATGTTGAATGCAAGTACAAAGTGCCACTTCGCACACTAGTTACACAAAATAACTATTGTAGTCTAATTTACTTCTAGTCCTCAAATCTAGTCTCGAAAGTGTTTTGGCGGACAGGTTTAGAACGAAGTGCGTCCTTATGGTGCCTCAAGTTAGGGTGGCGATGACTATAGTGACATGGTATCAGCTAACAGTTTTTGACTTTTGTATCCCGGATTTTAACTAGTTAAATAAGATATTATAAATAGATTTTCTTTTTTTATACTATTGAAATATTGCCATTTTACAACTAGTTTTAATGTTCATTAACAAACCTATATTTATAAAAAATATATTTAAAGAAACTGTTTCAATAGTTCTAAAATATATTAAGTCAAGATTATTCTATAAAACAGCTTAATTAACGTGTATTGCAGTTTCTCATTGTAAAAGGGGTTTCTTTTGTGAATTCAGACGTTATGTCTCTTCTGCAATTTTATTGTTGTACTTTCACTCATCACGTTTGTAAGAAGAATATTTTATAATTGAGGCATATTTGGGAATAGCATGAACACAGTTTAGTCTTTAAATAAAACAAATAACGCTATTATTTGTTTTATAATTGTACTAACCCTTTCATAATTGTACTAACAAATGTCCTTTATTATTTATTTGCAATCTTTGGGATCAACACAAACATTTCGTTGCCGTCCTTTCCAAGGTTTAAAACAAAGTTGATTCATTGGCTGATCTAACGAATCCATGCACTCAACATTTACTCCAAGCTGTTACAAAACGTTAGGCTCAGTTCTTTGAACTTTCCGTTATGGATTTCCTACAAATCAATTGGAAGATCTTATGTAAGCACATACATAACAAACGTAGGTCAGCTTTTAAAGGCAAAAACACAAATCTTGTAGATATTGATTGACGGGCTGAAAGTGAGCGGGGGGGGGGGGTGATCGCCCCCCCCCAACAATACTGACCCAATTCCAACTCTCAATTATTCACTTGTCTTCAAAGGACCCTGAAACTAATAATAGTCTTTTGGCAAGAATCGTTTCTTTTTTGATAGTTGCAATGCAATCTTAAGCACTGATAGTAGCAATTGTATTTTAAGATCTCGCAGATATTGGCGATCAAGAAGGATTAGTTTTGTATTAAAAGTTTATGGTTTGCTGAACTACTCTTGACTTTGCTGAAAACTTTGAGGAAGTAGTAATGCAATTATTGACACGGAAGTATAATTTTTAAATAGCTAAACTTTAAAACTAAAATGTTTTAGCTGAATATAAAACATACGTTGTTAAATTCAGTATCTTTTCTTGGATGATTGATTTCATTTAACACAATTGTAAATATTTGCGTGACAATGGTATTTCCTGTACATGTAAAGCTACGCGTACGTTACAATGTAACGAGAGTAATTGTCATCTAATAATGTACATCAACCACTATTATAAACTAACAAGTTAATCACATTTAGCGAAAACTTTTGATATTTTATCACAATATCTTTTCACGATATCCACGTCAATTTTAACTTGCTACAAGGTTGCGTTTGAAACGGAACCGGGACGCAACAATAAATTTACGTTTCCCGGCAACGAACCAGATGCAGTTTTATTTATTTAGTAGCTCTTCCCTAGCGGTTTTGCCTTCCTCAAATTGATAACCTCTTGCGACCGTTGGGGCGTAAAAACCGCAAAGGTTATACTTTTGTGGGGTTGGGTTTCCTACAAAATATTATACATGATTTTGTTTTTGCATGTGGCTTGTGTAGAGGTTATAGCCCGGTTCAGAAGTCAGGAGTTCAAGTCCTATTAATCACTAACCTATTTTAACCAAGTGACTTTACCCACCTAGTGCTGATATAAAGTCCACCCATCTAAGATAGAGTATATGTTATACCAGGAAAACCTTCTCTAATCTGAGTAGAAACCACAACACTAGAATCTATAAGAGTTTTGTTTGAGTATGAGTGCTATTATGACATTACAACTGGTATATTTTTTTAGTCTGCTTAAATTAGACAAATAATCGATCATATAGATAGTAATAGTGGAGTTGTAATTATTGTGGTATTATGGTATAATGGTATTATTAGTACGTATTGTAAAACTCAGTAACTCGCCTATTTTTTTATTCACACGCGGTTCAAAATATACCATGTAAAAAAAGATTTTGAGTCACCTCCTGATGTTTCAGAAGGAATTCAGAACTCTTTTCGGGCATACTTTAAAACAATATTAAACTCGTTTAACATATATCCATAGAAAACAAAAATATAAATGTTTCAGCAAATAATTAAACCTAAATTCAGCACTGTCAATTATAGTGTAAACTAAAACGTTATGTTTAAAACTAGGATGTTTACGTTTAAATGTAACTCCTGCTAACCTTTCCGATATTTTACCTGTTATTTCTAGTATTAACATCTTTACTTTAGTCACAGAGAAATAGTTTTCGAGTAAGCGTTGTTCTGCAATTATAAAAAAAATTGAGAATATGTTATAATGATTATTATGATATGATAAACTGTAGTGTACATTTCTAGCAAAGTATTTTACATTTTAACAATGTTCAGTATAAATTAACAAATGGTGAAAATGTTAACAATGCAGACTATTTACAGTATTTTTGTAGAAAGTCAATAATTAGAGATATCACAAACAACACAAATATATCACGACAAAGCGACAAAATCTTCAATTGAGGAAATAACTTAACTTTGTTGTAATCCCCAAACCAATTTAAAGTTTAATTGTTTTAGTCCAATCACTAGAAAAAAAGTAATTTAGAATTTAACTATTCTTGGTTTATGATTTCTACCACGAAAACTAAATTTCACCTTAATCTTTTAAAACTTAAAATCTTAATTAAGTTCTCACATTTTACAGCTTTAGCAATTTAACTAATAACGTTCTTTGCGATAACTAAAAAAACATTTATTTTTTTTGGCTTGCAGGCAAGTAAAAGTAAAAGAATGACTACTTAATAATAACGGTATTTTATTTAAAAACTGTTTAACCTGACTTTGTATTGATCATAACTTAAATACATTATTTCTCACGGAATATTTAGTAGGCTTATTATAGTTATGTTGCAGTAACATATTCCGTGCACAGTTTAATAATACAGAGTATATCATATTGCTATTTTTCAGCAAGTTTTATCTGTTTTTCATCAAGATTGTTTCTTTACTTAAGTTTTACTCGGTTTTACTGCACTGCTATTTTTATTGTTCTATGATGTTGTTGTTATACTGGTTTTATTTTTCGAATCTCTTGTTTTGTTAACTTGTTCAGATAGTATGTTATTTATAGTTCTTATTTATCTTTTATTTCTTGTTATTGAAGTCTTGTTTTCCAGTTTTTCCACTACTTTTGTACTGGCCTGTGATAATCGCAAAGACACTATGTTTTTCCTCTGATTCTTCTATCTGTAAGACCACTGTATTTTTCTTGTAAAAAATGGTGCAACCGTTTATAAATAAATAAATACTAGCTCTAATTAGTAAAAGAAACAATATAATGTACATCCAAAATTCTGATCCTGTAAATATGAATGAGCAGTACTAATATATGATTTCCTAAGAAAGCATACACTAAATTTTACTTATTTTTACTTTTGAATAAACCTTACACTAACCAACTGCAGTGTATTGCAACACAAATTTGAATGACCCTGACTCGAAAGCCCTCTACTGAAAGGGGTTTCATTCCCGGTTTAATCTTCAAAGAGCCAAAGGAGCATCAAGCTGATATTTTCTGTAAACAATTGCTGTCAAAAGACCTATTGTTTTGGCTCGACTGGCAAGGAATGGTCGTATTCAATCTGTTTAGCGGACACAAAAGATATTTTTAGTATTTTTCTACCTTTTCACATTTGAGTTCAAATCTATACCTTCGTTGCAGCACTTAAACATGTAAGGTAATTTAACTTATTAGCTAAGAGTATTATGGTGTAGAATTTCGTAAGTTTAATGGGGATAACCTTACAGATCTAAAGTTGTCTTCTAAAAATGTTCTAAAAATTCTATTTAAAGTTAAATTAAGAAAAATAATCAATCCTTAGTTCAAGATAATAAGGTACATGCTTGCGTTTCTTTAAATGTATATCACCAGTTAGATGTTTAATCGAAATCAATAAAAGATTAGGGATGTAGCACACCTTAAGAGGGCTCGGACATCCTATATTTGCAATGTTATTTTATTGATATTTAGGGACACATATCTCAAAACCATAAGAGATATCTTCATAAACTTTTATAATTGGTCCATCTCTATGTAGGCCTATTCTACAATATAAGCAGAAAGTTTCATGAAATTTGAGTGTTTTGAGTTTTTACGAAATTAATAATTTATTGAACAAATATTCCAGATAAAAAACTAATTCAATTAACTTCAAATAATTTTTTATCTATCACAACAAACCCCTCTGTTTATCTTTGTAGGCTATTGTAACATCTGAAAGAGTTAAACAAAACAAAGAAAATATCGAGATATCCCTTTTAGTTTTTTGAGATATTGTTCCTAAAGTAAAGTATTAGTTTTTGGAAAACGCAACGAAACAGCTGATTTAGGCCTACGGTAATAAGTACAGTATAAGTGAAATTACGAAATTACTTCTATTAGTGTCCAGCTGCATAATGGGTTGTCTGAGTTCTTTTCCCTATCAAATAGTTCCTCAAGTCTAAATTTGGTATTTTTTTTATGTTTCAAACAAACAAACAAACAAAAAAGTATATTTTTAAAATTTGTTTGTTATCATAGAAACGTCAAAACTGAGCAACAAAGAGTTGTTAAAACTGCAATCATATTTTTTTCTAGCCATCCGATTTTTATAAAAAACTAAATTTGTATGAACAAAAATTTTTGTCGTCTCACCCCCCCCCCCCTTAAAGAACGTATTAAATTTTAAGCTTTAGTTCACAGCTGAATAAATGTGAGAGTAAATTAACTACTAGGCCTATACTATTAACCATTACTACTATTACTTAACTATTATGTTACTTTAGTATTGCTTACGTATTTGCTCAGTTACATATATCTAGTTTCGCTGTATACACTATCTTGTTTAATCCAACCCCATAAACGTTCTCTTCAAAACTAGGACAAATTTAAAACTTTGATTCGTTGAGTGTGTTGGTGCATAAAATTTCAAGCTTACTTCGAAATGGAGTGAGATTAAATCTCGCTGAATAAAAACATGATGTCTGTGTTACCACCAATTATAAGAAGGTTGTTCCAATTTTTTGTTCAATATCATCTATTACAATTTTTTTTTTAATTCGTCAAACTGGGTCGATAGTTATCTGAATTAATTCTGCATTGAAAATTTGATAAAAAATGTTACCAACATACTAGGTTAGGCCTTCTTACGTGTCTGATAAGAGTGTAGGATAAAATGTTGAATGAATTATACATTTCTTACTCACTAAAATTAGCTAGGTCTAAGGCCAAGACTACTTGTTAAAAAACCAATCAAGTCCAGTTTTTTTTAATTATTTCTAAGCTATTGACTTTTGTCAGGATTTAACCGGCTATTTTAAGACTGAAATTGTGTAAAAAAATCTACACTCATGTGTCACTCAAGCCCAACGGCTAAATCAACAAAGGGTCAGTAAATTTAACTGTAAAATTACAACCTTCGTGTTATAAAGTTTGTTTTCTATTTTTTTATTTTTGCAAATTTCCCATATATGGGATAGGCGAATACGGGATGTCTCCTGGTATCACCTTGACCTGGGACCGATTTACTTTTTCGTTTTGGGTTTTTCCACGTCTTTAACCCCAAAACAAGTTTCGCATTTTTTCCAAAATAATTTGTAGAGCATAAACAAACAAATCATCTGTTGTAGTACGCATAATGGTTAGACCTACAGAGAAAATTCTATAATAATGTAAATTAAAAATTTCCATGTTATTCTTATGCAGAATAAATGAACTAACAGTTGTTCAAAATTCATCTATTTGGATCAAATTTGGTAAATTTATTATTTTATACTAAATAAAGCGATTGAAATGTCAATAAAAAATCTCTATCACTTTCCCGTATCAGCAAACCTAAGTCCCCATTAACATTTTTGTTTTCTGTCTACACTGCTGGTGGAATAAAAAAAATAAATAAATAGGAAATAAATCTAACAATTTAAAGGAAATATTTAAGTAAAATCCAACCCGGTATATATAAGCAAAATCCAACGCGGTATATATAAGCAAAATCCAACCAGGTATATGGAAATTCGCTAAGTCTGAAGGTTTTCTGCAGCGAACGTATTGTATTATTTTTTTATCAACGCCTGAGATAATATGTCAGAGAACTGCCATGATTCTGGACTTCTAGACCAGTTGCAACTAGTTATTTGGACCAACTTTGGATTTAAGTTACTGTTATATGTAATATGCGCCTTTCTTAAATCCATTAAACATAAACATTTTTATATATAAACGCATCATGTAATTTATTTGTGAGCTGAATAAATAAAGACAAAATCTTTCCCTTTGTTCAGGTTGTTGTAAGCCTTTTATATTTTAACATACTTTTTCCCTTATCAAGGGCATTCTGCACACCTCTCGTCCTTTTAATAATCTTCCAATCTCCACTTTAGTTTTCGCAATATTATCCCCATTTGTCACATCGAACGCTTAAAAAATCGTTAATCCTTTTGAAACATATTATAAAATCCATTTCTTCAACTCACAATACTGTGTTCAATCGTTCAATCAATTTTTCGCACACGATTTCAATTGTATTGTACCTCGAAGTATTCGCAGCCAAAGGGCACAGGTCATGTAAAGGTCATATGATTTGTATGGACAATCCTTCTATTACGATTGAACAGCCAAAATTGACATTGATTCAGTAAATGTTCGGCGACAGTTATGAATGAATGACTTTGAAACACCAATAGAATACGACTAAGCATAGAATGCTTTGCGACATACAAGGGTTAGTTTGTTCAAACAAATGATAATTTCGGAAATAAATTTGTAACTAAAAATTTTGAAAAATATTGTGAAGAGTGTATTTAATTAAGATTCACTAATGTAGTATTATCATATTTAATTTACCAACTAAATTGTTATGGTTTTACTTTAACCATGTAGTACCGCTGTTAGAACCGGTAAATAGAACTCTCAATATCTTGTCAACGACAGTATAGCTGCAATTATGATACTGTATAGCGATCACACTAAACTGTAGTTTATTTTTTAGTCGGAACAGGAGTTTTAGAATAATTTAACCTTAACACATGCAAAGTGTACATATTCGGTTAGGTTAGGTTAGGTTAGGTTAACTAATAATGACCACGCTCCACATTCTGAACATAATAATAATAATTTGTTTATTGTAGTCGACAAAATATATTGCATTACAAACGTCAGATAATATTTGTGAAAAAACAATACAAGTTATTATTTACATTTGGTCAGGGGGTTTTTTAACACCAGTGCCTGCATTTTTTTCGCGACATTTCCTAGAATTTAGATGTCCCAGCGGTTGTTCATGAAATCGTCAACAGAGAACAGCACACAACATGAACCGAATAAACTCTATTAGGCATCGTTTTGTTGGTCGTCAATACAATAGGGTTTGCAATGTAATTCAGATTTTGGTCAAATACCTTATATATATATTTTGTTTATTAAAGACTTAAATACATTTTTACAACAATTCACATGCTTCTTCTTGGTTTCTGACATTTTTTACTAGGAATACGCGTTCTTAAATATTTACCAAACTAAAATAAACAGTAGTTAACAAATCTATATATAAAGCCAAAAGTACCCATAAACTTTTGAGATAACTACAAGACACATTTAAGGTCGTAATTCCTTTCTAAAGGGAACTTTCCATGTGCCTAATGTTAAAAATACCTCAGCTGTACTTATTTGTTTGTTATTATTCCAATTTATTCCCTTATTAAAATCAGGTGTGATTATTTGTTTGTTTTACTGTATTTTGTTAATTTCAGGTTAACTTAACCAATCAATAGTTTTATTAATACTTATGAAGTCAAACGGGGTGAAGTCCGAGGTTAACAGCTAGTATTTATAGTAGACATATATTTTGATCGGCTGCATTGCACTATTAAAACAACTGTATTCCCCGATAGGAAACAATCGCATCAAAATACGCATATCTGCAAAGCGGTATTTCGCTAACAAATGGAGCGTCTGTAGGATTGTGTAGTACATAGCCAAATGGGCCAGTAGTACAGTATTTGTAGCAGACTAACATTAGACGAAGGCGCCAGGCAGTGCAAGTCCTTAGTCGTCAATACCCCGCCCAACCCTCCCATACCCTCACCATACCCTGCCAAACCACCCTTACAACCACCGACAAAACATGTGATCTTGACCCTGCTCTATGAAGTAATCCTTGTTATCGGATTAATTGACATGTTTACACTTAAATTTGAGTTTTTAACTGCGCAGACTTTTATAACCGAAAAGTTCCATTGACTTAGAACTAGACATTCCAATCTCAAATTTATAGCCAGTGTTAGATTGAAAATGTAGTTAGTTAAGTCACCGAAGGCGTGTGTTGATGATTATTACTGAGTTCCGTGTAATCCGCTAACTTTTCAAGCAAACGAAGCTTAAAGAAGCAGTAGCTGTAAATTATAGCTTCTTTTATGCCCCATGAATTGTCAAAGATAAGAGATACAATAGAAATTTAACGGGGATGTTCAATTAAACAATGTGGTTTTATGATGTCCAATAGCTTTATAAAGTTACAAGGTTTGCCAACAGGGTGCAGCAATATTAACTTTTTTGTTTGAATTTATGATAATGTTATAAAATTTGAATTGTATGCTAATTTCGACAAAGTATCAATAAAAACATGTGATACGCAATGATAACTGCCAAACACAAAATTTTTGTGGTATTGTGCGAATAGGATAATTTTTTAAGTGCATAATTCATCAAATTATTGACAATATGTTTTTCCAAATTTGTATAAAAAACTATCGTGTTAGTTTTTCCCAAAAATAATGTTTGGAAAACAGAGTAGTCTGTTAATAATTTTAGTGCATTACTGTTCATGTCAATGGCTTGGAGGAAGTAATATTATAGATATGAATGTTTGGAGTATGTCAATAACTTGAATACTGGCCAATTGAGCTGAAGTTTTCCATGAGTACCGGTATAGCCTATACAGCTTGATGTCGATAGTCATCTTTTATTTTAATACTCTCCTTGGGCTCTGCCCTTCCAGCTTATTAAGTCCAATGTTGTCTTTTGAAGTAACCATGAAAATTCACTTGAAATGCCAACCAACCCGGTACGTCAATCAATAGTTTTATTAATACTTATGGAGTCAAACGGGCAAAGCCCGCTGGTAACCGCTAGTTTCAAGGAATTCAAATTAGTTAGCATTTTATTAATCCTATGTTCTAGAGATCGATGTATTCTTACATGAGCAATGTTTGCTTGTATGTATGTTTGTATGACTGCTTGCTTTTACAAAGATCTCAAAAACTCCTTAGATGATTTCTTTCAAAAGTTGTAAATAATTTATTCCTGGCTAAAAACGTGTTTGACAACAGCCACTACCTCAGGAAAATTTGTTATTCGCTAAACAACTCATTTGAAGTTTGAACATTAAAAAATTTAACATTGGCCTTAGGGGTTGTCAAGTAACTATGTTCGTTGAACAAAATAACAAGGAAAAAGTAAACAAAAGACTTGAAACGTGTGTTTATAACAAACCCTCCACGTTATACTGTAGCTGTAAACACGCTGTAGCTTCTAAACTAGTAGGTTTACAGAGAAAATGCCTACAGTAAACAAGTCTTAAAACTGCATCTAGAATCTATAACAATCATAAAATACAGGTTGTACAGGATGTTCCATAAACATTTTTAAAGTTAGCCACCATGTTGGAAATTGGCGGCCATTTTTGAAACATTGGAATTCATATTTTTGTATGTCATGAAAAACTAGTTGAAGTTAATTAATGTTGTTAATTAATGATGAATTATTAATGTTCTATCTACATCTAATGGTTTCTGACATACCAATGGTGGCTCCAGAAATTAGGGACCTGCGAGTGTCACTGAGTGTATATAAGAGGGTTATCGCTTATTGGCTGATGGAGATAGGCCTTGACAATACAGAGTCGCTTATCAGCCCAGAATATCTCGTTTAGACCTAACCATCTGATAACTGGACTATCTATTGTACCTTCCACAGCACTCTTACTTGACGGAATCCACGCCTCAGTAAAAAAATATTTGGTTTGAAAGAAAAAAGTTATGCTTTCATCGGATGTATTGCAAACAATGAGCACCCCTTGTTATTGATTGCACTTGCATATCGTTATTTAGGTTATTATAACTATAATTGTATAGTGTTATTTTACCAAGTTATTGTTATTTCTTTTTTTATGTGTATTAAGTGAAGTGTGAAGAACTTTTATTTTGATTAAGCAGACAGTTAAGGACTCTATTACGCACAGGTCATTGTGACCCATGTGATATTTTTATTTTTTTGTATTTATTGCTGCAAAACAGTTTGTAATAGATAAAGAATTTTCTCTCTCTCTCTCTCTCAGTTGTTCACCCTGTATATTAAAGCATATCAGTCATAATTAAAGCTTGGAAATATGTACAGTTCATCCAACTAAGATATAAGTTTTTCTGCAATATTACTTGACTAGTGTACATGTTGCTCGAATTCGAGCAATTGCAAAGTATTATATGAGTTATTTCAAAACGAATGACAGTCATATTTAAAATGAGTTTAAAAGAGTCAACTCAAAGATTACCGGTGTGTAACTCAGACCATGTTTATCTTCGTTATTGATAAGCCTGAAGCATTCCGGCCGGGTTTCTCCTTCTCAAAATGCCTCGCTGTACACAGGTCATTGATTAAGGGCCAATTGAAACGAATAGTCGTTTTGAGGTAGTGTTAGGGCGCATTTGTAACCTAATAGTTGAGATTGACCAGGGTCAGGTGCTGACTGTGATGAGTTAAGCCTATTACGCGCCACTGTTCTGTAGCTGCGGTCGTTGTCACGATCCTGTCTATGTTTCGTTGTCGTCGCGTCGGGGGCATTTAGAGAAAAAAACAACAAAAAAAACAAATTATAGCTACACAAAACAACGATAAATGCACAAATTTAAGATACAATCATACTAACACGATCCGTCATAGCGACACAAAACAACGATAAATATACAAATTTAAAATATAACCATACTAACACGATCCGTCTTGAGGGTTATGTTTACACAAACTCAAATAGTAAACAAATGAACTCAATGCGTTTCATTGAATTGAAAAATAAATAACAGCAATTAAATTATACAGCTGATAAAAATGTAAACAATTATGTTCTTCATAAGGATAACATGGGAACTTTCAAAGCCATTGGGGCAGAGCCCAAGGGACTTTTTCAAAAATGTAAGGCCAGTTTGCGAATCTACGCGACACGCTCTTTCCAATGAGACGTCAATGGATAAAATCGGTTAAGAAATGGCGGAGGAGTTCAACCGACAAAGTTTCATGTAGCGTATTAATTATACAGTATAGATTAAGCCACTGAAAAGTCTAAATAAAGAAATACCCGATTATAAACCACAGATACAATGTATTACCACTGTCATTTTAATTTAATTCAAACAATTGTACTTTAATCGTATGTTAACTATTAATTTATAGTTCAATCAATTGTTTGCTGAATACGAACGAAAATCATTAAATCGGTTTTACTGAGCAACAAAACCGTTGTTTGAGATACATCTAACTCGGTCGTGATTCCCAAACCAATCTAAAAGTTTTACAGTTCTCAATGGAACGGAATGAGAAAAGATACACAACGCTACTGCATTCATATGTGTAGTTTAATGAAAAATATTTACATTTGTGAAAATTATTCTACATATTTATTTGTGGTAGACTCCAAAACCATAGTATTTAGTATATAGTATTTAATATAACTATTTTTTGGCGATTTGTGCTTCGTTCGATTCGTATACCAATTTTACAGTATTCTTGAGAAACCTTTCGGTATAGTCAATTATATATTATAATTTACTCACTAGACCCACATTTTTTGATCAGAGATAACGCATATCATCTTATTGATTTTGAATGATAAAAGTAGATTTCTTATCCTATTATGAAAGCTGATGCTTTTTATGTGTGGAATCGTGGTCTTCTGTTCTTCTATGTGTGTTTCATCTTTGTGTCAACTAAATTTTTCCCTCCTATTTAGGGTACATGTTTTTTCTCTTCTAAATTTATTATTTGGACGTGTAATACCATACTAAAAACAATCTTTCGTAAATGAATAGATTAATTTGATTAAATTAGTTTCAAAATTACGATTAAATAACGATTAACAAAAAGTAAACAACAAATTGCCCTCTCCCAGAAGGAAAAAATAAAATCTTTGTCAGCTGATCTATAAGGGAGAATGTATAATCTATGGTCATGATTATTTCTGCACTTATGTCCTTATTGGGTTGAAATATACGTCTATCTGTATAGAACAATTATAAAATATTAAGTCATATACTACTATAATGATTACCAAATAATGGAGTTGTGCTATGTCTGTGTATGACTTATGTAATTTTTTTTCAACCTATAAATAACAACAAACAGGTAGATGGAATTTCAGAAGTAAAAAATCTTGCCAACCCGAAAAATAGAATAATTGACCTCCTACTGCCTCCTATGCAGTAGGTAAGAAAATAAATTCTGAGTTGAATGAAGATGATAATACTGACGTTGCATTACGATTATTAATTGAAAAAAACCTATCAAGGTCCTATACACATAATACAGCGTGTGCCTAAAAATTCTTTACAGCATTTGTGGCATTGTTCCTTGCATAGAGACAAACAGATTTTGCAATATAACCATGGGTCTCCCGTGCCTAGTTTTCCGTCTATATGTTCATATATGTTTTACAAATGTCCTTTTAGCTTCTTAGCGCTTCAACATAGAATCTTTAATTTTGGTAAAGACATGAAAATTACGTTACAACTAACTTACAAGAAGTTTGTATTTTTTAACCATATCAAAGTGACAGCTATTTAAAAAATTTTAATCCTAAATAACTCGAAAACAAAGCATTTTTTACACTCATAAAGACCAATAACATTTTTAACTCTTAAAACAAATCCAATGACACATTACAAAACTATAATGTTAATTATATGATACTTTACAATCTTAAATAAACCAAATCGGTTAAAAATAACAAAGCCATGACACGTTTTATCATACAATATTTTGATTATAGCAAACTATAAACATAGGTTTCATCATTTAGACTTATGCATGCTAATCAGCTGTAACTTGTCAATTTCTTTTTAATAAATCAGCTGACATAGCATTGTTGAACAATTAAATAGATAGTTTACTACCACTGCATGGAAAAGATCACATTTCCACACCTATAAACAGTACGCAAGATATCTTATTTTCATGCAGTAGTAGCAAAATAGGTATTTCATTGTTTGAACAATGCTACAGTATTTATCAGCTGATTTGATAAATGGAAATTATTTTGAAAGTTTGTAATGAAAGCAAGCTAATCATACCATCAAGCTAAAACCTAAACTCGTGGTAAAATCTGAGACTTTCAATAACAAAAATTAATCACTCCATTTGTGTAAATAGGCCTACGTTGAGGTATTCTAAAACAAACATTAAAATGCACTTTTCACACATCATCCACAAAAGTTGAGTAAATTATTTAAACGTTTGATTAAAATGATGAATTGGTTGTATCCAAGGAGTTTTCATCAATTTCCAGCGAAGGATTGTACAAGAACTGCATTGAGACTTTAAATAAATACAATCGACTGTCTGAGGATTTTACCTAATTAAAAAATAATGTTTCTTTGTCTGTTGCAGGTGAGAAATCAAAAGCTGATTTAAACTCGCATCACAAAATTGGCCCAACCTAAGGTAGCACAATTGATTGTATTTGTGATTTAGGAATAATGTAGTGTAGATATTTAATGTGATATTCCTTCAGTTTGCATGACGTGTGATGTGTCGAGGGTCATGTTTCCTTTATAATATAAAGGATAGATGTTTTTTGCCCTCAATCAATCTTAAACTTCCTAGCTTTATTCATTTTTAGACCATTTTATTCTTGAGTATTTTTTTCACTAAAAATACTTTTAATAAGACTTTTACCAAAGCCGTAACCATTTTTACTAGTGAACCCGTGCGGCTCAACGCGCCGCAAAAATACATACATGAATTTAGAAAACAAATTCATACTGTCATATATTGACTCTGAGTCGAAAATAAAATACAGTAATGAATGAAGCCTTAGAAGGAAAGCAGTTTATCAATTTTCTAGCTCCATATGTCTTATATTTAGTAAATTAATAACCTATCAAGTATTTCATAGTTATTTTAAGATTTTATAACACATTTAATAAAACATTTTAATAAAACCAATATGTAGCATATTTGAAGAACATAAAAATGCTTCTTGAAGAAATCCCTTTTAAAAATAAACACAAAAAACCTATTTTATTGACAACAGTACTTCCTTAAATTAACTTACCTACTAAGTTTTTATATGTGAAATCACCTTCAGGAAGATTACCCTGATCAGAATTTTCCGTGATGAATATGTGTACACCATCAAATATGTAGCCCTACTTAAAGCAACACATAGTTGCCCATGACTGAAAACTGGTCTGGGCAAGAACAGTACTACTCTTTTAAGTGATTGCCCTTGTGCTTTATTGATTGTCATTGCAAATGACAAAGCTTATGGAAATTGGCATCTTCCCATTTTAAATGTTAAGTTTGTTTCCGACGGGCACATATGTCCCCCCGCACTTGTTCTAGTTAGGACTTTCAAACACACACATTCTATTAAATTGTTACCGGTAACCATTTTGGTCACTTGGAGCCTTGTTCCATTAAAGAGGCTCTTTGGTTTATTGATATTCCTCATCAATAAAACCACACTGCCCCCTTGTTTAAAATCAACCTGTGCCTTGGCAATCCACTGACCTCTATATTGTTTAAAAACTCTGTTGGACATTCCAGATGTGTGTTTAAATTATCTGCAAGCAAACTATCAATGCTTTCGTACACCTTGGGCTCACCTGGCAATTTATCCAAAACTTTGTTGTTGATCAAACCACAGACACTGTTTTTGGAGCTAAAATAGCTTTGTCTTTTATTTGACCATTTTGTATACTTTCAACGACGTTTGGGTGGATGAAATCAACAGGGCATCCAACTCCAAGCAATCTTGCTGGCAAAATAAGGAATCAATTAGCTTTAGCCTATTTTGACTCTTTTATTTTCTACTTATGCATGTATTGCGTCATGAAGGTTCATATAGCTCTGCTCGAAGTTTTGGCTGTTCCCTAAACCGAGACGTTCACCTTCAATTCTCATAAAAATTTCAACTATATATTGAAGTGTAACCTTACCACAACAGCAGAATACTGAAGTCTAACAGATAGCCTGTGGGCCGCGAACTGCAAATGTGTAACAGTGTTCCAGTGTGTAGTTGCCCGATCAATCAGTGTGTAAGGCTATTGGATCAAGACCTGAAGAGTGTACAGCCAAATCTTCTAAAGTTCCACTTTTAGGATACACAACAATTAATAGAAGAACATATTTTTGTATAGAAACAAACTTGAAGTAGAGGATTTGTTTTGTTTTGATTTATAAATAAACTAGCTGTAACCTGCGGGCTTTGCCCCGTTTAACTTCTTAATTTTCAAGATTATCTCGTTCGCATGGCTCAATCACGTCCTGGTTGAAGTTTGTTCGCTACGCTCACTCACCTTTAGGTTGGAGCTCGTTCGCTACGCTCACTCACCTTTAGGTTGGAGCTCGTTCGCTGCGCTCACTTGCCTTCAGATTAGCTCGTTCGCTACACTAACTCGCCTCCAGGTTGAAGTTCGTTCGCTGCGCTCACTCACCTTTTGGTTGCAAATTAGCTGTTGTCATAAATGTAAAAGAAATAATAGTGCTGCACCCTGTTGGTAATCCTTGTAACTTTAATGCTATTGAACATCATAGAACAGAACCAACTTGTTTAGTTGAAACAGCTGTTAAGATTCAATAACTCCATTTCTCATAAGGTTAACATGGGAAACTCCAGGGCCACTGGGGCGGAGCCCGAAAGGATTTTTGAAATAAGAATATGCCTATATGTTAATCGGGAATGTGAGCTATCATCATGCATAATTTCAGCCCAATCCGACCAGTATTTTTCGCGTTCACTTGTCACAAACATACATCCATACATCCATACATCCATACATCCAAACTTTCTCATTTATAATATTAGTAGGATTGTCTGGTAGATCAGCTGTTTCATGTCAAATTAATGATTGTCAAAGATTTGTGATTTTGAATGTTACAGTACAGTTTTGTAAATCATGGTAACTTATTCTCAACTAAATTTTACTATTCTTCACATTAAAATAAAGTAGTATGATCCATTATGAGTACACTTTAAGGTATCCAAAACATGATTAAACTTAATATACATTTACAGGTATAATACACACCGATTTATTATGTAGTAGACTTTGACTATTTTCAACCAAAAACATATGTTTTTATAAATAAAAATTATCTCCCATGTTATCCTTATGGAGAAAAAACTGACTTTAAGGGCCTCTGACGCCCTTACCAACGACTTCATTAAAAATCTAATATCGTTGGGCACAACTACACGTTTTACCCTTTATTTTGAGACCTCAAACGTCAAAATCGGGCAAATAATAACAGAGGAGTTTGATTAACAAAAAACGGCTTAGCCTATTATATATATAGATATTACCGAATGTTACATACCAAATGTGCAATTTTTAATAGAACCTATGTATACTTTTTATAGTATATACATTAATATTCAAATTTATTTTTGTCAACTTAAAGCTTATTTACTAAAAAGCTTCCGTTTAGGAACTATGAACAAAATGTAACCGCAAGTTGAGTTTTTTGCTTTTCTAAATAATGGTGGAAATTGAAATGAGCTTTTCTGTCTGGAGGACGACGATGTGTATGTGTTGATTGATGAAGATATCAATGTTTTGATTATCCATTAATAGTTTAAATATAAACTGATTTTCCATAAGTTTAAGTCCATTTATTAAAATATTAATTCAGTAGTTGGAGAATGTTGGAGAATGAAGAAATGAGACCTATTCTTAACTCTCAATGTAGGCATGTTTTAATATACAAGTATTGCATTTTTATTGTCTAAGTAAGTTGTTAA
Organism: Macrosteles quadrilineatus; assembly: GCF_028750875.1. NCBI lineage: Eukaryota > Metazoa > Arthropoda > Insecta > Hemiptera > Cicadellidae > Macrosteles > Macrosteles quadrilineatus. Next base: position 74,309,276 of record NW_026542602.1, on the reverse strand, counting down.
AGTTACAATATATCAGAATATGAAGCCATTTCTACTGTGGACGTAATCTCATCACAAATCATTATACTTCATACAATAATTACGATTGTTTCAGTATTCTGATAGTTTCATTAAAAAATTTGGAATTGAAATGTTCAACTTTCTCGATTGTACTAAACTAGATAAATGGGCTAACACAGAGTAAACCCTTAAATTTACTCATAAAAGAGAAAAATCCGGAGATTTTTTAAGGAACTCTTTATTATATGCACACGCTTTTTCTGCTTAGCCGTAGTAAAATCATAGACGATCCAAACACAAAAATCTATTTAAATATATACTGTATATTTAAATGCAAAATAATATTGTCACTTTGGATATAAACATAGCAAAGATGAAAAACGCCCCAATTGATTAGGAATCTATTTACTAAATACTCCAAACACTACAATTTTCAAAGAGGGAGATTAATGAAAATCAATATATAACATAACATAATACAGGCGGTTTAAGATGTGAATCACTATGTCACATCAGAGCTTAAATAAATAAAATGGTCCGAATCGTTTCTAGATAGTCATAACTGTATAACAAAACAGTAAATTTATAAAAATAAAATTCAATCATAAAAAGTGTCTACTATAAATGATCATCTGAACGTATCTTCGCTAACACAAAATTTGAACGGAATGATACGATGGATTACAAGTGGATAAACTACAACGACGAACCCAGCAGTGTTCTCCTGTTGTCATAGTGTAGTTAGGTAGTGCGATGGTTCAACGTATAGAGGGTTTAGGGGTATGAGGGGTTGGGGTGGGGGTATGGGGGTTGGGTAGGGTTTGGGAGGACAGTAGCCCGGACCATTCAAGCTCTGACGTCAAAACCCCCAACAATTTCTCCATTCACCCGTTCTGTGCTTGCCTAACAATAGATGTAGTTTAACTAAGAGGTGTTGGTATAACACTTTGTACAGATTAAATTATATTACAAAGAAAATTTCACAGAGTTCGACCTTGATTCAGATCAAATTTGTCCATATGTTTATTGTTGGTCTTTTTTTTAATTGGAGTAAAAATAAAAACAACACTGAACTGGTACGTAATGAAGCCCCATTTGATTAAGCTGACGGCAAACAGCTGTGTTCTGGACTACTTAAATACTTGCATGGGAAGTTCGTCAAAAGATTTTAGTGTGGCGAAAAATAACTTGCAAACAATGCTTACTTACAAGTTAAGGTTAGGGAATTTCTTCTCAAGGCCAGTTTAAGTACAGTCCTATAGCCTAATGTACCGGTATTCATATTTAGACTTAAAAAATAAAAAATGCCTATACTTTAGAAGCTGTCATGCAATATAAATTTTTATGGGTTGCTCAAATTGTATAAAAAGTGAATATTAATGAATTGCATTCATTTGATGTCAGTAGCAAAATTAAATGATACTAATTTACTACTTTTAGAGTAGCCGAGGTACAACTGTAACAAATAAGCCTCAATGAATATAATACAATAATTAACAAAGGAAATGTATCCATACAAGTAATAACACTAAATCTTCTACAAAGATAATTCTAAAACATCACTTTTGTCTACTACCTACACATTTTATAGTATAACTAGAGTACATGCTGCTCGAATTCGAGCAATTGCGAAGTATTACAGTCGTAATTTTAAAAGAATAACAGTAAAATTTCCGTTGACTTTAAATGAGTCGACTCAAAGATTATGGAAATACTCACGATGTACTTGATGTACATAACAGTTTGATATGATGTAATCAAAATTTCTTGTAAATATCTGATCATTTTTCAAAAGCTGATCTTGTTTTTTAGTGTTTTCTACAAAACTTTTCCCACTCATAGCCGCATTAGGTTGTTCATAATAACGATTATAAATTCTAGAAAACAGTATTTCTATTTCTTCTACTTGGTGGTGTTCTATGACTTTCCTATTTTTCCTAGTTTGTAAATCGGCTCTTTCAATCATTGCTCAAGAAAAGCAGCACAGTGTTAATTCAGTTTTCTTTTTAGTATATCCAATTTTCTAGGCTTTCTCACTTTTTTCCATTGTAATATTTACGCTAACCCAAATTAAAATAGTAAATATTTCATTTCAACCAACCAAGTCAGTAAATATTTGTAGCACACGTTTCCTTAAATTGCAATTAAAATATTAACAGCAATTAGATTATCCAGTTAATAATTTAACAAATATTTTTCTTAAGAATAACACGCGAAATTTAAAAGCCACTGGGGCAGAGCTGAAGGGACTTTTTCGAAACTGTAAGGTCAGTTTGCAAATCTACACACCTAGATGAACATTTTGGCATATAATATGTGGGGTTAAATCTAAAAAAAAACCTTATTGTTTACAATGTTTCATGTAGCGTATTAATAATATAGCTTATACATTACACAACCCTTAATATTGTTACATAGTCTTAACATCATAAAACGTTATAAAATTTCCACCAAACACAATAAACATAACAATTTATGTTTTAATGTCAAGGTTCCGACCATTCCCTCAGTAAAGAAACAAAACTCCAAGGTTTCAACCTAAGTAAAATTAACTAGAGATATCATTTTCACTTAAGTTGGCTGATACAAAAGAAAAATCATTGTATAAAAGTAAGCCAGTGGGATAAAGGGGCCAAGTCAATAGAAATATTTCTCTACATTTGGTGCTAAATACAACTTTAGCACCTCTGTATATCGGGTTTACTGAAAGCTTTTACAAGTTCCTTTCGTCATAACGTTCCCATTGATATAGAATTGTAATATCTACAAGTTTTGAGACACATTTCTGTTTCCGTGTTTCCACTAGTCTTGAAAATTGGGAGAACTATTCTTAAAATATAATAAATCTCTTACATTAATACGTGAGAACTGTTTTTGTGAACAAAACTCCTCCGTTATTTCTTGACCGATTTTAACGTTTGAGGTGTCAAATAATTCGTCTCAATTAGTAGTTTTGCATAAAGGTTTTAGAATTAAAAAAAACCTCCTACCCTTAAGGGTACGAGACGCTCTCAAAGGTCGTATTTTCCCCATAAGAATAACATTGAAAACAAATTTAAAAATAAAAACAGCTGCATATAAAAAGAAAGTCGCCAGCTTTTTGGTAGTAAATATTTATGTTTGTAATATTTAGGAGGTTATAGACAAATCCAAACAGTCAATCAGTTTTGTTGGAAGAACAGACAATTTCTTGAGTTTATAGGAGAAATATTGAAAACAGGAGGAGGAGACAATAATTAATAGGAAATTTATGAGAAGAGTAGAGGAGAGGCCTGGTCTCACGGTAAGGAATCCAGGTACACAATCACTTGGGGAGATGAATCATTTTTGCCAGTTATGCTAAGTTAAGCAACTTATTTTGGAAGTAAAAAAACCATGAAGAATATACACATCATGTTGTCACAGTGGTAAAGTAAACCTACCTAAAGTCAGATCAAATAAATACATGCAAGAAATATTTACTGGCAACAGCTTTAAGTCGGGAAACATTTGTAGAAAACGCTAAAACATAAAGCCGGGTCCAAAAATGCTAAAATATTTTTACAAGAAGCGTTTATTTTTTCACGTGAGTATTTCAATTAGTTACATAAGCATTTAGTCTGGTCTTTTAAACTCATCTATAATTATGACTGTTATTACTGTAGTTTTAAAATAACTTCTGTATAATACCGATACTTGACAATTGCTCGATTTCGAGCAACAGGCATACACTAGTCTTTTAAATTACATGAATCAAAATTTACATAATTGGAGTTTTAATCTATTCGTGTTTAGTCAGGGCTGTTTGTATAGTTATAATAATAATGATATTTTATATTACAAGTCATCAAATTTTTGTGAAAGAATAGTCGGGAAGATTCTCTGATTGCCATGCAAAATCCGAAACTTAGTTGTTACGTTAACTTTAAATACAATTACTAAGTTCTAGTTTGTTTGCTTCTTAGAAAACCAGTTAGTTTTAAAGAAGACATCTAAATGTTTTAAGGTATTTAAACTTGACTTAACTGCCACCAGTCGTTTTCGAGAAGTTTTTGACATTTGTAATGAAGTTAGGTATACAAATTATAGAAAATTCATCACTAAAATTTTTTTCTTAAAACCGTCCAATTGGAAATCTAGAATTCCAGATTATAATGTGAATACTCTTTACAAATGTATTTGTTCAAGATTAAGACACATACACAGTACTATTATCATAGTTTAGATTGATTGTAAGTATTTTTTCAAGAAAGTGATAAGTTCTGATAGTTGACGTATAAATGCAAACGTCATCTAGCTCAGATACATCTATTGATTTTTGCTCACCCTATACAAACCTTCAGTTCCTTAACTAAACTTCCTTCTTGGGGTTTTCAACGGTTCTTTTCTATGAACAATAAAGCTATTAAATAAAATAAAGTAACATGTTAAAAAAGGTTGTGTATTTTTTAGATACAGTATGACAATTGCATGTACTGATTTGTTTTATATTTATTTATTATTGCTCCTATTTTCCCCACAAAAACGATAGAGTATCAGCCATTTATCTAAAAAAAACTCGGTTTTGGACCATAATTTTTTACTTTCCGACAGATATTTTCAATCTGCCTAGTTGTTCAAAAAGCCTCTAAAGATTGTCACTATGCTTTTCAATTTAGATTTGCCTTTGACATCGGTAGTTCTGCCTAGTTACATTATTTTTTTCTCAAATTATGACCTATCCAACAGAATTATTGTATTTCAATGAAATTTTGTTTTGTTAGTTGCTAAAGCTCAATAATTGCTCGTTACTGTTCTGGGTCATCACATGACCATAAAAGATTGACATGGGGTACTTGACAATATAAATATGGCGACACTTGTTTTAGAGTATTTTCCTCAAATAGGAAAGAAGCTAGTACTGAGGTGGCATGGTGAGACTCGTGACCAATTTACTCTTTCATTTTGATGTCCCCAGGGACAAGAAAACACTATTAGTTTAGGTTTATATACATATCAGTTACGGTTATAATGTATATAGGGTCTCCTGTAATAATTTGAATAAAAGGTAATATAGGCCTATTTAAAAAAAATACATTTTGTAACCTTCATTTGAGATACACGAATTTGTCGATGACCCAATTTACCTAATCAAAGGTAATGAAAATACGTGTTATCAGTTTAGTTACTTAAATACAACATCAAATCCATTGATATTCAAGATGTATAAAGAACATATGGTAAAACATTATTGATCTTAGCAATCAGAAGAAATAAATTGAAACATCAATTCAAAATTGACAGAAAAGACACTCAAATAGACCTTGATTACATACTGTATAAAAAACCTCTCCACGACAACATGAAACGACAAGCTTTAACTCAATGAAAAAAAAATTTCAAATACAAATGAACGAACAAAACTAAAAAAATATATCATAGAAAATGTAGCTAAAACAATGACTACAATCCTAAATAATCATCAAAATAATTATAAAGGAAAACTTTACAAAACAAAAAAGAAAATAGCGTCTCCCATTCAACAATATTCATATAAGCCTTCAAGAAGAACACTCGATAAATATAAATCCTAAATCACTTACATAACGTGAAATATCTTCTTTGGCTTGATACAAAAAGTCAATAATAATCGACAGTAAGCATACAAAAATAGGCATTAAAATAACTATTAAGAATACAGGCCATGAAATTCGCTCATTCTGCAGGCTTACTGCTGCAGGGGTATTTTTTCTAAGTTATGTACTCATGTTATGATTCCAGGTTGATAAACTAACTTTTTTTTGCTGACTATTTCCCACATCAGATACAGTAATAGGGTACATTTATCTATACTGGATGTTTTGCTCGTGTGTGTGTAGGCGTCTGTGTTTTATTCACGTGCGTGTATTCCCCAGGCGGATATTTTTCGGACTGATCGTAAAATAAGAAACAGCGCACTCTTGCAATATTGATATTGAAACACGATATCAAAGTACATGGTCTGTGTACAATCACAACTCATCTTGTCTTAAAGAACTTCCAATGAAAGATAAATTTTCCGATAAAAGATAATTTTATAAAGAAAAAGTTAAGATTAGTTGTCTATCTCTTTACACTGATACGGCATTAATACAGTATTTCATTTGTGTTAAATGCCTCATTTTCAGGTTCCAGTTATCTCTATCGGAAAATATCTAAACTTAATATTGAACAATATCTACAGGAGTTTTTTAAACTTGTTTCTTTATTTATGTAAAAACTGCTATAGAGAGAAATATGCAGTTTGCGGGAATCGTCTATTGACGTAGGGGCCACAATTGTTGTGAATTTAATGTGAAGTTCCCATTCACCAACTTTCTCCCCCTACCCTTACCTTAAATTTTTTTAATTGCAAGATACCCCTTTTGACATATCAAATCTGAGGGCATGAAAAAGAAAAATAATGGCGCAAACTAGAGATCTCTATGACAACGTATAACACGTTTTTTAAATGGTTGTAGCTAAAACGGTAAGAGCTAGCAAAGATTTGAAATAATTTTCATGGTTAGGAATTAAAATTTCTATAAAAACTCTTAAGCGTTTTCCGAAAATCGCACTCATTCACCTTCAAAAGTCGCCCTACTTCTAAAATTTGTAAAATTTCTCGACTTTTAAAAAAAATTTTTATTGAACAAGCATGCCAGCTAGTCATACCTTTGAAAAAGCTTGTTCAATAAAAAAAATAACCGCAAAGTTTCATGTAGCATATTAATAATATATATTAGAATATGTAGGATTTATAGCACAATATCTTACGAAATATTTACTATCACCAAGTATTTTCATGAAAACATATTTATTTGTTAACCATTTTGTGGTGCAATTGGTTGTTAGTCTGGTTCTAAAATACATACTGTATGAAGGAACAGACGTTTTTCTCGTTCGAAAAAGTATGAATGGAATTCGTAAAATTGTTGCGTTCTGGAATTTGAGAACAACAAAACGCCAACCCATCGTGTTTAAGGTTTTAGTTCTAAGAAGCAACACAGGTAAACCTTTGTTTTCCGCGTCCAATAAGCAAGACTATTGTACGGTCTCGAGTCACCTTAGGCCAACGTGTACTAATGAAACCTACACAAACCTGTGAAATATGGTTCTACACACACAAAATATGCTTGCACAAATATACAATATTTTACAAACCTTTTAAACGCACCCAGCAACAAAATATAAATGACTTCGATACTTGGTGGTCGGTAACAAAATTAATAGAACATATTACTGTACATAATTCGAAAGTCTCATTTTCCGAGACGCGCCTGAGGTTCATGAACTCAGAAAATGAGACTTTCAATGTTAGTACAGTCAAGGCAAAACTGACCTCTTGTTAGTAAGTTGTAATTTTTTATATGGTGGAATACCGGCAAAAGGTAGGCATTCTTTCCTGAAGAAGAAAAAAATCTGTCATATATATTATCCAGTTGAAGCCAATTTGTTGTTAAATTAGTGCTTATTTTCAGTAATTGAATGAGAATCTCACAGAATATGGTACTGTCAAAGCTCGATATCCTCTCATGGTTTAAAAAAAGGAAAATAAATCGACAAATTTTCTTCAACCCTAAATTGTAGATTGGGAAACGATTATTTTTTTGACACCTGCTGTCATTTAAAATAGGTCGAATTAATCATCTAACAAGGATGTTGTTTAAATTGTTGTAATTTGATATGAGCCGAGTAAAATGAATAAGACGTCAGTTCAAAATGCATACAGTGTTTTGGTATAAGCTTAATTTAGTATACTTGTCTCTGAAATTATGGTTGATTGGCTAAAATCTAACTTTGGTTCTAGAGACATTGAAACATTTGATACATTTCACCACTAGGTTTAAAACTTAGGTTTCGAACTTAGAGTGGCGTGGTTTAGGCTAACTACTAATAAATCATGAAATACTCATAAATGAGTCATTAGTGATAAAATTATTAGCAAGTTTGATGGTGAGACATGGCATCCAAGCTTTTTGCACTATTTAAGCACAAAAGAACAAATTCTAAACGTACTTTATTTTTTGAAACAATTACAAAAAATTAATTTTTTTTATCCTAACTAACATTAATTACCACCACATAAGCAATGAGACCTGTCAGTGCGTGGACGGCCGAAGCCAGTCCAAGTCGACGGCTGTTAGAAACCCTGCATACGTCAATTGTAATACTAAGTAGCCAGTCTGCTTTGGCTTCTCCAAATCATGTTGTTTCTTCAAACTCACTTTCACGCTTCTCACTCTCGTTGGAACGTGTTGCTTGCTTTGCGTTTCTTTTGTATAAGGAGGCTCGGGATTTAACGATTTTTGTGAATTAACGCCAATGGTGGTGCTATTTATTCGGGATGCACCCAATAGAAATTTGTTGGACATAATAATAAGTTGTATTTGTGTAATGGAAATGAGTCACAGACTCATCAACGTAAAAAATATATACAATTGGTACTTTCGTTTTATTCCGACCAAACCTAAATAATTATAACCTAACTCTACCCTAACTTAACCTAACCTAAGGGTGGACTATATTTAGGTTATGTTAGGATAGGTTAGGAAGATTTTGTTATGAAACCAATTTATGTCTCGGTGTTATACGAAAGTACCATAAAATTGTATGATTATAACATTATATATGTTAAAATTCTTTCAGTAATGTGTCACCTTGGATGCAAGGTGGGTAGGGGCCAACCTCCCCAGAATGCCCAAAACTTGGCATTGGCACGTCGTTTTTTCAGTAGTCATCTACGATCTTTGATCAGCTATGAAAGCAATATGGAATATAATTTGTAGAAATAAATCTCCGATAGTAAAGATCCAATAATCAGCTTTGGGAATGTATAGGCTAAGAGTTTTTTTTAAAGGTGTTCTTGGTGACAAAAGGATACTCCACAAAAGTTTCCTAGAATTAAACCTCGCCCGAATTTATTTGCATCTCAAAATCTTTGTAATCAATCTCGTTTGTTGTAATCAAAATCGTCGCGTTTAAAACATTGGCAGAACAGAATATGTGCTTGGATAAATCTATGTCTCGTTAGCTATTTTATTGGCACTAAAAAAGGGGTGTGGCTGCAGATGGAAGAGGGTAAAATTATTGGTCGCAAAATATCCTTTCATATCCTTCTATATGCTGAACAAGTATTTTGTTCATTATAGATTTTCACGATTTTCTGTAATCTTGTGTTAAATAAGAAATGTACATTGTTCTTATTGACAGTCTGTATTTCCTTCTTTCAGAAACTTTCACCAATCCAATCAAAGCCCTGTACAGTAAAACATATACTTAAAACAAATCAAAGATATACATATACATAAAACATATAATTCTGAGTGAAGTAAAGGAGTCTACGTTACAAGAGACATTCTTTAAATTTAAATTGCCTACGTAGAAGTTTACTTACAGTTCGACATCAATCATAATTAAGATTATGATTAATAAGGATTAATAAGGATAATAAGGATACATAAGTGTAAGGACAATTTGTATAGTGTGTCTAAAGATATGTGAGTTATTTATAACTTTCATGTAAGTTATTTTCAAATTTAAATTTTCATTCCATGGATAGTAACGCTTCAGCGAGTGCATATTGTCAATATGTCTAACTCTAACTTTGGAGTAAATTTTATAAATTGGTACAAAATGACATCTGTACTGGGCTGAAGATGACTCCAGTGTTAAGTCGAAACTAGTTGTCAAAATGCAATCAACGATATAAACAGCAAACTAGCTCTTTACATCGATGAACGCATCATCAAAGATCACATAAATGCAGATTACTCTCATTTATAGTATTTATCCCAATTTATGGTGTGATCATGAAGCTAAAAGCAATAAAATTTAATAAATTTTACATTGTAATCTACACTCTTTGTTATATACCAGAAGACAAGTAGCAAATTACTCGTGTTTATGTTGTAATAGATCTGAAATAAGTTGTAAATTAGAGAAATGTTATTGCACTCTTTCGTGGACATAAGCACACCTTGAAAATTTCGTAAGCCAATCCATTGTTATGATAAATCTACAGGAAAGTAAGCAGATTTTGTCATCCTTAAAGCCGCTTTTACATAAGTTTCCCGGAAAGGCTACCTTCCTCAAATAACTTGAATCGGGTAACGTGCTCCATTTGGACAAACAAACTTGAAAATAAACGGTATACAGGTGGACAGACAGATTTGTATGACAGTAATGGTAGATCAAAGACCATCTGTGCCTAAAACTTGTTTCCATTTAAGTATTTACTACTAAGAAATTACAAGGAAAATATAATTGAAAATATATGTAACCAGTACATGAATGTATGAATACCATAATATGTATTTGGAAACAAACAAATAAAGTTATTACGTAGAAAGACGAGTTCCATATGAGTGGGGTAAAACGTTTTGATATGCTGCAGGTTTAAACCTGCCACATCCTTTACTTAGACGACGTAAAGCAGGCTTACCAGGGCAAACACACGTGCAGTAAAATACACACACTTACACACGCACACAGTGACACAGTAGTTGATATACGCCAAGACAGGTTTACTACCCTAGTCTTGGTCAATATCTGCAGTATTAGCTTGGAAGTCTCTTGAAGGATTGTGGTTAAATTCAAGTTAATATTGTCATAATGGAAGTTTGATCTGGTCATAATAAAGGTAGTTTGATAGTAAAAAATTGGTCAAATAATAGAGCTTCTAAAGTTTTGCGGGTTCAAATCTGTCAATTGCCAATGACTTTTGACTGTCATATTTCCTTGGCTGTGTCATATTGCCAGTGCTTGTGATCACTCTAAGCTGTAGGACCACAGTTTAGAAACGCGTAGATAGATATATTTGTCCCAGACGAGAATAGCTTTCTGTTTAATGGAGAGATCTTTCCACAAAAATCAATACTACTTCATAGTCCACGTGAGACCGCCTCAAGCGCAAGGTTGATGTTTATCATTGTTTTAAATCATTGTTGATTTAAACCCGCATGTCGTTTGTTAAATCGATCCAGTTAACAGCAATCGGTCGTACGGTTTCTTAGAAGTGTTTATTGTGGTTCACATTATGTACACGCAAATTTTAAGTTTCGCAGAAAACAGTTGGACAATTATTCTTATTACAGACAACATTGGGACTCTACTGGGGGCTACATCATTTAAGTGTGGAAACCTTTTTTTTAACATTTACTACAGTTCAACATACCTGCCTACTATAGTCCACCTACAAAAATATAACCCAAATGCCTCCATTTTACAGCCTCTCCAATTGGACTGTCAATGTAGTGTCATACATGTCAAAAATTAAGCGTGTGGTTGGGAAAATTAACTGAAACAATTATTTAGTGCAAGTCTGTTATTATTGTTTTAATTTTAGTTTTGTATGAACTCATTTGCCTAAAGTATTTCCTCATTTTTCAAGCTGGCGATTCTTCTGATTAGGAATAATCCTGAACCAATTAATAAGATCACTATGCAACTTTTTTGCGTTTTTGCATACACAGGACTCGTGTTAAACCATGTCTTAAAGCTTTCTTGTGGGAAACTTAGGTTAAAAAGTTTGTAAAATATACTATTTTACGTAAAATCCTAACTATCCAAAGATCCGTGGAATTTAAACCCGGTGATTTCTTGCTACATGGCGAGGTGATATTTAAAATGATCAGAAGTATGAAGTCACAATCTTCAAATAACTAAGGAGGTTATAAACTTGTTTATCATCTTATAGGTTTAACATCATTGGTAGTGTCGGAAGGTATGGGGGTTTAGTGAGTGGGAGAAAATTTCGCGCCGTTCCGGGCAAACCTCGCATGCGGGGTTGGTTCGGCAGATTGGCCACAACCTAAACCCCAACTCTCACTTGTTAGCTGCGGAGAGCTACCTTCTGCCACTGGGTGTTGGTCCACCTACAGAACCAAGTGAGGGGGGCCCTAGACTAAGGTGTAATGCGATCCGTGCCAAGAGTCTTGTGGCACTGGGGGCCTAATATTCAGTGTCTTAACGGAGCCTTCTGGGAACCAGGGGTAACCCAGTCGTACACACCCCTTACCTCTCTAATCGGGTCACTGGGGAGGTGGACTTAAATACCCGGTATTCGTGAGAACAATGTAGACAGTCTGGCCCAAATGGAGGAGGAAGGTCTACTGAAATCTGACGATGACGACAAGCTCGCAGAAACCGGAAAGGAACGAAAAACGACTTTCCAGGGGCGAGTCGCAAAGATGGAGGATAGCGGATGCTTTAGCCAAAGGCGAAAAGGTGCTATCCAGAAGTGAGAGGAGGCTGGTGTGGGCTGCCAAGCACCCTAACTCTGCTGCCTGCAAAGCCAGTTCCTCCGGGAACTAGGATGCTGGGAAAAAGCAGAGCAAGGATGGTACCCCCAAAGCTGACTCTAATGAAGCCTCCAGGAAGAAAGGTGGAGGCTGTGCTAACGCAGCCACAAAGGATTGGCTGGTCAAGCAAGTTCAGGAGCTGAGACCTTTCAGGGAAATCTCGCTACGGCTTGCCCCAGCCAGAGACCTTGTGAAAGCTGTGAAGGTATATTTATGTGCCCAGCCCTACAAGGTCTGCGTATGAGATCCCTCGTACGAAAAACGACTTTCCAGGGGTGAGTTGCAAAGACGGAGGATAGCGGATGCTTTAGCCAAAGGCGAAAAGGTGCTATCCAGAAGTGAGAGGAGGCTGGTGTGGGCTGCCAAGCACCCTAACTCTGCTGCCTGCAAAGCCAGTTCCTCCGGGAACTAGGATGCTGGGAAAAAGCAGGGCAAGGGTGGTACCCCCAAAGCTGACTCTAATGAAGCCTCCAGGAAGAAAGGTGGAGGCTGTGCTGACGCAGCCACAAAGGATTGGCTGGTCAAGCAAGTTCAGGAGCTGAGTCCTTTCAGGGAAATCTCGCGGCTTGCTCCAGCCAGAGACCTTGTGAAAGCTGTGAAGGTATATTTAGGTGCCCAGCCCTACAAGGTCTGCGTATGAGATCCCTTGGCCTATCGATGGGAGATCAAAGGGACGAACAGGTCACCATAGTCAAGAGGCTCTCACGGTTCACCAAGGACCTGGGATTTGACGGAGAATGAGGACCTGTGAACGAGGGTGCACAATAAGCTGTTCTAGCTGCGATGCAATCCCATGGTAACTTGTAAGCCTGGCCCTCTGTTAAAAAAAAATAATAAAAAAAATTGGTAGTGTCTAGTCATAAAAGTACCACAATAGCAGGTTATTGCGGAAGCTATATTCAGTACCTTAGTGTCTTAAACCGACCAAATGTTTTCAATACTTATTTATTGTTCACTTTTTTCCTCTTATGAGCACTGTTTCGTGCCAATATAACTTTCTTCGCCTCTGTGTATATAATGCTATTTCGTATGAGCAACCTTAAAAAGTCTCTAATTTGATAACTAATTATTCAAAGTAATTAATACACGTGCACGTTAATTTGTCTAGTTATTAGAATCCCAGACGTCAATGCTAGAAGGACTTATTCGATCCTTGGCAGATTAAAAAAAAATTGAGTGCCTTGCGCAACTTTTCCTTTAGTTTAGTCTCTTACAAATTAACTTCTGGTATTGAAAACAGATAGAGGGTGACTTGGTATTTCTGAAACAACCCCAAAATGACAAGTTTGAGGTTATGTCCTGTTTACGTCATGGTCACGTGACTGAGAAAGACAGTGTCACGTGGTCCTTGGTCCACGTGCTTTACTTGGAAGTTTTAGTATTGTTGTCCAATATTAATTAAATATCTTGACAACACAAATGTACAACTTGCTACTTTTATCTTGTTAAGTTTGAATTTAAAATGGATTTTATTTATGGACTGTTTATAATATTCATTGGTTGATTTCAATCGTCCTTCCTAAAAATATCAAACAATTGTATATTATTTTGTTATTCAATATGTTATTGTGTTATTGAAATGTTAAATTACACATACATTCAATGTGTACACTAACATAAATCGTAATAAACTAAACGATTTAATCCATTAAAACAGCTGTTTGTGTGTATTAGCAAATTAAATTGAAAACAAACTAGAAGCAGTTCAAGATCTCTTTAAATGTAAACTATTTCAATTTTGTAAATTAGTTTGTTTGTTTAAATGTGCAATATGACGAAAAATATAGTTCATCACACTTGAAAAAAGTGTCTTTTCAGCCCTTGCTCATTTTCCGACTTCGGCTTTGCCTCTGTCGTAAAACTGGAGCCCGGGTCGAGAAAAGTCACTTTACGCCCTAATGATGAAATATACATTATCTACCTTATCAAAAAGCTGCCTATTTTATATAAAAAAAATGTACTATCACCCTGAGAGATGAAAATGTACATTTTTGCCTCGCCAGACACTAAGTTAATGTACGTGGAAGTATGTTCGCGTCGTGCTCGTAACACTGTCACGCACACTTTTACATAATAACTAATATCTTGCTATTCAGCACGGCATTATGGCTAATGGGGGAATGAAAATTATGATCATTTGAGTTCTTTTGTAGAGTGGTACTATGAGCATTAGGGGTATTTACAAAAACAAACTGAGAATATGTACTAGAACGTATATGCCCTAGTTTGATTAATAACTTGAATGTTTGAATTAAGTATTATTACTGTTATATTGTTGGTTATAATGAAACGTTGTGTGAAACTGTGTTCAACATTACTTTTTGGACAACAATGCGTATTTAATACAGTAAAAGGTTTTGCTCAGTAGCTTACATGTTTCGTTGCGAAGACAACATCGTTTTTGAAAAAATAGTTTGAAAATGTGTACCAAATATTAAATTTACTAGGCCAAAAACATGAATTTGGGCGTAATTTAAACTGAATATGAATGCAATATGAGTGTAAAATTTGTGTAAATAATCTCAGTTAGCTTCGTCAATGATCGTTTCTTTATCCAGGATGATTTATTAAATAACTTCTTGATCAGCATTGTACGTGTTATTAAATTTACGGAAAGTAAATAAAAGAAACGTCTTATAACACTTAAAACATATATTTACGCTTATACTGTTAACTCACAAGACGTTAAATGTACTAAATAACTTTTTGATCAGCATTGTACGTTTTATTAAATAAGATAGGACAATTATCTAGACAAGATAAGAGATTGTAATTTTTTGTAAATTGTATCCTTTTAAGATAATCAAGGATATTATGACCAAAACACTACTATTGATAATCGTTAGCTTCGTCATAACAATAATCAGCTTTATAAGGAATACAATCAATCAAAATCAAATAAACTACATCATAGGTGATGAAAAAATGTTTAAAATACTAATCGTAGTTCAAGGTGGGCATAATCCAAGTCAAAGCTCTTTACCATCAAAGACGCACAAATTTTGAAATAGCCAGATATATGTTCTCCACAATCATCCTTAATTACATTTCTGTGATCGTTGATTTTAATTGAGGCCAAACATTAACATTAGCAATACAAACTTTGTCAATCCGTATTTAAGATTGCAGGCGCATATTTCAGTACGTGTTACTAGCAATCGATGATGGAAACACGCAATTCGACACACGAAACCACGTGACCTTTGCTGCATTGAGTTACATGCCGGATATGATACGACACGCGGCAATATGACAACTTTGTAAATATGATTTTCCAATGTATGATTACATTAAAGACCTTGGCAACGTAATATTATTTTAACAATCCTGTTATTAAATGTTTTACATTGGGCTAGCCCTGTAGACCTGTTGGGAAGCAAACTGGTCTAGTAGTAGTGCGAGAGGCTTCCATCCAGTAGATTCGAGAGCGAGGCAGTGGTCCGACAGTCATAACTCCGAAAGGCACTGGTCCGAAAGAAATTACATGGCCAGGCACTGCTTTGAATGACATAAGTTCAACAGGAACTGGTTCAAAAGTCATAACTCCGAAAGTCACTAGTCCGAAATATTTCGTCCATCCAGGCACTGCTCCAAAACAATGTGTGCATCCAGGCACTGCTCCGAAAGTTATAAACACCGAAAGTCACTAGTCTGAAAAGATGTTCATATCCCGCCAATCACCATTGTAAATTAGTTTGGCCTAAATTAAGAGGTGTCGTAGTAAGGGTTTTAGCGAATTACCCTTAATTATGTAATTTAGTTGTAGGATAGTGAAGCAATCCTCTAGGTCTAGCCGGAAGCAATGTATAACACTGGTGAAAACAAATACATTCGTATTAATTGATAAAAATGTTCCTCACTAGAACCTAATACCCTATGATGTTGTAGGAAATTCCACTACGGCTATAGACCCCACATATACGAACACCACATTAAAGTCCAATATGAAACGTCACAGAATCTCCAAAACTGGTCTAACGTTTAATGAATCATAAACTATTTTATATGATCCTGATCTCTGATGTTATGAATAGGCTTTTTTCTAAAGCCTTTAAGCAAATATCAACAAGTGCTGACTAGTTGCGTTAGTGCAACATTGTTTTGACGTGATGCAAACTTTGATGGCATCGCGGTTGCGACTAATACAGTCCGCAAAATTAATTCAACTAGCAGTTTATTG
Source organism: Macrosteles quadrilineatus (assembly GCF_028750875.1). NCBI lineage: Eukaryota > Metazoa > Arthropoda > Insecta > Hemiptera > Cicadellidae > Macrosteles > Macrosteles quadrilineatus. The sequence continues at coordinate 74,292,818 of NW_026542602.1, read as the reverse complement.
TAAGTAGAACAGGGAGGCAGGAAGCCTAAGCTTCCTATTTTTGAAGCTATGAAACTAAATACTGTCATAGAAGTCCTTTTTGAGGGTGCTCTCCAAGTGACAAAACTTAATGTAGCTAAATAAAATCTTCATCGAAATAATTAAATAGTTATTTGTGTAACTAGTGGTGAAAGTGGCACTTTGCTGCACACGAGAGCAATGTTTACGCACGAGCCGCAGGCGAGTGCGGAATGATCTCGAGTGCAGCAAAGGCCTTTTTCACTCGTGTTACACATTATATTTTTCCTACAGTCACTATAAAGCATATAAATAATTAGTCTTTCAAACACTATACAACACGTTTTTAGGTTCAGCTGGCAACACAAATGGTGCCCTAGAGAAAGTAGTACCCGCGGTCCGTATCACTCCGCTATTTTTCCTCGGCAAGAAATGTGCTCCGCGTTTTGAGAATATAGTTCCGTATGTTTTTGTAATTTGAAATGGTTTCCGCGCCTAAAAAAAATGCTTTAAAGGTATTTTCTTGTTTATTAAGATCGTAGGAATCTTTTAAAAACGTTTAAAAGAAAAGTCCAGAAAGTTCAGAAATACCGAAACTATAAACACGAAATGACAGGTTAAATCGTAGTTATAATAGTCAATCAGCTGCTCATAGTATTATTATCTTTAAGTGTTGCCAACCTATTTCCAAGCGTACACGGATTACGTGCATAATAGAACCACGCTGTTTTGTGTTGTTTCGTTGGAATCCTGATGTGCGGCAAAGTATAAACCGTACGGCAAAGTATAAACCGTACGGCAAAGTATAAATATGTAGCAATTAGCAGCTTTCTGTACTATAAACAGTACAAGGAAGCCAACTTTGTCGGGTGACTGTAGGAAAAATTAATTGTTTGATATTTTTAGGAAGGACGATTAAAATCAACTTGTGTTATATATTCAACGGTGTACATTATACCATAGACAACAAATTAAATATAGACTATCAGCCGTGCAGTGGTTACCATGGCTACCATAGGTTCTGGCGCACACCACTGGGAGCGTCGTGTAGTTACGTAGCACTAGGCCATAACTACATGGCGCTCCCAGCGGTGTACGCCAGAACCTATGGTAACCGCAGCACAGGTGACGGTCTATATTTAATTCTTTTTGTCTATGTTTATACTATCGACATATAGAACCATTTACATGAAGGCAACAAAAAGCTTCAAACGATTAACAATCGATACATGCAATTGTTTACTATCAACTTTTACAACTGAGTTGACAACAGCTGATTTTTACTCCCTAGGGGCTAAAAACGCTTGCTTAAGACTTGCAACGCATGTATTTTAAACGGCTGAATCGTTGCAGTATGACAAAAAATCTTAATTTTAACAACTGACTTTAAAATTCAATGTTGAAAGTAGACTTCTCATTATATTGTAAAATCTAAAGACTTTATTGTTTGTTATGATTTTTCACACATTGGTTTTGCACATCGGTGTTTCTCTCTTATGCTAGGCTGGATTTTAAAATGTGTTTTTCACTATAAGTAAAAGGATGAAGTGGACGGACTTAAGTGTCTCAGAGGACGTCGTGCTTAAAAAAGTCAGGTAAAATAATAATGTTAATCTCCAAATGCACACTGGGTCTGAAGCTATTTAATCTAGTGGTAGGTCAAATGATAAATTATATTTCACAAATCGTTGAGTACTGTACATTCAAAATTGCCATTTAAAAATTTTTGTGGATAAAGTTATAGATAAATCCCCTGTTGAAGTGCAAATAACTCATTCTGCAAAAATAAGAAATTTAATTTCGATCGATATGTTGTTCACTTAAACAAAATAGTGATATTCCTTGTTAGGCTACGGCCACACGGGCGTTTTTTCACGCGGTAAAATGTAGCTTATTTTCACGCTGCTTGAATTCCCGCTGTTGTATGCCACACGTGCGTTTTTTTTCACGCGAAAAAATTTTGCTTATTTTCACGCAGGTTGCGGCAGGAGCGGTAAAAAGTTGTGGGAACCCGCAGTTGATTGACAAATTCACGTAGTTATGTTGTAAATCTTCCTCATGGCCGGAATAGTAACCTTGTTTCTGACTAGTGAACAAGAAATATGAATGGTATATTGATTTCGGTACGAAAACAATACTAAAATTATTTTATTTTGTTAACCTTTCATTTAGGCCTAATTATTTACATTTAGTATAAAAAATAAATTTAATATATTAATTTCGATACAAAAACAACACAAAAATTATTTTATTTTGACATTTAGTATAAAAAATAAATATAATATAAATATTTTTATGACAAGATTTTCATTAGATCTTTGAATATTCTACTACATAAATGCCTCTTTACATTTTTAGTACAACTAAATGCCTTTCCTTTTAGTAACAAATTATTAAGTGGCCCAGTAAGGTCGACCTATGTTTAAGATCCTAATGTATAATTGGCTAGACCCAAAAATATTTTACGCTATCCTGGAAAAAATTGTATACATTTAACTTTATTTTAACTTGCTAGAACGACTTGATCAAAGCTGCGTGTTGCTCCCGCCCGTGTGGCCAGGCACAGAGCGTGAAAACAAGCTTCAAAAATGCACCCCAGTCCATTCTTCTGCGGTCCCGCGGCGGTCGATTTTGAAGACGCGCCGAATCTGCGTGAAAACACACTCCGTGTGGCATACCTCATTACATTTAATGCTGCCCATATTTCTCGCGTTTTTTCACGCTGCGTTCTTGCGTGAAAAAACGCCCGTGTGGCCGTAGCCTTAAAAGAAGTATTGAGCACTAATCAAGTGAATAAGGATATTGATATTTTCTCATTTAGTTAAGTCAAACTTTGCTGGAAATCGGTGTAAACCCAAATCAGGTATTTACATGTTGTCATACAACACAATAGTTTCAAAATTCTCACAATAATTATTGACATTCCTTCCAGAAAAAAACACATGCCAGTATGGTAAACTATTACTTGTTCTTCGGTCGATAAAATAGTGCACGATATTGTGTTGAAAGCTCAATTATTTTGGTGATATTGTTACTACCTACAAAAAAATTAAAAATACTTTACTAGTTAGTAAAATTTATATGGCCCTTCAAATATCTATATGTTTAGTACGCTATATGCAAACTTTGTTCACACTTACCTCCACACATTTTTGTAACTCGCGTATACTGTATTTTGATTTCAAATTTGCTTTTAATGTCACTAAACGCAGGGTTTCCTGTAGAACCTAAAAACGGCAGCATCCACATCACTTCCAAAATCATTAAAAAAATTATATTTCAAAGTTACAAACTTAGGCCTATATACAAATTAGTATATACAAATGTATAATAAATTAAAATAATTTCGCATTACTTTTTAACAAGAGAATAATACAGAGTCAACGTAAGTCCCTTCTAGAATCGTTAAAGGACAAACTGTGTTGTTATTGCGTCCCCAAAATAAATAGCTTCCAATCGTTCTTGGAGATCCCCGTGTTATTTGTCAAGCCCTCTAGTGTTTAATTCATGTCGCACAACGTTCACGCAACTCAGCTCCCAACGTACAAATAAAGAGTAGTTTTTAACAGGTAGTTCTTAGCTGTTTCCTTGATATCTACAACAACCACTAAAACATTATCTTAGAGAGATACTGTGCTTGTATTCAAATATGGACGCTGGTTTGAATTCAAGTGAGAGAGTTATTAATGTGTTATAAATAATGATCATATTTTGATGTTAGGTAGTGACAAAATCAAAGTTATGTACCGTTCCCTTAAACAATCCTATTTTGGAGATAAAAATGCAAAAAAATAAAATAAAGTTTATACTTGGTTGAAAATAATAGGCCTTCTGCTTGGTTTGGTATTTGTAGTTTATTTTTAATTTTGCAACTTATTATTATTGACATACCGAAGTATATAATTGCATTTTCCCCTTGAAAAGTTCAGAATTCAAACAAGCTTAGCAAATGTTGCTATTCAATTAAAACAGCATTGGTATTTGACGCCCATTGGTCCCCAAGATATTAAAAGTGTTATTATACACGTACTGTCTCCAATGTCATTGATTTCACAATAAATATGAATGTCTTAGACCGCTTGTTTCTGTGCTGCTATTTGAAATCTTTGTTAACTATATTTAACAGCAATTACTTATGGCAATAAGTTTAAAATTACTTTTATTTAAATCCTGTTTGAAAACTCAAAAATCTAATAGAAGCGTTTTTTACTATGGATTTTCTTATAAGTGTGATTTATATATTTTTTAGGAAAACGGCCTCAGGAGTTGCTTGTAATGCGAACACGTTTTCAGAAAGAGAACTCCAACAAAATATTAGAGGAAAGTTGGTAAATCTGCGGTAAGAACCCCATATACCAGAAGATAACAGTGAATTATCCATCCAAATGCAATTAGTTGTTCCCTAAAAGTTCTTTTTACTTATTTTTTGCATACGTTTCTACTCCCTGGCATAGTCATATGCCGGATAATTCGACAATATCCTTTTCAGAAGAGGACGGCCACTTTTTTAGACTGTGGACTAACCATTGGTGATCTGACACATACTTTCTCCCATTAGCTTGTCAACAACCTGTAATATGGCTAAGCGGTGGGAGTAACTATGAATTTTATGGAGGGCTTTATGTGAAAATTACATAAGTTAGAATAACTTTTGAACCGGAATTCTTACGGCAATTGGATTTGTACAATCTTGTTCAGAATTTAAAGGGCCATAACATACTAGTAATTTCCTTCAAAAATTGCTTCTTTTAGAAAATATGGTTTTGTTAATTAATTTTTTTTTATGGGAAAATAACATGTTACAATAACTTTTGGACCGTAATTTTCACGGAAATGGGATTAGTACCATCTTGTTTAAAATTTGAAGGACTTAAGTTATAACATACTAAATTTTTATCAAAATCATTTTGGCCGTTTTCGAGAAAATCGGGTTTTTCGTTATTTTGTGGGTTTATATGGGAAAATCACCATTAAAAATCAAAATAAAAAATGCCCCCGCCGCAGCAACCCTGCAGACTAAGCAAATGTGCACAGGCGAAGACCGTACAGTGTTTACGTGTTTTGAAAAAGTTTACAAAATATGGTGTTTCATTTGACTACAAACCTTAAAGGATTTTTGGTGAAAAGCGAAAGGGTGAGTTAGTTATGTATTTGTGGATGGGACAGCAACAACCTCGGGGTCATCGGCCGACCCGCCGTGCGTGTGTATTGGCTGGCAATATGCTGAGAGTGCGGCAAGCTTTGAGCATATCAGCTATGATTTGGATTTGGGCAGTTGCTCCATGCCCCCTTTGTTATAAATTAGTGTATTGAAATGCAATCATACGTATTATTAAAATTATTGATTGGTCAAGTTAAGCTGATATAAACAAAACAGAATACAGTAATACAAACGAAGGGCGCACGGGAAAAATGAGCAAAGTCACAAAAACAAACTTTTATAGAAACGTGATATTAAGGTTTTATTCAGTGTTAAGGAGTCTAAAACTACATTTTATTCAAGTTCAGGACACACAATATGGCAGTGAGTATATTTATGTACCTATGTTGTTGTATTAATAGTCAAAGCTATTATACAATTTTCTAGCCATTTTCTTTTTTATAGTATGTAAAAAAAAAATAAAAACCCAAGCAAATACTGTACATACCTTCTAATGCAAAAAACACAGTACACTTGCAATAGAACAACGTCACCTAGGCCTGCTGATACATTTTATACAGCAGTTGCATTTGGCGCGTTTTGATATGGCGAATAAAATTAAATAAAATGACTTTATTATACATTTATTGTTATTTTAGGGTTACACAGTGGATTAAAACATACAGAACAATTATTAAAGAGGTAAAAGTTCTTTTTAAGTAAAAATAATGAATGAAATTCCTTGTCAATTTTTCTTCTTAAACTTTCTCTTCTTCGTTTGTTGGTTTGGAAGGAATACCAGGATCATTTTATTCCTCACTCGACATTGTTAATCAATCACTGATTGTTAGTTAGTCGATGAAATACTATTTAAATAGGTATTGAAAGTATAACAACAACAACTCCCGACTTCTATTGCAAAACAGTAGTGCAAACACTGTCAACACATGGACGACTATGATCGTTTTTCCCTGGCACGGAAAGACAATGATCGACATTCCCTTGTTTTAGGTGACTATGATCGTTTTTCCATTGTATAGCTAGAATTCGAAAATGATTTACTCTGACTACGATCACTTTTCTCTGGTTTTTGAACTGCTGCGTGATAGCCCAATGCAAGAGCATTGATGTCATGTAAATATCTCGAAAAACTTTTTAACTACTATGGTCGTTTTTCCCGTGTACCCTTCGTAACACCTGATTTTAATAAGGTAATACATTGAAAGAATTACACACAAATAAGTACAGCTGAGGTATTTTTAACATTAGGTATGTGGAAGGTTACCTTTAGAATGTAATTACGACCTTAAAGGGCAACTTTTGAAATAATGGATAGTTTTGCGCAGGGTTTCTCGTCATGTCGAACATTTTAAGTATATGGTTTATGGGGCTGTGATTTGTAGTTTTCTCAAAAGTTCATGGGTACTTTGGGATTCATATATGGATTTTGTATTGAAATCAACACCTATTGATATGCAAATACACAAATGTCAATAGACATACTAGTGACTAACAATACGCATGTCAATAGATATAATAATAGCCAACAATAAAAAAACCAGAGTAAAAATACAAATGAATCTCAAAATATTATTTAGTATTGATGCCTATTGATTAGTTGTATAACTGATTAGTTTTAGCGATACCTTTTGATAAGACCTAGCGATAAATGCAGAAGTGAATAGATACATATTTATATGCATCGAAACGAATTGCCCAAAAATACAACGGCAAGCATCTATTGAACGCCAATCTCGTAACAATATTGTTTGATTACGTTAGAGCCTATTGTTCATCCGCGCAATACAATGTTCATGCCAAATAATACAATTTGAATAATCCAATGATTATGCACTCCAACTATTCTGTTTCAAGTGGTTTATATAATCTGCAGTATAGCTACAAACTTGAAATAAGCACAATCTTTGTATTTGTTAAAACTTATATTGGAACATGAAAACATTAGTTCGATCATTTACAGCGGAGAAAAGAATTATAAAGAGTTATGAATAGAATATTTTCTTTGAAAGCTACAATTCACACTCTTGCAAGCAACACAGCAGGCTATATCTCAACTCAAGTCTCAAGATATTATATGTGTTTAGTATAGTATGCAATTATTTTTTGATTTCCACGACCAGTGGCTAGAGGCAGGCTGCCGTGTGGCGTGTCGCTGCAATGCAGTCCGTCTGGCAAGGCTGCGGTCGATATACTCCCCCCTAAATTCTCTCTTCTCCCCCTCTTTCTCACTGTCAAGCCGCTATCCGCTTTATTAATTTACTTGAGAATTACCCTTGTTTAGAGACAATGATGAGTTGTTGGTTTCATTGTCTACGGTTCACGAGTTAGTTTTTCTCAAGTGAGACCTTTGAGAATGTATAAATTATTTAAACGGTGTTTAAAATGTTAGGGTATTTGAATAAAGGTTGAATTTCCTTGTCCATATAGCATGATAGACAGGGAACCCAGAGCAGAGGCTTTATTTTCATGGCACAATTGACGTATTTTTGAGTCTTCAAAAATTACTGGTGGATGGTTGGAAAAAGGCAGATGAGTTCTTTAATTTAATTAGTTGCACAAAAATAAAGTGAGTCAGGCTTATTTGTGAGTCGGTGGCTCAGTCGGTAGCGTCGCGGACTTCGGGCCCAAGGCAGCGATGTCGTGGGTTCGGATCCTGGTCACTGCCGATAACATTTTATCAGTACAGTTCACCTTTGTACTGTACCGGCTCACTCATTGCTTTGCTGTAAACGATCCACGCACGGGCGCTTAGTCTATGTGGACGGGCAAATGCAAGGTTAAAAGAGGCCGCCAACCTCTTTAAAAAAAGTGACTCTGCTGCTTATTTAGCAGCAAACGCCTCATAATTACTAGATATCTTGCCTCCCCCCAACACACACACACACACACACACACACTTTTCTAGGGAGAGGAGGGGAAAGGCATTTACGCACACAGTTGGCCAGCCTGTAGTGTGAGACTCCTGGGAGGACCATACTACTCACTAAAAACCCCTCTACTCTGTTGGACACAGACCTGGGATTGTTTGTCACATTTCATCAAGTCAGGCCAACATGTGACCTAAGTCCTAGCACTACCACTGTTTCTGGCATTGTGTTATTTTATTACCTAGACTGCATCTCGGTCTAGGTCGAGTTTCTTGGTGCGAAGAATACTCTGGGTGAAACGTGACACACTTACAGGTCCAATTGTCCTGACCCTCCACCATCAGTGGGATGACCGTGTCCACCGACAGCAGTCCTACGTTGGATTTAGCCTCCAGGTGGGGCCTTTCCCAACGCGGGCAGCGGAAAAAGTAGTGTTTCGCGTCGTCGGGAGTGCCTGGGCAGTCGATACAATCGGTTTACACAACTTTGCCCATCCTGAATGGGTACGACCAGAAAATCCGTGGCCTGTCAGAAATTGAGTGTGATAACAATCTACCTCGCTGTGCCACTGATTTTTTAATCCGTCACCTGCCAGCGTCCCCGTGTCTCCTGTTCCCAGCTCTCCTGCCAGAGCCAGGAGGGCGCTCCTCGCTTCTTGCCTGGTCCTCTACGTGCCACTAATATATTGCCTTCCTCTCTGCCACCAAAAGTTTGACTAACTCCAGCAACCACAAGGACGGCGGGATCGGACACTGTTCGGTAGGCGGAGGGCGGATGCTACCCTGGTCCCTGAGTGCTGCCTGACGCTGCACTCGGGTGAACCACATCATGTACACTTTATTGAGTGCATCTGCCCACTCACACATATGATGATATATAAAATTAATTATGGCAATTCTTAGCTTGATTAGTTACAGAGTTTTCGACTACCGTTCACCGAGATGACTAGTGTTGGAATGATTGTCAGCTTTCGATAAAGTACTAAATAAAAACCTAAAGTAGGATTAGGAATATGCCAAGCCAAATTTCTTTCTTCCTTAATTGCTTGTAAATCACAAGAAATACAATGTTAGTTTTTAGTGCAATACTCCTTTCAACGTCAGTTGCTGAACCATAGACAAAATATATCGTTATGGAATAACAAAACATCATGAGAAAAAATATAATGGTCCTATTAAGAAAAATCCCAACTATTCCTTCTTATTCTTCCTACTGTGCTGTCTGCTCTATTTTTTTGCTGGTGTCAAAGGTCAAAGCGGAAAACAAACTTCAAACAAAATCTTTAAATCGACTGTGTGAATAACAATGACGCCGCCTAAGTTTAAGTTATTATTTGCATTATTTTTTAACCACAAAGTTAAGAAATTACACAATTTTAATCAACATCGTCGAAATAAACATCTTATCTGGTGGAATGACTCATGAGGGGGTTCCCGGTTCACGGTTTTTAAAGATTGAGTAGGTACGTGCTAGGTATTTTTGGCCTAAGTTAGGTATTAATTTATATTTTGGTAGATAGATACTACTTAATACATAGTTACATTAGAAATATAATATAGGCCTACCACAAGATTTTTCAAGTGGCTTATCAATAGGTAATCATGGAGACAGACCTAGGTCTTATAGGTAATAAACTAGTTAACTTGCTCCAATAGTTTGACAATGTCGTAAGTTAATCCAAACATTAAAAACAAGTAAGTTAGGCTAAAATAAAATCTAGAAAATCTAAGCTAACCTCATTAACCGTTTTAATGTACCCAACTACTATTCTAATAAAACTAATCTCGTAGAGTTCTGTATTAGTCTTAACAACGGACTCGTTTTAGACATTCAATCAAAGACTTTTTCTATTAACTTTAATAATGTATTCAATCAGTCTATATTTCAAATTTGAAATGCGTCAAAGTCGTATTACAAAGCTAATTAATCTTAATAGTGAGAAGGAGTTGATATGAGGGAGAGCCACTTAACAGAATGGAGTGGCCCAGTTAGGACTACCCTTGGGGGTTGCATGAACATAGAGCAATTACTAACTGTAGGCGACCTTGAGCGTCCATACACTTCTTCTGTAAAATATATTTTGTTTTAGCTTGTACTTAACATTTTAAGTTACTGTGTGTTTAAAACGTATAAGTTATAAAATCACTCAATTTTATAGTACTTTTCCATCATCTCCCCCTACCAAATTTTAATGTAGGCCACATTTGATTTGATTGAGTAAGGTTCATGACTTGGCCCTCAGGGTCCGACTACGACTCAGACATAAAACGGAATGCTATGAAGACCAAGTTTTTAGTGTTAGTGTACGTTGTTGTCTGTATGACAAAACCTGTCTCCTGACAATTGGCTATCTGCTGGAGGCTAGCCAATAACTTAGTTTAAGGCCCGGATAATTTCTACGTAGGGTAGACAAAGAGCCAGAAGAAAAGCTCCATCATACAGACTATAACTTATCCGTGACCGTAGAAGCCTAATAGTTCCTATAATCATTTTTTTTAAAGAGGTTGGTGGCCTCTTTTAACCTTGCATTTGCCCGTCCAAATAGACTACAGATCTGTTCGTGGATCGTAAACAGAAAAGCAACGGGTGAGCCGGTACAGTACAAAGGTGAACTATACTGATAAAATGTTTGCGGCAGTGACCAGGATCCGAACCCACCTCATTGCTGCCTTGTTTGCTTGGGCCCAAAGTCTGTGACGCTACCAACTGAGCGACTGACTAACCTAAATAATAGTAGGCCTGGAGATAGACATGGTGGAAGGAAAAAGCATATAGGTGCGCTATTCCCGTCATATGCTGACGTCATACAGATTGCAAACGCCATAAAAATTATAAAAACAATAACAATCAACAAACAACAAAATCTTTTTTTGAAAAATGGTCTATCATTTTTGATGTGCCATCTTAGTTATGTAGGTACTTGTTCAACAGATTTTACATTCTAAGTTTTGTTTACAGGAAGCCAAAATGTCGTGGGTGCCGACCGGTTAGCAGTAACCTCGGCCTAGCGATCTGTAAGTATTATTTTTGAATACAGTACATTTATATAAGAATATTTTTAGGATGAAACACAGGACCGTGCTTTTACCTTTCAAATAATATATCTTAACCCTAATAAGCGAGGTGTGTGGCTATCTAAAATACAGAGTTAATATTGTTAGATAAAAAATTAAACTAAGTTACTTTACCTTGTCCACTTAGGGAGAGATGAGGAAAGGCAACAACACTGAAAGTCATATCAATAGACACTGCTAGTGGTATTGAATTAATCCAACGGCAATTAACTGTTGTGATTACTGTACAAAATATCAAAAGCAACAGTGGCGTAGAAATGGTTCTTGTGCGCATATTGCTTGCCATTCTAATTGACAATCATAGGCCTACTAAGAATATATTATAAATCTGAAAGTTTGTTTGTTAGTTTGTAAGGCTATTTGTTTGGGGCGCAATAACAAATTCACTACTGGTCCGATGGGGCTGAAATTTGGCATGATGATAGCGCATGTATTCCCCATTAGGCAGCTATTCTTCTCTCAAAATCATTTTGGCCACTGGCTCTGGAGTTTCCTATGTTTACCTTTTGGTTACCGGTACTCATATTAAAAAAAAATCATAGATAAATCATAAATCATAAATCTTTATTGGTCATTAAATAACATATGTTACAATAGACCTCGTTAACAAAAAAAGGGCCATAGATTCTAGATAGTATAACATGGTCTATAACATGGAATCTTCACTAAACTTAAATATAACAAAGACAACAAGCAAATAAAGCTAAAATCATTTGAAAAACACAGAACTATATATATGAAACAAAAGTGAGGTACCTACTTAAACAAGTGTTTGAAAGACTAGGTAACAGTTGACTAGGGACTAAGTAAGAACTAGATAACAATTTTACCATTACAATTGTATTCTGCAAAAAATTCATCTAAACTGTAAAAAGGGTGGTCAGCAAGCCAAACCATCAACTTTTGTTTTAGCCGAGTACAAGGAATGTCAAGTATTTCACTTGCAAAACAATTTACTATTTTTACTGATATACTAGCAAAACTTTGCTGTACTGTTGTTAGTCTGGTGTAGGGCCTATCCAAAGCAGATCTTCCCCTTGTGTAATATGAGTGAAAATTATTTCTTGAGCTAAAGAAATGTGAATTTTGTTTTACAAAAATAACACACTCTAATATATACAAATTTACAGTTGTCAGGATACCTGTTGCTTTAAAAATAGGTTTACAATGGTCCCTCAACCCTGAATTGGTCAACAGTCTTACAGCCTTTTTTTGAAGCTTTAAAATTATTAGAATGTGGGTGGAGTTACCCCACAGTAACAGACCATACTTTAACAGACTTTGAAAAAAAGCAAAATACGCAGATCTAACATACAAAGGAGGAACAAAATCTCTTAGACGTCTAATTAAAAATAAAACTCTTGACAATTTCTTACTTAAGTTATATAAATGGGTTGACCAGCTTAAATCACTATCCAAATCTATGCCTAATAAATTTACACTTGACGAAAAATTCTTTTCTTCCTCAGGTGTGCGACCTAACCTAAAAACAATAGTTTGAGTCTTTTCAGGATTCATGATAGAACCATGATAGGTTTCAACTAAACAAATAAGTTAGTTAGACTATACAATACAATACAAAACGGTAAACTGGTCCCGGGTCTAGGTCCCTCCCCCCTAGTTCTATGAAAAACTCGCTAAAAAATAGGCTGCAAGAAGTGAAATTATTTTACTCTACATAATGTTTCCCAGCATAGACAAAAAAACCTGCCTTTTAAAGGAGGGGTTGGAAAATAATTACTTTCTTTTTGAAAAAAAATTCTTATCACACAACAATCTAAAATGAAGGAAAATCAAGAATTTTCAAACCAGTGGCACATACCATTTTATTTAGTGTAGTTCAGTTTATTTGTTTAACAATACAAAAGTACAAACCAGAACATATTATGACATCCTCATCCACAAGTTTCGTGGTGTTGTGATTGGAAGCTGTTGGTTACCAACAGCCCTAGATTAGGAATATGGAAAGTTCCCTTTAGAAAGGAATTACATCCTTAAAGGGCAATTTATGAAATAATTGATAGTTTTGCGCAAGGTTTCTCGTTATGTTGAACATTTTAAATTTTAAGTACCGGTATATGGTTTATGGGGGCATGACTTTTAGTTTTCTCAAAAGTTCATGGGTACTTTGGGATTTTTATATGGATTGAGAAATTGCTGTTTTACGTTTTAAAACACGGTTATTTTTTTAAAAACTTAAAAAATAATTCTTTGGGAAGCCAATTTTTAGACTTAGAACCTCATATTTGCATCATCACACTTCATTTACTTTGTACTTAACTTACACCAAAAACTTTTGTCGTACTGAGTACCAAACACCCTTTATATACATATATAATAATTTGAGCGAATGGCGTTTTTTGCCTCTGGGGACATAAAAATGAAAAAGTAAATCAGTCCCAGACCTAGGTAACATCAAATGGACTTGATGTTAATTGAGTTGGTAATAGCTACTTTAATATAGGGAAATTCGCTAAAATCCTCAAAACCTAATCCCTTGTGCTCTAATCTTTGTATTCAATTGATACCAATTTGAGGGTTTTCTTTACAGAAGCACAATGCTCTCCCCGGGAGAGGGGGGTTGCCTTGCCTAGCACAGCAGACAATGTCTATCGCCTCGGAGGACGTATCTGAGGAAGAACGTAGTCTTTTCCAGCCCTTCACTCGCGAGTCGCTCGCCGCCATCGAGGCTCGCATTGCTGCAGAACATGCCAAACAGAAAGAATTGGAGAAGAAAAGAGCTGAGGGAGAGGTTGGTGTTTTTATTACATGTTTAAAACAGGTTGAACCATAACATTGAGATAGTTTTACTTTCTTTTAAGTTATTCTACTAATGTTTTCCCATGTGTCGAAATGTTGAGATTTACATTGTCAAAATGTACAGTACCATGTTTGAGTATGTAGCTAATGTCAACCATATAAAACATCAAAGACGTGACCTTGATGTGCATGTGTTAAATTTAAAGTTTCTTATTATTTTTTTTTATGATTAATAAATCTTAATCATGAAAAGTTGTGAAATCTCTGTATATGTTGCTTACTAGCATTGACTTTGGATACTGAGATAGAAGTTAAATGATATCATAGACAAAAGAATTAAGTATAGACCGACAGCAGTGCTGCGATTAGCATATATTCTGGCGTCCCCTAGTGAAAAAAATCCAGTTACTGGCCAGGTTCTGGCCCAGGTTCCAGAATTGGCAGGAACCTGGGCCAGAACCAGAACCTGGCCAGTACTGTTCCAGAACCTGGCCAGTACTGTTCCAGAACCTGGCCAGTAACTGTTCCAGAACCTGGCCAGTACTGTTCCAGAACCTGGCCAGTACTGTTCCAGAACCTGGTCAGTACTGTTCCAGAACCTGGTCAGTACTGTTCCAGAACCTGGTCAGTACTGTTCCAGTCCCTGGCCAGTACTGTTCCAGAACCTGGCCAGTACTGTTCCAGAACCTGGCCAGTACTGGTTCAGAACCTGGCCAGTACTGGTTCAGAACCTGGTCAGTACTGTCCCAGAACCTGGCCAGTACTGTTCCAGAACCTGGCCAGTACTGTTCCAGAACCTGGCCAGTACTGGTTCAGAACCTGGCCAGTACTGGTTCAGAACCTGGCCAGTACTGGTTCAGAACCTGGTCAGTACTGTCCCAGAACCTGGTCAGTACTGTCCCAGAACCTGGCCAGTACTGGCCCAGAACCTGGCCAGTAACTGTTCCAGAACCTGGCCAGTAACTGTTCCAGAACCTGGCCAGTACTGGTTCAGAACCTGGCCAGTAGGCCTACTGTTCCAGAATGTATTGGTTGTTTGTGCTTGCGAAGACGACCCACTTTTACATGAGAAGGATGTGAAAAAACATAATTGTGTTTGTATTTTATCACGTCTTTCACATTTTCTCAAATTAAAATACAGTAACGTTTTTGTATCCATAGTTTTTTGTATTTTACGTGAATAACTCGTTAAAAATATTTACCTTTTTACATGAGGGAAAGGAATTTATCGACGGGTTTTCCAAAAAATTAAATTTGTATGCTGATATTTTTACATTATCGGTACATGACGATTGTTTGTTATTTCCATTTATATAACTCTTTTGTAGAAAATGATTGTAAAGGGTCACACTCTTGACTTACACTTTCCAATCAGACAAATACTGCCATTATCTTATCACAATTTCCACTCTTTTCTACTTACTGAAATGAATGGCAAGACTCATTAATTTTATATAGGCCTAAACCATGGTTATTGATGAGCATGATTACTTCTTACTGAAATGGTTGAGGACCCTATAATTCTGCAGTTTATGTAAGATTAGGTACTCAATTACAATAGACACTGTTATACCTAATAAAAAAAAAAAACTTTTTTGTTATTTCCGTGCTATTCAAACCGTCAAACAAAATGAAAATAACCAAATACATATCTAATATTACCATGAATGTATCTAATATTACATGTCTAATATTAACATGAATCTCAATCATACCTAATATCAGACAATTTTACGGATTGATACACAATTTTTAATTGAGGTTAATTAACTTTTTAAAATATAACAATATTGATTGTTAAATTAACTAATTTCTATTGAAACTGTTTGTAAAGATGGCTTTATGCCAGCATTTTATCGTTTTTTTTATGCAGGCCTATAAATCTTAGGCCTACCTTAGTGACAAAATCAAAAGACAATGCACAATTTAACACAGGATTATTAGGTCTACTAGCTCCTTTGTTGGTAAAAGAATTATTATTTGTGAATTTTCTTCTATTTTAGTCAGCAAGGTAATACTGCTGTTAAATTGATCATCCATTACAAAATATTTAATTTTGTTAATGTTTATCCATAGGTATTAAGAAAAATTACCTCATTAGCAAATGTGTAGGCCTTAATCAATATTCAGCATTATACTCCAACATGTATGTATTTAAAAATATTACATTAGATCTTTGCACTTATAAATAATACTGAATTTTAAAGACATAAAGATTATCTAAAGATTGAGTCCATGAGCCATTTATGGGATGCAGTCTTCGTCCTCCTCAGTCGTTTCTCCCTCCTCAGTCGTTTCTCTCCTGAAAAAAAGTAACATTATATTATTAACATTGAATATATTTAACTGGTGTTGGATGTAAATTTTTAAGAGATGACTCATGAACAGATTTCTTATTCTAAAGCAGAATCAGAACACCTGGCTTCTTTCAATTTACTGAGCCCTTTTTTGCCATTAACTCCTTAAACATATCATTTTGCTTTGGTTGAGAAAATGTTGCAGTTTCCAATAAAAAAAGTGTTGGTTTTAATTTGTTTGTCTATAGGCCTACCTATTAGTTATGATATCTTAGGCGGTCGACACACGGGAAGACTGAAACCCAACTAAAGTTGAACCAACTGTTTTGTGACGCGATTACGGTTGCAGTTGCGTTGGTTAAATCCGCACACGGGCGCGACTATAATTGAGTTGAGACAGTGAATGAGTTCTAATTTTGTTATAACGATACTGTGTACTGTGTATGGTGTTTGAAATGAGTAATAGTGATGAAGAAGCCTTAGTGTTTTATAAACAATCAAGAAAGCGTAGAGTAGAAGGTGTTGGGTACATCCTTATGTTAAAACAAATATTTAATGTAGGCTCTTTGTAGCTGCTGCTGCATTACAAGAAACAGACGCAAAATTTCAGTCTATGTACACAAGATGTCAAAAAGTGCTTACGAAGAGTTATCGCAGTTGGTATATCTGATCCTTGAAAAGCACAATACAAATATGCGAAAAGTTGTTCAAACCAGGCGACTGAAATCACCTAGCAACCGGCAGGTCCGGTTGCTTAACGACTGATCGCCGACTGGTCCTCAACTGGTCGCATCGCAGTCGCACCGTGTGTACTGTCCCACCTAACTACATTGGTCGGGACGAAGGCGACTAGTTTGTCCAACTGGTTGCTGATTTCAGTTGGAAAACAGTCTTCCCGTGTGTCGACGGCCTTAGAGAGATAGGCTATGTGCAAATAAATCAAGCATCAACTCTGTAAGGCAAATGAAACATTAGGCTAAGTTTTTACATTTTGCTTTGATGGTGACTGACATCATCTATTAATCAATCATTAGGTATCAAATTACCTTCCTTCCTACTTGCTAACAATTCGATTTCATGACGGTCTTAGCCAATCTTTTATCACCGTCTCGATGTTTCTTTTTCTTTGGCCTCTGGAAACTGGTTGAAAAACAGCTTCTGTAAGAAATAACAAGAAGTTTGCTATTATTAATAGTAAGTAGGCTATGTAGCACTAGTAACATGTCAAAATCTAATCTCAAAACCACCAAAACTTTGAAAAAGGTTTCAGCTTGAAAAGGTTCCATCAGCGAGTTTCTAGTTTCAAAACTTTAAATGGGGAAGACAGACAAAAAGAAATTAAACCTTTGACAAGAACTTCATGCACACTTTTTTAACTTAATTTTTTTGCAATCTCATTTAACGGTGATTTGCCGTTGGGAATAAATAAATTTGATTGAATCAAAATCAGCTTAATATATTTCTCAATGCTGTAAAAGGGCCTAAAAATCAACCATAATAAAGTTTTCCCAGATCTACTCATGCTTAAATAGGGTACAGTTCACAAAACTCGGCATGGTGCAATAAGGTGCTTCGACAAGCATAACCCACGCACATAAAATGTGCCGCAGCCGATTCCCATTCAATTATCACAAATTTCAAAAGTATGGATACAATAACCAAGCTATGTAGGCTACATACATTTATTAACAACATAAAATTTGTTCTAGCCTAACTTACTTTCAGTTAAGAAGTAAACAGGCCTAGAAAAATCCATACCGCTTAACCCTCCAAGTGTCACTCGTCGAAAAATCGACGCGCTACACACTTTGTGTAGTGTCACGCGCCGAATTTTCGACTCCGGAACATCGTTTACGGCAAAGGCTCTATAACTGACTGAATCGGATTGAACTGGATCGAGTTAGGTATAGTTTTTTCCGTTATATTCTAAGCTTTCTCCAGAGGTCTATCTCAGCGCTGTATGTTCTCCGAGCCGATCGTAATTGTAGCAGACAGCTGACGTGCGTATTTGTAAAAAGCTAGGTTACCCTCGGACCGATGACTGATGTGTTTTATTACGTTTATCATTGTTTTAGTGTCAAAAATCAAAAGTAGTGATATACGTGGTGCATTATAAGAAGATTTAAGTGGTTTTGAAGTGCTGGTTGATGATCCTGAAGAAGTAGGTAGTGATATTGATGTAAATTATCAGCCAGATTCCTAGCTATGGTTAGGCTATGCATTCTTAGCTAAACGCTATGTAGGCTACTGAAATCTGTTTTTTGCCCATAACTTATTTATTTGCAAATCTACTTCCTTATATTATTATATAGGTATTTGTAATCCTCATAAAATTTAGAACAAAGTGGCTATTTTCAAATATTTATAGGCCTATAATTTATACAATTTCATTGAGCGCGAACTTATTTTTTTTTTAATTTTTCCAAAATAATTTTTTTTTACCTAAAAAAATTTTTTTGAAACAAATATTCCTTATGTTTTATGTATGATATTGAAGACCATGATTTTCCAAACAAAATGGTATATAGAACATTAGAATTAACATTGTTTTAAGCTTCTCAGATCCGTTTTAATAAAACCTTGCAAATGCGCCAAAAATAGGTGGACATTAAGGCCTAAACTATGGACACTTGGAGGGTTAAGAAACATAACAGATTTTGACGCAAATTGGTTAGCTAGAACTTAACACGTTCACTGCTAATGACGCACATGTGCGTCATAAGTATATTAGCAGATATATAATACATGATGTATATAATTACATAATATATTTTAATCCACAATTTATAGTATAAAATTTATTTAATTAAAGATATATTGTCACTCAATTAACATGATCATATTAATGTTTATGTTTTATAACCATTTATAAAAGTATTACATATCATTAGCAGTGAATGTGTTAACTTATATTTACTTAAACTTAACTTAACCTAGGATATGTAAAATGTCGCAAAGTTCAGGTAAATTAGAACAAACTGGCTGTCACTGTCAATACCGTATGAATAAATTATTGGTAAGTTATCAGTCGAGAAATGTTACCAATAACTTAATTATAACATAAAATAGGCCTCATCCATAGTGTGACAGTAAATAACAAATTAAGTTATTCTAGAAATTGGTCAAACAAATACGTTAGATAGGAGTACATTTTCGGTTTGTTGGAAGTTATTTTTGGTTAGCTAATGCTCCCTAGCCTAAGTTTAATTTACTGCGCTTGGCTCGATTTTATTTTCATCCTACCCTACCTAGCAGTTGTACCGGTAGCCTATTTTTAACTTATGCCTAAGGAATTTATTTTATGAAATCAACTATCCTTTAAGGGTGTAAGAATTATTTAGGTGTAGGGCCTAACAATTGAATTTAAGATATTTAACTTGTAACCTAACTTTTAATCTAGGCTTTGACTAAGGCTGACTGCATAGGTTTAAGAAAATGATTGTAATAGGCTAAGTTAGGTATATTCCTATATAGGTTATTAAAAGTTGCAGATTTGAAACTGTGGCCAATGATTCACCTAAGTAAGGTTAAAAAGTGATATCGCATTAGGATATGCAGTAAAACGTTAGGACTCCGTTCAAGTAAAAACCAAACTTTCAAAGAAAGCCCCATCAAGGCTATAGGCCTACTAACAAATGTACTAAGATTAAATCCAATGCAAATTTGTTAGGTAGTCTAAAAACTTATAACTGTAAGCCAAAGCCTGGCTAACTCATTTAGGTTAGTTTTCTATAAGTAACTTAACTTAACTACCGGTTTATAACTTAACCTAACTTTAATCAGTTTAAAGAAAGACTAGATGTTGCAGAATTTTTATAGAACCTAATTTTTGATGTGTAACTCACATTGAAACTTATTAACTAAAGTAGGCCTAATGTTATTTTGAATTCCTTACCTTGGTTTGGGAGACAGCCTCTTCAATAACGGTATTCTTTGGTGAAAGAAAACTAAAAAACTGAAGGTAAACTACCTAACAACAAAAATCTTAGGCTACTAATATAATATGGATACGATTATACACTATTACATTTTAATTTTAAATTGAAAGGACTAAGTTATACTTTTGCAAAGTCAAGAGGTTAGGAGGCACAACTACAACACTAACAACAGCCAAGCAAAGATGGCGACGCCGATCTTTTGACAGATGGAGTTGGAACAGAAAAATCAGTCCCCTCCCCTCCTCTGCCACGGACTGCACTGGACCCTGTCATTAGCTCTCAGTCTGGCGCGAAAATTCTTTTAAATTTTAATCTTGCTCAATTTTTCAAAACAATACAGTAGGTAGTTATTTTAATCAATCTTTTATTTTGGTTGTAGAGATAATTATTCTAGGACACATACTTGTCCTATGTATGGGTATGTGGTAGTACTGTAGTAACTTTAATATTTTACAGGAAAAAATCACAAAAGTTGCAAAAAATATAAACCCTAATTTTCACAACACTGAGAGATTGCACCATTTAAATTTAAATTATAAAGACCAAAATATACTAATTTTGATCAATATAGGTTAAAAAAACACAGTTTTCCTCTATTATATATAAAATAACATATAAGTTACAGTAGCTTTTAGTAATAGGCGTTGTAAATTTTTTTTTCAGAATTTAAAGGGCTTTAACATACTTGTTATTTATAAAAAATTTTTGGCCAATATTTTTAAACGAGATTTTGCTATTATTTCATGGGTTTTTATGGAAAAATCACCATTAAAAAACTAAATTTCAAAAAAGTTAAAACTTTGAAAACCCATGGTTTGGTACTTATTACTTGCTGAATTTCATCACAATCGGACAACACTTGTGGTCTGTAGCTCTGTACAGATTTGCTCATTATTATGTATAAATTAATCGTTATCAGTAATCTCCAATTTACCAAAGTGAATAACTTGTAAGAAAACAACAAACACATATAATTGAGTATGAATTCTGGACCAGAGGCCATTATCAGCCAAGAACACTGCCAGTATCATCCAGTACCAGCAAAAACCTGGCCAGTATCAGAATCAGAATATAGTTTTATTGCCATAATAATACAAAAATGTACTGGGCATAAGTCACTAAAACTATCAAGTAAAACCAGACCCATTAAAATAAAGATACAAACTTCAATATCAGCCCAGTACTCGCCAGAACCTGGCCAGTATCAGCCCAGTACTCGCCAGAACCTGGCCAGTATCAGCCCAGTACCCTCCAGAACCTGTCCAGTATCATTCCAGAACCTGGCCAGTATCGCCCAGAACCTGGCCAGTATCGCCCAGAACCTGGCCAGTATCGCCCAGAACCTGGCCAGTATCGCCCAGAACCTGGCCAGTCTCGCCCAGAACCTGGCCAGTACTTGTCAGTACTGTGGCAGAACTGGTCAGTTCTGTGACAGTACTGGCCAGAACCTGGACCAGAAAATTTTTTTCACTAGGGTCCGCTGCTAGAGTGCCGATAGTTTTGGCACACACCGCTACAGCGTCAAGCGCTAGCGAGTGTTGCCATGGCAAGTTGGTAGTTGGAGCCAGGGTTGCCAACTTCTGGAGAATTCCCCGGAATCCAGGGAGTAGGAGTTTGTTCCTTTTCCGTGTTTTAAAAATGTCAGGGGATATTTGAAAAAAATTGGCATTTTCGATAAGGTTAAAGGATTTCCAAATTTTGGACTTTACCCATATTGAAAAGTGGGTCTGATAGGTTGGTAGCATTTCTTTTGCTAGGGTGGTAGTGCTGGTAGCAGTCTGTTAGTCGACGACGACAGCGAATCGACAAACACTGAGCACGCTCTAGTGTCATATCGTGGAACCTTCCTTTGTCAGTCTAATTTGATTCTTTTGTCTATGTTGATATGAACCAACTGCATCCAGTTTTTTATTCATAAGGAGTTGAGGACATAGTTTAACGTACTTCTCATGGAGTAAGCTACGGTTTGAATTTGATTTTCTTGTGATTTTTTATACCATGACAGTTGGTGGGGACCTAAAAGCAAAAGATACAGTAAGTTTTCTTTTCAGTTGGCATTTTTAAGGAGTATAACGTATTTGACCGAGTTACACTTTGTCAGAGGATCAGGATATGCTCTTTTTTATTTGAAAAACTGGTTACGTCTTTAACATGTTGATGGAATGTCTTCTTCACAATAGTTCACCTAAAAGTCAAAGATTGTAAGCAACTTAAGTGTGGCGAATTAGTAAGATATGCGTCAGGAGTAAATGTACTGTAAAGTATGTTTAATATTTGTGTATAGTGTGAATTTCTTAACTTTGATCGAACAGACTGGACACTTTTCCAGCAACAAAAATAAGTTTTTACACTTGTAGGCCTATGTGTTGTGAGTAAGGAAAACAATTGATTTTTTGGATGTAGAGTTTTTAGCAATGAGCGATTACTATCAAAATCCATAATTAAATTAGCTGTAATTTGTTGGTTTACTTTTTAATAAGTTAATTGGTAAGTAGCTGTTTTCAATAATACTGTCTTGTCTCATTTTCATATTGTGTGAAGTGATCCATGAGTCATTCATTTATTGTCCAAATATGGTCTGGCCAGAATCATTATTTTTTAATAGTTCGGGTCCTACAATATCATTCTCTCTTTCTAAAAATATTGAGAAAATTCAATCAGCAAATACAGTATTTCCGTTTTAATATTTGTAGAGCAGTTTGTATGTGTGGTAAGAAGGGCAAATCATATACACTTTTCAGTTTGCTAAAATTATCATTGTCATTGTCGTCTAAATCGGCGTAACCCAAGTCTATTTTTGTGTAATATGAGTAATTAAATTCAGGTTTAATATTGTTAATTTTTAAGGATCAGCGTGAGTGTGAATAGTTTGTTGGAATTATTTTCCAAACATAAGCGCTGTCTATTGCTTACCTTGCCATTGTTGTATTTCGTCATGTGTACTAAACATTTTTACAGAATAATACCAGTTTGTACAGTAGGATACACAACATTTTCATATTTGAAGTCAAACATATTTGGATGTCATCGACTGAGTGTCTTGCTTATTCGGTGCATTTGCAACTTAAATAAAGAAATTATTATTAATCAATTTATAACTGTTTTAACAATCAAAAGCCAATATTTAATTGAGTTAAAAGATTTATAACATTCACTAAGAAAATGTAAGTATTTCATTCAATACTTGCATTGGTTTTGTTCCTAGTAGTTTCTGAGATCAGTAATTGGCAAGATACTCGACGTCACTCATGTTGTAGTCAATGTCGCCTGCAATGTCGCTAAAGTCAGTCCACCCTGAATGTCTACCTAAATCTGTCTCCCCCTCTCTTTCCCTCTCAATTTCTCTTTTTTCTATCACACACGTTCAACGTTTCAGGATTTTGGACGGAAGAAAAAGAAAAAAGAAGTAAGCTATTTTGTAATAAACCCCGTCTTCTTCCACCCTCTGAGTTGTTGCACCCGGCTTAGATTACTGGGATCTCTGATTCGTTCTTGAATCTTGGATTCAAGGATTCGAATCTCAAATCTTAAGTCCTTCGGGAACGCTTCTGCTTGTAGGCCCCTAGCGCTTCCTGGCATCCCGTTATAGAATAGTGACTGTAAGATAGTTTGTAGCTGATCTGAAAAAGGCTTGACACTCTAGCAATAGGAAGACTAGTTGTTTGGTTGTCAACCATTTAGTTGTTAGGAACCGTGATGTATTCTAGTGTATTAGAGCCTTTTAGAGTCTTTACATTAGAGGAAATTATTAATTACAGCAGCCGCCCTTAAAAGTAACAAATAGTATTTTTATAAACTTTTTTACCAAAATAGTTTTCAAAATTTGAATTTACGTACATCTTATACTGATTGAACTGTACTTTTGAGTACCTAACTTAACTTGCTCAACAGTATTTTCTGTGCCATAGGCTACTACTTACTTTTTTAAACTGAGAATTATTTTCTCAATGTGAGTAGCCGTAATTTTGTGATATAATTCCCACACTGACGCTTTTACAGTTGATGTATTTGATTTTTTTTTTCGGAAACACCCTAAATAAGGTAGGTCAATATTTTTTTCTTAAAGTCACTATTGAAATAAATTAATTACAGAAAAATTAATTAACTTTGATTCTCCATTTTCTGGAAGTTTAAAACTGTTAATGAGTTTAATCAACCTATACCTATATTTTCAAAAACATTACTTATTACATTTACGCCAGATGCTGTGCCATTGACTAAGTATAGAGACTAAAATCGGTTTTTCATAGCTAATTAAATGTAATTATTTCTATGAGTTTTTTTCTGGTTTTTCATACTTGGGCTACACTTTTATTCTACTAGGTGACAATTATTTGAAAATGTATCAAACTTTTTCGTTATTAAATTTCTCATTGGTTTTTCAGTGATAGTTTAATTTTTTTATAAAAAAGTTATAGGTTACTTCCACCTTATACCTAATCAGGAAAAGTTTAATTTTTTTTTTATAAAAAAATTATAGGTTACTTCCACCTTATACCTAATCAGGAAAACAATTTTTAACTGTTAATTAGTCTACAACACTGTAACAGAGATTCGATACAATCTTCCCTGAAAAAACTGGAAAATGTAAGTCAAAATAAGTAATCACCTGCAGGACACAAAGGAAATGTTACACTTACACATTGTAAAGTAGATTTGTAATGTTACCATTATATATATTTACGTTAAGATATAATTTGATGTAAAAATCTGGTTAAAAAATGAAAATGAAGAAACACTGAGTATAAATCAGCCAAAGACTACAAAACACAATACAATCCTACCAATGTTTACCAATGAGTGTAAACAATAGCTGTATGGTTTTAACTTAAGTGATTTTGATGTAGGCCTAAATAAATTTATTATGTTGTTGCAAGATTTAAAATTTATTGAGCAAATTTCAAAATGTTCAATGACATGAGCATTAGACACTTTCATTCATTTGCTGATATTTATTTAACACTGACAAGAAACTGAAAAAATCTTTTATCGTAAAACCTAGCTCAGAATATCTTGTTGGGAAACTTTCTTCCAGAGCTACATCCCTGTCCATTTCTAACTTTCAACATCTTCACATAACTTGTTTCGTTCATGAATAAAAACCTCTGTGTTATTTTTAACATGCTAAAACTTAGAACATTCATTAATTACAATATTCTTTTCAGTAAATGAGTTTTTGAAACAGTTCATCTTGATTTTTTGGTGTGGAAACTCAAGCAATTTCTAGAAAAACTGCCAGACTTATGAATTCTTCTCTCCTACAATTACCTAACTAGTATAATAAATTTCACATACTTATCAGTTAGCTGTTCTGTAGTTTCGTAGGTGTAATGTTATGTATTTTTAGCAAAGTTTCAGCGGGATGCCAACAGTTTGCTATTCATGCTTATTTTCAGAATTTACAGAAAGCAGCTGCTGCAAAGTCACAAACACATGCTTTGCAGTAAAAATTATCTCTTGATAAAGTTCACAACACCAATATATTTTGCACAAAATATTTAGACTTGTTCCTTCATGTAATTGTTTAGTCACGTTCAATACAATGTGTCAGATATTTACTGAATGTAGTATTAATTTAGACAACCACATGTTTATCATAAAAAATTGTTTTTTTAATATTGTTGCGCTACAACGGGACCGAGTCCCTATCCGGATAATAATTTTTGTTCTAACTTTGTCCCGACCTGGTGGAAATACAGATTCCAAATCCCAAAACATTGTCAATTTTGTGATTTACTAATCAGTTATAGAAAATGTCTTCATAGATTTTTTACTGGATATAAACTTACAATTCCAAAAATAATCTTGAACCAACAAAACAATGTTTCCTATGCCAAGTTTACTAATATCTTATCATTTTGAACCTAATGCTTTTGATCCTAAGTTAATGTTAAGGTAATTATCCAATCTCTAATATGTTATTATCTTGCTCATCTTATTAGGCTTTCAAACATTGTATCGCTAAATTTCTTCTCACATAACATGCACATGCAAATTAAATAAGTTTATGAACAACAGGGGGCAAGTATACAACGTAACACGTAATTTCACTCAAGCCAGACGACACTTTTGCAGCGTTCAACTCGAAGGGGTGCTGTGTGCATGTGCTTGAATGCTTTTGCTTCGTAGCTAGTTCTATTTTTATGGATACCAGTCTTTCAAGATAGTTTTCATAAATTTGCCTTTTGTACGCTTTAAAACATCAGCATTATCACCGTTAAAAACTGAAAAAATTTTATACAACCAAGAAGCCATGTGCTTGGTTTGAAATTGGAGTTCTTTATAATATTTTTTTTACTTGATGAATACTTTATGCACTTAACTGTAATGTGAATAATAATTAATTGTGTCCAAGCTAATAAGCCATTCAATAAAGACATTTTATTTTAAGAGTTTTTATTTATAACTGAATTTTGTTTACAACATTTAGTTTTTTGAATGGCATTAGAAAATTCTATTAAACTTATTACATGCTGCATTGGTAAGTGTTGGTTAGTCTCAGTTTTTCAATAGATTTGAATATTCTACAGAAATTTTTTTGTCCCAATGTACAAATATGTTCTGATTACTCTACAACCCTACTCAGGAAACTATTAGTTTTAGAAAAGCTTTCACATTTACAAAGAAAATGAATAAGTAACTTAGAATTTAGTCATCAGAGGTATATTTTATTCAGTAATTGATTTTAAACGACTAAATTGACGATTGTTAATCAAATAATCTAAATGCTATACTCCCGCATATGTAACTGACAGGGGATCCTTAAGTACCGGTATACAATCCCTTCAAAAAATTATTTCTATACTAAACTTGTACTGTATAAACAACCTTTCAAGATTTTCCAAGGAATATTTATCAAACTTCTTGAAAGGAACCAAGCTTACTTAATCTGCGCTCATGGATTTTGACTAATTGTTAGATATTAATGTTATAGTTTTAAAACGTAATTAAGATATTTCTTGAGGCATGCAAACCAGTAAAAAGTAACAATTTATTTTTATTTTTGTTGCAAACAATTTTTCATTCATATTGCAACTTTTTATCTTGATGATTCAATTTCTCGTCAAAGTACAAGTGAAGTACTCTGGAGATGGAGAGGTTCTGTTGAAGGTTTGTCCGATGTTTATCGTGTGGTTTGTTCATTCTCCGCAGGTTCGGTATGAGGACGAGGACGAAGATGAAGGGCCTCAGCCCGACCCCATGCTGGAGCAAGGGGCCCCCATCCCTGTCAGGCTGCATAGCAGCTTCCCCCCGGAACTGGCCTCCACTCCTCTCGAGGATATAGATACTTTTTATCACAATCAGAGGGTGAGTTGTCATTGTCGAATGAAATCAAATTGCACATGTTTGTCTAGCAGCTTTAGCACAAAATACTCCTCAAAACTGTATAAAGCGTAATTGAAAAGCTAGTGCTTTAAAAAAAAACTTGTTTGAAGAATTTACAGTTTTTAGATAATGTGGGGATTTATTACTTTATTTGTGATCAGTGTAATATTCTTCAGCTTCAAGCAAGGCAAGTAAATGAAAAATACTGAAGGTCTTGGCACCTCAGTCTTTAGCGATGTTTATGCCATCTCTATGAAAGGCTTTAGGATTTTTTTCATAGAGGTGTTATCATAAATTAATGTAAATAGAAGTAAATGTTAACATTCTTAAATTAATGAAAATAGGTTTGCTCGGCTGCACGTAAGTTGCAAATTGTCTGAATCCTTATTTTTCCTTTTATTTGATCTTAAATGATGGTATATAATAGCTCTAGCTATCAAGGCAAAATGGCTAAAGGATAGTGATAAATACCTTCTAACCATAATTTGCTCATAAATAGTATCAGTTATCATTTAGAGATGTTGGCAAATGAATATTTTGATAGCATGCTACAGTAATGACAACAATGTGTTAATTCAACAAATTGTGATAATAAATTTGTTTTAGACATTCGTCGTCGTTAGTAAAGGCAAAGACATTTT
Source organism: Macrosteles quadrilineatus (assembly GCF_028750875.1). Lineage (NCBI taxonomy): Eukaryota > Metazoa > Arthropoda > Insecta > Hemiptera > Cicadellidae > Macrosteles > Macrosteles quadrilineatus. Next base: position 74,264,757 of record NW_026542602.1, on the reverse strand, counting down.
TCGATTCAGTGCGACCGATGCCCTCTGGATGTTGGATCCGTTCAATCCAATTCGAAGGGTAGCGATCTATATCCTCGTACATCCGTTGTTTTCTGTGTTCATCATCTGTACAATTCTGCTCAACTGCATCCTCATGATCATGCCTACCACGCCTACAGTCGAGTCAACCGAGTAAGTCGTAGAAATGTACAGATATTTAGTTTTGAACTGATTGAGTTGTGTGACTGACTGACATTTATTGGCTACTAGCTGTTATGTAAAACGTAAAAAGTATACTTAATCACAGTGTTGTAAGATTTTCTCGTATAATATCTTGTTCTTTCTGAAACAATTAAGGTTTGCATTCTTACTCGTTGTCTAACTACAGTGGACTCCTTAGTGTATGTCTGTTGGTAACACATTAATGTCCTTATTTCTCAGTGTTTCACGGAAAGGACAAGAACATTTTGATAATGAAAATTTCAACCCGAATAAAGTGTTAAATTGTGAGGTTGAGATAGTAGCTTAAATACTTTTAACCATTGTGGAAAGTAACTTTCAATTATAGCCCTACCCTAGGGCTATGCTTTATAGATCTATAAAGCATTTTTTAGTTTAATCATTGGATTTAACATATGGACAAAAACGATCCGGGTGACATTTATTTGCGAAACATTTGTTTTGGCTTGAAACTGTCAGACACTGTATTTGCGAAGGTTTATATATAATAGTTTTGCCAGAATATCTGAAAACATGCAAACCAACTGCTGTTCTTAATATAAGAATGTTTCAACGATAAGATCCCCGTGCGTAGAATGGGCACACAGCTAGTCAGCAGTAAATGAACACTATTACACTGTAACACAGCTTTGACTAGGAACTTAAAAAAGTATCCAAAGTCAGTCAAAGTCCATGTGTACGCTATGGACCAAGCAGTGCATCTGTGTGACTGTCGGATTTACTTGTAGGTGGTCGTTATAACTGTCCAAAGTCTGATCAAAACTGATCTGAATGAGAGGAAGCCTTTCATATACATGTCTTAAAGCACAAAAAATATGTCAAATAACACTTATAATAATATATTTACACTTATAATGTTTAGTCACCAGACGGGAAATATACATAAGTGGTGGTCGATTTTGATTGGACACACCAATCATCATCAGACCCAATAGGCAAATATGATTCGCCTATAGGTGATCATTAGCCTATTGGGTCTGATGATGATTGGAGTCCAATCGAAATCGATCACTACTTACCATTTTTTATATGTATTTACCGTCTTTTGACTAAACAGTATAAGTGTAAAAATACTATTATAAGTGTTTGTTGACCTATTCTTTATGCTTTCAGGTACTTTAATAACACGTACGATACTGACCAAGAAGTTATTTATATAAAATGTATATCAATGATATTTATCACTTAAATTTATCAAGGCTCAGCTGTTTTATATACCATTGATTTTTTTTTCAGAGTTATCTTCACCGGCATCTACACCTTTGAGTCTGCCGTGAAGGTGATGGCTCGTGGATTCATACTCCAGCCGTTCACGTATCTTAGAGACGCATGGAACTGGCTCGACTTCGTAGTTATAGCATTAGCGTGAGTAGATATAGTCATAGAGTAGTCCCCTAGTAGAACCCTGTTTAATGTATATACCTCGAGGTCGATTGTGGTGATTCATAGTGTTTTATAACTTTGCGTCTCTAGTCAAAGGTTCAAGAAATGTGGTCAAAATTAAGGTTATCTATTTAGCCTTCAAAGCCCCGTAAAAAAAACTGAGGAAAGTGTGGACCAATGTCATTACATCACTATATTAAAGCAAACTAACCATTCTGCTCAGTAATGTTTTGTAAGAGATGTTATATATACTTAAACTTATTTGAAGTAGGCCTAATTATACAGTTTTTAAATCATTTAAATCATACCTATTTGAAGTTGCCATAAGTTATACTAAAAACCATTCCTCAAAAATGATTTTTTTTATCTTTACCAATTAATACTTCCATTGTGCAAATGTATTTATGTAATATATGTATTCTTGAATTAGATTTTTTTTAAAATCTATTTGGTATTTTTTATTCTTGTATACAATTATTTTGCGCAACTTGAACTTTGTTAGTAAAGAATGTATGACCATGGCCATTCATCAAACGAGTTTCTATTATTTTCACGGCACTAGCCTTGGCTAAGACACAAAGTATATTACTATGAATCAACTAATAATTCCTTATATACTCTATAATGTCCCGGTAGGCTAGGGTAATATTTAACTCCTGTAATTTAACATGTCACGAACCTCTTTTGTAAGTATGGCCCTCAAGAATTGTGTCTTATATTGGATTTGATAATTGTGTTAGTTATATTCTAATTCAAATGGGAATTTAAATGACTTACTCAAATGAGGTTTTTCAAGGATACAAACAAATGAATGAAATACATGTACAATAAGTCTGCAGGTGACAGAAAATAGAGAAACCAAGATAAATAATTTGTACTACAACACTGTTGTCTTTGGTTTTGACTCTACATTCAATACCATTTCACTACCCCCATTTTAGCATTTAAACTAATGAGAGATGATTTTGGATTATGAATTAACATATTACCTATTTACATTATTCTTATTTTATGTATCTTAACTTACCCAAACGAAACAAGAACATAATATCATTCACACATTTTTGGAACAGGAACAAACCAATTAATATGTATAGACAATATTTTCCTTCAAAAGGTTTTTGGACACCCTGAGAAGCAAACCAATTTTTATAATTGTTTTAAAGTAGATTTCTATAAGTCTTCTATTATTTACGGGTCGCCGGAATTTTTCCCCCCTGGAATTTTACCCCCTGGGTAAAGCTGACGTCACGATGATGTAGGTAGTAACCTGAGTGGCCAAAAGTTTGTTTGCGGCCAGAATTTTACCCCCACGGATTTGGAAGTCTAATGAAAATAGCCAGAGCGTGATTAATTAGATTAGCGATAAAAACCGGAATTTTACCCCCTGTCCATATAACTAGCGTTTAGACAACTGAAGATGTACGGGCCGGATTTTTACCCCCGGAATTTTACCCCCGGATTTTTACCCCCGGATTTCCCCCCCCCCCCCCGGAATTTTACCCCCTGGCCGATTTTAGAAATTGAATGATTGATTTTCTTATTTCTGTTTTTAATTAATTGTAAACATTTCATTATTTAGTAGCCTATCTTTATTCATTTTGTAATCTCAACTAAGTAAACAGAATTCGCTGTTTAATTTTGATGTTCGGGATTTGCGTTTGGGGCCAACTGTTGGTTAATAAGTATGTAAAATAAACTGAGTAGCTCATTTAAATGATAATTGGGTGAACATTTCTTCGTAAAGAAACAATAAGGCATATTTTGTTATTGTTACAATACAAACGAAAAACATTGTTTTACCACGGTTGTATAATAAATCGTTGAAGAAATCTTCGAATCAATTACCATTCTGATGTTTGTTTATACGTCATATTAATTTAACAGTTGGCATCAAAGATCGAATAATGATACTCAAATCTCAAAATTAAAATCAAAAACCTGTTCGATTAGTTGATGTTACAAATAAATTAAGATAGGCTGCTTAATAATAAAATGTTTACTATTAAATTAAAACAGAATGAAGATAATTAATCATTCTCACTAATTTATATATCTGGCCAGGGGGTAAAATTCTGGGGGTAAAAATCCGGGTGGGTAAAATTCCGGGGGTAAAAATATGGGGGGTAAAATTCTGGGGGTAAAAATCCTTGAGCATCACGGTTAGGAGGAACATCCCCACAATCGGCAAAATCATGAACATCTCCCGTTATCTCAGGGACATCATTATTGTCACCGGTGATCACGGGGACATCGTCTTATTTGTCACCCGCGATCACAGGAACATCAGTATCATCACCCACGATCGCAGAAAAATTTTGAACATCTCCCGTAGTCACAGTAACTTCATTGTCGTCAACCCTGATAGCAAAATTGTGAACATCTTGCGGACATCATTATTGTCACCGGTGATCACAGGAACATCAGCATCCCCACTAACGATTGCAGAAAAATTGTGAACATCTACATCACAGTAGATCATCACAGGAACTTAATCATTGTTACCCTTGATCACGACAAAATCTCGGATGTCTCCCGCAATTGGACATCATCATCGTTACCTGCAATCGTGACAATTTATTAATTTTAAAAAACCTATTTTTGTTTTTAAAAAATTGTTTGTACATAAAGTTACAGCCCACTTATGCTGGCGGCCCTAGGTCGTGGCCTAGTCAGCCTACGTAACTACGGCACTGCTTAAAACAAAACTTTTACTTACACTAGTAAATTTAACAAAACAAATATTGTGTCATAACAGTTGTTCGTTGATTTACATTAACCCTTATGTAGTTTACAAAGACTTTATTTTCACTCAATCAAAGAATTCTTGATCCACAACCGTTTGGCTCGGTTTGTTCCTGTTCCAAGATCATTAAAAAGCATGTGGGTTTTCACAAGAGCACTATACACATAGACTGAAAGTTAGTGCACTTCAACTAATTAAGCTGGGATCACATTACAAAACTTTGTTAACAATATTACAAATTTAACGTCAGTGGTTATAGAAATATTATCTATAGACATAATGTTTCTGTTTTGTTATACTTTTCCGTGCCTTATGAAAATATAATGAAGTTTAGGGGAAGGAAATTATATTTAAATAAATACTTTTGTTCGACAAAGATATAAGAATAAAATTACCGTCAGCGTTTTAGTGAAGAAAAGCCTCCAATGCAGGGACGGTAGTTATTCTTGGCTTTCTTTATAAGTTTTCTAGCCACCTGTGTGGACAGGCCTACCACTTTAGGTATGTTACATATACAAGGGCTTGAGACTGTCACCTAACGAATTGTCATTGTTGATCTAATGCAGTAACCACAAAGCTCCCTATGAAAACCATCCTTAATAAAGCAGATCAATGTCGACAAATTTCTTGTTCCAAAAAACTGTTTGACACATTTGAATTGATCTAGTGGTAGGCACAAGGTTTTGTCTTAGTCCCTTAATTTTTTTAATTGTTAAAGGAATTCATCCAGTTAAACCAATTTGTAATTCGTTTGAATAAAATCCATCAATCTTCTAAATCAAAATAAAATATATTAATATAAAAAGCCAAATATGCCAAAATTAGTACCTATAAATTGTGTTCCTGTAAAGTTTTAAGTGTGCATTAACTTTCTTCTCGCAAGCACTCTAGACATTTAGTTAAACTTAAAACACACTGCACTAAGCACAGGGGACATTATACATATCTAGAGGTTGAATAATATTATAATATAAGACATGATCACCACTACGTATGGATTACTTCCTGACCTTTATTGTATACTTGGGACCATGGAAAGATTATATTTTAGAATAAAAATTCTGAGTTTATTAATTAATATGATACAGTACTTCCAATCCATAGTACCCTTGGAACCAATTAAGCATAGTTTCCGCTATTTTTTTCATAAGGCTAATTGATGGAATTCTAATAACAGTTACAGAAAAGGAATAAGTAAGTCAAATGATATAACGATATCACTATTATCTTAGTTTAGATAGGATTTTTCTAACTGTCCTTAAATAGCTTATTTGAAAGTCTTGAAATCATCTCATTCGGCATTCTTAAATTTTTTTCAAACTTATCAATCAGAATGTTTGCAAGGGTAAAGATTTAAACTTTTCAAATTTAAGTAAATAAAAGTAATGTATGCATATCGACTAGTTATATATTTACCAAAGATTTTTACTTGAATAAAAAATAAGGACAGTTAACAGTGATCCTATTTAGTCATTAGATTGGTTTCTCTTTCAATGTTTCGTGGTGAATTGTTAAGTGTTCAATATAATCATTGTTTCCTGTACGTTAGCTTAGTTCTAGGTGACGATTTTATAGGTCTAGCTAGAAGTTCAGAATTGTTTGAGTTTCAAAGCAAGCTACATAAATGTTATTTTAGATTAGTTTGTAATATCCAACTTTAGTTTTCCAAAAACTGAAAATTTACAATAACACTTTTTTTACATGACAGATATTGGATATAGTTGAGTAGTTTTATTAATTGAAACTATCAAGTTTTGTTTACAAGGTTTACAACCATCAAGAATTTACAATATTTACATAGATCTGTTAACATCAATATAACTGGTTTACCAAAATTTTTATCACTAAAACTAATTGTATATAGTGTAAATGATTTTTGTCTTTTGTGAAATGGTATACTTCCAATTAAATTATAACTTTGAACATTTTGACTGAACTGTAGTCTAGGATGTTGTCTAGATAATATTTGATGTTTGTTCCCATTCTATGACAGTAGAGTAGAGGAGTTTATGGAATAATAAATTTATATTGTTGTTAGACCAGTTTCTTCTTCATAATTATTGTATATTTGTCCTATCAGGTGGCAGTTTAATGATATTTGGATTTTTGTACCGTATATTCAAAAGTATGGCGTTTTAAAAATTGATCCATGTTCAATGTCTTTCAAGCCCCTAGCGTAGTTAAAGATTAAAAATATTTATCAATAAACCTAAACTTTTATTTCTGTAGATTATGGATTGGTTTGGTAAGAATAAATAAGTAAAAACCTTCGCCTGTATCAAAGCCTAAAAAATATATAATTTACTTTATTTTTTGAAAGTTCAGCAGATAAATTTATAGGTTGATTTTTTAAAACGATAACTGAAATTTTTGCTTCTAACGATTTGGAAATACTCTAGACTGTGTAGTATTTATTTTATGCTGCATTGAAACCTCACTTAAAATTCAATTATGTTAAAAGCTGTGAACTATATCACAGAAATAAAAACTGTATGGATAGGTTTGCTTTTAAGGTCACCTGGTAGGCATAGGTAGTTTTTGCATGACCCTTTTTCTGAAATATTTGTATTCAAGAGAAGTCGAGTCTTAGTGAGGATAGTCCCCAGCTTTCCGTGTGTATTCTAGCTGTTTAGTCTCATTTCACTCATCTTAGATATAATAAATTTTTATTATTATTGAAATTACTGGTAAGAACGATCAACAATGTTAGGATAGTTTCTGTCTCTAGAAAATTATTTTGCATAAATTCTTGGAATATTTATCAAGTAATCGTTAAAAGTAAAAATACAAATCGTAGACCTTTAAAATAAAATAAGGTAAATTTTGGAGGATATAAAAATTAATATTTTATACAGACATCTATTTAGTGTAAAGTAAGAGTTATTTTATACAACAAAATTAGTCAGGACCCTATAGTCGTATTGACAAGAGTTTTTTTTTCCTTGCACGTTTTCCCCCCGAGTATGCCAATAAATAAAGAAAAGGTGAAATTACCAAAATACAATTTTTTGAATACTTAAATAATCTGTTAAAAATTATTACACAAATCAGATTGCGAATGTTAAAAAAATTGTTTGATTTGTAATATACACCCTTTTGGCATGACAGACTGATGAAATTATGATATTTCAGATGCTCAGGAAAATCCTTTAATTTCCATACACCAAAGTATTAAGAATACCTTTGCTGACAGATGTCTAGATATTATTGCAAATTTTAGTGTAAACTTGGAACTTTTTTGTCGATTACACTGCATTGAAACATTTTTCAACAGTTTATTCGTTGCTTATCTGACTCCTGTCTAAAACTTGCATAATATTTTTTTGTCTTCTAAACTATAATATAGCCAGTTGGCTACCTATAATATAGTTAAATTTCTATTTTATCAATATTATGTTTAATTCAATAACCTATGTTTAGTTAACTTCATCTGCATCGGCCGAAATACACTCAATTTTCTAATTTAACTGATATTCTGATGTTTTGTACCTACATTAAAATATCTAATATCCTATTTCTCTAGTATAGGTTAATTTGTTTATTCCATTAAATTTTAATTTTGTGAAGTTTTCATGCCTCTAAATCAACTTAATTTGGGTAACATTGGGTAAACCGTTTTGAATTGTTACAAAATAATGTACGTGGTTTAAACTTTTAACTTGTCTCTTGTTACTAGGTTCCTCTACTGTGACAGACTAACATTTCACAGTTAATTTTTCCAGTTTCTTGCCTGTGTTTGTTTTTCATCTGAATATTTTGCTCTGGCTACTTGCAGCTATGTTACAATGGGAATAGATCTCGGGAACTTGGCAGCGTTGAGAACTTTCCGAGTTCTGAGAGCACTCAAAACTGTCGCAATCGTCCCAGGTAAGTATTGGCTAAAAGTACCAATTTGTGAACTCAATTAATATACAGTAGAACCCCTCCTATCTAACCTTGGAATAATTGACTCCTCAGAATATCGGACCTAGGATGCGACCATCTATTTGTTTCCTGTTTGGGGCAATAACGCCGAGTGTGATCAGTTAACCGAAAGGCTGATGGCGGATGTTGGACCGCGGCAGATGATCACCACTGTAGTCGATAACGGGTGTTGTCTTGAGACTGCAAGTTACACTCACGGGTGTTGCTGCTGTCACGGGAGACGATTGCTGAAGTCACAGGGACTTCAAGTTACGCTCATGGTTGTTGCCGCGGTCACAGGAAACGAATACCAAATTCGCCGAAACTGCAAGTTAAGCTCATGGCTGTTGCCGCGGTCACAGGAGACGAATACCAAAGTCGAGGAAACTTCGGGCTATGCTCTTCCTGCTTCATGCAACCTTTTGGTCGTCCCGACATGGTCGGATAAGAGGGGTTCTACTGTATAATTTTTAACTCTCTGCACTCAGTTGCCTAGTCACACTGGTGATTGGTTGTTGACGTAAAGAGCATGAAGTTGTTTCAACATCAGTTGTTCGTGCTGCTTGTGTGGCATCATGGGGACTACTTCTCTCCAGTTCAGAATAATTTTTATTTTAACTTGACCTCACAAGAAACATTTGTGTACAAATATTTTGATCAGTGCTGCTGGTTTTTTTCGTTTCATATTGTTTTTTTGTTGGTCTTAACCACTGGCCATCCAAGTGGTGGAATCATTGAAATTAATCAAACCTAAACCCAACCCTGTGAAATGTATAGTCTTTTGGATTACATTAGCCATTTTTTATCAAGGTCAATAGATCAGTTGACAGTCTTACAGAGTTGTACCTTAACCTTATGTCTAGCTCAAGATACTTTTTGTCAACCATACTTGTGCTACTCTATTATTCATTTGAGGCAAATAAAAATCCAAACAACTTTTCATTCTGATTTTGGCAGGTCTGAAGACAATCGTCGGTGCCGTCATAGAATCAGTGAAGAATCTGCGAGATGTGATAATTTTGACAATGTTCTCGCTGTCGGTGTTTGCGCTAATGGGGCTTCAAATCTACATGGGAGTTTTGACGCAGAAATGCATTAAAAACTTCCCTGATGATGGCTCCGCGGGCAACCTGTCGGACGACACCTGGTTTAGGTGGTGCAGTAACTCGAGTAAGTAGTACTGTCTTGGTGGTTACTGGGATCTTTTAAACCAAAACCTCACGTTTGAGTGTCTATATGTTTGGGGTGTAAAACATCAATATACATACATTGATTGAAATGTTATCAAGTGTCAGTTTTGGATCAACACTCACAAGACTGAGTTTGTTTTCAGTGGGAATGGAAACACAGTGAACTTCTTGGGATATTTTATTGAACTTACTAACTAGTAACTGTTTTAAAGAAATATACGATAAGAAAATATTTTTTAACTCATGCTACATATTATTTATTACACTACTGTAGTGATAGTGTTGGTCAAAAATGTTTAATTTCAAACTGAAACCAAAACCTTAAAAATTTGAATCCCGAATATGAAATATGAACAGGAAACTTTTTATCTGGTTGATCAAGGTTTTTCAAAAGCCCAGGTTTGAATAAAATCATTATTATGCAATCAATCTCCTGGTCCTAACCTAAAAATATATTTTTTTTAAAACAACAAACACTAAAATAAGTTTAACTTCTGATACTGTCACCAAAAACATGAGATCAATCTTTACTTTAAAGTTTAAACCTATAGTAAAAACGATTTTTTGATACACAACAAAGACTTCACTCCATCTCAACATTAGCTGATCAGATCTCGAAACAAAACAAACACTTTTCTAAGTTTTGTTTATTTGGAGAATTTTTTGGGGGTTTTACTCCCAGTTTTATTGTAATAAAACACAATTATTGCCTTATAACAATTTATGAAAATTTACTCTTCGAAAATTTTTTTGTACTTATAGACTTTTTGAAGACATGTGTATTTTTTGATATCTCCAAGTATGGATCATTGCAGTAAAACAATTATTTGAAGTTAAGTTAATCAAAATGGAAGTGATTAATTATTAATAAAGCCAATATACAAAATGCTACTGTACCTTAAAAACTATTTCGGAGCAAAATACCTTGTTAAAAAGGACTTGTTTTCAGGCAATTGGGATGGAGAGGATAATGACTATCCCTTGTGTGGAAATGCATCAGGAGCCGGGTGAGTCTGTAAAATTTAGTTGCTCAAGCTAAATTAGTGTCGTACAACTAAGTAGGCCAGTCTTAACCAACCCTGGATCAACCACTGTTCAGGTTATCCGCCTCTGTTGGGCAGCCGCTATATAGGTCGGTTTATTTGCCAAACATTTGAAAACTCAAATTGTGTGTTTCTTTCAAACAAAGTATTTCTGTTTTCAAGAGTAATTTAGTACTGGATAGAAAGAGAGACCGTCTTTCTACTTTCTATGGTGTAGAAATGTATGTACACGATCAGTGGTGTGTTGGAGTAAAAACGCTTGAAAACAGCGTTCCCACTCCACTTTTTGCAAAGAACAAATATATTGATAGGCAGGCCGTATTTTTCTACGACAATGGTGATCGTTTAAACTGCACTGCGAAATGTACGACTAAATCATTGTAGGCGGTCACTTTGCATAGTTTTATTGTTACTTGAGTACAATTAACTATTCAATTAGTTTTTTATTAATATAAATGTCAATGAAATATTTATTTCTACAGTATTTTACATGTTTACGTAGTTGCCTGTTTTAACCAACCATTATATGTTATTCGAAGGCCTGGTCCCGTGAGGTTCGGTTAAGACCGGATGTTCTGTATATGTTGATATTTTTAGGAGTAAACTGCTGAAAACTACTTAACTCAAATCGTTGATGTTTATGATAGTTTCATTTAATCAATCTGTAACTTAACCAATTTAAATTAACATTTTAATAAGTTTAAGACCTTGTAAACAAATACATTTTTAAGTGTCTAATGAAATCTTCCCAATTTTTCAGCATGTGTAAACCTGGCTACACATGTATACAAGGGTTTGGCAAAAACCCCAACTACGGATATACGAGTTTCGATACCTTCGGTTGGGCTTTTCTGTCGGCCTTCAGGCTCATGACGCAGGACTACTGGGAAAATCTTTACCAGCTGGTGAGTATTTTGCGTATCTGATTAGTAAATGCTCACCCTATTTTGTTTTAACAATAATTTACAAACAATACCAGGTCTGTGTCCAACAGAGTAGAAGGGGGTTGTCTGATCAATTTGGGGAGACTCACACTATAGGCTGGCCTCCTTGATGAGTAAAAACATTTTCCCTCCTCTTCCTAAATCAAAAGTTCTTGCAAAAGAAGTTAGTAGATATTGGCGAGGGGGTTGGTGAGGAGGTTGGCGAGGGTACTTTTGTGAAATCATCCCTGCCTTGCTATTCAGTGTGAACCTCTACCCCTACCCCAAGCACTGTCAATAACCAGCACCTGTATGTTTTAGTGCGGCTAGATACGAATTGTCCGTTTCCACAGAAGCTTGGGCCATCTGAACCTAATTTACTCTGAACCCAACAATTTTAAACTATTTACTATATCTACTACAAACCGTTTGAGAAAATTAAATAAAAATTGACACCGATTGAAAGATTTCATTTTAAAATATGTTTCCTCTGTATATCTCAATGTCGGTTGTCTGTTGACTGGTCTGATGTTTTCAGGTGTTGAGATCAGCGGGACCATGGCACATGTTATTTTTTATAGTTATTATCTTCTTGGGTTCATTCTACCTAGTGAACTTGATCTTGGCCATTGTCGCTATGTCGTACGATGAACTCCAGAAGAAGGCGGAAGAGGAAGAAGCTGCGGAAGAAGAGGCGATAAGAGTAAGTCTACAGTTGACTCGGAACTAAACGATTTGTCAGAATAAATGAAAATTTTCAATGATGAGAAGGGAATTTTATTTTATTACGAATGACGTTTTGAAAGTAACTTGCAGTAGGTGACGAAAATTGAGCAAATCATTAAATCCTATTAATGACAATAAAAAAATACTATTAGTGTTAAGAATTATAGTAAGGAAGCACTATTGTAGTGTCTTCCTCTAAAGATTATAAATATATTTTGATTAAACACCGAGAAATGAAGGCTGTCGACTACATTTTTGTTCAATTTGAGATTAAAACTTAAAGAAGTTACATTTTCTATTAGTAAAACACTTTCTGTATAGGTATATTTTAAAGCAAGTTATATTTATTAAAAAATCATATAGTTTTTACTGTCCAAAATGTTATACCTAGTCAACTAAAAAAATAAATATTATGTTATAATTGTAGGAAGCAGAAGAAGCGGCTGTGGCAAAAGAGAATAAAAGAGCAGCAGCGGCAGCGGCGGCCGCAGCGAGAGAAGCAGGCGAGGTAAGATATTAGGAGTTTTATAAGATCTATTATCTATTATTTTTAAGAGGGTGGTGGCCTATTTAACCTTATGATATCTCGTCCACGTGGGCCTTGAGCTTGTACATGAAACGTATGCAAAGAAAGAGCTGATTTGTTACAGCACATGATTTTACCGTACAGATAAATATACTGCCAATGATATTGCTGGCCTGGATTTGTAGTTGGTTGTGCTATCCAATCGCACATTGAATCGCCATTGCTACAGACTATCTGTGGGGTAATAACAACATGGACTTCCATACTAGGATATCATTATTTTTTGTATATGCAAGAATCTATGGCTCCTAGTTTTCGTTTCAAATTCATACACTTAAATTGTTGATGTTCAATAAATTAAATGAACTAATGTTTCTTTGTAGGTTAAATAGTTTGAAAATATGAAAAAGATCCTTTCTTTCTAACTGATCCCTCCTTGGTTGAAAATGCTGTGACATTTTCTAATCGTGTTTGTAATGCCAGGGTGGACTTTCTACCATTTAGGTAAGCCTGCTGTTCCAACATTGCCCATTGAAATCCCAGGCTGTTAAGGTTGATCACAGTTACTTCCAAAGTAGCCATGACGTTTACGTATAACTTAATCTAGTTATTTAAATATTCCATGTTGTCAACAGGTGGCGAGCGTCGCTAAGTCACCATCAGACATGTCGTGTGCGAGCTACGAACTGTTTGTCAATCAGGAGAAAGGCAATGCGGACGACAACAACAAAGAGAAGATGAGTATCCGCAGTGACTCGCTCAGTCAGGGTAGACCGTCCACGGGGCAGAAGGTGCGCAAAGTGAGCGCGGTGAGTCGCACTTGATACACTCAACTTTGATTAGCTGTGCAGGAAGTAGATCCTGAGAAAAGTCCGTAGTTTTATGGTTCAAAACAAAACCAAGTAGTCTTTATGGGAATAAATAGTCAGGAAGAAACTATTGGTATAATTAACAATGGTATTGAAGGCACATAACCGATCCTACACTCATGTTCCATTCATATTTTGGGTCAAATAGTGTAGTGAAGTAGTCAAATAGTAATGTAGTGAAATTCCAAGCTACAGCTTTGGTTTCTTATGCTCTCCATTTCCCTCAACCAAATACGGAAAAGATTGTTCCATAGCCAAACAAGTTACTTCTTTGACAAGAATGGTTTGACAATTCAAATACAGCACAGAGATTACATTTATTTATATTGTTGGTTGTATTCCTTTATATATCAAACAATTTGAAACAAAATTGAAAATTGAATTTAAATTTGTGTGGCGACCAAAGAAATTTGATAATGTTACAACCACTGTGTTTACAACGAAACTTTTCATCCTAAAAGCTTTGTAAACTAACAAAACTTCAGTTTTTCCGAACTACTAAGACTTGCCAACAAAAGGGCCTGAAAAGAAGTAATCTATTTTTTTCAACTTTAGTCAGATGCATCATCACAAATCATCCTTATGTTTCTCAATTTACGATAATTTACACACCACATGTTACAATATAAGACGTTTGTTTCACGCTTAGTCTCACAATTGTGTTTCTGTCGTCTTGTTGATTTGTTTGTCTGGGGGTAGCGCACATTCTTAGGCGTTTTTATTTGTTTTTGTTGGGGTAGGTGGCATTGAGAAAGACTGCAACTAAAAGCCAGTTTCATTTTGCTTACCAGGACAGCGATGCAGAGGTAATCGTGGTGGACTTCTGTCTCTGTCTTTGTCTCTGTTTGTTGTTTTACTGTCTCATTGTACACTTGCAACCAAGCACTAGTGATGAGGGATATGTGTGCATATCAAACGCATCTGATAGCATTCAAGATTTTGTTTGAAGAATTATTGCAGACATTTCATAAATGATAAGTTAAAAAGGGTTCACAACTTTTTGGGATGTAGAATCAGACCTTTCTAGTGGGAAGAAACCTAGGACAAGATTATTTAACAAACAGGGTACTCACCAATTCCTAATGTTTCCCACCAAAAATGGAATAAGTGAAATAACATTAAACAAGGTCATAACTACACAGTCTGAAAACTCAAGCATCAAGTGGGCCGGTAGTTTTGATTCATCTTTTATTTTTTTCTGTCTTTTTAATTTGACTGTTCTATACAATAGTTAATTTCATTCAGTTAAAGAGTTTGTTTACTAATCATGTATTTTTCTATATTCCTTGCCATCTAAATATGGGATCAAATTTCAGATCCTGAAATTTTTTTCAGTGATGGAAACTGTCCCCAATAACCAAAACTCCCCAACTCCAACAATGAACTTAACGTTTATTCAAGGGTTTGAAACTAGTGATGGTTTATAAAATTGACTTTTTATCAGAACAGTTTTTTAAGTTGTGAAAACAAAAATATATTCATAATCCACAGAAAACCTAATCTATCTATATATTAATAGGCAAGCATGTTTCTTTAAAACCTTTTTTCTCAGCTCGTGTGCATCGCAGGGAAAATCTACGCATACTGTTGGAAATATATTTTCCTGTAGATGTGCAGAATGCTTTTAAAAATTAAAATAGGCTAACAAATAAGAACAAAAAATGATTTTGAAAACTTCAAAAAATTAACATGGACCATATGGGTTGCCATGATGGTGACGAAATAACAACAAAATGTAAACAGAAAATCAAAACAAATGGAAGAAATTCCAATCACATGTTTTTTTACAGTGTGGGGAGAAAATAGAGAAGTCTGTACATTAATTATTTTTGGTCGAGTTTCGACCACAGGACAACCACTAGTATTTATAATTGAAAGAAACTCTTGTAAATGTTAATACTGTACCAGTACAAAAAAGTATTTGCACAAGTAATTTTAAGCTTTACTCGGGTTTGTCTTGTGTGTCTGCTGCGAGTCTTTGTTCCTTTTTTTTTTGGAAACCGCACAAGTGTGTGTTTATGATAATTATTTCAGTGTAAAACTTAGCAATGAATCTGTGCCATTTTACTTTGTAATGAAGTGTTACCAACAATTACTGTCTTTGCCTCTCTACCTGTCACTATCATGCATGACTAACAAAAATTTAACTGTTGCTTGATGTGATGCATTGCAAATAAATGTTAACACCCCACATTCAAATGTGGCTTTACCTTGCTTGACTTGAACAGTGTTCTTCAGGAGATTCATAAACACTTTGTGATAATATGGAATTTTGAAATATCTTTTTGGTACTTTGCTGGTACCATAATTCAGGCAAATTGAAAGGAAATTGGAACAAATATTTTGTTTTAGCGAATTTCCCTATAGGGAAGTAGCTATTACCGTAGGTCTCATGGTAAGACCTAGGCCCGGGACCGATTTACTTTTTCATTTTGATGTCCCCAGAGGCCAAAAACACCATTCGTTCAAATTTTTATATATCTATATATAGAGATATATATATATATATATATATATATATATATGTGTCCATCCGCACGATAACTTGAGTAATTTTTGTCCGATTTTGATAAAATTTGGTTTGAAGGTGTAAGGCGGGATAAACTTGAACGAGTTCGCGAACCAGCATGATCGGACTATGGGAACGGGGGTTTACGGGGGGTTTTATGGGGTAAAAATAGGTTTTTCCCATTTTTGACCCAAAAAAAATAAAATTTTGCAAAATCTTTTCAAACCATTTTGTAGAGCTTAAAAAAACAAATAATTTAGTATATTGAAGTGTTACTATGCGCCTAATGGTTACGGAGAAAATTCCAAAAAAATGTAAATTTTAAATTCCCATGTTATTCTTATGGAGAATGAGTAAACTGTTGTAGTTTGCTTGTTTATGAACATATTTTGATCAAATTTGGAAAATGTTTTTATTTCTTACTAACTATTAACATTTTACAAAAAAAATTTTACCCTCCCTGATGCAGCAAACCTAAGTACCTGTTAAAATAATTCTATTTAAATAGGAAATAAATGTAAAATTTTTAAGTAGACATTTTAGTGTAAATCCAATCAGACATATGGAAATTCGCTTAGTCTGCAGGTTTGCTGCGGCGGGGGTATTTGTTTTTAGGATTGCAGGTACAAACCTTTTTATTGTTTAATGTACAATGTTTTTCATCGTGTGTAATTTAAAAGATAATATTTCTGAGCCTTACAAACATTCCAGTACTATACAGTACTACAGTACTAACAACGTTATTTAAAAAAATACCTGGACAAACTTTTGTTGCTTTAGTTCACTGACCTTGGAGGGAGGGAAGGGTATTGTTTTGATAAATAATAAAATAAATAAGAAATTTGTCGTTAGCTAAACATATCAGCTTAGGCTTTGGATTTAGGAGTGTTTGACTTTCTCTTCTCTGCATATTCTTTGTTTTCTTTGAATGGCGATTAGTGTCGAGTGACTCGTAACCCTTAATGTGCCTTAATTGTGATCCTTTAAGTGTTACATATGATGTGCTTTATATTATAAAGATTCCATTAACTCTTCTTGAATTGTTTCCTTAATGATTTTGATGTATGCATGAGCAGTGTTGGGAAGTAGCGCGCTACAAGTAGCGACGCTACAGTAGCGCGCTACTTTTTTTGTAGCGTTAGCTGTAGCTACGCTACTTTTAAGATTTTGTAGCTTTAGCTGTAGCTAGCTACATTTTTAAGGTAGTTGTAGCGGAATTTTAGCTACTTTTCTCGCTACATTATCATTGTTTGAGATAGTGATTTTTATCATAACCTCAACCTTACGTGAAACAACCTCTTTCAAACTGAGATTTAAAAAAAAATTAGGCCTTACTTTCTTGGCTTCATACAGCTGGTTGCAGCCGTTTCATTCCCTATTACAACGTTGTGTGGACATGGAGGCCATTAAATGAGTGTTATCCACATTTTTGGCTCTCATTTCCTTAATTTACTACTCTATGATTACTGTCAGATAAAATAAAATCGCTAGATGCAGACGACGTTTAAACGTTACCGGTGACAAGAGAAGCTATTAAATGCTTGCAAGTGATTGACAGGGAAATTAGTAATCAAATTAGTTTCTTTATTATACCGATAGTGTTTCAACTTGGATTTTAATGGAAACCAACACTAAACCTTAAAATAATGAGAAATCTGGTCTATCAACCTTTGCTTCAGCTGTTGATTGTGGTTCATCGTCACAAGCCCTTCCTTGGTTAGATTACGAAGATTTTTCAAAGGTTTACTAAATTAACAAAGAGGAAATTACCTGATGTGATTTAAGATATGTAGGCCTATAGACTAAATGATAATTGTAACGAAAAAATCTCCATATAACATGAAACTTACATTGAAAAAAATAGCATAGTTTGCTCCTGGTAACAGCTCTTGTATAGGACTATTAATTTCTAGGCTATGCTATGGTTTAAGACGAATACCAAGTCCCAAGTTCAATTATTAGGAATATATCTGTTTAGTCCTTGCAAGAACAAGCCTACTATAGCCAACTTGTTACATAGCCAAGTAGGCCTACATGTTATTTTTACTTTACAAATTTCAACATGTTTAAATTAAAAGCCGATTTCAGGATAAGTTAATGGATACTGTTTTCTGTACCAACTAGGTTGAAGCACAATTTGCCCTATGCATAATGACAATAAAGGACGATTTCTTGACATTGAAAAGTGTTATTCATAGTACAAGTAACTTATCACTTAAAAGTTTATAGCAATGTCGTTTTTAACATTAAAAGAAAGGCAATAAACTCCAATTTCAGTAGGCTAGGCTCTGTAACACAAAAAATTATTTTTAAATAATCGTTTTACAGTTTTATTGATCTTAATTGTTGATATAAGACATCTATGAATGAATCTATATTAAAGAAATAAAATGAGCTTTTAAAATATAGTTTGGTTGTATGTCCTTTGAACTTACTGAAATTTACATTTAAGATGCTTAAAAATAATGCAATATTTAAAAATAAGTACTAAATATGATGGGACACCGAACTATTTGGTTCTGTTGTTGTAATGTTAGGTTTATAATGCCAAAAAATTAAATACAATCTAGGAATAATTTGTTTTCCAATTAATGTTAGATACAATACCTACTGACATTTTTTTAATGTTTGTTCAGTAAAAATGTAGTTGCAATTAATTTTACATTTACCTAATGTGCGTGGAATAAAAAGTAACGTCTTTGGAAAAGTAGCTAAAATTGTAGCTGTAGCTACATTTCAATGTAGCTGTAGTTGTAGCTAGCTACTTTTGCGGAACTGTAGCTGTAGCTGTAGCTAAGCTACTTTTTTGGAAATGTAGCAGTAGTTGTAGCTAGCTACATTTTAAAAGTAGCTTCCCCAACACTGTGCATGAGGTACTCTATGACATTCATATGTAAACATCTTACTTACATACTTAAATTAAGTTCTGCAATCTTACATTCTAATGCCACAAGGATATAATCTTAATCACTATTGAGTATTTTCAAAATGTTGAAAAATATTTGCTAAGGTTTTTGGTGCTGACATTGAGGGTTGAATTGAAATCTTGACTTGCATCAAACTTCACATGTCGTTCATTGTTATTTGATTGCTCAGTTTGTGAATTGAGGATAAGAGAAGTAAGTTAAAAAAGATATGAAACTAGTAAAACATTACAATGGTAACTGTTATAACTCTGTAAAACATATTATTTATTCAATTTTAAACATTTTAGACCCACACATATCAACAGCTAGTCAAGAGGTTAATCAGTAATCTTTCACTTAGATCATTTTATTTTTCAATCATCATCATTTGACTTTGCCTCAAGCAAGATTCTTTGGTGTGTTGTAGTCGTGTTTAGGAAACATTAGACTCTTGTTCAGATACATTTGGTACATATTCCAGACTCATACACTTATTCAAACGTACAACCTTGTTTATAGCTACATATACAAATAAGTCTTAGACCATTTGAGTATAAAATTTTCATCCTTGTTTTCTGATATTATTTAGTATAATTCTACTATTTTACTAAAGAGTCTCTTGTTTGGTTCGCAGGCAAGTCTCAGCTTGCCGGGGTCACCGTTCAATCCACGCCGAGGGTCGCGCGGCTCTCACCAGTTCACGCTGCGCAATGGGAGAACGAGATTCATGGGCGGACCGCCTGGTGGAGATCGGAAGCCTCTTGTATTGTCTACGTATTTGGACGCACAGGTACCTCTTTTTACCTTGCACAATAGTCTTTCAGTAATCCAACATATATGACATCAAGATCTCGTCAGATTATATACGATTGAAGAATTCTAAACTTATCATAAAAATTACTCAAACAACCACCTTAGCTGAGAAATGAAAATATTTAAAATGTGTTTTGTATGATTTTAAACTCCAAAGGCATTTTCAAAGTTTTTTCTAAGGGAACCGGTCCAAACCTTGCCCTTATTATTATCTAATGTTTCATTTTTGTGTCTAGGTACATATAGATAATCTGTAAATGTTTTATGTATGGATTTAATTTTGACAATGCACCTATTCTAAATGTTGACATGTATGGAATGTTTTGTGCAAATAAAGTATGTCTATGTCTATGTCAAGTTTCTCCGAGGGAGAGTGGGTAACGCTTTCCTCAGAAGCCCTTGCACTATGCAAATGACACCATACCACTCCTAGTTTGTGATACTGTCGTTCTAACTGAGAAACAGTGTGGTTGAGTGTGTTCCACTTTTCTCAGGAGCATTTGCCTTATGCTGACGACTCAAATGCGGTGACGCCCATGTCGGAGGAGAACGGCGCAATCGTTGTGCCGATGTACTACGCCAACCTGGGCAGTCGCCACTCGTCGTACACGTCACACGCGTCGCGGCTCAGCTATACGTCACACGCAGACCTGCTGTCCGGGCCTCGCGCGCCAACCAAGGAGAGCAGACTGCGGAGTCGTAGCAGTCGCAACAGCACCAGCACAGTCACGCACCAACCCTACTCCGACAAACACTACAGAGACTTTGTAAGTAGATCACCTCAAGTTGTAAAGTTTGTATACATTCAATTCAAATTACTTTCACTAACTCCGTGGAGATAGGTTATCCTCTAGTCCTGTGGCATGTGCTAGAAAGTCTTTTAGCGAATTTCCCATATAGGGAATATAGGGAATAAGCTATTACCGTAGTACTCACGGTAAGACCTGGACCCGGGACAAATTTTTTTTTTCGTTTTGAGGTCCCTAGAGGCCAAAAACACCATCCGTTCAAATTCATATATATATATGTATATATATATTTATATATATATATGTGTCCGTTAGCGCGATAACTCGAGCAAAAATGATCCGATTTTGATGAAATTTGGTACAAACGTGTAAACATACGTTTATTCGAACGAGTTCGCAAACCAGCATGATCGGACCATAGGAACGGGGGTTTATGGGGGCTTTTATGGGGTAAAAATGGGTTTTTCCCATTTTTGACCTAAAAAACATAAAATTTTGCAATTTCTTTCTAAACTATTTTGTAGAGCTTAAAAAAACAAATTATTTAGTATATTGAAGAGTTATAATGTGCCTAATGGTTACGGAGAAAATTCCAAAAAATTGTAAATTTAAAATTTCCATGTTATTCTTATGGAGAATAAGTAAACTGTTGTAGTTTGCTTGTTTATAAACATATTTTGACCAATTTGGAAAATGTTTTTATTTCTTACTAACTATTAACATTTTACATAAAAAACACTTTTACCCTCCCTGTTGCAGCAAACCTATGTGTAAAACTGATTCTATTTAAATAGGGAATAAATGTGATATTTTTAAGGAGACATTTTAGTGTAAATCCATTCAGGGAAATGGAAATTCGCTAGTCTGCAGGTTTGCTGCGGCGGGGGTATTTATCTTTTTTTGCAAGGATAAATTTATTTATATTCTATTATAAATAATTGTCTTCGGGAAGTGATTGAAAAATATACTTTTGGTCTCACTGAAAAAACAATCCAAGTGGTTGCTTTCCCTAACATCAATTGCTGCAATGTATTTGAAATGTCGGCCAGTATTTCCGCTAGACAACACGGTTACCTTTTATAGACTAAGAAATTAGTCTAACTTGACTGTGAAAGTCTACATTCTGGTTTAAATAGTTATATTTCTGAGTAAAGATTCATCTTATTTTCAATAGCTGATAAAGATAATTTTATACAGGTTTTTCCTAAAGGTGTGTGATGATTTTTTTTTTCAGGATGCCTCGGTGGATTTGGAGGATGGAATGTCCAAAAGTAAACACCAAGACAATCCTTTCATTGAACCCACCCAGCAACAGACTGTCGTAGACATGAAAGGTAATCATGAGATGAGAATTATATTTTAATTTTAGTATTGTTTATTTTAACTAATGTTAAGTTATTTCCTTTTTCTAAAAGACACCAGTTTAAGATTTTATATGGCAAAATTTCTTTTGGGAAGATCTTTTGACTTATTTACATAAATGAGATCTCTAAACTAATTATTAAAATAATTCAATTACCAACTGTAAAGTAAGAACTATCAATATTATTCCTCAATAATTTATCTGTGTATTGAAACCCCCACCCTTCACTTTGGATCTTAGCGTATAGTAAAATGTCATAATGTAAAAAACGTTTTACATTTTTATAACACCAATCGGAAGATGTTTTATCACATTGCTGTGTCGTTACTTGAGCATCTAACAAATGTAAACTGAATATATATTGATGTTTAACTTGTTTTCTTCTCCAGATGTGATGGTTTTGAATGACATCATAGAGCAAGCAGCAGGGCGACACAGCAGAGCGAGTGGCGAGCATGGAGGTATTTGAAAACATTCTCTATGTAACACCGTAGGAAAGCATCAGTCAATGATTTGTATGAATACCAATCAAAAATGAACAAAAGAAGTGAATTTGAATCATAGTAAAATCTGACATTTAAAAAATAATTTGTTTCTAACTTTTTTTTTATTTCTTGATATAGGCCTACTTCATTCTTGAATAACCTATGAGAAAATATATTATTTATCAAATATTTGATCAGCCAGTGTAAACATTACTAGAAACTCACCTTTTGATAATCAATCAGAGTTTAGGACCTGGTAATTGTACAATGATTTTATAAGTTGAGTTTGTCAGATTCCCTGGCTAATGATAATAAGATCCAGAATTGGTCAGTAATATACACTAAATATAAGTGTACTAATTTTTACATTTTGTTAGCTCCGTCACATATTTTAGAGATTTAAGTTTTCAAAAGCTCTGCTGTTGAATTCTATCTACCATAAATTTATTTGGATTTTTTAAATGAACTTGTACAGTTATTTTTTTAAGATTTTTTTTTTTTCTCTTTGCCATGACTTTTGTTCAACAGTCCTTTTTTATGATAGTATCTCGAGTTAAAAACTTAGTTAACAGCCACTTAATATTCTTTTTAAATAATTTTGTACTGTATATTTTAATCAGTTTTGTTAGATTTGTTTGTTTTGTTGTTGTATGTTTTGCATGTATCCCTGTGGTTCCAGTTGTGTAGGATAATATATGTGTATTATGTGTATATTGTATGCGTCTGGTTTGTGTGTCAATGTTTCACAGTGTATTTAGCTTTCAAAACCACAACTTTTAGCAGAAAACAACAAAACAATCTACATAAAAATCTATTAAAACATACCTTTTTTTATGACAACATACGTTTTCTTAACGTATGGAACAAAGTATTAGGTTTTGTATAAAATTAATAGTTGATTTCCACAAAACTCAAATTTTGTTACTAATTTATCAATAAAAAATAGATGAATATAAAAACAGAGGACTTAGGATGTTGCTTTAACTGTCTGCTATTGTCATAACATTTTCAAATTTCATTTGGCTTTAAGGAAGTGCCCGCTTCTTCTTTGCCAAGGTTCTTTCTTCTATTCCTGTCTGTTACTGTAACTGCTGTGACGATTGCTTTCTGTTTCTCACATTTGAGACAGGCTATCAACAATGAAACTACCTAAGTCAAATAAATGTTTCTTGTTGATGGCTTATGTCAATGCTTACCTATCTTGAGATTTCTGGTAAGTCGTAGGAAAGAAGCCGTGTGATAAAGTGAGTGAGAGAGGAATAAACAGCTTGCTCAGAGCATGATATATATTTATGCATGTGTTTTCATTCTTGTACGTTTGTTGAGGAAAACGCATAAGCATTCACTTGACCAGTCGTACTTCTTATTGAAAAGTTTCTTTCTATTGAAAAATTGTTTTGAATCATTTTATGCTATTACAGTTCAGAGAAACTTACTGGAACAATATTATTTACCTTCAATATGAGAACAATAAACAAATTGAGAACATGAAAACTTAACTTATGCAAACAATTTACTACACACTATAAAAGTTGTATAAAGTTTTATGCTTGTGAAATTGTAGACGTAGACTAAAACCTTAGCTCAAACCTAGTACTGCATGATGAATCCACGATTGAAAGTTTTGAATGCATGTTATTTTTTTTTTTTTCTAATACTAGTGATTCTAGTTGTTTTCTTTTTGATTGGATTGAGTGTGTTTTATACTTAAGTTTTAACTTTCATTAATAGTTTTAATCAGTATTGAATTCTCTATTTCATTTTTAAATAACCAAACTATCCCCGCATACTAATCAAAAATACATGTTATTAATATATTTGCATGCATAGACAAAAAATTTGAATAAATAGAAAATAAAACTTATAAAAACTATTACAAGAACTAATTTGTCTTGCAAGAGCTTTGGACCAGATATTTTATTTTTGAGAACATTTTATTCTTATTGATTTTTTTGTTATTGTAAAGATTTTAAGCCCAATTTTTAGTTTAGAAAAATAAAAATATTTTAAATTTCAACACTTTTAGTGCTTAGAACCTCAAAATATATGCCTGTGCAAACTGGGATTTTCAAATCATATTATTGTAAGAGACTTGATGCTGTCACAAATGTCAACAGAAAAAAGTTGAGATCCAAAAGATAGTTTGTAAATGCATGAAATATTTAAATTTTGTTTGTTGGTTTATCTCTTTGATATCCGAATGTACAGTCACTATAACACTTGAACTTATTTGATCAATTCATATATGTCTTTGATCTTTACTGTATTTAAACTAGCCATAACAATGAAACAAAAATTTAAATTTCATTAAAATGTGTGATTTAAAATTCTTGTCAAACCCCAAACTTTGTGAGCTAAACCAATTTTAACAACAAATTTACGGAGAATGATGATGATGTTTTTTATAGAAATATTCATGACGTATATGTTGTTTTTGTTTCTCTACTGTGCATATTATTACTGATAATAGTTAAAGTGCAGTATTTAGGCTCTACATTTTTATTTTGGAAGATCAAAGTTCTAACTCTACCAATCACTGTTGGCAATTTCCCATTTGAGAAAAGTAGTTAATTTTACTACGTTTAGTATACTGATGTTTGATTTTCTATACAGTTGGCCATCGTGCAAAGAATTAGAGTAATTTAGTCAGTCTTGTTTCATGGCTTGGAAATTGTGTTGTTAAAAATGTCTTTGATTAAGGTAATGTTGCTACACTTGAATATTCTCATTATTTTTTTTCTTATGAGTTGTCATTTGTATAACTCATCACCATATCATGATAAGTTTCCCTAGTGAAATAATGGCAATATACTGTAATAGCTATAACCACTTACAGTGTTTTGCCATTTCGCTTTTCATCAGCAGAGCTTTTTGGGCTAGCAAAGATGGCACTGCTTTTAGCTGGCTTTGCTTTATTAGCTTTAGATCATCAATCAATATATTTTTCTTGACTTGGCCTGTTTGTAACTGTGATAAAATATCTGTTTTCACTACATTACTGTGAAATCACCTGTTTTTGTTATGTTTATCACTTACGAAAACTCATTATTACATTGTTCACTGCAAAAGTAATGTTTACTATCTTTTTTTGGATTTTGTCGACATAAACAAACAAACATTACTTATTTCTCATCAACTTTTTCAATTAGAACCCAAACTGTACAATCAAAGTAAATAAATAAAGTAAAAATAGAAGGACTAACTTAAAAAATGCCACTAGAACATACACACTTAGAACATACACACTTAGAACATGAGTGATATTGAAAAATAAAACTTTCATAATTCTTTTGTAAAAATAATACTGACAGTATTGTATTACATATAGCAGTTAAAATTGTTAGATATTCAAAGAAAATATTTATGTAAACTTACTTGGCCAAGTCAGGGGAAAATGTACTTTGAACTGTAAATGGCTTCATCACTTCTTATTGTAGCTAAAATTATTTAACAAAATATAGTAACTTTTAAACAAAACATAAAGTAATCATTAGTCAAGTAGTTGCCATCTTTGCTGAATTCACTATCTCTCTAAAAGTTAGATTTAGTTAGTTATTTTTACGATATTGGGGATAACTCATTTTAAGGAATGAAAATGGTGCTATTTTATTTTATGAATCTCGGTTTTATATGTCAAGATTTATCTGTTGAAGATTGGGATAAGTTAAAATAATTTTGTTATTAATAAGAATAAGTTCATAGCTTCTGTTTTAAATATGCTTACTTTGCTATTCCTGTTCTTTCATTCAAATGGGCTAAACAAATTCCTTAACAGTTTACCAATATTGTAAAAAGATAAATAACTGTACATAAAACATGTTTAAACATCACTAAAACTACTTATAACTTCTCTTTACTTCTGGTAACACTTATAAATACGCTTTTCACTTATTTTCTCTATTCAATTATGGTCTAGCTGATTTACACTTACACTGCAAGAGTTTCTTAGCTTAGCCACTTGCTTATCGGTTTTTGCGAGTTCGTATTTAAACTCCTTCAAATTTCTATCTCCAGTTTGAAATTTTCATACAATCTTGTCACCGCAAAAATATATTTGAAAAAACCTTAAATTTTGTCAAATATACCACTTTACCATTTTTTGGGAAGTTTTTCGATTCACACACTGTACACTTTCCATTTCATCTGCACTGTTCACTTTGAGTAAGCTGTTTGTTTGTTGCGTGTGCGTGCTCGTCGCGTCGTGTAGGTACAGTAGCCATCTACTATTTCCCGACAGAGGACGACGAGGAAGGCCCGACCATGAAGGAGAAGCTGATCAGCAACTGTCTGCGGATGATTGACGTTTTCTGCGTGTGGGACTGCTGCTGGCTGTGGCTCAAGTTCCAGGAGTACGTAGCGCTCATCGTGTTTGACCCGTTCGTCGAACTGTTCATCACGCTGTGTATCGTCGTCAACACGCTGTTCATGGCGTTGGACCACCACGATATGAACAAAGATATGGAGAAGGCGCTGAAGAGCGGAAACTATGTGAGTAGCTGAGTGATGCTGTTTGTAATTTTTTTCCCTGTACTGTCTAACCTAAAAATTACACTTGATGGGTTCTAGTAGTAGGGATAGTTAATGAATTTCCCTATAGGAAATTAGCCATTATATCTTCCTTGGTGGACAGCCAAAGTCTGGCACTGCAGTGATTTTCTTGTTTTAGAATCCATCTTACAGTATTAAGGACTGATTTGGTTTCTGATTTACTGTTTCATTAACATATAACACATTTCCTTACTTCATTACTAATTTTCATTCTTTTATATTATATATTTGTGTTAACGATTTGATCTTCTTTTTATGAATTAAAAGATTTTACAATACTAAAGTAATTTAAAATTTAAATGCCTTTAGGTATTTGGTGAAAATATATTTGTAAACAAAAAAAACTAGCTTAATTATTTACATACAAGAATTATCACCTGAAGGAGTACTGAAAAAGTACAATTCTTTTTGTAATATTTAACTCTAGGGTATATTTATTAAGATACTGAAATTTCATTGAGTCACTTTGTACAGTTCTTCAGCGCAACTTTTGGAATTGAAGCAGCAATGAAGCTGATAGCGATGAGCCCCAAATACTACTTCCAAGAGGGCTGGAACATCTTTGACTTCATCATCGTAGCTTTGTCACTGCTCGAGCTGAGTTTAGAGGGGGTCCAGGGATTGTCAGTTTTACGATCCTTCAGATTGGTGAGTCATTCTAGAGTTTCCTTCTTTAATAATCTTTTAGAATAAAACTGTTTATTGAATGATGCTGATTTGGATGGGCTTTACCAAAATAATTAATTACATTTTCAAAATCTATTTAATTAAGGGACAAATATCATCAATTGGTTAAACATCAACATAAATAACTAGCATACAAGAAACTAACTCCGTCAAGCTAATCATATGCAAAACTCTTGACAAGTATTTTTACAACTGTTCTTTACAGTGTTTCCAAGTAATTTTTTTGTTTTTTTTTTTTGCCTAAGGCCACAAGATAATAGTCATAATGTAGGTTTAAAATAGTAAAATACCAATAACAGATCAGCCCACCTAGCGTTAGAATCATTTCAGTGACGCCAGTTTAAGCATTGGTTCAGCACATTGGTCAAAATTAATGTGTTATAGCCCAACTCATAGCTTCTGAGATCAAAAGTTGAAATCATCATTCAATTATTGATGTTAGCATGTAAAATATAGAGAGTTACTCTGTCTACAGAACAGCTGTTGATTAACACCCAAAACACCAAAAAAAAACTTTCCTGGTATTGTTCAATACAAACTTTAGTTTAGGTTAAAAAAATAAATGGTTTTGTTCAGGATTCTAGGCCAAGGCACTAAAGGTTTTAGAGAGATTTTCCTCTCATAAGTGTATTTTCTATTTTATAATATTGTAATGTTGCGTTTATATAAGGGATGTGTCGATTCTCGATACCTAGCCTTGATTCCACAAACTTTTGACATTGGTATAGGGATGAAGAATTGATCGCCGTTTCCGATAACCAATAGGTCTGCAAAGATCATGCAATCAAAAAATGTGCGCTTATTCGCTATATTTATTTTAATTTCATGTGACAGCTGAGAGTGTTCAAGCTGGCCAAGTCGTGGCCGACGCTCAACTTGCTCATCTCCATCATGGGCAGGACCGTGGGTGCCTTGGGTAACCTGACCTTTGTGTTGTGCATTATCATCTTCATCTTTGCCGTCATGGGCATGCAGCTATTTGGCAAGAACTATGTCGGTAAGTGATGAGTATGTTTCACATTGTTGTAACTTGTCGCTGGAAAATTTCTCTACAATCCCAAGTCGTAGAGTTAAAGTAGTAGTTATGAAATTTAATCTCTAAATTAAGTTACCTGAAATTAATTTTTTGGCATTGTTTCACTGAAGATAGATTGATATATAGATTAGATCATCAATGTAAACAGTTATTGACATATCTATCCATGTATGTTCCAAATGGGGGGTTCATTTACTACTAATACTGTTTTTAAAAGCTTTGTAAACTCAAACACTTTCAAAATAATGAATTCCTTCTAAAATTTCCTTAAATTAGTACTGTAGTATGTTAATTTTATACCTCTCTAATTTTACATATTTAAAAATTAGTTAATAGGGTCAAATGTGAACTCTGTAATTAAAATAGCATTTTCATTTAACAATAATATCATTTTAATTAGTGGCCACTTGTTAAAATAAATAGTTTATATTGAAACCTGTCTGTCAGTGATTCTATTGTCGTCCATGGCGGCCGGTTTTGAGATTAAAATATCATCATCAGGCAGTAAAAAATGTCATGAAATGAAATGATAGACATCAATAGGATCACTGACTAATCAAACTACGCCCATCATTAAACGCTAATATTGTTATAAATCATTTATAACAGTAATAGTGCACGTCTCTAATGATGCAAAGTAGAACTACATACAGTTCATATATTTCCCTTCCAAATTCTAACCTTAACTGTTTTCCGCAGATCACGTGGACAGGTTTCCTGGAGGAGAACTGCCGAGATGGAACTTCACAGACTTCATGCATTCGTTTATGATCGTGTTCCGGGTGTTGTGCGGAGAGTGGATAGAATCGATGTGGGACTGTATGTATGTGGGGGACGTCTCCTGCATTCCGTTCTTCCTGGCAACAGTTGTCATCGGCAACTTGGTCGTAAGTATCAAAGATGTATAGTAGTTCAAATCAAAACGACGTTATTCATCTCTTGTACATGGAAAGACATTGAATAGTGTCAACAGTTGCATGTAATAGTTATTAAATACATTTCTTACATAGAAAAAGAAAATTTCACAAACTTAAATTTTTGGATAATAAAACAAAGTAAAGCCAAACACAATGAAAACAATTGTACACTAAAACTGAACACACTAAAACAAAAAATACATATCTTGAATTTATTTTTAACACTCAAAGACTATTCAACTATTCAAAATAATAAATATCCTTGCTGATTAGATATTTTTAAAATTTATTTTTTAATATTGTTTCTTTATATAATAACTGTTTCCTTATTGACTAAAATGAATCTCTACATAATTTTACCGATCCACTTTCCTACTTGAGAATCCCCGTCACTATTGTCCGTTGCGCAGGTTTTGAACCTTTTCTTGGCCCTGTTGCTGTCCAACTTCGGTTCGTCTTCACTCTCCGCCCCCGCCGCTGACACGGAGACCAACAAGATCGCAGAAGCGTTTGACCGCATCGGTCGGTTCAGCACTTGGGTGAAACACAGCATGCTCAACTTTGCCAAGGTTATCCGAGCCAAGTTGACCAACCAGATTGCAGACCAGACAACAGGTGAGGGGCCTGCCCCCAGCTGGAAGCAAGGTTTATATATCTTCTCTCTCGTACTTATACCACCCGGTAGCCATCAGGTAGCATTGACTTCCACCCGCAGTTGGACAGTAATCCTTAAAATGTATTTGTAAGTCCATAGATAGTTTTTAAAATTCTTGATTCGAAAGATTTTGTGATGGTTTCTGTGTTGGTTTAGTAGTATAATTAGAATAGAACGCTAGAGTTTTTTTTTTTTTTTAATTGTCTATGCCAGTAGTATTTTAAAGATATATAACTAACGTTATGAGACAGCGGTCCAAACCTCTAAATTTTTTGTGGATATCTAAGGGATTGAACCTGTATTTTTTGTAGCAAAATTTAGAATTACTATCACTACTACAACATATCGTAAGATTAAATTACTTATGTAATTCCCCACACAGATCAACAATAATTTATTGTTGAGCTTTGCGGAATTGCGGGAATTGTGTAAGTAATTTAGTCTTACATTATGCCCAACAGCTAGAAACATGAATTTTAATTACAGCATATCCACCAAGATATTGGTTCATTTAATGAAATATTCATTGAAATGGTCATAAAAAGTGGTATTCTAGGTTACTTCTTAGCAATTAAAATCATCCAACAGTTAAAAAATTCTGCCAACAGTTTGAAAGTTCAAATTTTCTTTAACCATGTTAACAATAATAAATTTAGTATGCCGTTAGTTGAAACTGTTTTACATTCCTTTATGCTTTCTAAAAGCATAAATAAACTATTTTATGCATTCTTTTCCAAAATTCATTTTAGTTTTGACTATAGATACAAAATAAAACTGTGAATTGGACATTCTATCTCCATGTTGAAGTTTTAACCACTTTTAGAATACAATTTCAACTGAGCCCCTAATCAAATTTTCTTTTATAAAATAGTTTTTCTCTCTTATAAAAACTAACTACACTAACTGTTAAACCCCTCACATAATGCATGGCTATTTTATTGTGCATTAACCCCAGCAACCATCATATTCTCATTCTTACTCCTGTGGCCACATAGATCTCAAGTTATTGTATGCCTAACGAACAATTTGCCTCCATTGCTGTTTCTGTTCGGCAACTCCAAATTTGACCCTAAATTCAATTTTCTTAATTTCACGTTCACCATGCCACACGCAACTGTTACGTAACTTATGGATAGTAGAATCGTTCATAAGCCTTGAATTCCAAATGGTAGTTTCAGCAATAATAGTCTTCCTAAAACCTCTGCATCCCTGAAAGGCTCTGTAACTTTTTAATGTTCTTAGACTTTTATTACAACTATTCTAGTTTCAACTATGTCAAATTCAAAATCCAAATCATTATATCAAAACACCAATCCCCCTCTAAGGCGTAATGTTACAGAAAAATGTCAAACATACCTAGAGCCTTCATGATGAGGTCGCTAGGATAGTTGACACAAGTCGCACAACAATAAGCCATCTTTACTGTTACTAGTACTATAGTATGGATTTTTCCTCACATGGTCAACCCATCTATGTTGAATTCCTCTCAACAGCTCTTGCCCTGTTAGTTGCTCTGGCTAAATATCAACCACAGTATGAAAAGCAAAATAAAAAAAAAATAACCAATATCAGCACAACTATTTGAGGCTCAATAAAAGTGTTATTCTCTTTTATAAAAAAACTGGGTACAGCTGGTCCATGCATTGAATATCTTTTTCAATATCTAAAGTCAAAATGCTATTAACATTATCTTAAAGCACACCTTAATTGTTTGGAACACTTAAAACAAACTCTTCTCATCAGATGTAATCCAAGATGTTACCTGGTGGCTATCTCTTTTTATTTCGTAATATAGAGATATTTTACCACTTTCAAGCTGTCACTTATCTTTTGATAATGCATTATTGCTTCGCTTAGTATTTTGGCTGCAATTTGTCTAATTTGTTTTTACGTAGAGTTGGTTTGCTCTGAGAGTAAAACAGTTCTGAAAATGTGAAACCTTAAACCTTGTGAAACCTTTTTGCTGATTGTAACAATGAATGCACCTGAATGACTTGGCATTGTGGAAAGTATATAGAGAAAATATTAAATGCTTTCGTAATTCTCATAATAGTAAGAATTCGTTACTAAGATGCATAATTTCCATAGATCGACATGAACAGGTTTTTTTTGTAATGCTATTTCATCATATTTTCTACATTGTAATTATTAAACTTCGTCCAGTAAAAAATCGAAATAATGCAATATTTTGTGAGCAAAAATGTAGTCAAAAAATGGTTTGATATCCATCAATTGACATTGATTGCAAAACTTGTGTTTAAAAACTACTAATGATTGGTTGTCTATTGGAGATTTTCTGCATGGATTGTAATTTGAATGAAAACTTTGATTAACAAACTTTGCTTGGGATTGAGCATGACTAGTTTTCTATTTTTAATCGTTGATAGATTTACCTTGTTGAATGAAGAGAGAGAAAACTTCTAACTGCAGTGATAAAAACTTGTTTAGTGCATATTAAAGTCAATCAAGTTCCAGTTAATATGTATCTCTTCTTTCCCAATTGGTAAGACACATTTTCTTAGTTTTGAACTTAAACTTATTAATGGGAACATTATGTATGTTCTACCAAGATGACATGAGTTGTTATAATTATTTTAAACTTTTATAATTTCAAATTCTTAGAAATGTAGCTAAAAAGTAAAATCAAAAAGCTAACCTATAAATGAAATATAACTTATGAGAATCATTCTTTATTTATTTCCAATTTTTTCTAATCTAGGATATATTTTTGTAACTTTTATTTTCAAGGATACTAGATTTGCTTGTGTTTCACAAGCTATCTTTGAGTACAGTGCCTTATTTTAAAAAAGATACAATTTTGGGTTTTTGATCCAAGAAGGAAACATTAATCTCCTGTTTGACAGTTAAAAATTGTTTAAGGTAGTCTCTTCTTAACGAGGAATGAGTTTCTGCAATGAGGGTGAAATAAACTGGATAGCTGCAATGCAATTCCATAAAAAACAAACCTGACCTTACATCGGAAAAATATATGTAAAATGAAAACAGTGTAACGATTTCATACAAAAGTGACACATCCTGTACAATCTCTAGTAGTAATCGCACTTAGTGTAGTGGCAGTGTAGTCGTAAGGTTGGTAGTATTGACAGTTTTGTTGCCAGTGGGTGGCGGTCGTGGAGATCTGGACCTGGACTTGACCACGGATGAGATCCTAGCAGACGGGATGGTCTACAGAGACAAGAAAGATCAGCTGGAGGTAGCGATCGGAGACGGGATGGAGTTTACGATACATGGTGAATATCTAAACCCTTACATTGGTAGAGCTTTGTTGGAAGTGCAAAGGTGGTAAGAGTGAGTCTTCAGAACTTAAAAATCAGTTATGGCCTAGTCTTCTCCTATTTTAATCTAATAAAAATTACCACAAACGCAATTTTTTAATTGGTATGTATCATTTTAATTCATCGGGCTAAAGTTTAATATCCAACAATGGTAGCTAGATAGAATAATGTGATAATGGATAATAGATAGTATACTTTCTCCATGTAATTTAAGTATAAGTTTTCAACTACTATTTTGTTAACTAATTATTATATTTGCAACATAATCTAAAGATTATTCACTACTTACATCGATAAATAGAAAAGTTAGAAAACCTAAGACTCTGCCCAGCTAAATAAATTTTGAATGTATTTTTATACAGTCTTTTGCTATTACAATTATTATGTTTTTGATAGAAAAAAAAACTCTCAAAATGAATAAAAACTTTAAAAAATTACCAATGAATTAAATCATTTCCAGTTAAAATTCTACTTAAATTTTTGTTGTAAAATATTGTTGTCTTAAACTTATAAATGTATTCAAATTCTTTACTTTAATTTGGATCCACTTCTATATGTGTGTGGTCTCTTATTTCTTATGTCTTTTTCTGTGTGCTACAATCATTCAGCCTCTTAGGCTTAACAGCAGAAACAGTACTTTTATGTTCTACTGACTCTGGATTATTCTCCTATGCACTTCATGTACAATGGGCTCTACCTAGACTTTTGTTGATTTCAAAACCACCAGTTTTTTGTTTTTGTTTTAAAAGCTATGTGATAATTTTCTGTTTTTATCATTCATTAAAAATGTATTTATGATGTTGATGATGTTTTTTACTTTATTTATTATTCTGTTTCATTCCTCGTTCCAAAGTGTTAAAATCCCTAGTAAAAAAATCTTTTTAAGTGTGTAAAAAAACATTTCAAAAAAAGTGTGATAATCTAAATTATTTAGAAAAATACTTTTTATAAGTCCAAATTTTAGTGGAATTATTGATTGTAGTCTCAATAATTGAATTTTTATGCTACTTAAATCGATTTTATTTCATTGCTTGTCTTAGTGCAGTTTAAATTAAACTTTTCAACAATAATCCAACCAATCAGTCACAAAATCAAACCAATAATGGACATATTGCTCTAAAAGTATAATTTTTAAACTTATGAAATTATTTACAACCGAAATATGATGAAAATAAATAACATGGATCCACAAATGTAAAACACTATCTGATTAAACAAATATTTTTTGTTTCTTGGTTTTTGTTGGTCATTTTTGTTGTGTTTTTGTTTCAATTTTTGTTGTATCGTAGCTTGATGCATGTTGTGTCGTATCGGTGTTGACTGCCAGAGAGTTTGATGGGAATCGCTTGTTTTCTGCTTTCCCTCAAGGAGACCTTAAACCGAAGATTTATAAGGGCAAGAATCACATCGGCAACTCCATCGGCAACCATCAGGATAATCGGTTGGACGCTGAGTACATTAGGCATCGGCTGGACGAAGACACCATCAGGTAACACTCACATTTCACACATCTACCACATCGGAGACTTGCTACCAAAGAGTCATAGTAGTAATGTAATATAAATTTACAGTCTTATTTACTTTAACTTCCAATTCGTACAGAGAAAAGCTCACAACCTAATCATTGAAAGCTCTAAAATTAATGTATGTTTGGATTTGTCTCCTAACTGACTTGTTACTTAGCTCTAGCATAATCCAAAGCAAAAGTGGTAATTTTTTTATTCAAGTGTCCATCACAATTGACCACTGGTCTGTGAGGTCGCCGCCTAAAAAGAGTGAAGTACTGTTACGGTATAACTCACATGGGTAAGCCAGTGACTCAATGATAAAATAGTGCAGCTAGCATGTCAAGAGCCAGCCATTAGGATTAAGATGCTACTTAGCTACGTGATCAGTGTACAGTAGTTCTGAAACTACACTTTTATAAACAATGTTGTATTCCATATGACAAGAGTAGATGTATAAGTTTATTTTTTATTTTCCATAATACAAAGAGTTGCTGGTTTTATCTCAAACTAAATGTAAATAATTTCAGCAATAAATCATACGGAAGTCACAAACATCGACCTTTCAAAGACGAGAGCCACAAAGGAAGTATAGAAAGTATTGATGACCAAGAGGAGAAGAAGGACTCCAGCAAAGAAGACCTGGAACATGAGCCAGGTAATGGAAATGTTTATTGGAATTCAGAGAGTTCGGTATCCAAAATCATTAAAAGTACATACTAATTTATAGTGTTGATTGTCCCTTTTATGGTTGTTCACTTTCCTAATACCTAACAGGGCTAAGTCATGCCTTAGACTCCTTGTTTCTTTTACCCATTTAGATGTTTTATAGATATAGCCAAGGGACAAATTTACTTAAAACTTAAAGCCTGTTTACAAAAGATACGATTCTCCTCATATGACTTTTTGGAATGTATGTAAAACCGTATCCAACTGTGCCATAATGTAAGTTTGGTGAGCTCAAGGCAGTAATGTAGTGGGTTTGGATCCTGGTGACTACTACTAATTTTTATAATTACAGTTCACCCTTGTACTATATCGGCTCACCCCTTGCTTTGCTGGATACGTTCCACGCACAGGCTCATAGCCTATGTAGACGGGCAAATGCAACGTTAAAAGAGGCTGCCACCTCTAAAAAAAGTTTTTGCTTGCATAAGTCTCACACCATGTATTTTTTTATTTAAAAAGATCACACTTTTCATAAATCACAGGTTATTAAAAAAAAGTTAAATTATGTCTATAGTTTCTCCAGTGGGGATTACCATTCTGGATTTCAACATAAAAAATTATCCTTTTTTACTGTATGTACACATTTTTTCATGACATAGTTCAAAAAGGCAAATGGAAATTGAATACATTGTGACTGGATCAACTATGTTGTTTGACGTTATGGCTTTTCACTCTTACCTCCTGATAAAACCTCCAATTGTCATTCTGTTTGTATGGTTTTACAGATGTCGAGGAGGAAGAATTGGTGATTGACGCAGGTACAGAGGAAGCCTCGGACTACCCAGCGGACTGTTGCCCAGACGACTGTTACAGAAGGTTCCCGTTCCTGGCTGGTGACGACGACGCTCCCTTCTGGCAGGGCTGGGCCAACCTCCGTCTCAAGACTTTTCAGCTTATCGAGAATAAATACTTTGAGACTGCCGTCATCACTATGATTCTTCTCAGCAGTTTGGCGCTGGTAATTTGTGTTATTTTTTGTTTTCAGTTTATTTTTTATTAGTTTGAAGCCCAAATTGAGTAATGAGAAAAATAAAATCATCCTCACGAAAATCATTTTAATGAGTGGGTTAGTGATGGACGAGACTAGGATGTGACTAGGATCCTAGGATGTGAAAGTACATCAAAACTTTTTGTTTTTACCAATTGTAATAAAATAAAAATGTGAAATGTTCCTCAGGCTCTGGAGGATGTGAACCTACCATCTCGTCCAATCCTCCAGGACATCCTGTATTACATGGACAGGATATTCACAGTCATCTTCTTCCTGGAGATGTTAATCAAGTGGTTGGCCCTCGGGTTTGCCAAGTACTTTACAAACGCCTGGTGCTGGCTCGACTTTGTTATTGTCATGGTGAGATCCTCAAATATTATTTTAGTTTAGTATTTTTTTTTAAGTTTTGGACTCTAATCAAAATACAATGTAGTTTGGTTTCATAATCTAACACCCAATACAAATAACTTTATGTCAAACGTGTGACATGTGCATGGATTTTTGTTGGTTCTACCAATCCTACTAACTCTTTAACATGTTTTGTAAACTTAGTGAAGAGTGGGGAAAATTACAGTTCATTGTTTAGTTTTCTAGTCAGTCATATTCTTGTTTAAAGATTATGTTTATTAGGAACCTGTTTCTGTGAAAGAGTCAAGAAAATATATTCTCTTCCTGCTACCAAATTTTGTTAGCTAAGCTATTTTGATGATCTATAAATTTGGTTTACTCAGACCAGAAATGTTTTTGCAATTGACAAATAAATCTAAAATTTTTTTATTTGTTAATGAGTATACAAGGAACAGATTAATCACTGAAACCATCACATCAACATAGTTTAAACCATTTAAGTTCAATATTGTCATCTTTCTAAGTTACCTTTGACCTTGGTTTCTATGCTACCACTGATAGTTGTACATCAGTTAGTTCTGATGATAGATCTGATAGTTGTATGTTAGCTGTGTTGTTAAAGTTCTCCTTAGTAATCAGGTCACCGTCTTGATCTTGAGCTTAGTCTCTAGCCTTTTAATAGTTTGGATTCAAAAACTCAGATGTTTTTGATCAAAGAGTTTTGAACAAATAACAATATTTCTGGGTAGAGAAACCGCTGGTTTAGGTCAGTAGCAAAGCTGCAAAAGGCATCGTCTATATTCATCTTTTAATTGCATTTGAGTTTAATTAAACAAACCTTAGTGAACTCAAAGAATGTTGTGATGTACTATATTTGAGCACATACTATGTTTTGAATACTAGTCTAGAATAAATCATAGTTAGAACTCAGTGAATAAATTATGAAGTTGTATTGTTTTTAATTTTCTTTATTACTGTTCATTAGGAACTGTACTAACCTGCCTTAGCTTTACTATTTATATTCTCCTCGCATAGGTCTAAGGCACATGTGTATGGGTAAAGGTCAAACCCAAGGTTGAAATTGAACATTTTCTCAAACCAAGCTTAGTCAAACGTAGGCATGGTTTACCAGATTTAACCTGTGTGTTATTGTAGCTCTCTCTGATAAACCTGATAGCCAGTCTGGCAGGGGCTGCTACAATACCTGCATTCAAGTCCATGCGCACACTGCGCGCCCTGCGTCCATTGCGCGCAGTGTCGCGCTGGGAAGGCATGCGAGTAAGTACGCGACCGCGCACACTATGTGTCTTTGCAGGTGGAGCGTTGCGTCTCGTGCGTTGCGTCAGTGTTCGGTCAATGTTGTGTACATAACTTTGTTCACCGCTGATGTTTGCTACCATTGGCAATGTGGAGAGTGGACAAAATATTAATTGTTTCAGTAACGTAATTAAAGAAACATTAGTAGCTCTTATGGAAGTGAGCTTTAGTATTTTAGTTTAGTTCAATGAACTACAAACTATGTTTCCCCCTATCAGTGGTAGCTGATGTCAGTGGTCATACACATTATAACTTTCTTCAAATCTCTTTCCAGCTTCAACATTGATCAGTCTTCGT
Organism: Macrosteles quadrilineatus; assembly: GCF_028750875.1. Lineage (NCBI taxonomy): Eukaryota > Metazoa > Arthropoda > Insecta > Hemiptera > Cicadellidae > Macrosteles > Macrosteles quadrilineatus. Next base: position 74,226,078 of record NW_026542602.1, on the reverse strand, counting down.
GAGCTGTAGCAGTGATCAGTGTGCTACTCCACTCCCTTCCCACACCCATCCTCCTTCTGTCTTTAGTTTACACTGTCATGGTCATCTTCAGTTGTTTTCTTAACAGTTGAATCTTTTCCTATTGAACTATTTGAACATTTGTACTCTGTCCTTAACGTAAACTAAAAATCTGCTTTTTTATTCTTTAAAGTCGATTCTATGATACTAAAATAATTTAAACTAAACATGCCTAAAGATTTCACACTATTCATCGGCCAATTTAACATTTACCTAAGTTTTACCACATAATTTATCCTGAACTAAAAAAAAAACTAAACATTAGGTAAATTTTCTAAATAAAAAATTTCACATCTAATATTATATTGACAAACCGCGGACACAACTCATAAGCATGACTCAATGAGAAGATTTTATTTCACCTGGATCTCTTTTACTAGATCGATGTTTTAACTCTTGTAGCGTTGGTGGCTCATCCAATCTAGCCTCTCAGCTGTAGACTCTCTAAATTGTCATACAAGGCTTTCTACACTGCAGAGATTTAAGTCAATAAAACAAAATATCGTCAAAAAAATGTATCTACAATTAATTGTAAAAAAAAAACTTATACATTCTTCTTATAAATAAACCATCTCTATACAACATTGATAATCATTTTCACACAAAACTCTAAATCCTTTCCTCTTGTTTCCCTAGCTTCCCGATGCTTTGTGAAATGTGTATTTTGTGGTGAGTGTTTGTTTTTCTGTCACTTTAGGTGTCCCTCATAAACTTCGTTGCCTCTTTATTGGGGGCCGGCGGTATTCAAGCGTTCAAAACAATGCGAACGTTACGAGCCCTGAGGCCCCTTAGGGCTATGTCTCGGATGCAAGGGATGCGGGTACGTCGCGGACCCCGTAGTAGCTTCTAGAGCCCTTCGGAAGTAGTGCACGCAATCCACACACACCACATGCCCGTCTTGCCACTGTGTTAAAACTAAATTATCTGTAACTCCCATCTTCACATCAATGTCATCTAATTGTTTAATTTAAAAATTTATATTACATATTTGTTTTAAGCGTTGATGTTTTATGTGTAAACTAAAACTAAAAAGTACAAACCAGAAATTTCAACTAGAAAAAATACAAAACCAATAACCATACATATTTTTTTATATTTCAAAAATATTATCAATTTTTCACAGTGGCAAAAACATTTTTAGATACATTAGTGCACTTTTAGTTCTACCCTTTTTTATTTTATTTTTTACATTTTAATAGTTTTCACAATAAACATTTCTACCAATTTTCACAGTAGCAACATTATTTTATATACATTAGTGCACCTTTGGTTTACTGATTTTTTAAATGTTACATCAGTTTACATTCCAATAGACTAAGCTGGAAGTGACCTTATCGTTGTTTGACCATGAGAAGGATCAAATATATTCCTGGTGTCTTCCATCCAAGTGTCTTGTTTTAAAGTCCATGTGTTGCATGAGCCTATGTAAGACTGTTTCCCACTAAATCACTGAAGTTTGTAAATATGTATTCGTGTTCAACCCCTTACAACTCCTAGCATCCCTGTCTCTGACTTTAAAATGGTTTGACACCACTGCATGAATTTTTGCATGAACAACTTTTTAGATACAGAATATCTTGCAGGGATCAAGAGCCAAAGATGCATTACCTCCTCTCAGTTAAACAAAAAAACAAAAAAGCAAAAATAGATATTATTCTGCTCTGTAACAGTTTTAATAGTTGATTTCCTGTTGCTCAAGATATTCTGTTTCTAAAATACAAGTTTGTCTATAAGCTATCCTTCCTATTTTACATAGTTATAATTATTGCTAGGTTAAATTAGTTTAATATTTTACTCTTGTCATAACAAATTTACTACAAATCCACCAAACTAAATACAAATTGGCCACCAGAATGAATACTACAAATTGGCAATTAAATGATTGGATATAATGGCTGTAGTTTACTAGACTTACTACAAATCTGGTTGAATTGTTGAAAAATAAACCACGGCTCTTAATTTATGCACAACAATGGTACAACTCAGCATATGATCTCATTAAAGATTTTCAGCTGACTTATCGAGAAATGTTTATCATAAAGGAATAATTTGTCTGATAGTTGGACAGATAGATGTAGGTTACTCTCACCAGAATTGATGTGTGAACTTTGGTCCGTACGTCTATTGTGGTGTAAAAGTTCAAAAATGTATTCCTGAAATATCAACATTCAACTCTGTATCATGAAACTTAATACGGTATATTTTAGTATTTCAAATTTCAATATTTGAATTCAACTCAATTATGCGCTTTAAAGCCTTTCTGGCGTTCAGTAACCTTAGATAAGAAGCACGAGAAAAATGCAAATGATTTTTTTAAATATTTTAATAAGTTTTATAAAATTTAGTATAATCAAATTTCAACCATACAATATAGTTTATTTTTGATAAATTGGGTGTCAACAATCTCGGGCTGTTTTTGATCCATACCACACATAAAGTTGAACTACTGATAGATATTTTACCCTACCAAACTTTTGTGGTGTTAAAGTTCCGATTGAGCTGCTCTCAAATCTCAACCAATACTTAAGTTAAGGTATGCCTACTAATAGTACATGATTGTTTATTGGTTACACAACATGCATTTGAGTGTTGTTTACTTGATACCTCAAGGTGGTGGTGAACGCCTTGGTGCAAGCCATCCCCTCTATCTTCAACGTGCTTCTCGTCTGTCTCATCTTCTGGCTCATCTTCGCCATCATGGGAGTCCAACTGTTTGCTGGAAAGTATTACAAGGTGAGCAACAAACTTCTGGGTGTGAAGATTCATGGTATTTATACAACGACTGTGTCGTAATCAACAAACTTTTCCTAGGTGCACTTGCTATTGGTAAGTCAAGGCACTCTGCATCGAGACCAGAAACAGAAACACTGTTGAATAGAAGTGTTTTGTTGATTTTTACCCATCGAGGCCCAATACCATGAATCTACAATAAGTGACAGTAGACTACAATAATGTGGATATGACAATAAAACCCATTCAGGAAGATTCTGGGTGTGAAGTTTTCGTATAGCGCTTCGTATAAAACTTTCGTAGTACAATATTTGGATGTACTTTGTTATTGTTACTATTTACTGAACTAAGATCATCTTCAAGTAGTAAGGTGCATTACTTGCATACAAAATTCATCTTCTATTCTGGTCATGCCCAGGTGCATATATATGTAATTAAAATGGCAATTGAATAAATTTTAACACTAATTAAAATTATGAAAAAGAAAGAGTTAAATTGTTTTCAATGTTTAAATGTGCACTTGTGGTTTAACAGTGTGTTGACGCCAACGGTACTACACTCAGCCACGAGATCATTCCTGACCGGAACGTCTGCATAGCCGAGAATTACACATGGGAAAACTCTCCGATGAACTTTGACCACGTGGGGAAAGCGTACTTGTGCCTCTTCCAAGTGGCGACGTTCAAAGGATGGATTCAGATCATGAACGATGCCATAGACTCCAGAGAGGTAGGCATCCTTCCACGAAGATAGGAGAGTCATGAAATTGTGTTAAATATTAAAACTAACCAGTGTTGCGAATTAATGTCATTCTGCTCTTTCTCTTTTGTCTAGTTTAATATCTGTATCAATACTAATAAGCTTATTTACAAAGATTTGTGATAATATTCTGATTATTTTTTCTACATTCTTTATCTATACAGAAGAGTTATTTTCATCCAACCAAACACTTTTAATTTAAAATACATAATAGACTGAAACTGATCGGATTGATAAATGACATCTAAAATATACAAATGCATATTTATTAGGCCCAAAAATTCAAATCCGTATTGAATTCAGTCTAGAAAAATCCATGCCTGCTGCTAATTTATTTTGATCTGGAAATATTGCAGTTGAAATGGAATATATTAAAGTAAAATACTAATCAGCCAATTGGCCTTTCCTTAACTCCTAACTTAAAAATATGTGGGAGATTTTTATTTTTTAAGCTACGGTAGTTTTCCTGAGAAAATTTAAGTCCAAGGGTCACATAACATGACACTTATATTTTTGTCCTAGACTGGAACATTTTTAAGCGAATACATTGTTAAGAAATCATCATCACTAAAACTTCATACTAGAGGTTTAGATGAGTACTTTAATTACAATAATTTATACTAACTTCAAATTATTTAGTAGTCTACTATTAGAATTTGTAGCTATGACATAGGTTAAGTGTAAATACTTTATAGGAATACTCATTACATTTAGTTTTGAATGAATGTTGGATCCTTGTTTTTGTATTAAAGGGGCAAATATAAACATAATACAGCATAAGTAATTTGAACTTTGTATTTAAAAAAAATATATGGCTTAGGATGAAAGATTTGAAATAAGATTGCAATATACATTACAAGTTATTTATAAAAACAATTTCAAACTTGTTGAACCTTATTTTACTTGTAGAAACAAATGTTAAGAAATAAGTTCTTGTCTAACGATCAGTGCATTAGCTTATCTTAACAAATAGTCTGTTTTATTATTGAATTTATTGAAATCGTAGCATGTTAAAACTATGTTACCCTACGATTTTTTAGAAAGTCTTTTAAATTTACTAATAATCAGTTTTAGTTTAAGTAAGCAAGCTTGGAAGCTCGTGAGTGGACATTTTTGCAGGATTGGTAAGTTCTGATAATGCTAGTAGATGGCAATGGGTTAAGCTTAAGCCGTTCATTGTAGTTGATTACAGGGCAATCAGGAATCAAGTTCGATAAAGACATTTGGTCCATCTCTCTAACGTTACGTTGTTATTTTCTAGCTTAACAAGCAGCCCATACGAGAAACCAACATTTACATGTATCTCTACTTCGTATTCTTCATAATCTTCGGTTCGTTCTTCACTCTCAACCTATTTATAGGAGTAATCATCGACAACTTCAACGAACAAAAGAAAAAGATAAGTATTTATACCTTGTTTTAGATTATTAAGTGTTGTCCGTGTACTAAATGTGGATTTACCGCTTACTTACAATTGGACGAGGTGTCGCAAATATGTTCAAGTGGTTATTCATTCTTGGCTCTTGAAAAAAATAATTTTTTAACGATGTATAGACCTACTTGTACTTAGACAATGCAAGTAATGTGAGATAAGGTCTTGGAGATTAATTAGTTGTTTGAGATCATTTAACCACAGAAGTACATTTTCCTACTTGTAGTTTTTTATCTTTCAGTCATTCAATCTATCAATTTGGTTTAGTCCTCAGTTAGGGAAATACCAATTAAAAAAATATATATAGTAAGAATAGGGGCAAAACCTTTTTGAATTTGAATGTATGTTCCATATTGATCTTTAATGAACTTAAATACATTGTAGTAGCAAAGATAACCCTCAAATGCTGTTTAAGTAAAATCAAGCCATGATGAATAACCCAAAATCACGCTGCCTAATAACAACACTCACGCATTTCAGGGCCACACCTGTTCAAAACTTGTGAAATATGTTGGCAATCTAAACACTTAGATAATTGTGTAGATATAGTCGTGTGTTGTGTTTAACTAAGAAGGCTAAATAAAACGCAGCTCGGCTGAAGTGTTGGTGTGTAGAATATTTGTACGCACGCTCAAGGAAACAAAGCTCTTAGCGTAGAGTGTGCTCTTATAAAAGTAAGCTGTAAAATTGGTAAGCTATAATGCCGTCTGACATTCGGTTAGTTCAGCCGAGGTAGTAAATATGTAATTAACTGAGTGAATATCTAGTTTTAGATTTAGGCTATTTAGATCTAGAAACATAGTGAACTCAGTAGCTAGACAATGAGTTTCAAGTGGATATATATAAAATGCTCAATTAGAAAACCACAGATAAATTTATTTAATGAAGGTTTGAATTTTATGTGTGACCCCATAGATTTTAGCTTTAGTTAGACTGTAGTAATCTTGTAAATGAACCTTTCTTGATAAAGCCCCAAAAATGAGATTGAAAAGTTCTTTTAAAAACAATATATTATACATAGTTTCATTGACTTTATATTTCAAATGCAACATTTGTTCAGGTGTTGAACTAATATTTCATCGAAACCTGATTAAAGGAGATTAACTTTTGCTATGATACAGCTTTAGCTTTAAGGAAGAGCAAATTTCTAAATTATTGGTTTGCTTATCTCAGCATTACAAATTGTTTTTACTCCTGTAACAATACACAATTTTTAACATATTTGCATTTGCAGATATTAAACAGATACCGTACCTGTTCTAGCTTATGTATGAAAGAGAGTTAATTTTATCTGGATGCCTGAGGGTCCAAACCTTTGGAAGGACATTATTTGCGAGTTTTATGTAAATTTAATTGTACTTTGTACTCCTTGGGGTTCAGTTTCTTATCGGATTGTTCTATTATTTATTAGGGTGTCTAATTTGATACCCTTTCTGTGCATAGAAACAATTTAACCTCAAATGTATACAGAATTTTGAAATCAGGCTGGCTAAATAACGATCTGACATTTTTGGTGAGTCATTTTAGTTAAAAAGTTGTTTATTTAATTAATATGTTTTCCTCAAATCTTTTAAAATTGACAGAGTTATAAACATGCATAGAAGGAAATATTGAAAAAAAGATAACACCTTGGAATTAAGTGGTGGATTATTATTAGTATTGAATTGATGTTTCTAAATTCCATAATCTTTAAGTAGATGTTAAAACAGTTTTTGTGTATGGTGGAATCTGTTTAGTTTTCTTTTTTAATGCAAACGAATTTAACTCCTTGCAACAAGTTATAGCTTGATGTTGTACCATTGCAACATGAGTAACTGTGATAATAAGTAGAAAAAAATATAAATAATACTGTATATTAGTTATTTTAATGTCCACGCCATTCACAATACTGTTTTGCATCTGCTGTAAGTGAAAATGAAAGTTCCAACACTGCATTCAATGACTCAAATGTCAGTTCAATTGATAATTAGAATCAGAAAGATATTGCAAATAATGGTGAAATAATTTCACCGAGTACAATATGTTTAGGTCAATGTGCTTTTGTAACAGCTAGGACTAGTTGTGTTGTAATATTAGTGGTGCTTGGTTGCATTGCTCTCTGTTCTCTGTTGAATTATAAGGTAAACCACTACAGTTGAAGACTTGCTACTAATACAGTAACTTATACCTAGTTGCTTTGGGCTATTTCTCTCGTATTTTTAGTCCTGTTTAAAATAGATTTTGTTTTTGTCTTGATTCGCTTTAAAAATATTTGTTTGTTAGTATATTAGTGGTTATTGTTGCAATTTAAATATTTTGTAATTTTGCTTGTATTCGAACATACCAAGAGAACCACTCACTGCAACTCTGAGTAGACCCTTTTCTAATGCATTTCTTTTGTGGGACTTTTTAAATATTTTTACTCTTTTATCTAGCCAGTTCCCCAAATCCGGGATTTTTTACTTTCTAGTTGTTTACACCATAGGGGCTACCTGCATGTTTATTTCGACTTTCTCGCACTGAGGGAAATGCCCATTTTGTTGTTTTTTTTTTCAGTCGATAAGTGAATGAGCGAGTCAGTTTCCCATCTCATTTCATCTTTTTTTCTATCTCATTTTTTCCCCTAGTTTTTTTTTATTACCAGTTTCGTGTCAGTTAACTAGGCTATTTTTAATTTTGATTCAGCCTTTTACATAGATTATTGATTCACAAAGTTTTATGAATTTAGATTTACCACGTACCAGTTTTTATAGAATTTTATTACAATGAAAAAGTTAACAATCAGTTTATTATACAAATATTTATTGAGATTCAAAACTAATTGTAATACTACGTGGTAGAGTAAATGTAATATTTTATGTAAATAATGTTTCATATAAATACTAGATAGATTTGTAGACGAATGATATAGTTGCCTAATACCTGTAGTGATTATTTTATGTTGAGACAAAGACGAAAGAATCAGTTGTTTTGTCTGATTACGCAGGAGGGTCCTTGGAGATGTTTATGACAGAGGATCAGAAGAAGTACTACAACGCCATGAAGAAGATGGGCTCCAAGAAACCTCTGAAGGCTATACCCAGGCCGAGGGTGAGTATACTGTGAAGAGGACAAGGTGAAATGTATGGTGTTGCTGGAGATTGGTTGAATTAGATCTCATCCTTGAAACAGCGATAGAGATTATTATGAGATGATTCGATTATCATGAGAGAACTGAAAAAATCCCAAAGCACAATTAATATGAGGAGGAACACATTAGGGTGGCATTCTGATACTTCACTCTTGAGTATTTTTTTTTTAGTTTCAAACAATTTTTAGAAATTCTCAAACAAAAGTCAATCCTGCCTGTTGTTTTACTGGTTGTTGTGTGATGTAGCAACAGATATGAGTGGTGAAGTTCCGATAGGACAGGTCTTACTCCCTTATAGTTTCAGTTTGGCTAGGTTTTGCCCATAACAACTTCTAGATATGACTAAATAATAACTTAACTGTAACTATAATGTCTGTTGGTTACTTTAAAAGCTGAAACAAGATCGGTGTAGTTACTAGTTAATCAATGACAATTTAAAAAGTTGTCAATCAATACTCTGCTAACTACTGCTAACTTAAAAAAAGAACAGATATGAAACTAGTTGTGTTTTTTTATGGAAATTATTTTTGTCATTTACGCATAATCTATATTATTATGTTATTTCTTACACACAAACTGATAAAGCTATTCACTAAAGTTTCATTACATTTAATTGATGTTTAACATAACTATTTGATGTTCCAGTGGCGACCGCAAGCCATCGTGTTTGAGATTGTCACAGACAAGAAGTTTGACATGATCATCATGTTGTTCATCGGCCTCAACATGTTGACTATGACGATGGATCACTACCAACAGACACAGATCTTCACAGACGTGCTGGACGCTCTCAACGCGATATTCATCGTCATATTCAGCAGCGAGTGTATCCTCAAGATATTCGCCTTGCGCTACTACTACTTCAAAGAGCCCTGGAACCTCTTTGATTTCGTAGTAGTCATTCTATCTATTTTGGGTGAGTGGGAAAGGCTTGTTTTGTTATGTTGGATTTTAAGCTCTAGAGATTCACTATGCCATAGATAAAACACACTCTCATAGATTGATTGCCCTTATAGATCAGCTAACAATTCAAATTATGTTTCTGTCGGTTTACGTAGACCATATTTTTTTTATAATTATTTGTTCCTTTTTATTCAACCAACTTAAAAATATCAATTTCTTGGTTGATAATTATAAAATTAAAATCAAAGAGTTGGGAACATATTGTAAGTCCACCCGGAAATAAAAGAGATACGTTTAGTTACATTTTGATTTTAGACAACTAGGCACTCGGGCAAGATGAAACACATCAAATCTCTTTGCCAATTGCTGTTTGTTAGGAGTTAAAATGTAAATTTCTTGTTCAATACAGTTTAACATTATGCTAAATACACAGTAATAAACCTCTTGTCACTTGCAGGTTTGATATTGAGTGATCTGATAGAGAAGTACTTTGTCTCGCCTACGTTGCTGAGGGTCGTCAGAGTGGCCAAAGTGGGGCGAGTACTCAGGCTGGTCAAGGGAGCCAAAGGCATCAGAACGCTGCTTTTCGCCCTCGCCATGTCCCTGCCTGCCCTCTTTAACATCTGCCTTCTTCTCTTTCTCGTCATGTTTATCTTTGCTATATTCGGAATGTCTTTCTTTATGAACGTCAAAGAAAAAAGCGGACTCGACGATGTCTACAATTTCAAGACATTTCCAAAATCAATGATTCTTCTCTTCCAGGTGTGTTGGAGTAATTAGTCATTTGACTGTTTTTATTGTCATTGTAAAAATTGTCATTATAATTTTGGATCTTGGTTGTAAAAATTTGTAATTTAGAGATATTTTTATACTCAAGAGATTAAATGCAAGAGCAAAACTTATAACGATGATACTTAATGATATATCATTATAATGATGGTTGATGGCAAGTGGTTTTAATTAGGCTCTCCAATTATCTTCGGACCTTAAATACAAGTTAAGAGAATAACATCAAAATGGTACTTTAATTGTGTATTGATAATTTGCTAATGTTAAATATTAATACAATATTCAATCTTTATAAAATAAATTTGAATGACTCGTTTAAATTGTTTATGAGTGGAACAAAGACATGATTCAAAATTTAAGCTAGTTCAGTAAAGTATTTTGTTAAAAAAAAAAAATAGGTAAATAAGTATTTTTTAAATCTCAAGGTTTGTAATATTTTTATAGTTACAAAAAAGTTTGGAATATCAAGAAAAAGAGGATAATTTGTTTTGCAGATGTCCACCTCAGCGGGCTGGGATGGAGTTTTGGATGGGATAATCAATGAGGAAGACTGTGAGGAGCCAAACCCAGAGATGGGTTCACCTGGAGACTGTGGGTCGTCAACCGTGGGCATCGCCTTCCTGCTGTCATACCTGGTCATCAGCTTCCTGATCGTCATCAACATGTACATCGCTGTCATCTTGGAGAACTACTCACAGGCTACAGAGGACGTGCAGGAGGGCTTGACGGACGACGACTACGACATGTACTACGAGATCTGGCAGCAGTTCGACCCCGATGGCACACAGTACATCCGCTACGACCAACTCTCCGACTTCCTCGATGTGCTTGAGCCGCCGCTGCAAATACACAAACCTAACAAATACAAAATAGTTTCTATGGACATTCCTATATGCAAGGGCGACTTGATGTTCTGCGTGGACATTCTAGATGCTCTGACCAAGGATTTCTTCGCCAGAAAGGGAAATCCCATCGAGGAGACGGGCGAGCTAGCCGAGGTGGCGCCGGGACGACCGGACGAGGTCGGCTACGAGCCCGTGTCGTCGACGTTATGGCGGCAACGCGAGGAGTACTGCGCGCGACTGATACAGAACGCGTGGAGGAAGCACAAGCAGCAGAGGCAAGGTGGTGCGGACACTCCCAACTCCAACGATGCCAGAGAGACTGCAGTGCTGGTTGAGAGTGATGGCTTCGTCACTAAAAACGGACACAGAGTTGTTATACATTCCCGGTCTCCTTCGACCACATCCAGACTAGCAGATGTCTGAGGAAGGCCACGTCCCCCATCCTTCGATGACACCGACTGTAACGAACAAGATGTCAACTAAATACTCAACACGATTAACCTGATTTCATTCTCCTGGGTGGGTGGGTGCATTCTTCTCTGCTTTTCTTTGTCTCCCTAATAGTCACAATGTTAAGGTATGACATCATTTAGCATTATAAATATATTCATGGAAAATAATCATTTATTGTGAAAACGTAAACTTTTGCTTTCCATTGGAACTTAATTCACAATCAATTTCATCTTCATACCCTTGTAGGTATGAAAATATTCCACGCATGCTTCCTCCAAGGGATTGGGCATTGTAAACTGCTCGCCTACAGCTATAAATTTAATTTTTGAATTTGGAAACAACATTTCAAATCCAAACGGGCGTAATATTTGACCAAATACCACTACCAGTAACTTCTGACAGAGATGAGTGCACCAAACCCAAAATCCTTCCATGTATGTTGCTGGAGCAATCCCAACTACATATCCCTCACAAAAATAGCAATAATCATTTGCTCACATTTGATTCGAGCAAGTCACCTTGACAAAGTCAACTCCTAAGTTTCCGTCCTGATCGGCAATATGCTGCGCTACAAAAGACTCCCTTTCCTCACCCGTCGAATCGTCATTTGTCTTCCTTGAGTGACGAATCGACTTATTCTTAAAACAATCGGTTGAGTAATTTATCTTGCCATCTTGTTCGATAAATTTGTTTGGCAGTTTTACGATTTAAGGGCTGTACACTACTAATATGTACGTTTTTGCAATTTTTTTATTACAATTTTAGCGGCTTTTAAGAAAAAAGATTTTATATTGAATAAATTTTAAAAGTAAGTTACATTTAAAGTTAGTTGATGACAAATTAAAAATTATATTGTTAGAATATGAAAGTCTTTTAACATGTACTACAAAGAATTGTACTTGTATATTTTTACACATTCAAATTACGCTGCATTTGTCTATTATTGTGCGCAGATGCTTTTATAATGTTTTAAGTGCCAGTTTTGGGAATATGAATACTTCCTCATTGAGCAGCCAACGACAATAAGTAGTTTACCTCCACTGAATCTATTTATGCTCATGAACATTCTCAAATAGTGTAACATTAATACGCAAGTTGTTTCATGTTATTCAGCAAATATTTTACATTTTCCATATTGACAATTCCTCTAATGCCAGAGAGAGAGAGGTTACTTTAACTTAAACGTTTGAAATAATTGCTGAAAATTACTTTTGGAAATGAAACGTTAATGTTTTCATTTTTGATTTTACTTTCAATTTTGGTTTTAGTGAAAAACAAAACATAATAATTAATGCAGCTCAAATATTACATTTTTATATGATAACTTAAAAAATAAAAGTTCAGTTTTATCTTTAATTGAAAAAATAATAGTAAGAAATAAAACTCTGAAATCACGTTTACATGTGATACTTGTATAGGTAGTATGTGTAGTACCAAAATTACCTTTACTAATTAAATTTTTCAGATTTTTTTTAGCAGACGTCCAGCAGTTGTTAGAGTTTACCTCTCTCATATTTGATAACAATTTTGAATACCATGTACATTTTAAAATTATAAATCAGTCTTCAATATTTGAAATATTTTTATATAGCTGTCATTCAAAATGATGCCGCAACTCGTGTTACTACTGCCTTGTATTTTCAGTATTGGGCTTGCTACTATAGAATAGATCTAATGCTTGATTGTAAGTATGTACAGATTCTATTTAATAGACTGTAAAAAGTGTGTGATGATGAATTGTAAATAATCACTTTAAACAATGACCTTACCTTGATTCAGCTATGTTTTTGCTACAATTAATAGAATCTCATGTTGGTTGTAATTTTCCTCAAATATTCCATTAGCTTGATTTACTTAAGTAAAAAGGACTGGTGAATGTTAAAGTTTCACTAAAAAATGTTTTAGAAATATTGATTGTAAAATATTTTGAAAGAGAATAAGTTTACAATGTACTAAATGAAAAACTACAAAGGGGTATAATTTTATAATTTTGAGAGTCTGTGATAAAGTTTATATGGTAAATTGTGATTTGAGAATATTTCTATTTAACAAAGTTTGTTTATGTTTAAGAATTTTATTATACATATATATCGTGTTATCCTTTATTGAATAATCTCAGTTTAAAATAATCACGCACATGTTGTGTTTGTTATTTGAATATAAGTTTTTAGTTAATATATTAAATGTTATTCGATTGTTGGCTGAAATCCATTTAAGTGCATACATGTAAAAGAATGTGAGTGTGTACATTGACATAAACACAAATGAAACCTTGTCTTCATATTAACAGTCACATTCGAATATTGAAAAGGAAGTATTCATATTTTTATGCTCAGTTTTTATTAGGATATAATTGTTAGTTGATAAACTTAAACTGGCCACAGCTCGGAGCAATGACCTTTTATTTTCATCTCCAATTTTCAAGTAGTTTTAAAATTCTTAATTATAAGTTATATATTTTTTTAATTTATTTGCAAAACATATATTTTTTTATCAGTACTGTTAAAAAACCAACTGTACATTTTTTAAGGCGAGGGTTTCATCAAAATGTCTTCCCTATTTTGACGAGGGCCTCACCACCGTATGTTCGGTTCGTCCTGTCTCCCTGGTGATGAAAGTCAGGGTTCGTTGCTCCTTGCTCAGCCAATCAGCTTCTGTTCCTAAGTGTCGTGTCCGAAAGCTGTCAAAGACGTTACGGTGGTCCACGGGGTGGGAGTGACGTGCTACACTCATAGCTTATTTCACACATCTCTTTACTCTCGGACGCTACAAGCAGTGAAAGACTCGAGGGGAAGTCTCACCACTTTACTTACTGTATCCGCGTTGCACACGTAAATAATAATTTAAACAAGAATAATTTCAAGAACTCTTAGAAGTGAATAGTGGAGTTTAGCTTAAGTCGGGTTAGTTATCACTCTTGGGTTTATAAAGTTGCAGCAACGACGCAGTCTGTTCGGTGTGCCGGGGCCTGCTCTTCCCTGCCGGTCCCGCACTCACGCAACCATTGCCTTGTAATCATGTTACGTTTTGTCGTTTGCAATATTTTGTTTGCCAATTGAAATAAAAAAGTTTAAAAGGTTTGGTAATAAAACAGTGATGTTCATTCTACCCACACCTAGTTGGAAGACTTACTATTATTTGACTGCCGCATAGAATGGTAAGTAAAATTTGTTGACCTAAGGTAAAAGGAAGTGAACTTCATCACCATGCATCTCATCAAATCAAACAAAATTATGCATACAGTTTATTAAATGTCCCACCATTGATTCTGATTGAATAGTATAATTTTTTACTCAATCGATTAAACAAGACACCAAATATCAGAGTTAAATCCTAAAATAGCATAATAAAATTACAGAAATATAAACTGATAATAAGTAGACCTAAAGCTGGAAAAGTATTACTTTTCTTTAGAGGATGCTAAGCTTTTTCTACTATTTAGTCTTTTTTCTTTCATTCATCATAACTCGTGTAAATCGTTGTTACAGTCTATAGTGTCAAAAATAAAATAATAATACTATTTCTATTTCTGGGTGTTGGAAAACTCATCAAAAGAATATAATGCTAAATTTATTATTTAATCTTTAAAGATTTTCTTGAATTTTGAGTCCATATCTTTTTTTATGAATTCAGGGACAAATTTTAGAAAAACGTTACCAGCTTATGAGGGTTTTTTCTAAAAATTTAACTTGTGAGGCTGGAAAAACTCCCTTCTCCTGAAATTATAAGAATGCAACAGATTTATTACTTCCTCTGATTCCTTTTTTTTTGCAATGTGAATTGTTTTGTAAAGATATTGCCCATAAACGGTTAAAGTTTGTAATTTCTTAAAATGTTCTTTTGTCGAATCATCTTTTTTAAGCTTGAGCATAATTCTGATTCAGCCTCTTTTTGATGCTTCAGAATGCTATCCATATTCAATTTTTTCGATGTCCCATATATTGAATGTGAGCAAAATGTATACTTTTTATGGTTTTCAATAAGGCAAAAATTCCGGAGTTAATTTTGATTAAAACTGTGTGTTTATCCCAATTCAAGTTTTCATCTATTGTTAAACTCAGAAAGTTGATTCGATTTTTCTTTTGAATGTTATTTGAATTGTAAGTTATTGTTGGTTCTTTTGTGTTTTTGTTCTAAGTTATGATTGTAGAAATAGTTACCAATATTCTCCTATTCTACATATGTAAAAGTTTCAGTTTCTTCTGGAGAGTTAGATGATACAATACAATTAGAATCATCAGCGTAAACATCATTTAGAATTTTGCTTGTAGGTTAATGTATCTTTCATGCCCTAAAGATAACACAAAAAAAGCAAAGGTCCCCAAATTGAATTGACTAATAATGATGAATTGATAATTCTATTATGATTTGTCGAATGGGTAATTTCCAAAAATTGAGATCTATTTGTCAAATAGGAAGAAAACCAATTAAGGTAATCAAGCATCAAGGCACATGAGCACATCAAGGTAATGCTTTTTTAACTTGATTTGCGACTTTCCTTGAAAGTAATATTTGACATGTGTTTCATAAATTAATCATTAAAACACTGATGTGGGCGTTATAATAAAACTTCTTAGAATCCAGCCAGAGAATATGTGTTACAAGATTAAAATTCCATACCGATGGAATGAGTACCCTTCAGATACAGCATTTAGCAGAGGGGAGGCAATCTGTGCCCTAAAGCTTTTTTTCTGGAATATTCTTCATAATACAATATCTTGTATATCTTGACTTTTTGCTATGTGTAGCCTGTTTAATTCAGTGAACTTTTCTTCCCGATGCCTCATAGTATATGTTTATATATATCGACAAAACCTAAAAATAGGGCCTAAGCTAAGTTTTGTGGAGAGTAGTCTAGTCTTAATTTACCATCTATTCCACGGTCTACCAAATCTATATATTTAATTCCGTAAGCGAATCGGTCCCCACAAAATATCTCGAGCTAGGAAAAAGATAGCATGGGTGTTGAGGATTCATTTTTAAGTTTAAGGTCCAAGGACGGTGGGAAAAATATCAGAAGTGTCAAAAATTACTCCTGCTCTGCCCCACAGGCCGCCTAATCCAGTCATTTTCTAATGGAAGTTCTGCTACATTGTTTCTATAAGCTTTTTTTAAAAATACTAGCTGTTGTAAACATTGCTCATTTGAATGTTTAGTGATTTTAGTGTTCTGTTTTTAGGTTAGAATAGTAATGCAGTGTTAAAATTTATGGTGTTAGGGGAAGAACGGGACTACGAAGGAGAGTATTTAGGAATGGTGCACAGCATAGGGAATGGTAAAGGACAATTTACAATGGAGGTGAACGGCAGCAACTGTTGTTTGTATGGCCCCTAACCAATATAATTATGGGTTAGGACATTTAATTTTTTTGTCAACAATAATAATAAACCTTTTAATTTGTTGTAGCTTAGTAAACGTACACCGAATATCATTTACAAGAATGTGCAGCTGCAAATGCTATATTTTACAATTGTTCTGCTTTAAATTGTTTGGTTAAAGTGCTCAGTTTAAGTAACCAATTTATGAAACGCAATTGAGTTCCTTAGTCTGTCCCTGAAAATGACTAAAGATTTACTTGATCCATCTAACACAATCCCCCCTCCCCCATGAGTTGTATTTGAATCAGGAATTAAAGCATTTCCCTGACTGTCTTCTCTTTCAAATGAAAATAACATAACAAATCATAGTTTTTTTCTTTAACTAATTCAAAGTAGGCTATTCAAAATTTGTACAGTTAAATAAAGCACAAAAAATTTATAAAATTCGATCAATAGGCTAATATGAGGTTCTGGCTAAAGAAAAAACTTATCTTCGTCGTTAACGAAGCTTAACAGGGCATCTTACTCCATTCTACACTCATCCCTCACTCATATTTGGGTTAAATAAAACACACCCAACAAGTAATTTGGATTTCAATCTCAATGTGTTATGCAGTTTAGTAAACCATAAAAAATACTACAGTATATTTTGACCTTATTGATTCCATGAACAGTTTTAATGTGCAGGGTTTCATATTCTCATGTCAAATCATGAAATTGCTTCTAGTTTGGAACAAAAAACTGAGTTAGAATTTAGGCTATAGCTATGTAGCACATTAAAAATGTGATCTTCCTTTATATCTCGATACCCTTTTTAAATTTACTAAATACTCTTAAAACTCTCCTCTTAATGCACATTTAGATCTCAAGTGGAACCACAATATGTGCTAAGTTTCACCTCCACAAATTGTATTCATGAGATTTAATGATCAGTGAAGTATAATATGCGGCTTCTTTGAATATATTGAATTTAAACCCAATTTAAAAAATACAAATAGTAATTGCAGTATTTGTTATTACTACTCGTAGAATAATATTGTATACATTTGGTTATAATGTTAATGTGTCATTCCATTAGGTTCATATATTAAACAATTGACAATCTTACAATACAAATTTAATCCCGGTATAGAAAAACGTATAATAGATATAAAACATAACAAGAGTCAATAATAACGGCTTCCTATCTACAATCAGTTTTGTCTTCAATTTCTATTTCTTGAGTGTCTGTAGAGACCTTCATTCCAAACACAGCTCTAGAGAAACTATCTATCCTTTTCAAATTCTCACACATCTTTTCATTGGCCTTGTTGACCACATACTTAATGTACTGAAACAGAAAATTGTTAATTGTTAAACATGTTTATTGCTCGGGGATAAAAGAACTGAAATATTAGGTGATTAATTTAAATCACACCGTTCCTAAACTAGATCATATCAAACAGATTTGCAATGATCTTGTCTCAGAGTAGGTCACTTTCAAGAGAAATAATGAATTAGAGTACTTGCGAGTAAATGAGTAGCCTATCGTTTTATTTTCCAACAGTGGGATTTTTACATTATTGGTGATTTTTAATGTTATTTTGTGATAAAGGTTTCAAACAGAAAATGTTATAGGTTTAAATAAGCCAAACAAAAACCCTTTAATAGTTTTAGTAACAAGGAAACAGTATTCATTTCATGACTTAAATAATAGGTTGTTATTTTCTGTGTTTCCTAAATTGCCGCTTGTTAGACCTTGTAGTGGCCAGTTTACATTAGATAATTGAGGCTCTACTTTGATATTATTTAATTATTATTGTATGGTTTTTAGTAAAGAGGGTTCTACAATATTGAGAAGGTCCTTCGCCCCTCGTAGACTTATACTGTTTGTTTTTCAAGACAAGAAGACATCACATAGCTAAGAGCCATTAGGAAATGATGAGTTTTTAACCAATGTCTCTGAGACAGAAGTACCAGGCTCTAAAACACTAATCCAGGCAGCCAATGCAACGTAAGTTATTTTGCAGGCTGTGAGCCAATTTGTGCACTTGAGTAAAAATTTAAACAAATGATTGAATTTTTTACTTTAAATAACTAATACTTTCATGGCCGTTTTAGTTTTGCTTGTATCATTTTTATGGAGTTCCAATTTAATTTTTAAACAAAAAACACTCAGCTACTACAATTATAAAAATTTACGTCACTTAAGAACGCAAATATATACGCGTACAATTATAGCCTCCTCTAATACTAGACCACAGCGAGACGAAAGTGTCAACGCCACAATCCCGGACTACTGTAACAGCTGTTGCACTAAATTCATGTGGATCATCTGTGCAATGTTTATGTTTACCTACACATTTGTCATTACTATTGTACCAAGGCAATGGGCCGGTCAGTGCAATGTTGCCACACACCAAGGACGCAACCTCGTATTAGAGCAGGCTATGGTACAATCCTAGAAAAGTTTTTTTTCTTAAACCAATGCCTGAGGAATTATGTGACTTATATGGAAATTGATCAATGTTACTGTAAATGCCGCAGCAAACCTGCAGACGAAGTGGATTTATATTTGGGTGATTTTATTTTCACTCTAATCTATTTAAATAACATAAGGTTTATTGAGTAGGCTGTCCAGGTTTGCTGCTACAAGGAGGATAATAAAGTGTGTTTTTAGTAAAATATTAATGCCATGCTTAGTATAAATAAAAAGAGTAATATAATCTGATATAAAATTTAATAAATTTGATGATTTGTTATTGAAAGATTAAATTCAAACATACTTCGTTAGAGACAATGAGTCCAGTTTCATCCGACAATGGAACTTCCAATCCATGAGTGCCTCGAACAGCTAATGTGATGGAACCTTGGCGGCCAAACACTGATCCTGAGTTACGGTAGCCTGCGTTAAATGCACAATCTTGCTGAAATCAGAAACCATATGTGAGTAATTAATTCTTTGAGTATGCTACCTTTATTAGGATAGCAAATATACTATATCTGAATGGAAAAGAGTACATTCTGACACAAGAAACACTAAAAACCTTACACTTAACACAGCAAATTCAAAAGTATGTAGCTTTTTGTCACTGACAGCCCTTTCAAGTGCTCGCCTTCAAATCTAAAGGTCGCTGATTTGATTCCAAGCAATAGGCCTATTGTTTATGGACCCAGGATGCCATTTGTAATTTGGATATCAATGATGCTATCTAACATAAGCTCAAAGCTAGACACTAACAAACCCAACCAGGGTTTGGATCTTTCCCTTGAAAAAATTCCAATGGTGTAAATAAGTACTTCCTGCGTATTGAAAATGCTATCAATGAGAGCACGGTGATTTTTGTGTAAAATAATTCAAAATTTTTTGGGTTTCTTGTGACAGAGTAGACACTTTCCATTCAGGAAAGTCTGCTATTCAAAGAGATTACAACACCCAACTCACCATAAATGCACTTCCTAAAGTGTGAAATTGGGGGGAAAGCTATATCGGTCCAGAAAATTGACTGGAACCTAACCAAACCTATTATAACCTAACTTCATCCAAAACCTCAATACAACATTTACACAATAACACACCTCAGGATGATTTTGTTCAGTTATAAAAACCTACAAATACAACAACAACAATACTCACACAATCAATGCAATGGAGGGTAAAGCAACCTAGCAGCTTTAAAGAAATTATGCAGACGTTCCAGAGGTTGATAGGGATGTTTGAATTGGTATTCATTCGGCCAAATATCTGAAGAAGTGGTTCTTTTCCCAAATACCATACTAAAGGGGATGCATAGTTGCCCGAATCCCTCCAAACATGCTCTATATTATTCATATGAGCTCCAATCCCATGGTCCTTTAAGTTCAGCAAGTGGTTGACGTGACGGTGTCCCTCCTGGGATAAATAATCAAAGGCTTTCCACTTCCATCCGTCAGTGACTGCACTCATGGACCCATTCTCGTATCAATGCCAGCAATGTAGTAGAGTACCCTTGATTCCACAGGAACAAGGAAGGAACGTATACAAAGTTTTGGACCAAAGAATACAATTTTAAAAAATCACACTGTGTAAACTACGGTAATAAAACCCATTCTGATGTTGCATCCAATTACTGACCCTGGTAAATTGAAAACGTGGACATTAGATTACCGGCACCGGTAATTTAAGTGATATTTCCAGCAACTGTTAGGTTCAAAGCTTAATTAGTTTTATTACTCAAATATAGGTCATTACCATTTTCTTTGCAGCAGTTACATTTCTACACTGGACATGCAAAATGAAAGGTTCAAACTTCAGTATCATATTCTTTTCAACACAGGTACTAAGCTTGTCAACGACCTGATTGGGATCAACTACTTCATGACTTGTTAGTATCCACTTGCAACCTTTCTTGATGGAAACCTCTTCACCCTGAAACAGTTAAATGTCACTATAAAACTATGTAAAAGTAAGACAGCCAACGCTCCAGCTCAGTTTTATCTTGTGTTACTATATAGTACACAAGAAAGTATGTAGGACTATGGTTTGTGAGTATTTCAGTTGGTTTGTCATTTGAAAACTACTGAACCAGTTGAACAGAATTTTTGAAAAAAGGTGAATATCTACCACAGATGGTCATCAGCATATTTTAATTTTTAAACTCTGCTTGGGCTTCACCCCACTGGGTTTAAAAGTGTATATGTTATTTTTATGAGTAGGCCTACCGTAATCCACTTAGTATCAAGGGTACAGTAAGGGGAAAGCCTGTGCTATATTACCAAATTAAATAGGCCTATTTATATTATCGATTTTCATTCGGTTCAATATTAATATCACTTCAAAAGTAAATTTTACCATAGGACATAATTTAATTTTACGTATGATATTTAAATAACAAAAACAAAAACATAAGGCCTGAGGTTGTTTTTTTTATCCTATAGTTTATAGTTTTATTCTAAATGTATACCGGTAGACCAAAAAATGGAAGAAACTATTCGGGGATATTCTGGGACAATAGGCCTGAATACAGTGATACACTTATAGTCACGTGATAGAGGACATGTTCACGCATAGCTTGGTTTTTTTTCCTAGGACGCTAGGCACGAGCCCGGAATTGTTTTTCACATTACTTCAGGCTAGAACTAGGGGTTGCGGCATTATCACATAGATAAAATCCATTGGTGATTTGGCAGGATTTGAACCCAGGACCTCTTGAACCGAAGTCCCGCGCTCTTACCACTAGACCAGCTCGCTCCCCTGTGCATAGCATAGTACCAACATCGGAACCCAGGAACAAATTTGGGTCTCTAGAGGGGATCGATAGTATGAAAAAGATTTAAGCTACTACTAACTAAAAATCTACTACACTATGCTACCCCCTGTAAAGACTCAAATTCGGTCCCTGGGTTACGACGTTGATGTTTTGCTATGCGTAAACATGTCCTCTATGACGTAACTATATGTGTATCGCTGTATTCAGGCCTATTGTCCCGGAATATCCCTGAATAGTTTCTTCCATTTTTAGCATACCGGTAGGCCTATACTCGAGTCTATTGTATCTATCACCGTCAATTAATTTTGCGCAAGCGCTTTGTCACTTTTCACCCCCTCTAATGATTCTCAAGCGTTCATCACATGATTATGAGTATTACCCTACACGGTCTTATTGTCCTGAAATAGCGCTGTTATTAGACATCATATAGTGCACAGGCGCGCGCTCCGCCTAGCATTTGTGAGTTATTGGTAAAATAGTTCACACAAGTTCTCAACAAGGCAATGGTTTTGACCATTCCCTTAAATAAAACATAACAAAATATCGTTGATTATTTTTTGAGCTTTGAGACTAACTTAGGCTGTTACTAATACCTTTTGGAATAAATTGGAAGTTAGTTAGGCCATCATGTCTATAGCATACAGGATGGTATGTTTGTTACTTAATAGAGATTTTCATGGAGATTTCATACTATGATGTTTGCAGCAGCTTGCTGTAGGAAACTGAAACGGTACTGTACGGTAGGTAACTTAAAAGTTTTTTAGTGTGATCATACAAACTAGAGTATTAAGAGTAATTAAGTAAACCTAGAAAAAATTACAATAAAAGAGGCCTATTGTTAGACGCTGGGAGTTAAACAATCTTTAATTTATGATAGGGTTCAACTCTAGGATTAGAGTGAGATTTTTCTAAATCTTCTTAAGTTACCGTACGTTTAGTTTCTTTTAGCTTTTTGAGAGCTTTACTTGAGCCCAGAGTACTGTGGGTACAAATTAGAGGTTAAGAACCGGTATTTACCTAACTGAAATCAATTATTACCTTCTTCAGTATGATTATTCTTCCGGAGCAGGAGCTGGTTGTCACATAATCTTCAAGGCCATTGATAAAGTCTATTAGCTCAACAATAGGTTCATCTATATTTCCTTTTCGGCTATTATCCGTTGAGCTTGCAACCGATTCTTTTTTTCTAACAAAGATTGGGTTTATTTTGGCCATGGTATCTAGGACTTGGTTCTTCAGCGTTAACTCAAATCGACCAGAGCTTAACAGAATTGTAGGCTACATTCGTGATAAACTTTTACCTTTGCAGTAGTCAACAGATAACAAATTATCAAATCAATTGGATTTTGGTACTTTAGACTTACTCAGGTGCAGGAATGCAAGAACAGAGGGATAGGTCTACATAACTATGGTAGGTAACTTTTAACTTAGCTGCCGCTGCCATAATGTGTAAACACTGTCAGGTATCCTGTAACTTCATCTTAATCTTTGTATCCTTCTATTTTAATTTCTATCAAATCAACAACTTTCAACAAGCAACAGAAAAAAAGTTAAACAGATTTAACTAACCTAAACTTTGCCTTTTGGGGTTAGGCTGCTACTGTTGTTTAATGTTTATGTTATTGTTCAATCTGTTTGTTTTGTTGTAAATCATGCAATGCTTTCTGCCTGCTGTTTTTTTCTCTACAGTTTAGTTTGGGCTAAAACAGTTCTGACATGCAGCTATTCTGTTTAACTAATCTATATATATAAAATCCAATGTATGTTTGTATATTTGTATGTTTGTCCTTTATGGACTCCGAAACCGCTCGACAGATTGTAATGAAACTTTTAGGCATTATTAAGCATTATTCAAGGATGGTTTGTGTGAAGTTTGGTGCAGATCCGTCAATAGGGCTCCGCCCCAGTGGCTCTGGAGTTTCCCTTTCCCATGTTAACCTTATGAGTACTCATATTTAAATGGAATTAAAGAATCTTAACAGCTGGTGCAGCTAAACAATTTGATTCTGTGATGTTCAATAGCATTAAAAAGTTAATAGGTTTACCAACAGGGTGCAGCACTATATTTTTTTTAATTTATGAGAACAGTTAATTTGCAACCAAAAGGTGAGTGAGCGTAGCGAACGAACTTCAACCTGGAGGCGAGTTAGCGTAGCGAACGAGCTAACCTAAAGGCAAGTGAGCGCAGCGAACGAGCTCCAACCTAAAGGTGAGTGAGCGTAGCGAACGAGCTCATCTTGAAAATGAACGAGCATGTGACATAAAACCACAATAGGACAGGACGACGTCTGTCGGGCTAGCTGGTCTATTATATTATTAAAGTGATACAATCAAATGTTATGTAACCGGTTAGGGCCATTTACCAAATAAAAATATAGGCATATGTCATATCAAAATGAAGCTTAGAGTGTGTAGATTTGCCGAAAAGTATTGATATGGACGAACTCACTAAGGGCTCTACCCCACAGGCTGATTTCCAAAGGGCTACGCCTTGCATGTTTTGGAAGTTATTATTCCATTAATTTAGTGAACAACAGCTGGCCTATGCAATTGACAATATAGTTTGTTTGTTTACATTTTTGTTTACTTATTTTATTATTTACTTTTATGTTCTTAAAAGAAGTGCGGCGAATGGACAGTGAAACTATTTCTTGCTGTTTGATACAAGTGAGTGATTAAAGGTGTTCTAAACACGATGAATGTGATTAACAAACCATGAATGTTCTTCGTTCCAAGAGGTTGTCACCTATCTTTAACAGGTCGAAATTTCATTGAAAAGTGTTAAAGTAAAGTTTAAAGACGTCGTGAAAGAGAGCTGCGTGTTCAGGTACAACCTCGGCCAACCTTAGGACATAAAGTATGAAGGTTCCACTGCTTTTAACATCCTTTCAGATGACACTTTCTCGAATTTGGGCCCTTTAAATGAAACACAAAGTCAAAGTTGATTAAATTAATTTAATGGTGGTTTCTGTTTATCCGTGAATTCGCGGGTAGAACCTCTTGTGTAAATATACAACGTGATGTGGAAAGCGAAAAGAGATCTCTTGCCTCTTATCGGCGATGCAAACTATTCAGTCCGGCCGATATAAGACATTAGGCTCGAAAATATCGGAATTTGGGTTTTTATCGATTGATATACCTCACTTAACCCCGAAATATTAAATTCCTTCCCCCCAATGTTATTCTTATGGGGAATAACCTCGAAAGTGGCCGACTTTGGTATTCGGATCTAAACCATTTAGAAACGTGCTAGGGACTTAAAATTTACAATAGTGAATAACTACACCTTAAATTAGCCATACAATTTTCGAAAACCCATTTTAAAGTTTTAACCCCCCAAAATCCAACATGCTGGCGGACATCTGAAAACGACAAAACACTTTTTTAAACTTCTATAGTTCAAAAGTTCCTATATAGCAAAGATTTGCAATAATATTCATGGTCATGAATTAAACATTCTACATAACCCTTCTGGGCATTTTCAGCTGATCCCACCCCCCAAAAAACGCACTACACTTCTAAAGTTTTGTAGAATTCCTGGAATTTGAAGGTTTTTAATTTCATGCAACATTACTTTTTAGACTTATGATTTTCCAATTACCAATTTTCCCCATTTTTCGAAGTAAATCCCAAAAAAGACATATTAAAACCTTTACACCCATCAGAAAAAATTAAAATGGTGGGATTTCTAAAGAATCTAAATGTTGTTTTTCCTGAGCACTACATGTTCAAAGGTCAACTGTACTCATTCACAGACGTGATGACAGATACTTGACATCTGGCAGGATGGCTATACTGAGGTACTAAAACCCCATAATTAAAGGAATTTAGCATTTTAAAATATGTATCCCCCTAAACTAATAATTAGACCCCAACAGCTCAACCACTGTCTTTCATCGTTGTAATTACTTGAACAAAAAATTCAAGTAAAAAAATTTTCTACAAAATCTATATAGAGCGTATTCAAAAAATTACACCTCTTCCTGGCATTGTTAAAACTAAACTCGAATCTACTAATGACGACTAACAGCTAGGGGGCCTAGGGGCGGAGCCCCCAGCGAGCCAAAGGCGAGTATATGTAGGTACATGAAATTGAACGGATGGTGT
The DNA here is from genome assembly GCF_028750875.1 of Macrosteles quadrilineatus. Taxonomy (NCBI): domain Eukaryota; kingdom Metazoa; phylum Arthropoda; class Insecta; order Hemiptera; family Cicadellidae; genus Macrosteles; species Macrosteles quadrilineatus. Next base: position 74,200,348 of record NW_026542602.1, on the reverse strand, counting down.
TTTTGGCTTCTAGGGACATCAAAATGAAAAAGTAAATTGGTCCCGGCCCCCGGGTCCAAGTCTTACTATTTGACCTACAGTAAAAGCTTATTCAATTCGCTAAAAACAATATAGCCTACCTATATTGAAAAAAATAACATAAATAACTACACATATGATAAATAGTCAATTACATTGACAGTTCAATGGGAAAAGAAAAGATCTATGAACAAGAAACAATAACTAGACTATATGGGGTTACTTCTCAAAAGCTCATAAGGTGTTGTGCTACAAAAAGCAAATCGTGTGATATGTAATTTTCCCTTTAGAGAACAATGCAAATCACCGTTCGTTTGTTGATTTGTTGATCATGACAATGACCGTCATTTATGTTTAAATATTTTTCAGCATTTTGATGCTATTATGAATCGACAGAAAATTTTCCAATTTTTAATAGAGAGACATATCCGTATATCACTGGAATCTGTCGATGCATACTACCATCACCAACAAAAGGGAGGGACATTACTCATCTATCCCTTATCACTCATACTGAAATTATATTTATCCTCATAATGGGTTCTCAAAGTACTTAGGTGTCTTAGTGAAGTGGTCAACTGTGCTCAAGGTAGTTTATAAGAAGTGATGAACTCTTTATTTGATATCTTCTAAATCTTCTGTGGAAAGGAGAAATGGTCATTATCAGTTCAGAAAAAAACTTCAATGCGAAATCACTACTCCCATTAATTTACATCGCTCTCCAATCTTGTTACAAATGACCATGCAAATTAAAAGATCATATGGTCTGCACTCAATCTGTTACGACCTAGGGCAAGGTGCGAGGTGTAGCCGCAGCAGCAAGTGTGCCGAATCGATACTCCACTAGCGCTGCAGCGGCGCGGACCAGAGTCACTCAGACAGATTCCGACCGCCCGATGGAGCGGATGTTGAAGCGAGTGTACCGAGACCGCGACCGCCGTGGCAGGGGGAGGGGGAGGGGTAGAACAGCTGATCGTGCTATCACCGAGGATGTGCTGTTCCGGAAGCTGCTGAGGGTGATACCGACCATCCCCAGCCCCGCGTGTGCGGAGTGGATGACCGTCATGGAGTTCACAAAGAGGAGATTGTGTGGTCGGAGATGTGATAACGAGCTTTACCGCAGCAACAGCTTCAAGTTTGAGAGATTTGAAAGCGACGTCGCCGGCGTGGACAACAAACAGGTGGGTGTCGACTGTCAATTAAGTTATGAATTGTTGGAAAAAATTGGAAATAAGTTTATTAATAATCGAAAGGGTTATTAGGCGATGATTTTTTGGCAGAAATAAATTATAGAGTTTCGGGGATAAGGTTTTGGCTGATATAAATTATAGGTTTTTGTAGGTAATTAGCCTGACATAAAATATTATCCATCAGGTTATAGGGCGATGTCTTTCTAGCATAAATAAACGATCAGTAATAAAGTTTGGCAGGTATAAAGTAAAGTATCATATCGGGGGATTTAGACAATGAAGATCGGCAGAATTAAAATACTGTATCGGATTATCAAGCGACATAGTTTTGATAGGAATAAAAGTAAATATTTCCAACCCCCAACTCACCCACACGCACTTCCTAAAGTGTGTAATTGTGGAATAAACCACCGGTTTACTGGGCGATGATGTTTCGGTAAAAAAACTATCAGGTTGTTGGGTTATGTTTAACGCTATACTGTAATCACAACATCAGGATATGAAGATAATTGTATACTTATATTATTGAGTGATGAAATTTGAAGCTGAAGTAGCCTGTGTATTCTTTATTAGGCCCCCCATACACGTAACGATCGGCCGGCCGGCGAGGGCCGGAAGGCCAAACTGAACAGTTTGGCCTGTGAAAGGAGGGTCCCCATACACGCAACGATTTGCCTGCCGGCCGGACTGAAATTTATCCGCCTAGTGGCAAGTATGCAGTCAGTTTTCGTACGGCAAAAACATTTTTGTTAACTTGCTATAAACTGGATCTTTTAAGTCCCTAGTTGTGGTACCCTATGCCTTTGTTTTGACCCTCCGCCGACATTCATGCTTTCTGTATTCTTCTTTAAAGGCTAGCACATGCTGATTAGTCCACGTAGTCATATTAGTACAAAGACTGAACAGAAAATAAAGTTAGGTTATGTCAATGACCTTAAAAATGAAAGTACATCAAAGAAATAATGCTACTACTGTACTGTCGGCCTTCCGGCGGCCTGCCGGCGACCCCATACACGTAACGATCGGCCTGAAGGCGGGGGTTGGCCGGACGACGACTGATGGGAATCCCATCAGTCGTCGTCCGGCCAATTTGGTCGTCCGGCGGCTGGACGACGACCCCATAAACGTAACGATCGGCCGGCCGGCGTGGACTGTTCAGGCCGGGCCGGCCGGCCGATCGTTACGTGTATGGGGGGCCTTTATATTTCCCATGGTTTGCGTGGAATCATGAGGAAGCACTGATTTTGTGGCATATGGCATATGCATGTTATTAGAATGCTGAATCATAATATAGAATGTATGGTTACTGGACGCGGTTGCATTTCGTGTATGTTCGTCTAAAAACAACTCAAAATCTAAAAAAAATACTTAACAATACATAACAAGTTAAAATATAAATCTAATGTTACATTGCAGATGAACTGATTGGCATATTGACTGTTTTCTTGTTACCTAAATTATTTATTGACCTTTGGTTTTTTAATGGTCAGCTCATGTAGAAGAACTGTAGAGGGTATAGATTACTTAAAAAGTAACAAAAAACACCCTTAAAAAATATGGATAAAAACTCACTTAAATTCGGTGCTTGATTAACAGAGCTAAACATATGGTTGCAACAATGTGAACAGCTGATTTATTACGACATTTAGTACAACCAAGATCTTAGAACAGCTTACCTTTAAAAATATCTGTCATACATAGGACTTTCAGGATAATGCCCACTCATATTAGAACAGAAGAGGCATGGATCACAGACTTAAACAAATCATTCACTGTCATTCACTGGCCCAACAGCATTTTTGTATTAATATTTAAACGGAACTGTCAAAAAAATTCTAAACCAGCCCAGCTGTTAAGGCTAAGTAATAATGTACTGTATAGACATTCGCGCCAGTAACGTCATTTATTTGTTTATGATCAATACAGTTTCTCTACTAAAAATCGTAATAATACCTATGATTGTCAAACGCATTCCAAAATGTCAACGTGAATCAATATGTTTTCAATTATCAAATTTTTTTTAATTATCAAAACTATAACGTAATTTCTGTGATTGTGTACTTTATTTACTTTTGGATACATTGTTGGTACTTCTCAATCATCAATCACCCCAGGAAAGACGTTTAAACAATGCTAAAACACGTTAAACTGCAGTTTCGAGAAAATCGTGTGCTTTAACAACAAACTACCGAAGTAGACCTACCCAGGAACCCAGCCAGTCCATCATTTCACCTTCAACTCTTGTCAACCCGTGCAGGGAAGTAGAAATTCGACTCACTATGACACGCTCCGCTTGTTATCTGTTAAAAAACAGTATTTAACAGGAGGAACCCCGGTGAAATACGCTACTGGACTGCTTTCTACTGTTAAGTTTGTAACTTTGTTCGATTTTGATTTTATTGTCAATCGAGGTTTGAGGTTAATAATAATAACTGTGATCAACATTAATCCTCCGTTACACTAGGCCTAATTAGAAATGTCCGGATTGGTTACAGTAAGGTGCATTTTAGTAAGGTGCGGAAGTATTCAGTAAGGTGCATTTTCGTAAGGTAACAAGTAGCCTAAGCTTTACGATAAAATTATACAAGTGAAACGTTCGTGTATATTTTGGATAAACAGGGAAACGCAGGTATCATCGATTTTCTATAAAATATGGCCAAAGAAGGCTATCGGCACCACACACCCTTATCAATAACTCTCATCACTTTGTACACTGGGTTTTGTTTAAGATTCTTTAACTGAGAATAAAACTTGATAAAACACTGTTGAAATTTGTCGTGACTCTTTGCAAATTGAGGGGTCCTTAATGTACTCCCCGGTGCATAATCAATGTAATAAATTTACAACCATACACTCCATTCTATATTATCCTCAAATGTGGTTTCTCTAAAGTGGTATGGGTAAACAATTCTGGACAGAATCGTAATTTGGTAACTACCTAATAGCATAGACAATTTGTCTATGCTAATAGGTACGGTACTGTATTAGGCCCTATTTAAGGAAATTTATCTGTATAGAGTTAGTTGTAAGTACTGTAGCTTCCATTATCGCCCTAACATTTTTGCTTTTATGGTCGTCAGATGTTTAAACGTGTAGAAATCGTTATGCATAATGTGTCTGCAAAAAATTCTCAAATTTATCTTAATACTTTAGCCTATACGTCCTTGCAATAGTTCGTGAGCGCGGCCGATCGGCCAATGGAGATTTTTCAGGAAACCTCGCTTTCAAAAAGCCAAGCCAAAGTACAAATAAGCCTTTCTATTCAAATAAGTTAAAAACAACAATCACTTCGGATTTGTTTCATATCATACTCCTGTGATGGAAATCAAGGTACCGTAGGTGCTAAACGATGCATCTCCTCTTATCAAAAAAACCCTTCTAATTGCACCCGTATTATATGACCACGAATCTTAGCGTAAATTTTATATTTTTTGATGACCAGTTAGAAAAGCGTTTGATTCAACTGCAAGCCAACTTATTTCAAGGCTTAGTGTGACTGGAGTATCATATTATAGATTTGCAACTTTCACAGGATATAATGCGTGAAATAGTTTGAATGTAATTAAATCATGTACCGTAATAGAATAACATTACCATCATAAATTTAGAATGTACCGGATAGGAACCGATTATACTTATAACTATAATAACACTGTATTTACGTCGTCTATTTTAAATTCTAGGTTCAATGCACGAATAATGCAACACAAAAACAAAATATCACAACCAAACCAAACAGAAAAACATATTTTTATCTCACTGTTTTTACAAGTCAACAAAAAAAAAAAAAAAACCAGTGATGATCCCAGAAATCAAGAACGATGCAATTAATGCTACGTCGATAACAGTTTGATAACGCTTCAGTCAGCTAATTATTGTTGAGCTAAATATAACTGTTAGTTGAAGAGTTAACTTTACGTAACGACATATAGCCCGTTGAGAAACCGTAGCCTCATTTTGTGCAAATGTTAGCAGGCTTTGATGACCTTTCTCATTAGAAACTTGACAAAAACATGCTTCCCTGAAACAACTTTAGCCTATTTTCACTTAGCCTACATGTTGCCTTTGACTTGTTAATTCTTACACAGATATTTACGTGGTCACATAATTAAGTCGGCATTAATTCATAGGAACAGTTTCTAAGAAATTATATTTTATTTTGGAGGGCATTGAGTAACAAATTATGGACTTCGATGTAGGGTTACGAATTTAATGTGTTTTAACGGAATAGTAAAAACGCATGGAAGAAACCAACCAACTGGTTTTCGATTATTTCAGTAAGAAGAAGACCAGTTATATGCAATCTTTTAGAAACGCTATATTGATTTACAAAATGTCATAAATAAGATAAAATAAATATCATCATCACAGCAAACCACCAAGCTAGGTGACCTTATAGTCACTTTATTGAGTTTGAATGTGAACATTTTCGTTATCAAATTAAATAAGGCATTTTAAGATCTACGCCTATTATAAAATTACCAATAATTACTGTTTCGATTTTCTGCTCCGGGGTTGCTAAAATGGTTCCTTTGTTTACATTTCCAAAGTCCAAAACATCTTGTTGATGCTAATCAAAATGCAATATTATAGTTTGCCTATTCAGACTTTAATGATATAATATTTTTGTATAAGCAAAATGTAAAAAGAAAATTCGGTTTTTAAAGATAGAGGTAACAACAACGTCAGTGTTGCGTTGCACGAATATAAGATGATAACAATTTTAGTTCCTGCATTCGCAAAATCCAAACCTGAATCTGATAAAAGCTTAACACGCATCAATGGAATGGAAAGGCAGAATGCGAACAACGGAAAATAAAAATGCAAACAGATGAATGAGCTCATTTAGTCAGCAAATGCCGAGCTATTGTAGGAGCATTGTGGAGTCTGGAGGCGAAGCATTGCTGATTATGCTATCAAAAATGCAGCCGCAGGCTTCTTCAGACTGAGTGCATTCAGCATTCAGAGGAGAATACGCTCGTCAGCATATTTATATGAAATGCCTCTCCCGACCAAGATGATCTAGTATGTATATACACAGAACGCTAGCAATGGCAAAACATTTCAAGAGAGAGTGGTAAATTTAGTGTGTGAAGTTGCTAGATAAATGGAAATTAGGTTTTTGTGAGCGATGAAAAACAATCAATGTGTTTTAGCTACACCTTTGAGCCAAACATATTTTTTGAGAATCTTTCATCATTTAAATGGGTAAAATAAAGATGGACAGACAATACAAACCACTTAAAAAATAATTGGTATTCTAGTACGTGAGGAGATAGTAATAAACAGGATTTGAAGTGTTAAAATGTTGTGTATTTCGCTGGGACATGATGGTTTAAAAAGCCTTATTTTCTATTGCACATAAAATCAAATTCAAAGTCAACCACATGGCTTAAAATATTCTCCATTGACAACAATCAGCAAAACCATTGCAAAACAGAAACAGGTGATTGCACGTGTCAATACAATGATGTACTCAAAGTACAATACAAACCAAATACTCAACTCAAGCTTAAAAAACGACCCATTTATATTATTTAAGCTTGTAAGATATTCTAGGAATACAACAATGTAATGAATCAGCTGTGTCAATATTATGCGGACCATTGTTACCAACACATTTCATCTTCAATAATGCATACGATCCCAACCCTTTAAAATATGAATCGCTAGGCACATTGATTTGAAAATGTGCTCGAAATTTTTCGCCAAGCACAGAATAAAGTGACAATCAAAAAAACAAAGAAACCACTACATATTGATCGAACCTTTCTTCCCTTAGTAACAATCTTAATCAGATGTAACTCTCTGTTTGCTCTACCATTCTTGTTGTCGAAGTCGAATCAGATTCAGGAAGTACGTGTTAACACAGAGGCGAACAGCTGTTGATGACACAGCCAATGTAATCTGGCTCTAGCAGCAAGACCTACAGCCTGGGGCTATACACAACAAGCATGACTTGGGGTTTGCACGCATAGTGGGGCATATTGTCAACAAGTCCGACCACCTAACTGTGCACGGAAATGAGCTTTCGAACCGGAAAATGGCCCGTCATTCGGTACTGTCAGACATTTGGAATTTTTAAATGGGCAAAATTTGGATAGAGTTTAAAATTGATTAATAAATATGTTTCATTGTAAAATTCTTTTGTATGTCTTTATCATCTTAAGAGTCCTTAGAGACTAGCGGCCATCTTGGAAAATTTCAAACTGCTGCTGAAGAGTTATTTATCGTCCACAAATATTTTTTAAGGGATTATAATTTAAATATCCAGTATACTGTGAGATTAGAAATGTTCTTTGTAGTTTTGAATCGCACTCAAAGGGAGTCCGTGGAAGCTAACGACCATCTTGGATTAGCTCTCTATAAGAGCAATGGCAATTTTGTTCATTTTAAACAGCCACTGTAGAGTTATTTACCGTCCAAAAATATGTTTTCAAACACCAGAGTGATTGTAATTTAAATACCTAGAATACTGTGGGATTATACATTTTCTTTGTAGTTATTTAATTGTTTTATGATTTAGACATCTAGGCTCCAAGGACTTTTGATTTAACATTAAAGACAAATTCTCAAAATAAGTCGTACCTTGTTAAAATTACTTTTAGAACTTTACTTAAAAAGCCTTGTGGACAAAACATAGGCATTTATAGATGCTAGTTAAGTTAGTAATGTCTCTACAGTTTAAGAAAAGAGTTTTTAATGTGTACAGTACAATTTGAAGTCACTTGAAAGAATTTAATAAAGGTTCATGGTAGAACAGTTCGGTTAATCCCGACAATCAAGAGACATTCTAAAAGCAGGTCCAAGACATAAAGTTGTCTCTCGTAAATGGACTGTAGCTCTCAAGTCTCGAGACAAAAATTATCTTTTGCATCTCTCTGGTTCTACTTTTGATTTCACTTGACAGAAACATTGTCAAAAACATTTGTTATACATATCACACAACAATCCAAAGCTGTATAAACTGGTTGAGTGATCATCAGGGTTAATGTAGAAGCTGTTTTACGGACATTAATCTGATCGTTTTCCGCTTAGTTGAGTTTGACATTCAACGTTCCCTTGACCTTCTCCAAACAAATAGGCTGGACCTGTTGTGTTCTATGTTATATCCAAAATTAGTTTATAAAAGTGTATATTTTTGTTTGTTTTAGTTTACTCTTTCACTTTCGTTATTATACGAATTGGTATGGCAACAGTGCAGCAACAATGTATTTGTTTTGATCTGATACATTTTTGAATAATTGATCTAGCAGAGTTTATTAAATCCAGTATTTAATTTGTGTATGTTTCATTAATGAATTATATCATCCACTTTTGTTACATTTTAAGGTTTTACACAAATGCGGAATATACAACATTATGAAGCTCAAATCCAATGTTTGGGTTTTATTTACTAATTAGGTCACGCACCATATGTTCTTCTACATGAAAAACAGCTGTATTTTATATTTTTGTTATTTTAAAAGCAAGATCACGGGATTTCTGTCCAAGAATTGTGGCATCTAAGTATTTTAGCTATGCGATGTTCCCTAAGTCGGTCGTTTGAAGTCAACCTGAAGTTGTAGGTCAAGTTATACAGAGAACAAAATAAACATGAATCAGAGATGAGAAGGAACATCTGTATTTGACAACTACTGTGCCTTCATTGAATGTGTTACGATAATAACAGATTGGTTAACAGAAACTAACTTTTTTAGTTAATAATGTTTTATTTCAACTAATCACCTAGTTTTCCGTTTTCCGATTTAATTCAAGCAAATCAGCCATATGACCCTAAAATGACTATACTACACTACAATGAGCGGCATACACTGGCCAACTTTCGGAGTAATCTAACAACTATTTATACATTTCTATTTCCTCTTCTAGAAAATCCATTAACTCCCTAATAATCCGTAATTCAACCTAAGGTCATTAACCTGTTACGTTGTATTGAGTAAATGAGTCGATGAGTCAGAAACAGCTGATCGGTAGACGAGTCGAAGGCGTGAACCAATTGACTGAATGGAACAAGGCGTCACTATAAGGGTCATTGTAATTGTCTGTCATGAGATTATACAATTATAGCTGTCTTGTCAAGTTCGTAATTGAAATAGAATAGGAGAGTGTTTCGATTTGGATTTGTTGATGGTGTATTCTAGTGGTTGGTATGAGTTCAGCGGTCAGTTTATGACAAGAATAACTTTTATGTTTAGATTGTTGGTATACTAAATTGAAAAAAAAGGAATTCAAAATCTCTAACATTGGCCTTATGGGTTGTCAAGTAACCATGTTGGTTGTATAAAATAACGAGGATAAAGTTAACAAAATACTTTTAACATGTGTTTATAACAATCCATCCACAGTATACTAGCAAATTACAAAATGCAGTACAAAAGGAAAAACTTCAATAATTGTTACTATTGAGCAAAGATTACACTGAAGATTACTCGATGTAGGGGCACAATGGAAATAAACTATAGCGAGCCATGGCTCGGTCCCTAGGTGCTATCAATATGAAATAAAATGCACCATGTGTATTCTTTATGCGTTACCACTGTCAAATTAACTAGGCCTACGACCATCCAATGGCCGCAAAACTTTGAGAAAACATTGCGAATCATCAAAAAGTAAATTTGTATAGATACAGTTATTACATTCAATTTCCATCTATACTTCACATATTATGCAATAGCTTGTAGTATGTCTGCACTCACATATATTTCCAAAGTCTGTACGTCACGTCATGATTATGTAGATACTGTAAGGATCCCCTATTACAATGCAATTTTAACACGAACTCCTTTGTAATATATGGCGGAGTCTATGCATACACATTACACATTAAACAGGTAAGCGCAGTCCTGCTTGAAACCCTTATCATACCCCCCCCCCCTCCCCCCCATGACCAGTAAAGTGGTTCATAATTGAATACGAGCTCAGCCCTCGTCCTGTGTTAATGTTATCAACAAGCTCGTTTAACTTGTCTGGAAACAGTTTAATCAATATTTTAGACCATCATTAAACGACGACAACCCTATTTGAAATAGTAGTTTTTTTTCTTTACTAGTCCCTAAAGTAGGCTTTTTTTTGGGACGATAGCCGAGTCCGGAAATTTGATTAAGTCAGAAAAAAGCATTTTAGGACGAGTTACGAACAATATTTTTCATTAGATTGTCATATATTATAGCAGAAAATACTAAATATAGCCAAAACCATTAACACTGAATGAATTAGGTTATGTTTAAAAACTAAGTTTGTTAATATATTGTTGAAGCATTTTAAAGGATCAGAACAGCTGATTTGTTTTTGAGATAAGCTTTGACATAATCAACCATATGATTCGAGTCTGTAAAATGTTACGGACTAGTCCGCAAAAAGCTATCTTTAGGGACTCAAAACGATTCGTAAGACAGCTGTTTTGAGACAGTGTGAAAAAAATATTTCATCTCGGTAACAACTGCCAACTCAGATTTTATGCAATGCATAGCTTTATGAAAAATGTAAGATTAAAAGATTAAAATGGCTATCCTTTTCTATAATTATCAAACTAGCATACTACTAACATACTAACTGTGGTATCGCCTGGTGTAAAAATTTGTGTAAAGGGTTTTAGTAAGCGTGTAGTATCAAATACCAACAGTTTTATCATTGAATTTTGGATATCGAAGTAGGTATCACATCTACAGTATACGGTATGTCATAAGATTTTTACTGAAAATGTACATAGTCACATATTGCCCCAGTAACTAAAGATCTAGTTTCTACTTCATTATGTGTTACTGAGATAGCTGACGTGTTATAAAAGATAGCATTCAATAAATTGACCTATCAATTTTAACTGATTAAAAAGTCCGGATTTCTACAGAAATAGGTGATTTCTATCAGCGCAATATGTAGGCGGTTCACTTCAACTTCGTCCATTTTTTGTTTTGATATGAAAACTTAACGTGGGGGTGGAATGTCTAGTTCTATAAATAGTCAAAGGTTCTATAAAAATCTGCCCCTTAACAAATTATCTATGTTGCAAGTGTAGTATTGTAACATAAAAACGGTTAGTTCACAAAACATTGACCCGTTGTAAAAGAATCCAGATTCCAATCATAGTCGTCGCAGCATTATCTAGGTTGTGATGACAAGCTAACCCGTCTGGTTAAGTTTGTAAAAGACCTTCAATTACAACATGATTTATTACCTGAGTTTAAGCACCACACTGATCCGGAACCTGTTTCTACTTATACTTCCTGGAACTATTTATTCTCCTGCAGAGAAGGTTCCGTATGCTTTCCAAATTCTAAAGTCGTGATTGTAGCCTTTGAGATGATGTTTAACGTGTCATATTTCAACAATTAACAACATCGTACTTTTACATTGATCTTCTTTGTTTTGAACTACGACATACATACTAGTAAGTACTTAAGGAAAGTAAATATTCAACCTATACTACCAAACACTGATAAATATGTTGACATACAAATATTACAGGGAAATCAAACTTTTGGTACGGTTTAATATTTGCTTTGTAACTATGACAGACAAGATATGATCTGCCCTGGGCCCTGTTTCATAAAAATACTAGTCTAGTAATTACTAGTCTAGTAAATACTAGTCCCGTATTTACCTGTCCTACTAATTTGTGTTTCATAAACGTTTTTATACCGCTGGTAAATACTAGTGTAATTTACTAGTCACGTGACCAAAACTACTAGTCACGTGACCAACTTTACAAGGTAAACTTTCAAAACAAATTTCTAACCTCAATCACGGGTTTTCAAACCCTTTATAAAGCGGTTTAATTTTGTTTTCATCTGGTACAAAAAAAAATAGTTGTAAAAACGCAGTGTTTTCTTCTAATTAATAACTGTATAGACACATAAGTAAAACAATCACACATTATTTATGAAACCGCTATTATTTATGTTCATCAATGAGCCCGCCAATGCGCCGGCGTGGCGTGGCGCGGCGTCGCGTCGCTGCAATCAACACGGTGATTGTAGTAGCCGGTTGTAGGCCTAGTTGCGGCGCTCAGCAGTTGGGTGGAAATTGATCTGTGTCTGCCGCATTCGCTGTGATTTGTATAGTTTTTGTTTTATTCTGACATATAAAATTAAGCTTGCTATGAGTAAAGAAAAGAATTCTCAAACTTTGAATGTAATTAAATCGTCTAAGAACATTTTGTTTGGAACGTTTTCAAGTAGGCTACCGTAACCAATGTTTTCAAAAATTCGAATGCATAAGAATATTTGGGTTAAAAACCATTTGGTGATATTCTAATTTTTAGTCTACAGACCATGAATAATAAGCCTAAACGTTTATTGATGTAACAAACAAATAATTGCAACGCCGTTACAAGCAATGGAGGAGAAGTAAGTTAGGTTTTCAAGTATAGTAAAACATGGCAAAGGCAATATTGCAGGACGTAGCTCAGGGTAGAGTTTTTGCTTCTCATGTGGTGGGTCCCTGGTTCAAATCCACACCATTCACTATACTTTAGTTCCATTAATTAAACTTTTACATTGAAATAACACTAACAGCTCTAATCAACATCAATTTTTTTACTTTGAATAACAAATTCAGAATACCAAAATGGATTAAAAGTAATGTTTTTATAATAAGCAGTTCAGTCCAACGCCCAAAAATCAAATATAGGCCTACAAAATTGTTAGTACATCACATGGTTTTTAGCTATTTAGGGGAGCAAATAATTAGCACCTCAAAAATACAATGAAACTCCTCTTTAAAATTTTCTTACTATTATTTCTTAAAATGTCTTTAAATAAAACCGAGAGCCTTGGGTATAAAATAATCTGATTAATGTTGCAATGTTGGATACATTTTTGTACACCTTTGTATGCAATACGGTATGCGGTTTTAATTTGGTTTCTTTCAAAGATTAAAAATCTTTTCTGTGATAACTAAATAGTTTATATATTAACATTTAATATTTAAAATTATCATTTTAACACTCGCAGATTTATTTTTATCTTAAATTGCAAACTTGAGCCAATTCGCACTTGAAAAAAGAATTCAATAATTATTTTTTTTTATGATGTGAGTAATGAAATAACTCTCTTCCCAAAAATACTAGTCTACTTCAAATAATACGGGTGTAGAGAGGTTGTTAGAAAATGGCAAGTATATACCAGTGTAATTTACAAGAGTAAAACTTAATGAAACACATTGCTGTCTACACTAGTAAAAACCACTAGTAATACTAGTCCCTACACTGGTAACTAGTATTTTACACTAGTAGGTTTTTGAAACGTAGACTTGTAAAATACACTAGTATTACTAGTCCATGGACTAGTAAATACTAGACTAGTATTTTTATGAAACAGGGCCCGCAGGCCTATTACGGGAGTATGTTTTATCTATGCTATTACCGATTAGGATATATTTATGTACAGTAAGTTTCTGTATTCACATTACCTGGCTCATTTAAACAAGTATCTAAAACATCTGTTAATTTTGTTTATGTTTACTGTTTGTAATTTTCAAAATTCAGTTTTTGTACTAACATTTTAAGGTGTTGCTTTTATTATTTAAAAGTGAAATATGCTTTAGTTGTGAATATGTTTCAAGTGGGTACTTATTGTACTATTGGGTAATAGCCTAAGGATGCAATGCACAAGAAAAGTAGACACTTTCGTTACAGGTAACTTTCGTTATCAATTAACCAAAAATTCAGTTTAACGTTAGATTTTTTACCAACAAATTATTATTTTACCACATTCTAATTATTTTAGATACATTTATATTGATTTCCTATGGATAAAAAACAATAATCCTAATCTAGTTATCTATCTATATACCATTCAAAATTATTGGGGTTTCATTTTCCGGTCGGTTTGGCTTTTCTACCCGACCGACTTTCATAATTTAAAGGTATGCACGCACAGATTTTCCATCAAGCATCAACATTCATTTATCCACTGTATTAATCGACAAAATTTTTTTATTTTTTTTTCACATTTTCTCTTCAATTAAAGATTTATTTCACCAGTTATTACATTATCCTACATGTTTTTGTCTACGAACCTTCGGTGCAATACCAGCTTTCGTTTGAGCTATTGATTATTAAGATCGGACGTACCTGAAGTACGCTGCTAAATCACGAATCAACAATAATTATAATTATTTTAAGATTTATCTGGAATCAATAATACGTTACACCATTTTTATTTAAGTTATTTAATATGTCTTGGTATTAAAACGCATCTAGAAATAAGGGTTTCATTTGAGATATTGATAGTTTTAATAAGTTAATTTTAAGATAATGTCTCACTCAATCAAAAAACATATATTTTGTTATAGTTACAGTGAATATTATTTTGACCCAGACAACGCCGGGTTTTGCTGCTATTATTCACTTAAATTTTTTAGATATGCTACAAATTTTACTATGACTAATTTGAGTGATTATAACCAACTGCTCTTTAAATCTTATCCAATATCGGTTCAACACAGATGTTTCGTCACTTCTTTATCAGCAGTTGATACCTGTAGAAAGGTTGACTAAGCCAGATCGGCAACAGTTGAGTCAACCTCTTGGAATAGACTTGCGTAAGTCCACTGGTAGTCCACTGAATTATGGAGGAATCCAGTATCCAGGCTTTGTGAAGGGTTCAAAGAAGTGATGCAGGAATTTGACGGTGATTTGTTTTTGATCTCGCTGTGACTATTGTTTCCTCATAAATTTGTCAAATGTGCGACATTCCATACATCTTGAACTTATTAAATGAACAAAATAGTAAAACCTAATGTGAAACCTTCATATTATTAAAATTATTTTAAATTTAATTGGTTTATATCATAACCAATGGGCCGAAAACGTGTATTGCTCACCACCACTTCCAGTGATATACAGTATGATGCGGTAAAGCTAATTATCACTATCAATTGAGATCGGGTTGTTGCTGACTAATCTTTCAGTCAAGATAATTGATTAAAAGCCCAATGGTCAGGAGCACCTGGTTCCAGTGTTGAACCATCAAACAGCTACTGACTATTTAGGATCGATCCGGGAACCTTTTACTTGTTGGGCTAGCACTATGAACAACCAGCTACCCTGAATCATATCAAAATATCAACAACTTAAGCAGAACTGTTTATTAACGAATCATTCTTTCATCTCTCTCGTTATAGTGAAAGGTCTACTTTTATCCAGTACATCTTCCCTCGCACAATGTAGCCATGTACGTGATATGATCCTGATAGTCCAAGCTCTCTGTTATACTGAACAACGATAATCGTAGGTCTGTGTAGTGCCCGCAGCGATCGGCGGAACCGTAAACGGGAGGCTACATACAGAACGTACTGGACTGGACTGGGATGGATTCACTGTGTCGATTGTGATCTAAAGTTACTAATACTACAGTATGTTGGAGTGTCCAATTTTCAAAACTATTCATTATGTGCTTAATGAGTAGGGTTTCACTGAAATTTGGAGGAAATATGTTTGCTCACTCGTTAACATTCACTGCTGAACAGTTTTTGTTTGCGGAAATCACTTACTCTCTTTCTTGGAATTGTAATACGTAAATTTCAACTCAAACAGTAGAAAACTATAGGTAAACAATTTTGTTTTGGGGATTTACTTTTTATCAGTTATTTTACCTGTCGTAATCTATCTTCCTTTGATTACCCCTGTAACCGTGATTTGGGGTTACCAATGATATAGAATAATCATTTTGCAACATAAAAGTTACATAATGATCTACAAATAAACTAAACCCGTCTGAAATCGTGTTTGCGTCATCTTAAGTGAGGAAAAAAGTTGTTTCAACGATACAGGAAATGGTAACAGCTGCAAGGTATCGAAGAATAAAATGTCTAGAGATTTGAGGATAAGCCTCAGATTACCTGAAGCGGAGTTAGAAGGACTAAGGATGAGGGGGTGGCAGGGGGGCAGGTGGCCAGAACACCTGGGACTTCTTTTGGGTCCAAGACGCTTCCCATTGTCATTTTTTAAAAGGGTTTTGTGGTTTTGGGTCCTACACAGCTTTACACAAACCAATGAACACCACTTGATCGTTCTTATTCTCTAATCCTTCCACTAAGTTTACAATATTGAAAAGCTGTTCCTGCAAGCTCTCAGAGAATAATAAACACAAAGTGTGAACATGGTAACTTTTTGCACATTGTCAAATATTTTGTCTTTTTTAAGCTATACAAGCATATATATTTTTTATGTCTTCAAGATTTAATCGATTTTACAGATACAAAATGTGGATCGATATAGTATGGCGATAAAATATGAACATACAGCTATAGGCTACATTATTTAATGTACGAACTAAAACTTGTTTCTGTTCAAAATAGTCCACGTTCTATATTTTCAGAGGTTAGGTTTCAATAATTTCTTTTCGCGTACACAAGTAGTGTATGCGTAGTTGTGAATAATAAACATCACTGTGGCATCATACATGTAAAGAATACCAAGCTGTATGTTAAGAATTGTTTCTATATCTTTAATTATTTATGACAAAAGTATATTTTGGTCTCACTTCAAGCTGTTGTCGAAATAGTCGTGAGAGGTTGAGGAATAAAAAGTGAGTTAAATTTTAGGCTCTAATAATAGTATCTTACCTAAGGTAAAATTTATTAACTCGAGTAAAATTTATTAAATCACAAACGTTAGATTTGTGTACTGACATAGTCAAATAAATGCTTGGTACCTTTCAAAATTTTTTCGTGTGTAACATTGAGATACAACGTAGATATTCTCAGGAAATTTATATCTCAACAGAGTCTTTCCTACATAATCGGTGCCGTGAACAACAATAACTTTAGATCATTACTCATATCTTCGGGGTACAATGTCTAAGCTTGGTTGCCATTTTATCAAGGTTAACAATATTGTGTTGTTATATTTTATCAATTTGTTTTCGTAAAGATGTTGAAACCTAAGTCTTCGCCTAACTCGTAGATTTTTTTGGAATGAGAGGTTCTTAGTGATTTAAATGTTGACAGAGTAATGTAAATAAATTAATTCACGTTTTATATAGTCATTAAAAATTAAATCCGCCTTTTTCGAATTATCAGTGGATGGGTTTTAAATAATTCACCATGTAAACCTTTTCACATTAAGAAAAAACGGGGTTTTGATTTTTGTAAACAGTCTGTGAATAAATTACGGTTTTTAGAAAGTAACGTTTTTGTTGCCTAAACATTTTTCAGAATTCATTCTGTTTTTGAAATCATATATGTTTTATTTCGAGTCGCTAACGTCATTGTTGAGAATATGGCTGTATTCATGTACAGTAATCGAATGTATTGGTGTGTTTTTACATTATACCGACGATATTTTTTATCTCCTTTACTCCCTGTCAAATAGATAAACACAATTAGTACTCTGACGAATCAGTATAATATCTCGTCATTAAAACGATTCCAAGGTTAACAATTGTTTAGAGGCTAAAAGAAAACACTGATTCACTAAGGTCAACAGATGATAACCTATATCAACAAGTCTAGACAATCTTTCTTTTGTGGTGATTCAATTTCAGAACATATTTGATACTAACAAAGCCAGATTCCCACGACGCAGCTTAAGATTTCCACACAAAAGAGATACACATTATCGAGTATTTGAATATAACTTAGCTATTTTAAAAGCTAAGCGGCATGCTTGTTAAGTGCTTTTGAAACCTATCATAATATTTTGCTCTCATTTTAGATTATAACGTTTAACCGAATAAATTGTTTTTAATAGTTATGTATAGATAACATGTATAGATTATGTATAGATAACATAGAACGGACACACGTTTACAAAAAAACAAGAAACCCACGAAGAGACATTGGCAAAAAACGAACGTGAAGCTGAAGTAAAGTCTAGACTCTATACGATATGCAGGTTACTATTTAGATTTCTATATGCAGGTATTGTGTAAACCATTATAAGTATAATACAGTAATCTGGAGGCTAAACAACTCTTCTAATTTTCTGTTATTAAAAGCAAATATTAAAGCGTACTCCGTAAAATTTACCCAAAATAAGAAGATACACTTCAGATTCTACAATAGGTTCAGAAGTCTACCTAAAGTATCCATAGTCAATGATTACATTTTCCAACTCCGCCGTAAGTAAAGACCAGACTCATCTAAGTATAGTGATCCGTTGGTTACAAATAACCGTTATTTCAACGATGGAACAGTTCCGTATATCAGCTGTGGATTACCTTCTCGTAAAAGTTTAATGTCTTTTCCTTGACATCGCGTTACTGTCCCACCGTCTTGACAAAACCGTTTTATGCCTCGGGGTGTAACGTTTTGGACCTAAAATCAAGTGCTCTCTGGTCTTCGACAGTTTTATTTGTTAAGTTTTAAAAATAAAAGTCAATACACCCCTGTCGAAATGATTGGTGATTGTTAAAAATGTTGAAATGGACTCTTTTGCAACCTAAATTTAATATGAAGCTAATGTCTTTGTTGGAACATTTGTTGTAAGTTTTGTCGATCCTTAAATAATATTCAAATTTACGTTGGTTAAATCTTTATTAAATGAAACACCAATTGTAATTGATTTATCATCCAACAATTACTTTGTATAGCTGGCCTTCAAATATTAAAACTAAACCTAACCAATGTTGATATGGAGAACCGAAAACTGTTTTAATTTATTTTTCAAGATCTCATTAATAGCAACGTTAGGCTATGGTTACATTTTATTTTACTCGGGATATGAGTGACATATGAGTAGGATATTCAACAAAGAGCCTGTGTTTTCTTTGTTTCCCAAGACCAGGACCATGTATTGAAGGAATGCTCAAAGAAAATACGGCACTATTTCTAAACCATCACAAAGCTTCAAAAATTTCTAAATTTTTATTTGTTTGAAAAAATCTTTTGAGTTTATTCAGGATCGAATCGTCTACTTAACGATTAACTGGCGAGCACTATAACCACTCAGCTAATCTATTTCTACTCTGGGAAAATTTACTGCCTTTACAGTCACTTCATTAATGTTTTTGGGTCTTGCTAATTAGTTGGTTGCTTCATCTAAAATAGTTTCACCGTAACAATTATGGACAAAAAAAAACTTATTATTTCATAACAATTACTAATGACAGTTTACTAATGACAGTTATATCTGATTCTGGTCGAAAATGAGAAAATTCATTGATCAAATATTCCTAAAAAAAAACATTTTATGTAAAAATTCCAAAAAGAAAGGTTCTATTTGGAATATCAAACCGTGTAGCCAGCTGTGTTGCTATTAGCAAGGGAAATCCGCTATCGACATCATTGCTTGAGAAGTCGAACATTACTATTGTATCTCATATAACTGTATGCATGCCAACTTTTTGTGTTTCTATTTTTGTATTATTGATATTGTATTACACTTATATAACTGAGCACTTTAAGACGTTTGATCTCTAAATTACTCTTTCCTGTAGATTTCGTATTATCCTGTTAAATCACAGAACGATTATGAGTTATTACTCACATGATTTACACAAACATGCGTGTACAAAGTTAAGTGGTTCATTGGTGATACTACAACTATTTATGATAAGAAGTGTGATGATTTGCTACGTTTCTACTATCCTTGATTTTATATTCTAATCAGCTGTCCTGGTTTCTATGGCATTTAACTTGTTTCATTGTTGTTATTTTGTTAAATAAATAAAAATAAAACATATACTAAACATATAACTCGTAACTTACCAAAGGCTGGTTGTTGTAATAAAACGCAATATTTTCCAATATTTTTATGTCAGTCATAAAAACACTCTTTGCACATTTGTGAAAATACATGTTGTTGATAGTTTCACGTTGTATGTGGAATATAATTTGCAAGGGAAAAGCCGAATGCTCTACTCTCATAAAACTTGAAAGGCCAAGATAATGTAATTCGTCTGACCTCAAGCGTCTGCACCATCCAATTTCCACTCATGTCTTTGGCAAACTACTTTTCTACATTGGTTCATAATGCAAGTAAAAAATATTTTTTTTACGAATGCATTTCAAAAGTAAAAGTAGTGTGCTTTTAAAGTGTGAGAAACAAATTTCGCAAACTTTTGAACTACTGTGGTGGATTTTGATCAATTAAATGTTTATATTTTGTAATATTTAGCGCCATATACGCTTTATAGGTCACCATAGCAGACTAAAACATTTCAACCAAGTATTGGAGAATGTTTTATACGTGTTGAGTGCATGGAGCAATAAGAAACACGAATATCTCGATGATAACAGTTAATTTTAAACGGTTCACGAGACCATTGCTGTATAAGTTTAAACCGCTAATACCATGTGGGGAGCGTGCTGGTATAGTGGTAGAGCGTGGGGCTTCGGAGCCCAAGGTCCCAGGTCCAAATCCCTCCAATCACCAATGCAGTTTATCTATGTGATAATGCCATGATCCTCTAAGACTTGCCTGAAGTAATGTGTAGAACAGTTCTGGGCTAGAACCTAGCGTCCTAGGATGTGAAGGTGGGACATGAAAAACCCGATACAATTAAGCCTTTATAGTAATAAGATGTGTTTTATCCATTTATCATAAAACTGACTTGTTTAACTAACCTGTTCTTTCATACGATTCTTTTTCAAATTCAATTCAAACCTTATTCCCTTCACACGATGGCTTCGTGTTCACAATTTATTCGTCACCGAAAGTAAGAACGTGTGAGAGTGCGTGGATTAGGCAGTTCCGGGGCGGGGCTGAGGTAGCTGGGAACCTGGCAGAGATCGGAGATAGCATGGGAGACTACGACGTCCTTCCAAGGTCTGGGTGATCACCGGCCCACGCACCTGGGGAGTGGCGTAGTGGGAGGATCATGTAGGAATACTTGGCAAGCTTTTGTCAGTTTCAGCAAGTTCCTTCAGTGGTAGCCTCTTAGTCTGATGTAATCAGAGAGCACAAAATAGAAAGTGTGCTCTATTCTATTTTCTTCTCTAATCTCTTCTTCTTCTTCTCTTTTCTATTCTGTGCTCTCTGGATGTAATGTCCTGGTCTGATACCGAGACCGTGATCTTATCACCTAGCCAATACAAGTATTGTTAATTCTGACTGAAACAATGGTTTTATTTCATCACTGTAGTCACCACTTACTTCTCCATGTGATCGCAGAGTAGCTACAAAGGAAATATTCAATGGTGGACTTCGGTGGTGTCTAGCACTAGTCGATGGTGTCTAGGGAAATGTTCAACACCCATAATCTGCCCGTGGTCTAAACCCATAACCCATAATCTATATAATTGGTTTTATAAAACAATGATAGGAAATTAGTTGATCTACTAGTTCAGTTGTTGAAAGCATTGGTTTTGAACAGTGAAAAAATACAATTGGGTACGTGACTGTGTATAAAAGAGGTTATACAATAGGTAGCATACGTGTCACGTGGTCCGAATTTGACATGAGCGTGATGTGACATAGGAATTAATTGACTTTTCAAAGGGCAATGCTCTTTATTTCCGGGGAAATGACAATCGGTCGATAAATAATTAAAACACGTGGTTAACATGATGTGCTTTAGATCGTCTTCATGTTCTACTGAATATGAGAAGCATGCAAATTTTCACAGAGTGAAGAAAATGTGTTTTAACACTTGTCATTTATTGGTACGGAAAAAGTTTGGCTTGCATGTCATTAGGGTAAAAGAGTAATTCACAATCAGAGGGTTTTCGAAGGTACAGTTAGTTATCTGATCTTTAAATTAGTGTAACTTATGAAATGAGTGTCTGATCACTTTTGGATTGTCAAAAACTGTAAAAAAAGGTAAAAGAGACTAGCTGAAACTATTATTAGTGATCTCGATCGTCTACCTAAGTTTCGCTGACCCTACAAATAACGGCCCATTCGGGTAGTTTTTCGGATTAAATTTTTGCAAGATAGCATGAACGTTGTTGTTAAAATTTTAATTCAATGCAAGACATAATATATTGACAAAGAAAATATTTAAACGTACAAAAATATAAATTACAGTGGTTAAGTTCTAAAATTAGCAATTACATCAGTTCGATACATTAGATGGATAAGCATTACGGAAATCAGTCTGCGGGAATGCCGTTCAAATCGTCGTAGGGTACATTTTAATTATAGGTTTCTCATACTAAAGCTACATTTACATCAATTTGTTGTACTACGAGTCAACAGTTAACAATTTGCTGTCGGTCACGCTTGGTGACCTAAGATGTAAGTATGGTCCACTGACTTCAGTACTAACCGGAGGAAATAATCGCTTCATTGAGTTTCAGCTAGTGCCCTCGTTGCAGCACATCTGCGTGTAGCGAAGCATAAGGTTTGCAACAATATATTTATGATTTAATAACCATCGGCAAAATGGTTATCATAGCAAAAATCCTTAAAAGTCCTTCAAAGTTTAAATCTTTGCAGTGTGCTTTGAGATAATGTAGATGATCATTTCTCAGTTCTGAGTTTCACTTTTATCAGTGGGTTGTTGCACAAAAATAGACTCAAACAGATTTGGATTGGTTATAAATTATATTAGTTCAATTACAAAGTAGAGCCCCAATTTTTATTTACAATATGAAAACAACCTGAAGTAGCTGGATGACATATATTAATATCTCAAAATGAACAATGTTTTCTGTAAACAGCCTATTCAGCGCATACGGCATGTCTCAAAGTGTACTTCCTTATCTGAAGGGCAAACTTGTATATTATTCATCAGTTAGGCAACACTGTATTAGACGGTATTCCGTGTTTAGAATTTCAAGGATTTGGCATGAAGTAAAGAAAAAAATTATCTCTTGTTTTAGAACCCAAGCATAGAATGTTTTTTAGACTAACCTAAACAACAGGTTCTTGAGGAACAGTAATCTCGTTCTGCTGTGATTTTATTGTACAGGTCTTGTGTAATAATTTAATTCTTTGTCAATGCTTCCTTATCAATGCTCCCTAGTCATTATTGCCGTCTGTCACTAGTTTATTGATATTGCTTGTACTATTGATGTAGTATTATCTCTCTTGTTATCTCGTTGCATGTTTTCTTGTAGTATTTTATCGACTGTTATTGTTTCAAAATTTCTATCTATTGTTATGCTTGCTATTCAACTAGTTTTTCTATTAGCATGTGATGTTAGTATTGATTTGATGTATGTATTATCTTTCTGTTATCTAGTCGCATGTTTTCTTGTAGTATTTATCGATTGTTATTGTTACCAATTCTATCCATTGTTATGCTTGCTATTTAACCAGTTTTTTTTTCCATTAGCATGTGATGTTAGTCCCTATCTGCCTTTCAATAAATCCTGCAAAATAACAAAAAAAGTAAAAGAGCATGAGAAAAGGCAGAAGGGAAGAAAATTTAATTAGGATCTTTCAATATTGTATCTGATCAGCATGTCAACCCTGTAAAAATGGTGTATACCGTATACAAATAAATAAATAAATAAATAAATCTATCTATCTATATATTAATAGGCAAGCATGTTTCTTTAAAACCTTTTTTCTCAGCTCGTGTGCATCGCAGGGAAAATCTACGCATACTGTTGGAAAGGTATTTTCCTGTAGATGTGCAGAATGCCTTTAAAAATTAAAATAGGCTAATAAATAAGCACAAAAAATTAATTTGAAAACTTCAAAAAATTAACATGGACCATATGGGTTGCCATGATGGTGACGAAATAACAACAAAATGTAAACAGAAAATCAAAACAAATAGAAGAAATTCCAATCACATGTTTTATTTACAGTATGGGGGGAAAATAGAGAAGTCTGTACATTAATTATTTTTGGTCGAGTTTCGACCACAGGACGACCACTAGTACTTATTTAATACGCAAGCACGATTTTTGTGACAATTACTCCTCCGAAACTACTGAACCGATTGACATGTTTTTGGTGTCATTGGAAAGAGGGTAACGTAAAGTTGTGCAGGAAACTTTCTTTTTAGGGAAATAATGAGAGATTGAGGCCCTGGAGCCCTTTAAAGTTTCGTATTTCTCCATAAGGATAACATGGGAGATAATTTTTATTTACAGAAACATATGTTTGTTACTTGGAAATAGTCAAAGTCTACTACATAATAATTGCTGTGTATTATGACTCTTAATGTATACCTACTACATTTCAATGAAGGATTGTGTACCTTAAAGTTTACCCATAATGGATCTTACTACTTTATTTTAATGCTGGGAATAGTAAAATTTAGTGGAGAATAAGTTAGGTACCATGATTTAAAAACTTTACTATAATAATTTATGTATTTAAATCACAAATCTTTGACATTAATTCATTTGAAACTAAACAGCTGATCGACAAATCGAACAAATCATCTACTTCATGTGAATAATGTTATTACACAAACATAGTTTTTTTAACCAATATCTTGATTCTTTTTTACTTGTGGGTGTATTTTGAGTTTGCAGTTATGAAAGCACCAAGCCAAGTAACTTTTTTAAAATTTTCTTTATAAACTAACAGTATTAATGAATTACTACATAAACTTGACAAGTCAGGAAATTAATTGTCAGTTTACCAAGGGGAAGAAGAGTGGGTCCTTGAAACAGACGAAGGCGCAGACACCCAGTGGATTGCCAAGACACAGATTAGACTAATAAAAGGGGGCAGTGGTTTTATTGATGAGGAATATTAATACATCAAAAAGGGCCTTATTAATGGCACAAGGCTTTGTGATCAGAATGGTTAACAACTTAATAGAATGTAAAGTCTTAACTGGAACAAGTGAGTGGGGACATATTTTGATTTAGAGGATAAAAATTTACCCGTCTGAAACAAACTTACCTTTTAAAATGGAAAGATGC
This sequence comes from Macrosteles quadrilineatus, assembly GCF_028750875.1. Taxonomy (NCBI): domain Eukaryota; kingdom Metazoa; phylum Arthropoda; class Insecta; order Hemiptera; family Cicadellidae; genus Macrosteles; species Macrosteles quadrilineatus. The sequence goes on along the minus strand of NW_026542602.1, from coordinate 74,175,422 downwards.
TAATTTATTTTACCTTTGGCATTTGCAGCGCTGTTCTTACCCAGACCAATTTCAGTCATGAGCAACTATATTATATGTTGTTTTAAGTAGGCTACATCTATTAATAGGATAAGCATATTCGTTACGGAAAACTCTGACCAAGGTAATCTTCCTGAAGGTAACTTTAAGGCTAAAATCGTAGTATTCATGGAAGTGCTTTTGTGATCAAAATATTTTTTTTAGTGTTTATTTTTAAAAGTGTGTTTTCTTCAAGCAGCATTTTTATGACCTTCAAAATATGCTACATAGGCCTATTGGTTTGATATGATAAAATGTTTTGTTAAATGTGTTATAAAATCTTTAAAACATAACTACCCTATAACCTTGCTCGCTGCCTATAACATACTTGAACTTGAACACTTATTAATTTACTAAATATAATACACATACAGCTAGGAAATGGCTGGACAGCTTCCCTTCCAAGGCTTCATTATTATTGCATTTAATTTTCGACGTCGAGTCAATATATGATACGATGAATTTGTTTTCTAAATTCATATGTTATTTTGCGGCGCATTGAGCCGCACAGGTTCACTAGTAAATAAATAAAACGTAACAAGTTTGAATTACGCTGCATTTAAGGCTAGTTAGGGCAATCCCTTTACTCCAAGTTCCTTTACTCTAATTCTTATATCTTTAGTTGTCTTTTAAACTAAATACGATTTGAAAATACATTAATTGTCTAAACAATACTCAGCTTCCTACATAAATGTTCATCAAATTTTTCTTCTTCAACCTTCCAGTAAGTCATAAATGTATATGTTAAAACATTTGATCGAAAACTTGAAACTTACCATATAAAACCTGATCACCTAACTGCGCATGTACCTCACAACATTCGTGTCATTTCCACCAGAGGTAAACCGGTCTAGACTTGCAACAAACTATCTAATTGGACATCCAATCACAGCTGACGAGCGACAAAATGTCGGAACTGCCAATCATAACGATAGATTGGACAGTGACATAGTTAGGGTTAGAGCGACACATATACGAGGTTATTAGGGATGGAAAAGATTATCAATTTGATAGCAATAGTTTATAGTATAGGGAGGTTTGCATTCTTAATCACGTGTCAAATGGATTGAAATTGGTTTCATATTTCAGCTTTCATTTCTCAAAGGGCAAACACAATTGCTCTGATAGGTATACCGACTGAAAATTGTGGGGCATAGTCAAACTTGGATGTTTGAGTTTGGGGTCACACAATCTTATAGACGAAATCGGATAACTACAATGCATAATCAAGGTTTGACCCTACATTGATCTCCGAAAAAAAACCCACTCTCAAAGAATACTCTCTCTTCAGTTAAGACTCTTAACCTAGTTAGAGTTGTACGAAATTTAAATTCCACCCAGGCCGTTTAGCGCTATTGTACCCACTACAGATAACAATGCTACAGGTGAAAGTCTTGATGGACCGCTGTCTTATTTAGCTTGCGGAGGAAACGGCACACTAAAGTCAAAGGTGGTGTAGAAAGTAGGAGTTTACACTGTTTACAAATGGCTGATTAGTTAGCAGCGAAATTGACTTTAAAGGGTTAAAATTATGGTTCAGCTTTTAGCGGCGGGTAACTCAAAGGTGGAGAAGTATTAAAACGGAAGCTTTTGAATATAGATTTTTTACAGTTTTAATCGATAGTTAAATAATAATTCAAACCACCTCTGGATTTTTTTAAATTTATAATTTCAGTTGCTAATTCCGAAGGGGATTCTATTTTTTAAAGACTCACTGCGTTAGCCCCCTTGTGGATGCGATACTTCCTGGTGTGGATTAACGTCCGCACGAGTGAGTACTACGACTATCCGCAGTACTATCCTGAAAATTAGACCAATTCGTCTATACCATGGCAACAAAATGTGGTTCGGATTCCACTATAAACTTTAGGTCCCTAGGTTGCCATTGGCTGTATGGGCTATTAATTAACAGCTGTGTCTAAGGAATAAGTCGTCCTTAGTCTCTAACAAGACCACAAGATCACGCCACTCATCCTACACTCATCTCCATTGATACTTGGCTTAAAATACCTACTTTGTATGGTCGCCATTTCATTGAAAAAGTATAAAAGTGTGCTATACACCTGATTTATTTGTCTTCTAATTATTTTTTTTTGTCTGTTTAGTCCATTGAAACCTTTTGGGTTTGGGAACTGTCCGAAACCAGGGTCTGTTGGGGTATAACGTCAAACTTTTGATAGATAGCAAAATTAATTGTTAGCCCTATGTCAAATTTTATCTGGGTCCAGAATCAAAATCCCTCAGATCGAACCAGCAACCTTCAGAGTCTAAGGTTAGCGCTCCATCCATTCAGCTACATAGTTTTCCCATCACTGTTTATTGAGTAAGTCAAGCATGGAACATAAGTTGTGTCAGACGAACAACAGTTAGAAAAATTTCGGAATTTTCAATTTGAACGATAAAATAAGAACGCATTAATCAAATACAATTTAGTCATGACAAGAAAACTAATGGATATCTAAGATATCTAATGGAACACTCAATTTAGATGCACTTGCTACATAGGTGAATTAGAAATAGCAATGCTCGAATCGTGTCAGAGAGGTTAACTCAAATGTGAATGTAATGGCGATTTAGCGTGCCTCTTATTCCGGCCTCGCGCATTTGAGATTAGAGTTATTTGAAAAGATTCTGAAAGCATGCATCGATTTGCATAGTAATTGAGTTGTTTCAGAAATAACGCTGAGTCAGATTTTACTATCTTAAACCTCGAGTGCTTACATCCGATCCAAGATTGTCTGATTAAATGGGCTATGGAAGATTGGATAATATCAGATCACCACGGAATAGAATGCATCATTAAAACGAAAATTAAAACCCAACGCCCGAAAAAAACAACCTCTAGAAATCTATCAACTGAAAATATGGACCTAATAAAACTACAATTAAAAAAAGAAAGCTGGCATGAAATATACACTGAAACAAACATTGAAGAAAAACTAAACAAATTTATCGGAATACTTCAATACCATCTGGACGTTATAAGCCCACTACAAACTAAAACTATCGTCCAAAAAAATACACAGCCCTTCCTCATGACAAAAGAACTACAGGAACTAAAAGAAAACACACTAAAGGCTAAAAACAACTTTCTAGCCACTGGAGGCCTCAAAGATAAAAATGACTACACGATACTGAAGAAAAAATATGATCAACAAGTACGTGACGCAAAAAAAAACAAAATACAGAAACAAATAACAGAAGCAACCAATCCTACAAAGGAAATATGGAAGATTATAAACGAAGAAAGAAGAAAAAAGGTCCCAGAAGACACCAATATAACATTGAACATCAACGGGAAACAGGAAAATAAACCCCAAATCATAGCTGAAGCTTTCAACACCTATTTTTTATCAATAGGCCAACAAGATGAAGGAACTCAGATACCCATACAACATCATCTACCAACTCAAGACAACAGCATCAAACTAACTAAATTTGAAACAATTTCTGAAAAAACCCTTTTACAAATAATAAAAACCACAAAACACAACAACACAGCAGGAGCGGATGGAATACCAGGCAAACTTCTTCTGCACTGTAAGGACCAACTCCTGAAACCCCTTCTAAACATCATTAACACATCAATACTAACAGATACAGTACCAACAAAGCTGAAAACATCTCTAGTCTACCCTAAATTCAAAAAATCCAATAAACAGAACATCGAAAACTACCGACCAATTGCGATACTGCCAACCATATCAAAGTACCTTGAGAAGGCAATACATGGACAAATTATGGATTACTTAACTTTACACAACAAACTCCACATACACCAACATGGATTCAGAAACAACAGATCAATAAATTCAGCCATAGCAGACCTACTAAACATAATCACTGAAAATTGGGAAAAAAACAACAAGTCTCAGCTGTATTTCTAGATCTACGGAAGGCGTTTGATTGCCTAAACTGGGACACCCTTCTAAACAAACTTCAAGAAATAGGAATTACAAATAAAGCACAAAAATGGATGAAAAGCTACCTATCGGAAAGAAACCAAATCGTTGAAATCAAATCAAATCAACAAAATAACGACAGAAAATTTAGATCAAAACAAAAACACATGAAGAATGGGGTGCCGCAAGGGTCAGTCCTTGGCCCTCTACTTTTCTTGATATATATCAATACAATACCAACAAAATTGCCAGCATACTCCGAATGCATTATGTTTGCAGACGACACCACCCTGATAATACCAGGACAAAACCGCAATGAAGTTGAAGAAAGAATAAAATCAACCATGAAAGCAATAGAAGAAGAACTTAATACCATCAGCTTAAAAGTCAACCACTCAAAAACATTTCAAATCAATTTCACAGCCAAAACCACTCAACCCCAAGAACCGCAGGAAGGAAACATTATTGCAACAGTTAACCATACTAAATTTTTAGGACTCCAACTAGATAGCACACTAACTTTCAATAAGCACTCAGAATTCTTAATCAACAAACTATCCTCAGCCTTCTATGCAATAAAACGAATAAAAACCATAGCAGGGAAAAATCCAGCACTAATAGCATACCACTCACTCATGGCATCCCACATCAAATTCGGCCTAATAGCCTGGGGAAGTGCACCCCAAACATACATTGAACCAATCTTAATACTACAAAAAAAAGCTTTAAGAATAATAAATGATCTTCCATACAACACACCCTGCCGACAGCACTTCAGAGAAGACAAAATATTAACAGTTCTATCCATGTACATCTGTGACACCATTCATTATTCCATACAAGAGAACAATAAGACAAGAGCAGAAATTCATCAACACAACACAAGGAAGAAAGAAGATATAGACCTCCCTTACAAAAGACTAAAGAAGGCACAGGACCAACCCTTGTATACTGGCACAAAATTCTATAACCACCTTCCCCAAAACATCAAATCCCTAAAACCTAACAAAACCAAATTCAAGCAAACCCTAACAAATCATCTCACACAAAATCCATGCTACACCAAACAAGAATTTTACACCATCAACAAAAACAGATAGACTCACACATACACCAAAACAAGAACCCAGGTCAAACTTTGACCAACAATAAACTTCCTAGGGCCTTGCCCAAAGAAGAAGACGTACCCCCTGTCTTAAGGAGAGTGGCGGTGAAGAAGAAGGTACAGGTAAAGGTAAAGGTAAAGGAAGATTGGACATTTTATTGTTCACTATCTCATAAAAACGAGTACTCTGCTTTCAGTGACCAAACAACTTTCCATATGCATGTATGCAAATATAACATACAAGCCTCAATAAATGCAAATTGCGAAGTGTTATAAGCTCTCTACATTTTGTTTTTGTTGAAAAGGTTTACCTTTGATATAAACATTGCAAGACATAACTACTGACGCCTTTTTACAACTATAAGCCATACGAAATTAAAATATGCAAATTTAAATATTTCGTTTTGTTTTGAGGATTTCTCCAAACGATTAGAAACGTAATTTCCCTTGGTGCTGGGATAGCCTATTATGCTACCTCTTGGAGTTACTAAGCAAAAATGAATACAGTTGTTTAAATTTAAATATATATATTTGTTCATAGTATGTATTTGGGTCAATCTAAAAAAAAACGTATCGAATCAAGGAGCTATTAATACAATTTCACAGTTTTAAAAGTACAATTCATATACAGTATATTCATTAGTTCTAAGGGTAGTGGACACGATTCTTAAACAGAATATTGTTTAACACATTTTAAGAGTATAGACAATTATTTGCCATAAACTCCTTTGAATCCGAGTCAAGTATTTGTTTTTTTTATGTGCAGAGTCATTGTACTTTTAAATGTACAATTCATATAAAAATAAGAACAGATCTCGAATATATCCGAGTATGTTCGAATATATCTCGAAGATCCTGGTATTATATCATTAAAATGTCGAGTAACAACGCATTATTGTTCAGGTATTGCTATACTCCGTTCACAAAATTAAGGCGTTTTAGGAGAAGAAATCTATCTCCTCCACGTCTTGACAATTAGAACATAGTTCAACAGCTGAGATTTGTCAAAACGTCAATCAAAAAAAGTGGAACTTCTCTTCAAACTGCTTAAATATCGTGAACGGAATATATATTGACTGGTCAGCTGTTGGATGTGAATCATTGTTTTCTTTGACGACATTTGACACACTGATCACACAGTCGCATCACGTGTAGTAAACAAACCGTGTTGTGATTGTAGACACTGACACCTCCGTGGTGGCCTTGCCTTGTAGGGAGCGAGCTGAGGACGTCCTTGCTTGCGTAACTGGGAACCAGTCCGGTGCGGTCACTGATCCCTGAATACTAACTAGAACCATTGTCGGACTGGACTAGACTGTCGGACGTTTGGAAATGGACTATTAGACTGTCGGACGTTTGGAACTGGACTATTAGACTGGCGGAGTGTTGGAACTGGACTATTAGACTGTCGGACGTTTGGAACTGGACTATTAGACTGGCGGAGTGTTGGAACTGGACTATTAGACTGTCGGACGTTTGGAACTGGACTATTAGACTGGCCGATTGTTGCAACTGGACTATTAGACTGTCCGATTGTTGCAACTGGACTATTAGACTGTCCGATTGTTGCAACTGGACTATTAGACTGTCCGATTGTTGCAACTGGACTATTAGACTGTCCGATTGTTGCAACTGGACTAATAGACTGGCGGACTGGAACTGGACTATTAGACTGTCGGACGTTTGGAACTGGACTATTAGACTGTCCGATTGTTGCAACTGGACTATTAGACTGTCCGATTGTTGCAACTGGACTATTAGACTGTCCGATTGTTGCAACTGGACTAATAGACTGCGCTGGCGGACTGGAACTGGACTATTAGACTGGTGGACTGTTGAATCTAAACTATAGACTGTCCGACTGTTGGAACTAAACTATTATGGCGGGGACACACTTGTCATACGCTGTTCCGATCCTACTACGATCCGATTTGCGGGTTTCCAGTGGGATCGGTGCGGGATCGGAGGGGGTGAGCACACATGTCATACACGCTTCCGAACCATCTCTGATTTCCTCCACCAGTTCGATCAACACTCGCCAGTCTGATTTGTAAACTACGTGCAGAAGGTGGTAAACATGTTCGAAAACTTTGGACTTCAGGATTCAGCCATGATGACTGTTTGTCTAGATGAAGAGGAAGAAAGTCAGACATCTCTGGAGGGCAGTGGAAAACGGAGAATTTGGGTCCACCCTGCATGGAATGAAATAGGTTGTTTTCAGTGCCCATATTAATATGTTTAAGATTAATAGATTAATATGTTTAAACATATTAATTATTAAACACATTGGGTTTTCTCTCTCGAGATCGTTTGGCTCTTCTACACGTCCGATTTTCATGAGCAAGGTCTCAAATTGAAGATATGCACGCACAGATTTCACATCAAGCATCGGCATATATTTATCTTAAACCATTATTCTTAAACCTTAAGAATAAAGATGATTTTAAGAAACAACCCGTCCTGCATCCGACAAGCGAATAGACTGCAGTGTCGGTGCATGATCGGAGTCAAAATCGGAGTAGGATCGGAGTATGACGTGACGCGTGTCGGAGAGGTGTAAACACCCGCGTTCAAAGTTTATGTACCATTCCCCTCTCCGACAGTCGTACCACAGTATGATCGGAGTCGGATCGGAAGGGTGTATGACAAGTGTGTCCTTTAGACTGCCGGACTGTGACAACTGGACAATAATGTCGGTTTGTGGAACATTACGATCGGACTACCTTACTTTAGGACTGTATAGACATTTCCCAAAAGTAATTATTCAAATGAAGATCCCAATACATCATTGATCATAATGCATCAAACAGTTATGTTGAATTTGATCACATATTATTGTTGCTCGATGAGTGGTTAAACTAATCGCAATACTGTAGTGAAACCGATTCATTTGGTTGTAGGTCAAATAGTATATTGGCTTAGTAAACCAAATCGTGGTTGGAGTTTTATTCTATTCAAATGAACGTGAAAGTTACAATTCTCTTTATACAGAACTAGAGAAAGTGCTTGTTACTGAGCTCTTTCTGTCAATCTGACATTAACAAATCATAGAGAAACTCGTCTATGCAAAAACTCGACTCGTTTCAGTATCTGTCACCCTGTCAGGGAACCGATAAAAATTATCACCCAAACATGTCTTCGCTTTTACTACCGGATTGGTATTGTTGACGTGTTTTAAGTTTCTCTTGCGGGCATAGGTTTCTGTAGTTAAGGATAAGTATGAGTATTACATCATATGTATTTTTTATGATCATCTGTCCTTTTTTATTATACGTTTTTTAACATGAATAATGGGTTAGATATTGGCCAAGCAGTCCAATAAAAATTAAAATAAACTTAAAAGGCAGTCTTACGGTTTTGAACTTCTTTAATCAATCTGCAATTGTTGATGCTGAATAAGCTTTAAACAGCTTACGAAATAGTTGGACGTTGATCAAGTTTACACTCCAATAGATTTAATGTTTACTATGTAAAGGGATACAGAGTTCTTTATCAATTACCAAATCTTACATTCTATGAGATAAAGCAAATGCAACGTAGCTTCGCACGTTTTTTGCGTTCGGATTATCTATTATCACTTTAAACCCGTCGGTTTATTTAGTGATTAGTTCCTTCTCACTGCCTCGCCCACTGTCGACTGTAGTCATGTGAATTTCCCGTGTATCTCCGCTCAATGCCGTCACCTAAATCCCACAGTGTCTCAAGCTAAGTGCTTTTGTCTGTACACCTCTGTGTGCTGAGAATATCCAGCTACACCATACTTCCATCTACAAACCACCATCTACAAATAGAAACAAACATTGATAAAAATACTATAAATAAATTTGATAAGGATATTTCATACTTGCAGTTAGTCCTACTTATATTTCATTAGGTTTTTTTTACATAAAGTCGTCTATTGAAAGAAGAAAAACGTAATAAAAACTTACTATTTTTAGTCTGATGGTTTTATTAAATATATAAAAAGAGTTATCAAACTAAATAAAATGGGAAACATGTTAAAACATCCATCCCCAAATGTCTAATGGAAAATTAATTACACTCCAATATATTTGACATACAGACTCGTTTTATAATTTTCTTTAAATGATAAAATGCATGAAATGGAATAAAACTCAATAAATAAATATCATGACTATAGAGCTTAGCTCAACAAGTTTATAAAACAATATTATACGGGTACAGATCCTAAGTTGAATATATTTTGATAACAACGGCGAATGCAAACACCTGGCTAAAGAGATAAGAGGTCAAGTTATTACTTTACATCCAGAATATCAGTTCCCAACCGAACTGAAATACAGAGTTTGTACCTTAGTTTGAGTAAATGTGCACTGTATTTATTTTCCATGGGGCTAGTCTACTGGTTACATCTCTGGACCTCCGTTCACGAGTTTTGGGTTAGAAGCTTGTT